>NC_059360.1:44536666-45210000 GCF_019703515.2 Myxocyprinus asiaticus | reverse complement strand
AGTAGGATGGAGGTATATAGGACATGCACTGTTACTAAGAGATGGCGAGTTAATCTGATGTTTTTTTCCTCTAAGCAATATATCCACTTTAAAAGAAATAAGAAGAATCAGGACATTTTATAGCAGTATGAATCAGTTAAATTTGATATAAAAGATTTCCTAAAATGTTTATGCATTAAGATTAAACGGTCTAAACAAAAAATAAGACTCTATCTTCGTCAGTAGAGAATAAACCCCTCCATATTATTTGTAAACAACTACGTTGTCAAGGGCCTCAAATAAGTGGTATGTAGAACAGATCCCCAGACGCACACCAAGGACGCTACAAAGTAAAACTACGGGACAGTGCGGAACAGATGGAAGAGTAAAAATATCTGCCCTCCTATACACACCATGTCAGCAGAATCCTGCCTCCAGGCTCGGCTTTTGCGTGAAGAACCACAAAAAGACCACCAAAGAAATCAGTGAGACCAGAGTGAGACCACCACAGTGCTTTATCAAATCATTAAGAGATTAGTCAGCACATTATCAACAGACAGCTGAAGAGATCTCAACACAAACATGTTTCATTTGACAGTATCCTGTTGTGAATGTTGTGAGGAGTGCTGTCACATACTCAAATCGTCTGATCTGGTTGCTGTTGATCTGTAAACCACACCAAAAAGCCACTTGAAACACTGAGTTTGGCAACTATTGTCTCTAATAGACATACACAATGAAAAATGTAACATTAATTGTTACATTAATGTAACAGATATAACGCAATATAACGTTGCTTAAGTGAAACATTTCAATTTGGTAACTGTTAATTACCTAATGATTAAAAGTCCCTGTTCAGGGTAAAACATGTCCTTAATTTTAATGGTAAAAGTGTGTTTAATGTGTAATGTAAAAATGCTACAGTAAAAAAACTTTAATTGGTTAATGGGTAGTTACCGTATCATATAAGGTAAAAAAATAATTATGTATTTACCAAGACAATACATGTAATTTTACTGTAAAATATTGTAAATACGTTGTATTTTTGATGTAAAAAGTATGATTTTATCGTATAATTAATGGTAAAAATGTATATTATGCTTGACAAGACGTACTTTTTATGGCAAACAATTGTTAAAATTACAGTAAAAAAAAAGACAATAATCGGGTGTTCCCAGAGTCCCTGTATGACCCATCACATTTTAGAAAATTTTACTGGAATAGTTATGTTTCTTCTTATTTTTAATATCAGTTATGTACATTTGGGTGTTCTGTGTTATATTTTATGTGCATTATTTTAGTGTTACATATGATGAACTCTTGATGAACATTAAGTCATCTTGTGGCCTTTTGTTAGGGTTAGGGTTGCTAGCTTACTACGGTAATTAACAATACATTTTAAAGTGAAAAGCAGACTTTTATTGTTCCAGAAGGTTAGTATATAAACTTTATATCATTTCATAATAGTAGTGAACCGTAAACTATACATCAACATTACATCCCGTAAAGCCTGAAAAATGCGCACCATATTTTTACAGTAAATGTCTGGCAAACACATCTGCCGGTATTTAACCATAAATTTACTGTAACTGAATTTTTTGAAGTGACTGAAAACTATGGGTGTCACTGAAAATATCTGGGAGATTTAAAATTTGTAAAGTCCTGGAAATGAATAAAATCTTAAAAATTGTGTGTTTTTTTTTTTTTTTTCCTAGTGGTGCTCTATTCTAAAGTTCTCTCTATAGCTCTATTCAAAGGCTATAAAGTGAAAGAAATCTCTATAAAATAATTATAATAATAAAAAATCCTTGTTAAGCCTCCTGAGACCCCTTCCATTCCCCTTTTTGATTTGTAACTAGTAGCCCCTAAGAAACATTTTCAGACCAAATCATTTTCCTAAAAAGTGATGTCCACATATGTGGACAGTGAGACTAAGTTGTGAAATTTTAAATAATACCAAGCTATAGAAAGTCAGATATTTTTTTATCAAATTGTGTTGGTTATTCATGTTTTTGAGACATTACAGACATTCCATCAGAAATTAGCATAAATAATCCTGATTCAAAGTAATGGTCAGCATCGTCCAATCACTGCCAACCATGTTACAATAAAATTATACATTATAAATTCTGAATCTATGTACTGATTATCATTGTCCCATGTCTGCCCAACATGTTGAGTGGTTCAAACAACATCTGCAGCCTGAAACTGAACTTTTGGTCAGATTTTAGGAGAGAATGCACATATCTGCATAGAGATCTATAGGATACCTCCCTTGCTCCCTATTGAGTGAATGACATAACCTCCTGTCTGTCTGCACTGGTCTCAGAATAGTTTTAAATGCACCTTAATTTCATCCTAACTCCATATAAAGCCTCTGAAAGCAACATTTTCCAGTTTTTGGCTGCATCCATTGATTCTCAATGTGATAGTGCACAATGAATATAGGATATTTTAACTGAAGATGAGCATACAGTCCACGAATGTGGTCAATGTGTTTAAAAGTGTGCCGTTTCGCCATAAATTGCTCAAATTTATAAAATGGTATATTGTATGAAACTAGAGACTCTAATCTTTTGACTCAAATAGGTTTCAATGTAAAAACTTCAAATGGTTTCTTACCAGATGTAAGATCCAAACCAAGGCGTTTCATCCAAACACAAGCTCCTCTGCAATCGCTGCCATGTTGTTTTTTCACATGGCTTTGTGCGTCAAAAGTTTAACCCTTTACTGACAGCACAGAGTCTCCTGAGCTGAGATCAGTCGGTTTAAATGAAATTAAAATATGTGTTACGTATTGCAAAGCCAAAATAAAACATCCACACATGTGGACGCGGGGTTGCACAAGGTTAGTAATCATGAATGACAGGAAAATGCATGGAAATTCATTGATCAAAAGATATGGGAACCCTGCCTGTTTGACTTTTTGATCATATTTGTTTGAATATTTGACTGTAAAATGTAAAAAAATAATTTACTGTAAACTTCTGGCAACCACTGTGGCTATTTAAAAAAAAAAAAAAACATTTACCATAAATTTAAAAATATTTTGCAAATTCATTAATTAAATACTCTTTAAAAATTGACATGATTTGTTCATGATTTTCCTGCTCACATGAGCTGTTTTATGAATAATTTTCTTTCTGCTTATTTATAAATTATGGGTTCGAATCACAAACAGGATGAATCACTCATCTTCATAAGCTGTGAATTCACCACCATTTCAGACACTATGACATAAAAGTGTATTTTACTGCATGCTCCCAATACTAACAGGTACAAATACTAGAAAGACAATTTTGTCCACCTGTGTGCAAATGCAAACAGATGGGTACTGAGAGGGGAACATTTCTTGCATGAGCCCGTGGGGAACACATTGCACAGATCAACACACTCTCCACAAAACCATCTACATGATACAGTGCTGTGTACAAGCTCAAAAACATTTGAAAATGTGCTCAAACCTACTCTTCCATACGCAGAAACCTGAATATGCTCACAGCTGGTGCCTAACAGTTCGTTTAGACTGGTGGGGAAGATTTAACATGGTATTGTTTGCTCAGTTTAGTACAGTTCTTTGGGGGCAGTATCAGAATGCTGGAGTTTTATAACATTCCCTCACAAATGCATGTCAAAACTGGGTCAAGCTGAGAACTGCTGCCATTTCTGCAAGATCAACCATTGTGTATGGAAGCCGTGCATCATGTTGATGCATTTGATCATTTTGGTGACCTGGATAAGGTTTTGTATGAGGTGCATTTCACCTGTACATTGTATATATTTGTAGATAATAAATTAAATATACTGTTGTAAAAGTAGGGCAGGAACATTGGCCTATGTTAAATTCTACTTTCTTGATTTAATCTTATGTCTAAATTTCTGAAAATGATGATGATGTACTGAAATGGAAATTTGATACTTGTAGTGTATGAATTTTGAACAGAAGTGCTACTGTATGTAAAGAGAGCAAGATATATTAGCATATGATCTAACGATACTCTCAGGGATTGCATTATGTATTTGTGCTTGATGGAAAATTAATTTTCAGCCCTGATTGAATATTTATTATATTTCTAATATTTATTCTGGTAGGCAAAGAAAGGAAGTTACATTTATTTTTCATTAAAAAAGTTCTCACTTAAACCAAGAGAAAAATGTTAGAAAACAGGCCAACTAGTTTGATCTTTTTATTATTAAAATGTTTTCCAAAAGAAAAATATCACTTGAATGGTAAATATGAAATAATACAAGCCACTGGGTCTCAACTGGTGGGGTCACGACACCAAAATGGGTCACAGGTCTGTTGTGATAGGGTTGCAGACAACAAGGAAAAAACAAGGCTAAACCATTAGAGAGCGTTCAGCCCAGCTCGCCTGGCTTCGTTCCCTCCGTCAGGGGGAGAAGGATGTGAGCGTTTTTGCTGGCGAGTTCCTCAGAACAGCAGACGGGCTAAAATACAACGACACTGCTCTCAAAGACCTTTTTAACGCCTGCCTTGAGATTCCCCTGGGAGATGAAAAGTCTGGGGGTCTTGTTGTTCTAGGGGTTTGTTAGTTATCTGTCCCATTGGGTTAATTAAGTTACACCCGATTACGGACAGCCCCCAAGGAGCAACAGTTCCACCGTCGACCCCTCTGACGATGGGGTCCCCAGACCTCCGAAGACTCGTAAGCAGAGGAGGAGAAGGAAGAAAGGCTCAGCTGCACCCTCCCAGCCCGAGCCCACTGCTGCCCACCAGGAGGCGGAGGGGCCCACTGCTGACCACCAGGAGGCGGTGGCCATTACTGCAGCAGTGCTTCTCACCGCCCGGAAGAGGAGGAGGAGAAGGGCCCTTACTCTTCAGTCATTGCCAGCGCTCACGGCCACGGAGGCCATTCCCCTGCCGCTGCCAGCGCTCACGGCCACGGAAGCTGTTCCTCTGCTGCTGCCAGCGTCCACGGAGGCCGTTACCCTGCCGCTGCACGTCCACAGCCATGGAGGCCGTTCCCCTACTGCTGCCAGTGCTCATGGCTACAGAGGCCGTTCTCCAGTCTCTGCCCATGTTCACGGCCACAAAGGTCATTACCCAGTCACTGCCAGTGCTCATGGCCATGGAGGTCGTTTCCCTGTTTAATTCCACTCCCGTCCTGGAGCCATTTGTCCTCGTTCCCATCCTGGAGCCGTCTGTCCTTGCTCCCATCCTGGAGCCATCTATCCTCGCTCCTGTCCTGGAGCTGCCTGTCCAGTTCCCTGTGGCCATCGATGAGCCTGTTCAGTTCCCTGTGGCCGTCGACAAGTCCGTCCAGTTCCCTAAGCCTGTCCAGTTCCCCGAGACTGTCGATAATCCTGTCCACTTTTCCGTGGCTGTCGACAAGCCTGTCAAGTTCCCAGTGCCCGCTGCTGCCCTCATCCCTGTCCTCAAACCTCCTCCCAGGCTGCCAGACCCCGCCCCCTTCCTGGATTCTCTTCTCAGGCCACCTGACCCCGCTCCCAACCTTGAGCCGCCTCCCAGGTCACCTGACCCCACCCCCTACCTGAAGCCCCCTCCCTCCCCCCACTGGTCTGTTCCACCGGTTCCACGGGTGTGGTTGTTTCAAGGAGCAAAATATGATGATACTTGAACAAAAATGAGCTGCATGGTTGAGCTGCCAGACAGAAGCCAATGCCACAAAAAAGCCTGATTACAATATGCCCGACAACACCTTGACACGCCTCAAAGCTTCTGGTACACTGTAATTTGGAGTGACGAGACCACTATGTTTGGAGAGGGGTCAGCAAGTATTGTGCTCCTTGAAACAACCACACCGTCTTTTTCCAGAGCAGCCTGTATTTCTCCTGAGGTTACCTGTGGGTTTTTCTTTGTATCCCGAACAATTCTTCTGGCAGTTGTGGGTGAAATCTTTCTTGGTCTGCCTGACCTTGGCTTGGTATCAAGAGATTCCCGAATGTTCCACTTATTAATAAGTTATTGAACAGTACTGACTGGAATTTTCAAGGCTTTGGATATCTTTTTATATCCTTTTCCATCTTTATAAAGTTCCATTACCTTGTTACGCAGGTCTTTTGACAGTTCTTTTCTGCTCCCCATGGCTCAGTCTCTAGCCTGCTCAGTGCATCCACGTGAGAGCTAACAAACTCATTGACTATTTATACACAGACACTAATTGCAATTTAAAAAGCCACAGGTGTGGGAAATTAACCTTTAATTGCCATTTAAACCTGTGTGTGTCACCTTATGTGTCTGTAACAAGGCCAAACATTCAAGGGTATGCAGACTTTTGATCAGGGCCATTTGGGTGATTTCTGTTTTCATTATGATTTGAAAAGGAGCCAAACAACTATGTGATATTAAATGGCTTCATATGATCACTATCGTTAAATAAAAGACGCATGATCAGTCATATTTTCTAAATCAATGCCAAAATTTCACAATTTCTGCCAGGGTATGCAAACTTTTGAGCACAACTGTGTATATATATATATATATATATATATATATATATATATATATATATATATATATATATATATAGATAGATAGATAGATAGATAGATAGATAGATAGATGATCTAGGCTGCATTGGTCCTTAAGCAGAACCAGTTGAGAATCACTGATATAGCGCATGCACTCCCCTTGTAGAAAGAACCATAATGAATTTGGCATCTTGACAATATTTTTGTTCGCTTGATGATGATTTAGGCTGAAAAGTGTATGTCGGATCTCTGTTAGCATGTTAATGTATTTGAGCTTCTGGTCAATTAGCAAGGGGAATGAGACAAATCACCTTAGAGACATTTATTAGACACACAGCATGTACTAAAATATTCGTTCAAGGTCCCTAGATTATTTAGATATAGACCATTAGCCTATTGGTCATTCATGTTGGCTTTCTTTCAGTATGTTACCTACAGTAAAAAATAAATGTAGAAACTCTACAGCAATGGTATAGAGAAAATGAGATACTAGAGTTTTACACAATTGTATGACACTTAAATTTGACATTAAATTGTAAACTCATATTTTTTTTTTTTTTTTTTTAGAATGAACAACACCTAGAGTTCGTATTTGATTGCTGTTTCAGATTAACTTGGATCTTCTGGACTTCCTCATTTTCTGACTCCTGGTTGGTTTGAAGAATGTGCTTCACAAGGAATTTAGCAGCTTTATCCACATTGATGTTCTCCTAAAACTCAACCACAACAGCAAAAGCCCCATTAAATCTATCAGTGTCTGTTTAAATCTAGCAACTAAACACAAGTGAAAAAAGGAGCAGGTACATTACTGCATTTGTATTAATATTTTTCATGAAAAAATGTTTAAAAAAATCCTTTGGATGACTTTTTTTCATTGATATTTTAATAAACACATAAAACAATGACAGTTGATACACAATTTGTCTAATTTGATGCCTGACATTGTCTTTCATCTTATTATGCACACAATATTTAGTTTATATATGAAAATGTTACTAGAAAAAGTAAAGTTCATCAAGACAAACTCTGAATGTTTAAAGTGATAGTTCACCCAAAAATGACAGTTCTCTCATCATTTACTCACCCTCATGCCATCCCAGATGTGTACGACTTTCTTTCTTCTGCTGAACACAAACAAAGATTTTTAGAAGAATATCTCAGCTCTGTAGGTCTATACAATGGAAGTGAATGGTGACCAAAATTTTAAAGTTCCAAAAGGCACATAAATGCAGCATAAAAGTAATCCATATGACTCCAGTGGTTAAATCTTTATCTTCAGAAGTAATGATAAGTGTGGTAGAGAAATGTATCAATATTTAATGCCTTTTTTACTATAAATTCTCCTCCCTGCCCGGTAGGTGGTGATATGCACTAAGAATGTGAATCACTAAAAACAAAAGAAGAAAGTGAAAGTGGAGATTGATAGTAAAAAAGTATTAAAATATTGATCTGATTCTCATTTGCATCTATTATATTGCTTCTGAAGATACAGATTAACCCACTAGAGTCTTATGGATTACTTTTATTCTACCTTTATGTCCTTTTGGAGCGTCAACATTTTGATCATGATTCACAATTGCACAATTGCATTGTATGGACCTACAGAGCTGAGATATTCCTCTAAAAATCTTCGTTTGTGTTCTGCAGAAGAAAGAAAGTCATAAATATCTGGGATAGCATGAGGGTGAGTAAATGATGAGAGAATTTTTTTTTTTTTATGTTTGTTTGTTTGTCTTTTTGGGTGAACTATTCCTTTAATGTGTGTTGTGACTGGTTATATTTGCTAAGGTGTTTTTGGGTGGTTGCTAAGGCACTCCCAAGGAGTTGCTAATGTGTTCTTGCTAGGCGACAGCTGGGGTGCTCTGTGTAGTTGCAAGGTGGTTAATAAGATGTTCTAAGTGGTTGCTAGGGTGTCCTGGGTGGTTGCTAAGGCATTGTTTAGCAGTTGTTTAGGTGTGCTGAGTGATTGTAAAGCAATTGCTAGGGATTAGAAAAACAAACATATTTGTACAAGTATGATAATTTATTCAAGCCAACACCTCTAGCTAAAATGCTAAACATCCACTCACCTTCGCTGATGTCTCAAACCATCCAATAAAACCCTTCTCTTGGCAGAGCTTCTCCAGAACAGCAGTACAGTTTTGACAAATTTGAATCTGATCACACTTATTGGCAAGCAGAACTGCAGGGATTGGGCTGCCATTTTTCAACATTACTTTACAATCAAGCTCACATTTCCAGTTCAGTGCTCCTTCCAATGTTGATCCGTTTGTAACGTCATAAACAACAAATGCACCACTCGCTCCTTTGAAGTACACTCGGTTCATTCCCCTGACACGCTCTTGACCTGAATAAATGAAAATATATAAGATACAGTGGAGCTAAAGGCACACCTTAAGGAAAATCTGGTTGCAAAGTGTATCAATTGTGTGAAAAGAAATAATAATGGAAGGTTGTTTTTTGATAAAAATTCATTAAGGTTGGCGAGGGGGCCGAAACCCCACATTTGGGGGTTATAGTGATATAGTGTTAATTTAGGGGCAAAAGTTATCATTTGTTAACTTATGCAAATACTTTGAGATAGCAAGATACTCTTTTTAGTATCAAATTAAGATAATGCTTATTCAAAATAATCACTTCAAAAAAAGGGTGCATCATTACCTGTTAATCTCATATATATTATAAACAAATTAATCTCCATTGTGATTGGATCAGTCAGTGTGAGCCCACACTAAAAAAAATGATTTTTTTGCTGCTTGTTCAATTAGCTTAATTAAAATGAACCAAAGCAACACAATTCTAGAACAGAATTTATTTGATTGCGTTCTATCCTTTTAATTTGTAAATGGAAGTTTACTTAATGTGACTACATGAATACTTTTTGTGGTGTTAATGTAGCTTTGATGAAACTTGCATGTTTTGCATACACTGAACAGGAAGAAAATGTGTAGAAATTCATTGTTATTTTATGCATTTTTGAGCAAGATTAGGATAAGAAGAGATTAGTTAATTTTAAAGGTGCACTCCGTAATATTTTCCTCATTAAAAAAGTTGAACTCCTAAAGACATGAATTGTAATTTTGCAATAAATGTGTAAAATCATGAGCACTCATATTAAAATGAAGACTCCAGTCATTTCAGTAACCTTATAAAAGCTGTTTTATTCTACATGGAGAGGGTCCACACATGGGGGCTGCCATGTTAGAATCACATGACCAGCCGAATACTACTCGCTTAATCTCAGTAACCGTCCTGTTATTTGACACTTTCACTCATTGATTAAAGTAATCATGTCTGGGGGCCTGGGTAGCTTAGCGAGCATTGACGCTGACTACCACTCCTGGAGTCGCGAGTTCCAATCCAGGGCGTGCTGAGTGACTCCAGCCAGGTCTCCTAAGCAACCAAATTGGCCTCCCTGCTAGGGATGGTAGAGTCACATGGGGTAACCTCCTTGTGGTCGCGATTAGTGGTTCTAACTCTCAATGGGGCGCGTGGTAATTTGTGCATGAGCCTCCACATTCTGGGATTCTCCGCGGTGTCACGCACAACGAGCCACGTGATAAGATGCGCGGATTGACGGTCTCAGAAGCGGAGGCAACTGGGACTTGTCCTCTGCCAACCGGAGTGAGTTGAGCAACCATGCCACCATGAGGACCTACTAAGTAGTGGGAATTGGGCATTCCAAATTGGGAGAAAAGGGGATAAAAATAAATAAAAAGTAATCATGTCTGACTGTGAATACTAAATTTCTACAATGGCATCTGAAACTGAAAACAACTGATTTTAAATGATGCTGCATCCAAGCCGATAAGTGTCAGTGTAAGTCCAAGAAGATTTACACTGACACCTAGCGGCTTGGATGCAGAATCATTTAAAATGAATAGTTTTCAGTTTCAGAAAATGTTGTCCTGCCAATAGGAACTCGATGATTCATACGCAATAAATCTGAATGTGAAACTGAAATTGTGTCACTAAATTGTAAATAATTAGCCATATATACCTCACTACAGACAATAGCAGAAATTAAAAGCCATGATAAATTTTGATTTATTCTGCCTCATATGATATAAAATAATTTATTCAGCACAGCAATCTATACACCACCATTCCGGCATATGTTGTTTTGTAGTAATTAATGCTTTTCAAAGGTATTTTTTATTAACCTAAAAACACAAGAGAAACCAGTACAATTCTGGTCTACCATTTGCAAGTTTAAACAAAGAAATGTTGTTTAAACTTGCAACTAGCTTTAGTAGACAGACTTACCTCCTATATCCCATAGTTGTAATCTCACCAGCATTTGACTGTCCCACTCAATGACCTTCATAAAGAAATCCACACCAATTGTCGGTTTTAAGTCCTTGAAGAATTGATTTCTCACATAACGCTTCACAAAGCTGGTTTTTCCAACATCACGGTCTCCAATCACCAAAACTTTAAATAAATGTTCAGTGAATCCTAATTTTGAGTCTCCTGACATTTTCCTTGGACAGTGTTAACAGATCTGCAATAACTGACCTATTTCTGATTTATTCTGCTGATTAAAGCCCTTGTTTTCCAACCATGCTCTCTATAATGAAGACAGTTTCCCATCTGTGTACTTTCCCTAATGTTCAAAGTTCATCTGAGAATTCCATTTCAAATGATTATCATTATGTGCACCTAATGATGGAGTGACACAATGAAACATCAAGTGTTGTAGACACGTCTTTGACAATGTCATATGAAAGCAGTAAAATACAGCAACAGGTCACATTTTGGGAAATCATTAACTAAATACCAACTGCAATAACAACCCTCAGAGGTTATATACAAAATGTACAGCATTTAATCAGTATGGTAAACTAAGAAAACATGCTCACTAAATTGTTGAGCTAAACAACTTTTGACAAATATAGTATAACTAAATTTGTACAAGTAGTTACCTACATCTAAGCTCCATTTAGGGAGTATGCAACAGCAATGTCTTTAATATAAGAGCAGAAATGTTCTCTTTAAAGCTAAAGTATAGTTTCAAGGGTAAAGTGTGCAATCTGACAAGCTCAGAAACAAAAAATATATTGCACTGCAACAGAAACAAGAAGAAAACTTACAGCATTATACACTAATAATACTTTCAGATAACATCTTAATAGTTACTTAAATACAATCCTCTATCATTGCTTAAAATTCCATAACAATTTTGTAATAGTCATGTGTTGGACTTAAACAGTCATAACTAGTGTTGTTTAGGTTACTTAAAAATAGTAATCCACTACAAATGACTAATTATTTCTCTAAAATTGTAATCAGATTACTTTACTAAAAAGGTTTAAAAAAGTAATCGCATTGCTAATTACTTTACTTTTAAGTTACTTTTTTTTTAAACACTTTTACGCTCAACAAATTAAAAATAATATCTATATTTCTTTCTTGTTCATTGTGACACAATAGCCACTTTTCCACCATCGGACCGAACGGTTCTGAGCACGGTACGGAACGGTTACAGTAGCGTTTCCACTTGAGCACGGTTCGGCACGGTACGATTATAAAACGTTCTCGGCCCGGAATTCTCGGCACAGTTAGCTAACGTACTCAAACGTGCCGGTGGAATGGCTTTAGTACATGGTGACTTGTTTAGTGTATCTGCATGATTTTATTATAATGGTTTAACTAGTATTGTAGCCTGCATTTATTTTTCTACACGCCTTTTTCATCAGGGAATTAGATTACTATATCATTTAAACTCAAAATACATCAATATTTTCTCACAAACTATTTGTATATAATACTTACATAATATTTTGTCAACAAATATTCTTTTTAGCTAGTCTGGGAACTTTTACCTTTCTGCATGTTCGTGTCCGGTGGCAAACACAAGCCATCAGCAAATGATGGTAAACCTCTCGTCTTTTTCTCTTTACTTTCCTTTTTGCAACATGGTATGTGTGCGGTGTATTAGCAAAGCAAAACCAGGGGAAAAAAGCAGTTCTAATAACTGTAATATGCGATCATCCTCCACAGTGCGCCACACTCGCTCCAATGTTTACCTCTCATGGCATCGCCAAAAGACAGATCTGTTACGTACCACAGTGGAAAAAGAAACCTTAACCGCGCCAGCTGGCCCAGATCGGCATCGAACGGTACGGTTTTGCGATGAGAACTGTTCGGCCTGATGGTGGAATAGCGGCTAATGTCTGCTTCACAATGACTCGTTACGTGGTCTTAATTCAAATATTCTACATAAATAATATATTAGAAATAAGCACAACCCAATGCACTTAAAAGTAATTAAATTAATTGAAAGTTAGTAACTGTAATCTGATTACACAATTTAAAATGTAATGCATTACACTACTTTTTTTTACAAAAAATTCATTAGATTATAGTAAATTATTACTTTGTAATTGGATTACACCCAACACTGGTCATAACTATATGATGATGTAATTGCTACAGTTTACAATTTCCAAGTATGTTGCAAACATACAAAGGCTGCTATATTGTTATGATTAAATGCTACATTCTGGTGGAATTGCTGTCGGTGTTCCTGTTGTGAATTAATGGTTCATTGAATCTTCTTTAAAACACTGACTGCTTGGAGGCAGTAGTTTTAAAATTGTAAAGCATTGCAGTATTATCTGGAACTGATATTATTACATTCAGCCAACAATGAGCAATAAACACACACACAAAAAATAAAACAACTATATAATTTAAATGAAATGCATTAATAAATTCTACAAGCTCTGACTTTGAGTTATGACCATTTAAATCCAAATATACAATTAATATAATTATATATTACATAGTAATATTTACATCTACCTCATTATTTTAAAAAAATCATAAATATATATAGAAGCAAGTCAGCATATACAGTTTCTGTTATACTTCAACACAAACACACACACACATGCACACACACACACACACATACACACACGCACACACAAACACACACACACACACACACACAAACACACACACACACTACACAAAAAAGACATAAAATATGAATGAAGGTGTCGCAATATTGATATTGGCACTTAAACACTATCCAATCTTTGCTACATTGTACTTTTAGGCATGTGTTAAAAACTTAGTTTAATACATTTGATGCATAAGTAAATGATTGTTCCTTTGACTGAATGATACCTATAACACTTAGAAATTATGTTGCTGTTTAGATTAGTTTTAAAATGTAATCTATAAAAGTCATGTTGATTGATTGCAATGGCGTAGATTTGGTTTGAACATTGAGGGGGACCAAATGCAGGGTGCGAATTATGGGGGGGTGGTCGTAGAATGTACTCGTAATATGAAGCTTTATTTGTAAATACGTACATTTCTATACCTCTGCTTGATTTTAAGTAATCAGTTGAATGATAAAGTTTCCCCTTTTTAACCTAATGCTGATGATTCGAATGTTTGAAGTAAGCTGTCTGCTGAAATTACGGAAAATAACCACAGATCTAACAACAAAGCTGAAATAAAAGTTTGCATTTTACCTGTCAATCAGACATGCTTAGAAGTTGCGTTCGTTACTATAGCAACAATAATAGGCTGTGGGCGAAACTACGCGCAAATGCACCACGTGCTGTCAGCACACTTAAACATTACAAAAAGTGGCATCTTTAATTCATCGCTTTAAAATCACCACAGCTAAAAATATTAAACTTAATAGTTTGTTGTTGGACTAGTGGAGCATGCTGTCCAATTTGTAGAATGTGTCTTTCTAGGACTTCTGTCTGCTTGTTTTACATCCGTCATCTTCAGTCAGTCATATAAATGCTGCCAAATGCTATGGTTGATCGAATTCCTCTATAATATTTTGGAATTCGTGTGTTTAAGCTTCAGTTTCACATGAATTGAAAGTTCACATTGAGTGACGCTTGGCCATTAAAGCACCACGTCCATCCGTATCCATAGCAACAGCTCCAGTACCCACACAGGCACAAGAGTTTTCCCATTTAGGCTTACAAAATCTTACAAAAAACTCTTTTATATTATATATTTATACATTATATATAATATTTTTACCATGTGTAAATTAAGCATTTGACAGTTTTTAACCGTGGATTCTAAATTCTTACGGTAAATTAACTGTGATATTTTTAATCGCGGTTACTAGTAAAACCGTATAATCATGTCATCCCTAATTTAATGCATATTCTTAATTATTTATAGTCTGTATCATATCAAACATTCAGAAAAAGCATTAGGGTCAATGTCAATGTTTCATAAAAAATGTACGCTTACCTGCTCATCTGAAATGCATGTCTGCTTTCCTCACCATGAAAAACAACTGATTATTTCTATGGACACCTTTCACATATGACTCAAGTTATATATTTCATGTTTTCTAAATTCATACGAAAGTTTTTGTGGGTAACAGACCGAAATTGCACATTGTCAGCCACGGATTGTCTTGTGTGTTTTATTCCTGCAGGGGGCGCTTGACCCTTCAAAACCGAATCCTCCATTAATCTGTATTTAAATCTTAGAACGCTTTATATCCATTTGGAGACATTTTACGCTGGATAGTTATTTTTAATAAAAACTGATAATTGCAAGGATTCATACCTGTGAATAAAAATCCAGCACAGCATTATCTATAAAAGCATTTTTAAAAATCCTCATTCAGTAATAATAAACGACTGTGAGTTGATGCATCCTGGCCAGCGCTGAAAAAATTAACAGGTACCACGTGACACTGCCGTCTAGTTGGGTGATTCCAACTCATACAACGGAGGGGGGACTTCAGTTTTTTTCGTGTCAATATGTCAGACTCACAGCCATGCAATTGCAAGGTAGGCCTAACTCATGCAAAATTATTTTCAGCATTGATAAGAATATATAAAAAAGGACAGATGCAAGATTGCGGGGGACAAATCCGCCCCTTCATAGCATTGGGGGGGGACGTGTGCCCCCCGTCTCCCCCAATTCTATGCCAGTGATTGATTGTATCAAACACCTATTTGTATTTACTTGTAACTGAATGGAACTGCTGCACTAAGTTTGAACCTATTTGGGTACTAAATCTTCATTTACTGCTAATGGTATATGTTCTGAAAAAGTCCTTCACATGATTTGATCTACAATGGAAAACAATGCAACAGGAGCACAAATAGCTCTACAGCATCACAATGACTGATGTTGGTTTGTTGTCAAATGCTGCCAAAATAAACAAGTGACAGCGACAGAAATTGAAGAGTTTTTTCACGTTTGGAGCCTATTTAATTCAGTGCATCGCTGATTAGGTCTCTTCAGTTTAAGGGCTCAACATCGGGGTCCGAAATGAACCTTTTGCCACACTTGCCAATGGCGAATGAATTAAGAAAATGTATCGGCCATAAAAAAGTGGGGTCAAAAGTCACGTTATAATCAGTATACCTGGTCTCAAAAAAATCATGTAACTATACATTTTTTGCAAAATGATTTTTACGTGGCTTGTTGTATGTATCAGGAAACACTAGAGGCATTACAACAACAATGACTTTTATTCACATTCACACAAATCAGGAGTAGAGAGGCAGATTATCAGTCCATAAACACTTCCTTTTCACCTTGTTCCTCACACAATGCTATCTTATGACTTCTAAACACTTTTACTATAGCGCATTACATAGCCAACAACATTTATGAGCTTGTTCGAGCGTGATTAAATCGTGCCTAGCTCAACTGACAGAACGTTACACTTGCGACGCAAAGGACTGTGGTGCGAGTCCTGAAGTGCACGCAAGTCGACACTTGAGCTGAAAGTGTCATAGAAGTACCACAAAATGACGTTGTTGCTTCTGCAATTACATTTTTTACATTTGATTTTTCTGAGACTAACGGTTAGGTTTAGGTTTAAGGTTTAGGGTTGGGAGGTCAGTTTTGTTGATGTAAAACTTGATAGAGCATTTACCTCAAAAACTCTGTTTGAGAGAAAATGTAACTTGCATTTAGCGCCACACAGTGGACATTTCACCTTGGAACTGCCACCTCAAAAACCTACTTAATATCATTTTGCAAAAATTTCGCCACAGTCACGTAATTTTCATGAGATCAGGCTTGTCTGCTTGCCGTGTGTTGATTTTGGACCCTGGTCAAAATACATTCACTTCAATACAGTCTCTTTAAAATACTTTGATAACAGGCAAACATTATAAAAAAACTTCATTTAAAGTAGTTGCTGTTACTAAGAACAAACTAGGAACTTGTGAAATGATCACCTATTATGACATCATTATAAAAACATTTCAAAGAGTTGAGGAGGTTTGCTTAAAGTCTCTGAGAATGACGGACGCGTAAGTCACGCTCGGAGGTGTATATAAGATGGATTCAGAAATAGGGGAGTTACGAATCGGGCTGCCTGAGCCAAGGGAATCTCGAAACGGCGAAGGTGGCATGATTGCCATAGAGTCCTCCATTGCCATTTTAAACTGTACCAACTCCTCCTCATCATGGATTTGCGCATTGTCATACATGTAGCCATGGAGAAGTCCAAACTGCTCATTGTCACCCTCCTCCAAAGAGGAAAACAGCTCTTCCGGGTACGATCCCGGTTGCATGGGCAGAATGGGCTGAGGATGCAGTATATCGCCCGGTTTGGCTAGGTTTATAATCTCATCCAAATCAGACATGTTTTTGCTGAATTTTCCCACCCCTTCCTGGAGGTGGTCTACAATAACATATTGGGGGAGAACACTGTTCTGTGGCAAGTGTTGTTTAGGAGTGTAAAATTTTAGATCTGTGCCCACCTCCTTCACAGGCTTGCTTACAGGCGACTGCCTGAGCGCCGTCAGAGGAGGGCTGCCTGAGGGGTTGTATCTGATCGGGTCGCCCTCATCCTCCTCAGCCACATTGTACAGAGTCTTGGTGCTTAGATCGGAAAACTCCATGCCTGGGTGATTGTAGGTGTTAGTTAAGGGTTTGATGACAGCCGTCTGATTGGAGCCGGCTTCCTGTCTCTTCACATGTACAGACAGTCTGTGCCACATGTGATCTCCTTTCGGAGGCTGTCTTGAACCTGGTTCAGACCATGACACAGACTTGCCATTAGAACTATGAACAAAATAAAGACCACTGTTATTTCACAGGAACCGAGAAAGGTGAACACAAGAACGACATTTCTGGTTCGTGTAAAAAAATAGTTTAATACAAATGCCTTCAAAAGCAAGACGTGCAAAAATATTTAGAATATTTGTATTCAGTTATTAAGTGTATCCTTAAAATGTCCAACCCAGTCTCATGACAAGTCAAAATAATTTGTATGTCTTGGCTCGTTCAAGAATGTATGACTTTTAGTCGCATAGAGAAAAATAAATAAACCAATGAACAATGTTATCACGATTTTTCTTTAGTTTAACCCCTTCCCCAAACCCTAGACCTAACCATGATTTTAATAGGAAAATAACTTATGTGTACCACGGAAGAAAGAAATGTTGTGGTTTGGAACAAGATAAGGGAAGCATATTACAGGTTATTGGCATGCATCATTCATTTGTATTGCATAAATAAGTGTGGAATGAGTAACCAAATTTGTTCACAGACGTTTCCTCTTAAATAAAGTGTTGGATAGAAAGCAAGCTAAAATTTGATGGCTGTATTGTATCGATTTGAAATTCTGTTTGTTAATTGGTCAGTCTGTATAGGAATGAAAGTCATACATTTTCGTACAAGCCAAGTTATCCAATATCTCCAATCTCCAGTTATCACAAGTTTTCAAGAAACTGTGCTAAAACTTGAAATGATCCTCCACTCGGCGAACAAAGTGCGCCAAAAGAGCTCTGCATTGACTGGCAACTCCCATGACGCACTGTGAATGACGCAATCGAGTCGTTCTCCTAACACTCTCAAACTACTCATATATTTATATATATATATATATATATATATATATATATATATATATATATATATATATATGAATATTTGGCAATTTACTTTGAATATATTGTTTCTATACTTGTTTTTATACTTATAATCAACAACTTTAAAATCAATAGTTTTATATTTTTCTATAATTTATTATTTTGATTATGTCGTTTGCAGTGCTTCATGGGATTGTAGTTCATTCCCTCATTAAAGACATTAAGTACCTTTGTCTTTTTGTCCAATTTTCAAATGCTTTTTTGCTTTAAATTTGTAATGTTGTGATTCACAATGGAGCTGGTTAGTTTGGTTCATGGCTTAGAACTCTTTTATGAAGAATTATATAATCTGGAAAATACATCCGGAACCAGGACGACTGAAAAAGAGGGCGTGCATTGTTGCACTCTATTGCGGTATAGATGATATAAATAGTGAAATCTCTACCGCTGACACATTTCTTCAGTCACATACTAAAAACGTCATACTGCCCAACCCTACGGGTCACTTACTGTCTTCTTAACTTGTTAGTATCTGATTGTAGAAGTGATAATGCTTGCCATTTAAGATTAGCTACAATACTATACTATACCATACTATACAAAGCTACTATAGTAGCCCAGTCTCTCTCAGCCCTGTTGCGTAGACACCCCTGGGTGTGCAGGTTTTAATTGTAGTTGACCTGTAAATCAAAGATGTCTGGGAGAGCTGTTAATTGAAGAAGCTCCTGAAAATGGCATGATCTTTACGTCTTAAGAGAACCCGGAATTACAGTACAGGACCCATGGGTTCTAACGCAACAGGATGGAGAGAGGCTACGTTAATGCCGCTATGCTACTTGTACTTACTTTGCATTTCCAGATGTGTTCTTTTTGCGTTTGAACATGTTGAGCAAGCTGTTGCTCCTGCAAGCAATTTTACCATCCCCTACGTGCATACGGACCACGTCGGAGGTGGTGAATGCACTGCGTACATTTCTCTCAGGCTTAGCGAGGATTATGTACATTTTTGGAGTAAACATGCAGCCGAGAGCCACCGTTACGCTAAGACTCACGGAGAAGGAAGTGGTGATGATCTTATAGTTAGATCCAAAGTAAATTGGAACAAAAGCCAACCAGATAATGCAAGTTGTGTACATAGTGAAGGCGATGTACTTGGCTTCGTTAAAGTTAGCTGGGACGTTGCGTGTTTTGAAGGCATAGTAGGTGCAGCTGAGGATGAGTAGGCCGTTGTAGCCCAGTGGCGCCACCATGCCCAAATTGCTGGTATTGCAAATGAGATAAACTTCTCGGATACTGGGATAGGACTTGATAGGTTCCGGAGGCTCTAAAATGATCAACGTGACTTCCAACGTTAGCTGCACACTGATGAGGATAAAAGCGATAACCACTTGTGCCCAGGCGCTCATGAATCGCGGCTTGCGCGTACAGATCTTCTTCTTGCTGCCGGCTAGAATACGAGCAATGCGGTTGGTCTTGGTGACGAGAGCGGAGTAGCACATGGAAGCTGAGAGGCCCACCAAGAGGCGCTGTAGGTAACATGAAGCTACAGTGGGGCGGGCAATGAGAGTGAATGGGCAAATATAACCCAGGAAGATTCCAGCTAGGATGATGTAGCAGAGTTCACGGCTGGACGACTTCACAACGGGTGTGTCTCGGTACAGTATGAAGATGAATGTGACAAAACTGGTCACAAGGATGCCAAGACAGGAAAAGACGACAGCAACGATGGATTCTGGATGGCTCCACTCCAGGTAACACAAGGGAAGGGGCTCACAGCCTGGGGATAAAATATATAAAATTGTCAGACAAAATCATTCATGACATTTAAAAATTGTTTATGTGTGTTTCTTCAACTTTGGGCACTTTTAGCATTGTGGGTTTTTTTTGCTCATTAATTTTGAATGTAAGTACATGCATCACAGGAGGTTTATGTCATTTTTTCTCTAAAAGTCAAGAAAATTCCCACCACAGTTTCATTTCCAGCACATATCAAATTCTGTTTTGTGTTTAATAGAATTCTGCAGTTGAAATGCCCTTTTTAACGTTTTTTAAATGGCCGACTCCTTTTTCTTGCTACGGCTAATTTCCTAGCTAACATTTTATGTATTCTAAATACACACAAACAATATTTTCACTTTTGTGTAATTGTATAAAATTACAGCTTGATTGGAAATGACAGAAATAAAAATGTTCTGCTCACAAGTGATATTTACCTTAAATATTTGTTTTCTAAAAACATCACTTGTCTCATATTTCATCTCAAGCATGCTCTTTACTGACTTTAGTGACAAAAGTACACTAACTACTGAAAAAAATGTATTAGGTGCAAATTTTTCTGTGGGTCGTAGTTTTTGAAAAATGTATATAAATCATATTCACACAATAAATAATGAAATGGTTTGTTTATTTCACTCTTTGATTATCGTTTTTAAAAAATTATAATTGTAATTTTTATAATGTATTTTCATAGTTTAATATTGAAAGTCTGGGTCTGGGACAAGGCTTAACCTCACGCGACCCCAGGTCCACATGTGTGGACGTTGTATTTTGGCTTCACTATACGCAACACAGAGACTCTGTGCTGTCAGTAAAGGGTTAAACTTTTGACGTACGAAGTCATGTGAAAAAACAACATGGTGGCGATCACAGTGGAGTTTTGTTTGGTTGAAACGCCAACAAAACTACATCTGGTAAGAAACCTAATTATATTTTTTACATTTAAACCTGTTTGAGTCAAAAGATTAGAGTCTCTAGTTTCATCGGATATGCCATTTTTAAATGGAGAGATCTCTCAGGAAGAGTTTTTTTTTTAATTATTATTATTTAAGACTGCCCTAAAGCAGAACAGATATTTTCTGAATGTATTATTTTCTAAGTGTATTCCACAAGACAAAATAATAATTTAAATTAGTCAAAAGTTGATCATACCCTTAAAGGGACGCCCCAAAATGAAAATTCACTCTTCCACATGTTGCTTCAAACCAGTATGACTTTCTTTCTTCCATGGAACACAAAAGGAGATCTTAAGCAGAATGTTGGGGACTGATAGCCTCAGTCACCATTCACAATTATTGCATATTTTTTCCATACAATGAAAATATAGGGTGACTGAGGCTAACATTCTTTCTGACGTCTCAATTTGTGTTCCATGTTAAAAATTAAGTAAAACATGAGTAAATTATTTTAAGGTGAACTAACCCTTTAAGTATACTTCCACCAATCATAAAACACTCTATGAGGCCGATAGGTGGTTTTGATCAAATAGTGCATTGTTGACTATGAATTAAAAATGGCAAAAGCGTATGCTTTGGAGTGCCTCATGTCTTTGTAAGACTGGCCATCTGAGTGTGACCAGCTCTCTTATGCACCAAGTGCTAAAGTAGGTTTTCAGCTCAACTAAAAATAAACAGCTGTTCCACTGAGGGACCAGGCCATACGAAAGAACCAAGCCAAAGGAGATTTTAGAGACTGCAGCATGAGAGAGGAAACTAATTCATGCATCATTACCAACACCATCACATATCTTTATATATATATATATATATATATATATATATATATATATATATATATATATATATATATATATAAGGATAAAACTGATGCAATTAAAGGAATAGTTCACCCAGAAATGAAAATTCTGTCATCATTTAATCACCCCTATGCCATTCTAACACAGTATTATTTTCTTCCCTAAAAAAAATACAGGTTAAGACAGCCTAAACTGGTTTGCTGGGAGACCAGCTTGACCAGCATAAACTCTCCAGGGCCAGCAAACCAGCATAGGCTTCCTACAAGATAAAATAAAATTCATTTATGTCTAGGATTCCAGACTATCGGCACATAGCTTCTGCTTGAGCTATAGTGAATCTGTGTATAACAGCAGTAACACACTGTAGAATGGAACTATATAGTGAACTAATAAAAAATACATCACTGGGACACTCTGTTATGCTGCTGCATTGACATTGACCATCACAGTGTATGAAAATAGGCCAGGGAAGTAGGCTGTGGAGTAGGGCTGTCACAGGCGATATGTTATATGGTGCAAGCAATCTGTAAAAATGATAAATGGCCTTCAGGTGTCATTGGAAACCTTTTGTAAATAGGACAGTGGAGGTCTTTTAAAGAGCCAGTTTAGTTATAGTGTAACACTTTGAGAAAGCTGTTTTGCATGAATGTTTTGAAGACTAATCTAGACTAATCTAGTTTTAACATATAGGCTATAGATAGACATGTTTAAAATTGTGACATTTTCAGAGGAAAAGTCCACACTGCGATGCTGGGGTGTTGTGGGTCGTAATCAGGGCATTGCTACTGTATAGGGTTGCTAAGGTGTTCTGAGTGTTTTTTAGCTCATTATTATGCTCATTATTATGTGGTTGATAGTGTATTCTGGGTGGTTGCTAAGAGTTTACTAGGGTGTCTTGGGTGGTTGCTAGATGTTTGTTAGCGTGTTTTGGGTGGTTGCTTGGTGTTTTTGTAGGGTGTTTTGCGTGGTTGCTAGACGTTTTTCTAGGGTGTCTTGAGTGGTTGGCAGACGTTTTTCTAGAGTGTTCTGGGTGATTGCTAGACGTTTTTCTAGGGTGTCTTTGGTGGTTGCTGGACATTTTTCTAGGGTGCCTTGGGTGATTGCTAGGGTATTTTGGATGGTTGCTAGATGTTTTTCTAGGGTGTTTTGGGTAGTTGCTAGACATTTTTCTAGTGTATTTTGGGTGGTTGCAAGGACTTTGCTAGGGTGTTTTTGGTGGTTCCCAGAAGTTTACTAGAGTGTTTGGGTGGTTGTTAGACATTTTTCTAGGGTGTCTTAGGTGGTTGCTAGATGTTTTTCTTGGGTGTTTTGGGTGGTTGCAAGGAGTTTGCTAGGGTGTTTTGGGTGGTTGCTAGATGTTTTTCTAGGGTGTTTTTGGTGGTTCCCATAAGTTTACTAGACTGTTTGGGTGGTTGCTAGACATTTTTCTAGGGTGTTTTAGGTGGTTACTAGATGTTTTTCTAGGGTGTCTTAGGTGGTTGCTAGATGTTTGCTAAGGTGTTTTGGGTGGATGCTAGCTGTTTTTCTAGGATGTTTTAGGTAGTTGCTAGACATTTGCTAGGGTGTTATGGGTGGTTGCTATACATTTTCTAAGTTGTTTTGGGTAGTTGCTAGACATTTTTATGGGGTGTTGTAGATGGTTGCTAGATGTTTTTCTAGGGTGTCTTAGATGGTTGATAGATGTTTTTCTAGGGTGTCTTAGGTGGTTTCTAGACGTTTGCTAGGGTATTTTGGGTGGATGCTAGACGTTCTTCTAGGGTGTTTTGGGTGGTTGCTAGTTTTTTTCTAGGGTGTTGTGGGTGGTTGCTAGACGTTTGCTAGGGTATTTTTGGTGGTTGCTAGACATTTTTCTAGGGTGTCTTAGTTGCTAGATGTTTTTCTAGGGTGTCTTAGGTGTTTGCTAGATGTTTGCTAGGGTGTTTTGGGTGGTTTCTAGCTTTTTTTCTAGGGTGTTTTGGGTAGTTGCTAGACATTTGCTAGGGTGTTATGGGTGGTTGCTATTTATTTTCTAGGTTGCTTTGGGTAGTTTCTAACTGTTTTTCTAGGGTGTTTTGGGTAGTTGCTAGACATTTTCTAGGGTGTTATGGTGGTTGCTATGAGTTAACTAGGGTGTTTTGAGTAGTTGCTAGACATTTGCTAGGGTGTTATGGGTGGTTGCTATGAGTTCTCTAGGGTGATTTGGGTGGTTGCTAGCTGTTTTTCTAGGTTGTTTTGAGTAGTTGCTAGGTGTTTTACTAGGGTGCTTTGGAAGGTTGCAAGACATTTGCTAAGGTGTTTTGGATGGTTGCTAGATGTTTTTCTAGGATAGTATGGGTGGTTGCAAGGAGTTTGCTAGCATGTTTTGGGTGGTTGCCAGAAGTTTACTAGAGTGTTTGGGTGGTTACTAAAAGTTTTTCTAGGGTGTTTTGGATGGCTGCTAGATGTTTTTCTAGGTTGTTTTGGGTAGTTGCTAGACGTTTGCTAGGGTGTTTTGGGAGGTTGCCAGAAGTTTACTAGAGTGTTTGGGTGGTTGCTAGAAGGTTTTCTAGGGTGTTTTGAGTGGTTGTAAGATGTTTTTCTATGGTGTTTTGAGTTGTTGCTAGACATTTTTCTAGGGTATTTTGGATGGTTGCTAGATGTTTTTCTAGGTTGTTTTGGGTAGTTGCTAGACGTTTGCTAGGGTGTTTTGGGAGGTTGCCAGAAGTTTACTAGAGTGTTTGGGTGGTTGCTAGATGTTTTTCTAGGGTGTTTTGGATAGTTGATAGATATTTTTTAGGGTGTTTTGAGTGGTTGCTAGATGTTTTTCTAGTGTATTTTGGATGGTTGCAAGGAGTTTGCTAGGGTGTTTTGGGAGGTTGCCACAAGTTTACAATAGTGTTTGGGTTGCTGCTAGAAGATTTTCTAGGGTGTTTTGGGTGGTTGCAAGAAGTTTTCCTAGGGTGTTTTGGATGGTTGCTAGATGTTTTTCTAGGGTGTTTTGCGTAGCTGCTAGACATTTTTCTAGGGTGTTTTGGGTGATTGCTAGACATTTTCTAAGGTGTTTTGGATGGTTACTAGAGGTTTTTTGTGTTTTGGGTGGTTGCCAGAAGTTTAATAGAGTGTTTGGGTGGTTGCTAGATGGTTTTCTAGGGTGTTTTGAGTGGTTGCTAGAAGGTGTTCTAGGGTGTTTTGGATGGTTGCTAGATGTTTGGTAAGGTGTTTTGGGTGATTGCAAGGAAATTGCTAGGGTGTTTTGGGTGGTTGCAATAAGTTTTTCTAGGGTGTTTTGAGTGGTGCTAGATGTTTTTCTTGGGTGTTTTGGATGGTTGCTACATGTTTTTCTAGGGTGTTTTGAGTGGTTGCCAGAAGTTTACTAGAGTGTTTGAGTGGTTGCTAGAAGGTGTTCTAGGGTGTTTTGGGTGGCTGCTAGACATTTGCTACGGTGTTATGGATGGTTGCTATGAGCTTTCTAAGTTGTTTTGGGTAGATGCTAGACATTTTTCTAGGGTGTTTTGGAGGATTGCTAGACATTTTCTAAGGTGTTTTGGGTGGTTGCTAGAGGTTTTTTGTGTTTTGTGTGGTTTCCAGAAGTTTACTAGAGCGTTTGGGTGGTTGCTAGATGGTTTTCTAGGGTATTTTGGGTGGTTGCAAGGAGTATGCTAGGGTGTTTTGGGTGGTTGCAGAAGTTTACTAGAGTGTTTGAGTGGTTGCTAGAAGGTGTTCTAGGGTGTTTTGTTTGGTTGCTAGATGTTTGGTAAGGTGTTTTGGATGGTTGCAAGGAGTTTGCTAAGGTGTTTTGGGTGGTTGCAAAAAGTTTTTCTAGGGTGTTTTGGATGGTTGCTAGATGTTTTTCTAGGGTGTTTTGGGTGGTTGCTAGACATTTTTCTAGGGTATTTTGGGTGGTTGCAAGGAGTTTGCTAGGGTGTTTTGGGAGGTTGCCAGAAGTTTACTAGAGTGTTTGGTGGTTGCTAGAAGGTTTTCTAGGGTGTTTTGGTTGGTTGCTAGATGTTTTTCTAGGGTGTTTTGGGTAGTTGCTTGATGTTTTTAGAGATTGTTTTAGGTAGTTTCTAGATGTTTTTCTGTGGTGTTTTGGGTGGTTGCTAGAGGTTTTTCTAGGGTGTTTTGAGTGGTTGTAAGATGTTTTTCTATGGTGTTTTGAGTGGTTGTAAGATGTTTTTCTATGGTGTTTTGAGTGGTTGCTAGACATTGTTCTAGGGTATTTTGGATGGTTGCTAGATGTTTTTCTACGGTGTTTTGGATAGTTGCTAGATATTTTTTAGGGTGTTTTGAGTGGTTGCTAGATGTTTTTTTCTAGGGTGTTTTGGGTGGTTGCTAGAAGTTTTTCTAGGGTGTTTTTGGTGGTTGCTAGAAGTTTTTCTAGGGTGTTTTTGGTTGTTGCAAGGAGTTTAATAGAGTGTTTGGGTGGTTTCTAGAAGGTTTTCTAGGGTGTTTTGGGTGGTTGCTAGAAGTTTTTCTAGGGTGTTTTTGGTTGTTGCAAGGAGTTTAATAGAGTGTTTGGGTGGTTTCTAGAAGGTTTTCTAGGGTGTTTTGGGTGGTTGCTAGAAGTTTTCCTAGGGTGTTTTGGGTAGTTGCTTGATGTTTTTCTATGTTGTTTTGGGTAATTGCTAGACGTTTTTCTAGGATGTTTTGGGTAGTTGCTAGATGTTTTTCTAGGTTGTTTTGGGTAGTTGCAAGACATTTGGTAAGGTGTTTTGGGTGGTTGCAAGGAGTTTATTAGGGTGTTTTGGGTGGTTGCAAAATGTTTTTCTAGGGTGTTTTGGGTGGTTGCTAGACAGTTTTTTTCTAGGGTGTTTTGGGTAGTTGCTAGACGTTTTTCTTGGGTGTTTTGGTGTGATTGCTATTAGTTTTTCTGGGATGTTTTGGGTGGTTTCTAGATGTTTGCTGGGGTGTTTCTGGCCCACCCCCAAGTCTTTATATTTTTCTGGTGTCTAGATATGTCCCTCCTTCAATGTAAGTCTACATTATTAAACGATGCGGTACAAGTAACATGTAAAAGTAGAGTATTAAAAGACTTTAATTAGTTTTATAATTTAATTATGTTTTTAACTACCAATTAGAGTTTAGTACTCTCAGCTCCATGTAACACATTTTCCAGTGTTTAAATCCATTCTGCAGATATCCCCCAAAATCAATGCAGAAAAAGTCCTCATATTCTGTGTGGGACTTGAGATAATTAACAAAGTGACTTTTGCAGTTAAAGGAAATGAAATAAAGCCAATGTACCATTCAGTTGTTCATCTGGCCACCATCCCAGCTCACAGGCTTTGCAGGTGAATTCATCCTGGACATATTCATTGTCTTTACAAGCAGTACAGATCCAACAGCAGCTCACCTCTCCTTTCCTGATCACCTGAGAGACACACAGGAAGGACATAAGGGTCGTGATGACAAAATGGTCATTATGGGGGTGAACAATCCCTTTAAAGTGTATGACATTACTTCTTTTCTTGTGTTATAATGAGGAGCAGATGATACAATGGAAAATAAAAGCAAGTATTTATACTTTCTTAAATGGAGGTTTGTGATAAGTATACAAACGTACTTTAATCTCTCCTTTAGAGCAGGGCTCACTGCAGACAGAATGGACCATCTCGCTGCGGTTCATCTGGATAATATAATCATCAATACTCAGAATGCCTTCATGCCAAGAGCCCACATTTATATAGTCATAGACTCCAGGCTCGACATACTGCAGGTTCATAATGTCATACCTTCAAGAAAGAGAGAGACAGAGTGCTAAAATGTATCTATAATATGAGATTCATACATCACTACATAATTATTTTTATTTTTCAGAAGTAATAAACTTTGGTACTAAACTTTGATCCTGCACCATTTGTGCTACAGACAGGAATGATATAAAAGTTTTGTTCGCTTTCCTCTGAATATCAACACAAAAGCCTTGACAAATTGCACTCAAAATACCCTGAAGTGCCTTACAAGTTGTGGAACTGCTCCACAGCGGTTTAAAAATTAATTAATAGCTATTTTTGTTTTCTTCATTTAGTGCATAATATGTAGCTTGCTATGTAGGCCAGTAAGTAAGACTGACCTGCCTGGTAAGTCCCCGTTTTCATCAAACCACACGTCCTCTCCAGACACACCAGTAAAGGAGGTCTTGAGGAGGAAGTCCAGCAGTTTGCTGCCATCAATGGGGTCCATCGCTTCACACAGTCCCATGTGACCAGGGCACAGGTGCTGATGCATATCATGCAGGCCGTGAGCCATGGCATAGATGGCATTGATGACAAAACCCATCTTACTGTCCTGGACATAGTTGTCCTCCAAGTTTTCATAACCTATGAGAATGGTCAAACCGAACAACATTTATTAGAGCACCTTTGCAACAACTTGAAGTTGAATTTTTGGCTCCCTTATAGATCTTTAATGTCAACATGAAATGGCATTTGCAACCCATTTTACTTCTGTAATGTGCTTTTTTAGAGTGAAAATGATTGACGGGAAAAAAATGTAGAGTGGGATTTGATTTTATCCATCAGGAATTTTTGGGATAATAAAAATACTGCAATGAAGCCAGGCCAGAATGTGAGATTGCAGAGGATTGTAAAGGACGAACCTGGCCTCCTGAAAAGTCGTAATAATAGTACTAGATGGCGAAATCATACAAGTTGGCTCGTACAAAAGCGTACAACTTTTTACTCCCATAGAGAAAAATAAACAAACCAACGAAGATTTGTTATTATGATTTTTTCTAAGTTTGACCCAAACCTACACATAACCATAAAGTCTAACCCCTTACCCAAACCCTGAACCTAACCGTGATTTAAGTAAGGGATAATGCACAGTCATTGGTTGTTATTATCCCATGGCTACTAACCATATAATTAAAAAAATATATATTATTTGAGAAAAAAAGAAATCGTTGAACAGCTGAATTTCACCTCCGGTTTGCATCAGAGTTCTGTTGGTGTTTTTTTTTTGTTTTGTTTGTTTTTGTAAATAATGACAGCTCAATAACTGACTGCTCATTATCCAGCTTATTACAAGACAATAAAAATAAAATGGACATGAAACACTGATTTGAGTTGGAATGATTTTATTAGATTACTTGTAGAGATCGCACAGTGAGTAGAACAGATGACTTGCATTAACCGGATGACCAATCTGATATTAAGCCCCAGATATGCGGTCGCTATTTAGAAATATCAGACCTCTAGATGGCCATTGACCAATCAGAATCGAGTATTCCAGAGACCCCTGTAATAATAGGAAAATACTTTTGTGTACTAGGGAAGCAAAAAAACATCGGGATTTGGAACGAGTCGAAAGAACATATTACAGGTTATTGACATATATCAATCATTTGTACTGCATGAACAAATATGGAACGAGTACCCAAATTTGTTCACTGACTTTTATTATTTCAAAATAAAATATTGGACAGATGGCTAGCTAAAATTTTATCCTTGTATTGTGTTGATTTGAAATTCTGTTTATTTACCTTTTTGCATGAGCTAAGTGGTACGATATCACCATTTTTCTCATTGTCTTGAGTTGTCATGAGACTAAGTTAAGAGGACTACTCCCCTCCTGTAACACCAGCGGCACCCACTTTTGAGGAGGATTTTTGACCAGGACGTGGAGGCTGAAGGTCAAGTGAACATCTCGCCAAATCCCATTCTTTTTTAATTATTGCCATATCTACTATTACATTAACATTTGCCAGCATTAAATAACTGTGTTAACTAATCACAATATTTTAGAAAGGTGGCATTACTTACAACAGTAGCCTAAGTAGCTTTTTGGCAGTTGATTACAACACTATGTTTCTTGCCTGTGTGGCCTAGGTGATGTCAGCTAAAGAAAGATGTTTCGGAGCAAAGTATTACATTTTAAACAAATATTACAAAGAAAAAAAAAATGTCTTTCTTGAAAATAATTTACACTGAGGAATCATGCACAATAAGACCAACAAAATGAAATAAGAAAGTAAATAGATTCCCTTTCATTTCATGTTGACTTCAAATATTCATTCAGCAATATTAGCAAATTACACATTTTGCAAGATTAAGTGCAAAAAATGTTTAAATATTGCAACAACAACAACAAAAAATATTTTACTTAAATGAAAATCACTTTAAAAATCCACTTTTTCAGCCATGATAATTCCAGACCCAATTTCATAGGGATTTTTTTTAGCATTTAAAAGGGAAAGATAGGGTGCCCAAAAACACAGTAAGTTTTTTTTTTTTTTTTTTTTGCATTGAAAAGTTAATCAAAAGACAGCAGCATTAAAATGGAAGATGAAAGGCACGCTTGTTGCCATGGTGAAGGAAACCACCTATATAACCCAATTCAGCATTTAATTAGTGATGGACATGATGGTGACATTATTATTAATTGAGTAAGAAAATTAATTATGCATCCGTGTGCTCATTCTTCCATGTCTCCCTTATGTATCAGAGTAAATGTGGCTGACAATTGTTATTTAAAAAAAAGATAGCTGTTTTAGCTCTATCAAATTCAAAGGAAGTGTACAATGTCAAAGGACACCCTATCGGCTCATTATCCAGTGAACTTTACCAAGCCAGCAAGAAGCAGTTTTCAGGCACCGTGGCTGATAATATGGAGTGGTTTCTAAGAATCTAAGGTTAAAGAAGGCATTTTTAAAGAAACAGCTCTTAATAACATGGCTCTACACATAACTCAGTTAAATTAAAATGCATTGCAGCAAGCAGCTGGCAGAAGCTAAAACCAAGGCATGCATTGTTGAAAATGTGTCTTGGTTGAACCCTAATTTCCACTTTGAGGGAAAACTAAGTAAACTGAAAAATATTTTATTAGATTGTGGCCCTCAGGGGCATATAAAGATATAGAAAATACTTCTTGTGTTTCTAAGCCCCCTAACTCTCTGTTAGATCATTCATTCTCTTAAACTACATATTTAATCTGGTATTTCAAAGATTTGTTCACATGCAGAGAGAAATAATTAGGATAGAAGGCCTCTGTAAAGATATGATACTGTGCTATGAAATTTGAATCCAAATAAAATTCACAAACTCATAAATCAAACAACATCATCTCCATAATAATCTAAAATGGTTGAAGAAAGAGTGAAAAAACATAATCCCGCTCTGTTCACACACACAGTTCATTGTTCAGTTCTTTACAAACCAATTTTTTATTATTTCTGTGTGTATACAGAAATTAAATGAACAACTAGCTTTTAGACCTTGTTTCCACCTGGTATTAAGATGTGTTTCGGGTGATCCGATCACATGTGGTCAGCCCTAAATACAGTTAACAAGTTCGGATAACAAAAACCACATACGAATGTGGTCAAATAGCATGTGACCGCATCGCATTTGAGGTGTAAACACTAATCCGTCCTATATGCGTCCCAGCAGCAGTGAATCTCCACCCCTCACCTGTCAATCAAACGCTGCGCTGAAACGAGAGCTTATATTTGTTTAAACTGTCCGATCGAAAAATGTAAAAAAGCAGATACATACACAATCACGAGAGCTTCATGTATCTTCTTTAGTGTGTCTGATATCAATACAGATGACAAGCACGAACACCTGAAGCTCCTTTGATACAGGTAATCCACTAAAATAATGGATCATTCTGCCTGACATGTTGTGTTTGTGCTTAGACTAAATTTCAACTGCATCTGAAAGAAACAGCGCATGTTTATTTTTTTTAATTATTATTATTTATTTTTTTTGCTGCTTCTTTGTCTTTACTGACTTTGTAGCGCTTTAATATCATGCAGTAAAACACTGACATAGTGATTGATGTACAGTATGTCATCATGAAACAGAGACCCTCCCCTTGAAATTTGAACACAGATGGTCACAGGAGACACATTTAAATGACCAGGTCTAAACAGCAATGTGTCTCACCTGACCACATGTGATCGGATCACCCGGGACCCATCGTAATACCAGGTGGAATCGGGGTCTTAATGTAATTGCCAGACCTATATGTCTAAGTTTCTATCACTACGGCAAACATGATGAGTTTGGGAGTGACTCCTGTATACTGTACACACACAGAACGATCATTTAAGGAACTTAAAGGTATTTAAATGTAGTGTGCACATGAACTTTGACTTTTTGGTTTCAAAAACCTGTTGCCACTATAGTCACAGTATGACATCAATACAATATTTTTGTTTTCAGTCAATGTTTAGCAGATGCATGTTCTAAGTTAAGCAAAACCTTCAGAAATATTAAATAAAAGCATGACCTCTTAATTTGCTTAATTAAAATTACTTAATTTGGCTCTGATTAATTTTAGCACAAGCAACGTTTGGAACTTTAAAAAGTTCCCCACTGGAACATGCAGCAAAGCCAACTGGCATGAGAGGTTTAGTTAATGTTATTGGGATCTAAAGTTCAAAGTGTTCAAACCAAAGTCCCCATTTAGAATATTCTAGTTCCTTCAGTGGATAAAATATCCCAATAACTTCATATATTAGAGGTCCACGGATATACATTGTTGCTTTGTGACCTTCTGGGCAATATATTTAAACTAACAACCTTTAATAGTGATCCCAAAATGTACAAATACTTTACACAGAATCACAGAACATAATTTCCTGGAAATTTCCTGAAAAGTTTGAATTCATATGGTTGTACAATATCAGTCGACCTCTATCTATATTGCTGAAGTGAAGTGCCTCCAAGTTAGCTCTTCATAAAAACGACTAAAATGACTTACCATCTTGGAGTTCTAGACAAAGAAATAATAACAAAACAGCAGACTATGACTATTTCTCTGTTTATTTGTAATAAATGTTCACTGTTCCTTTATGTTAAAATTCTAAAGACTTTAAAATGTGCAGTATGCATCAAAAACAGTAACTATACTGTACGTATGAAAAGTTCTTTCCCACAATAAATAAACTAACAAAAATAAAAAAATAAAAAAATGAAATCAGTAATAAGCAATGATGTTAGATATTAGATAATAAAGTGAGCGGCATGCTTCCCTGAATTTACATTTGAACTTTAAAGTAATTGTAGTTTCATAAAGATTCAGTAACATTTAAATCAACTATCATGCTGAAACATAAATACAGTTCATATAGTGAAGCGAAATGTGGCACTGCAAATGCAGACAACAAAATTAGGTGTCAGTTTAAAAAAAAAAACATGCTTATTGTTTTTAACTTAGGGTCCCACTTTATCTTAGGTGTCTTTAACTACTATGTACTAACATTATAATTAAGGCTGTCGATTAAAATTTTAATCGAATTAATTACATGGTGTGCCAATTAATTAATCAAATTAAACACAATTAATCGCATAAATAAATATTTGCTGAGAAAGCCCCTCATATAACAATAATTAACATATAATGATTAAATAATTATAAATAGTTATATTTAAATAATTATAAATAATAGAATGCAATAGGCTTTAGAATATATTGTTTATTACATATTATTGAACATAAGCCAATCATTGGCCTACAGTTCACAGCATTCCATTTTGCAACTGAATTCATCAATCTGTCCGAAATCAATTTATTATAAGGGATTTTCTAAGGATGCGACAATGTACACCTGCATCAGACGGATGCTTTTGGAGCGGCTCTATTACATTGTGTCATAAACATACCGTTTTTATGTCACTGTGTCAAGTTTAACGTAGTTTAAACATATAGAAACACGTCTTGAGATCCCTGCATTCGGAATTGCGCTCCATCAAGCGGCATTTAAACGCAAGAACGTGTTCTCATCTTGTGTTGTTTGCTGTCTGTGGTGAGTGTTGTTTGTTCTCTGTATAAGCTGCACGTTGCCTATACAGCTGGAGTTTCACTTACTGCCCCCTGGAGAAAACAGGTGGTACTCCAAGCTTGAATTACGGTCCAGGGACCTGATTAATTGCGTTAATTTTAAGTTAAATCGACAGCCCTAATGATAATACATATAATACAACATATTTATTGTGTAACTACATATTGTTCTGCAAAATTCTCACAAGATTCACATTTGCTGCTACTGAGGTTGAGGTAAGGGTAGGTTTAGGAGTAGGGTTAGGGTTTAGGGTAAAGGTAGGTTTAGGTTTAGTGTTAGGGGTTAGGTTAACAGTGTAACTACAGATGTAATTAAATGCAGGTATTTTAAATTTAAGTACAATGCAACAACACATATGTACACAGTGTTGGGAGGATTACTTCTGAAATGTATTCCAGTACAGATTACAGAATACATGCTGTAACATGTAATTTGTAATGTATTCCGTTAGATTACTCAAGGTCAGTAACGTATTCTAAATACTTTGGATTACTTCTTCAGCACTGGTAGATTTTTTTCACTTGTTTTGACTATAAAAACTCTGCCAGTACAGTAAGACAAAATACACGTTAAAAATACATTCTCTGAAAAACCTAAATATCTTATGCAGTGTTGTTTCTAAAACAAGATCAATCAAACTGATCTTGTTTTAAGGATTTTTAGATATTTTTACAGGAAAACAATAAAAAAATTATTATCAAGAATACAATTTTTGCCCTAATATCAAAGGTCTTACTAGAAAAAAAATAAATTATGATCCAACGTGAATTTTCTTGATAAAAAAAAAATATGATCGTGCCTGGTAACATGTGCATGTAAAATGACTAGAAATAGTATTTTAGCTTAGCATAAAGCTGACAATTTACACAAGGTTTATTTCTATTCCTTCTGCTCCAAACTTACTTCAAACTTACTCCTCTGTCTGCTCGTATGAATGTAACACATCATAAGAAAGTGTTTCACCGCTGTTCAAACACTGCATCATTGCATCATTTATATGGATAAATGTTTTCCATCTGAAAGGTCTAAATATTAAATGAAACAAATGACAATAAAATGCAAAGTAATCTCTTCAGTAATCAAAATACTTTTAGAATGTAACTGTATTCTAATTACCAATGATTTAAATTGTAACTGTAGTGGAATACAGTTACTTATATTTTGTATTTTAAATACGTAATCCCGTTACATGTATTCCGTTACTCCCCAACCCTGTGTGTACATAATAGGTACGTTTTAGAAAATGCTTAAGTACATAGTAGTTAAAGACACCTAAGTGGGTCCCAACTTAGTGTTGTCCCAAATTGTGCTTCAGCTGATGTTTTTGAAAGTTGATGACAAATATCAGCCCAGTCAGATAAATATATGCCATAAAAAGATTCAATTTACCTAGATCACCTTTTCAGTCAGCAGAGGGAAAGTGTCAGATCACAAAAACAGCAAAAACATAGAAATATGCCTTTGAATTATTATAAACCCAAGAAGCCAAAAGTATGTTTCTTTACTTTTCTCAATTATTGGGAAGTAGCAGACATACTTCTAAAATGAAAAACAGGCAATGTATTACAGGGATAGTTAACCCAAAAATGCATTATTTCCTGTGTGACTTACTTTCCTTTATGGAACACATAAGGAGATGTTAACCCTGTAAAGCCTGAAATATGAAAGAATTGTCATGAAAGAATTGTCAGGAAAAAAAATTTTTTTTTAAGTACCATTATGCAAGCTATAAAAACATATTATTAAAAAAAATTGCATGTGTGTTTTTTTTATGCATCATATTTGATACATTAGGCTTTAAATATAATTATGGTAAGATGACATCATAATAGCTTGTAATGTAAAATAATTAGATTTTTATAATGACAGAGCAGTCTGGATATATGAACATATACAGAAATATTAGTTCACACTTTAAATATATTTTATAAAAATTTTCAAAGCTTTGTGACTTTTTTTGTGATGAGCATGAATGTAATGTAATGGTGATTGAGAGATATACCTCAAAAGCCTGATGTATCATATTTGATACATGGATTACAACTGTTTTATATATATTTTGTATAAAATAATATACAAAATTTTAACCAAGCATAAGTTGCTTATATTCAGAAAATACTCATTTTAAAATATCAGTAACAATATAACCATTACTGTCACTTTATTAAAATCAGCAAAGATTTAACATTAAAAAAAAAAAAAAAATGTTATGTGCATGCAATACAAAAGCGGACATTTTTGAAAACAATTGTAAAATATTTTTCCCGGAAACGTCCACCAGGTGGCAGCAGACATCTAGTACATTGCAGACAACAGGATATTCGGCAAAATTTTGATTATGTTAATGATGCAGAGGCTTCAAATCTGATATAGGTGACGTTATAGGGTTAAGCAGTATGTTAAACTCAGTCACCATTTACATTCAATCATCTTTTTTCCATACAATGAAAGTGAATGATCACAGACTTTTAATATTTGGGTGAACTATCCCTTTTAATTTTGATATTTTGATGAAAAAAACCTAATATAATTTCTTTAAAATTGTGAGTATAATATATTATCCGATGTATTAGACATTATATGATGGGGACATGAAACTGCACACTGCATGGTAGGAATGACCCCAATAGAGCACATCTTTTTCTCCATACCTGAGCAGTTCTTCTTATAATTTGTGTTTTCTTGCGGGTGTCCTGGGAGACGACACTGGAAACGATACTGCCAGAATTCCGCAAACCAGGGGTTTCTAGTGTTGGTGTTGAGGCGTAACTTTAGATAGTAGTCATCAAAGGACGTGACCTCCTCACTCTGTAGCTTCATTGTGATTCCACCCACGGCTTCCTGCTCGTAACCCTCCACAACCTCATCTCTGTCTGCCCAGCCGTCACTGAAGGAACCGGGTCACAGAGAGACTAATTAATAACATGGAACTTAAAAAACACTGATGCTCTCAAGTGCACTGGCCTACTTTAGCACAAGCTAAAGAACAAACTCAGCACACACAATAATCCTTACTTTGTGTGAGATGTTTCATCATTAGAGCATAAGTGATGTGTTGGCATGGGAAAAGCATGGGAATTTTGTAACTAATATTATTGATATGACACAGTGTTTTTCAGAAATTAAAACTTTGACAGCTCTAGTGTCTTGAGTAAAGTTTGATAAATGACAATTAACAATTTTAGCTATGAAAAATTTGTCATAATGTGAACTTGAGAACTTTTTTTTTCTTTTTTAATTAAAAGTTGACCTTTAGTAATTTCTGTGGTGAATATTTGGTGAGGTCAGTCCAGATTATTATTATTTTTTTAAATAACCATTTTTAATATCATCACATTCTCAGTACACCTTTGAGAATTTTTGGTAGGTAGAAATAGCTCCTTCAAGGAATATTCCGCATTCAATACAAGTTAAGCTCATTCGACAGCATTTGTGACATAATGTAGATTACCAAAAAAAAAAAAAAAAAAAGCAAAAATCGAGGTTACAGTGAGGCATTTAGAATTTAATTTAAAGGCAGAAATGAAAAGCTTATAATTTTATTAAAGCACTTACATTAATTCTTCTGTTAAAAATGTGTATTATTTGACCTGAAAATGTTGTTGGTTTTTTTGTGTAATTTTATTGCCCTGCCTTTGTATTGTAAAAGTGGCTACTTAAGACCTAGCAAATTGCAATAAATATCTATATGAAGTAGATTATAAAGCAGGCAATAGTTCGTATTAGGCTGCCTTTAGGTCCTGGGCTGTTTTTTAATCCCAGTTCAACCCTGTTTGGCTTGATTGTGTTTTGTTGAGCTCATTATGAAGGTATCTTTTTGTGGTTATGGCACCATCGGCACCATCTGCCACTCAGCATCTTCTCCGCAAGACGCCAAAGCTGGCCTATTCTTAGCTGACTCTTCTTACTTCATAGACAACAATTTACCACAAACAGCTGACACTCGTTGTGTTTTTCTCATTATAATTAAAAAACTGATTTAAAAAAAATTCATAATCGCTCATTGTATTATTGCATTTGTCAGTTTTGGGACTATTAACCAAATCTAAAATTGACCCAAATAGTGACTATTTGCTCTAGGTGTAAATAGCACCTGCCACACAACACGGTTATTTGCACTCCAATAGTATGGTGGAAAAATAGAAATTGAAGAGAAATTGCACCCACTAGTGTTTCTGCAGTGGCGTGGGATGTAACGACGGAATGCATTTTTTGGTGTGGACGACCGGGGTTCTAATCAGCCTTTTATCCCACTTTTCCCAATCCTCTTTCCTGTCTCCACACTTAATATTTCCTTTAATACTATTTATAATAATAAATGAAAATAAATACATAGGTTGATTTCCTCGCAGTGATTTGGTCACTGTGACAGTGGGGTGTTGAGAGAAAGGTTTGATCTGCATAACATTAACCATGGTTTGACTGTAGTAATATGGTATTAACCATGTTTTTTGGCAGAAGCCATTGTTTTAATGTAATTTAGCATGGTGTTACTACAGTAATATGGTGTTAATATACTGTAGGAACCATGTTTAATTTTTTTGGTTACTATGATTTTACTACAAAAAACCAGAGTGATACTATGGTTACTGTAGTAAAAACATGGTTAGTTTTGGCAAAGGAAGGTTAGATTTAGGAGTTGGTGTAGGGTGTCTGTGGGACTCTCAATAAACACAAGAAACAGGGGGCCTGGGTAGCTCAGCGAGTATTGACGCTGACTACCACCCCTGGAGTCATGAGTTCGAATCCAGGGCATGCTGAGTGACTCCAGCCAGGTCTCCTTAGCAACCTCCTCGTGGTCGTGATTAGTGGTTCTCGCTCTCAAGGGGGTGCGTGGTAAGTTGTGCGTGGATCGCAGAGAGTAGCATGAGCCTCCACATGCTGGGGGTCTCCGCGGTGTCATGCGCAATGAGCCACGTGATAAGATGCGCAGATTGGCAGTCTCAGAAGCGGAGGCAACTGAGACTTGTCCTCCGCCACCCTTAGGACCTACTAAGTAGTGGGAATTGGGCATTCCAAATTGGGAGAAAAGGGGATACATTTTTTTTAAACACAAGAAACATGCTACAGTGATGCCATTATACTGTAAGCCTCTGAAAACAGTTAAAATAGAATTACGACATTTTTGTGCCATGTAAAATTAAAATACTTGAAGAATACATTTTTAACATCACGAGAATAGTCAAATTGTTTTGAGAATATCCCATAATAGCCCTTTACTTTAATACTTTAATGTAATAATGCTAATAATGCAACAACTTTATTCTCATAATTTTGACTTTATTCTCAAAACATTTCTAGTTCACTCTCATAGTGCAACAATATTTTTTTTTAATTAACCTCGTAATTTTACGGCTTTATTCTCAAAATATTATACTTTAATTTCATAATGCCATGACTTTATATTATTGTAATGTCACTTTATCCTCAAACATTACTACTTAAGTCTCTTAATGTTATGACTTTAATCGCAAAATCTTACATATCTTTTATTTTAACATGGCACTAAAACACGATCGTCAAATAGGTTTAACTATCATAACAAGCATGAACATTTGTTGTGATTGTTCATTGCGAACAAGATATTGAATAAAAAAACAGTGGATTCCTATGAGTCTATTCTGACTTGGGACAATTTTTCTTTTCTTTACCATAAATGTTATACAATCCAGCACACTGGTTTTGCCAATCGTCATCCAAAGGATGTGGAATCTGGAACCTGAATTAAAGGTAGAAAAACTGAGAATCTACAGAACACAGGTTTTCTAGTCCTCATCTCAAATATATCATGTTCAAACTGAACATTTTTAATGTGTTCTGCCAAAGTTGCCAAAGTTTAATACTTTGAATGAGACTCTCCTTATAATAAAATAGAGAAGCCTTGACCAATTGATGTTCTTTCTTCATTCCATAGACAGTGCACTGGTGTCAAGATAGAGGTATAAAATACCCAACAAGAGAGGGTTCTGCTGAGTAAAATTACCAAGGAGAAATCATCCACCATCATTTTAATATCTCATTAATTGGAAACCTGCAGCATCAATGAACTGAAACCATGATCATTTCTAAGCAGAATCCCTATGACTGGTCTTATGAAACTATCAAGGATTATACTTTAAAGGTAGTTCACCCAAAAATTGACTTTGAGTATGAGCAACAATATCTAAACTTATATACCTGCCAATGAGGAGGAATTCTCCAGCTACGCCGAGGCGTCTCATGGCCATGAGGAGGCCGCGTACAGTCATTCCCTCACAGAAGCAGACCACCACACGAGCTTTAGGTAGACGTTCTCGAAGTTTCCTCAGCAGCCGGTCAAAGTGTTTCTCTCCAGCGTTGCTGTAGATCTTGTCAGAGTGGGCGATACACAGACCCTCCTGAGATGCCAGTTCCTTAAAGGCCTCCATCCCACTTTCCCCATAATTCCCTGAAAATGTTTCAGAAAAACATTAACCCTTTCAGAAAATTACAATTATTACCTGCTCATCACATATGACTATTTAATGATTTCTAGATTCATTTGAATGATTTGTGTGGGTAACAGACCTACAGACTGAAACATGTTGTCAACCCCTGACTGTGTCTTGTGAGACACAAAGTTTTATACCTGTAGGGGGCACTTGATGCTCTGAAAACTGAATCCTCCATGTATCCGCATTTAAATCTCAGAATGTTTTATATACCTTTGGATACACTGGATAGTCTATACAAGCATTTCTAAAAATCCTCATCCAGTAAAAATAAATGACTGTGATTGGCCCATCCTGGCCAGCGCTGAGAAAAGTAACAGGTACCACGAGACACCACCGTTTACCCTAAAGGGGGATTGTGCAACACTAGTCGGACGATATACCAACTTGTACAACGGAGGGGGGACTTCAGTTTTTTGTCTTATTATGACAGACTTACAGTCAAGCAATTGCAAGGTATCTCATACTAAATTATTTTCAGCATTGACAAAAAATATATAAACAAGGACAAATGCATGATTGGGAGGGACAAATCACCCCCTTCACAACATTGGGCCAAACCCCAAAGGATGTGGAATTGCAATGACAGGAAGAGGAATTTAATTCATTGCAATTCAAAGAAATTCAACAAGGGGAAAGAGCAGATCATTTCTTAGGTTTTTTTTAAGGTTTCCATGTTTGTAAGCTGTTTTATGTTGTTTGGTCCCATTTTAAAGACTTTGTGGTAAATTAAAGCATTTTTGGAAATGATGTGTTCTTCCACCCTGGTCCATTAAATGAAAGTTAATTCATTAAATATTGTGATATGCCACCTCAATTCAAATTCAGGTGCAAAATTCAAATCTGAATGCTGCACAACCTATTAAATAGGTTACATTCCTGTACACATTTAGCATTTATATTTTTACAATTAACAGTGCTGTATTGTCTAAAATGTACAATAATAAATTTCACTTCAGTAATGTTAACACATGTTCAGTTTTGTCAACATGACTAGATCAGGTCATCACACACTGGTGTGCTTTATATGCAACACCAGAAATGAATAAGTGAGAGAGTTAATGAATGAATGAATGAATGAACCATCGAACTGATAACTAAAGATGATCACACTCACATGTACTTTGTTGAAATTATTTGAGAGCTTATGACCCTGATTGTGCTTCCAAATGGTATTAGAGATTAGAGTATTACTTTTTAATCACAGATTGGGCCATATTTGTAATAATGTTGTGTGGTTGATATGAGAACAATATCAATCTCTTGATAATGATATGCTGATTAAAAAGTCTGCACAAATATCAGTACAGTGCCTGATTTTACCCTGGCCTTTATATTTGGATAAGATTCCATATTGTAAACATAACTTGTTCATTTGGTTAAATTACCACAAAAATGAACAATATTATCAAAAAACAACTATGAAAAAAAGAAGAAAAAATATTTATTTCTACTTGATTTAACCCATAAAAACCTTTGTTGGTGCATTTTTTAATTCAATAAAAATATTTGTTTTCAAATTTTTAGGTTACCTCACAAAACATTTTGTACATGTATTAAAATAGGACCAGGGCTATTTGTCCAAAGTGCATTGTTCTCAAAATAGTTCACACAAGTCTTAAGCCCAACTTAAAAAAGGGGGAGTGATCCCATGAAAAAAGAAAAATCACTTATGAGATCTCTTTAATATCTCAACTGTTTCTCATGGACAGCAGTGCGATTAAATGGAGAGCAAATGGAGACTTTTGCATAAATCTTTAGCTTTTCAGATATTCTTCTGAGAAAAACACCCCAGTAATCTCACATGTGTCTCCATAAGAGTTTTAGAGGAGATCTCAACACCTCAAACTGTGCTGAGATTTACCAAGACATCAAAATCTGCAATCAAGTCAGAAATTTCTATATGAACACAAACATTGCCATCAAATTCTCCCAAGACCAAAGTATCTGAGCTATGCTATCCATAATAACTTCATAGCTCTATACTCTTACTGTATGTCAACAATTTAAGGAGAAACCTCTGAGACAAAGTTGATACTTAAATGAAAATTCAAATGCAATTCAACTAAATTATTACTTGAAAACACCTCTTCTATAATGAACATGTTTTTAATTACTGAGTTAAAGTCATTTTGATATGATATTTTTCTTGGGGCTTAAAGTAAAAAATGTCATGTGGTGAAACCGTTTGGAAACAGAAAAAAAGGATCTGAAATTCCTACTGACATTATTAGAGTAGTGCAAAATCCTCTTTTATTATTATCTCTTAAAAATAAGCAGTGAAAAAATTAAAAATATATATACGATTAATATTTGAAAAACTTTTTTCCATCAAATCAAAGTAAGGTGGTGTAACCAAATCATGTGACAAAAAAATAAAAAAATAAAAAAAAAATTAAAACAGAAAGGACCCCATTAGACCCTCAAGGCTGTCTGTAAAGTTTAAAAAAATCATTATTTTTTCATATTATTAAATATAAATATTTGGACATTTTTATATTAAGGCACATTTTGTTCAGGTCATATGGAGTAACCCTGAGAAAAATAGTTGATAAAAAAAAATAATAATAAATTAACAAAAAATAAATAAAACATGATATTTGTAAAAAAAAAAAAAAAAAAGTATTTTTACCTTGAATAATATGCATAAAAACTTTTTTTGAAATTAATGATTAAGTTGCGTACACTTGCATACAGTATATTCAAGGTGGAAGAAAAGTACATCTTTACTTCATGGTTACACCACATGACATCAAAGTGACATCAGTTTGGCATTGTATAACAATTGTATAACAATGCTATACATGTTTGTGAGTGTGGGTGTGTGTGTGTGTGTGTGTGTGTGTGTGTGAAACCAACATGGACACAAAGGTTGCATTTCTACAAACTTGACACTTGAAGATTTGTCAGTTTTATCACCTTGAACAACCTTAGTTGTCAATAACCTATAACTGAAAACTCAATATTTTCTTCTGGGATGATATCAGACACAGTAAAGATACAAATGTTTAACTTACCCTCAGTATGAACTGCTGACACATAAGTCCAGTTGTACCGTTTTACAATGTCCAAGAGTGCTCTGGCTTGAAGGGTATCAGATGGGACAACCCTAAGGAAGTACTTAAAGAGAGTTTTATCACTCAAATCAATGCTTGTAGCCGAGTAAGCAATCTGGGGGATGTTGAAAAGCTGCAACAGGTTCTGAACTTGAATGGCCACTGAGCTGGACCCGGGTCCAATGACTCCAGCAATGGGCTTTTTGGTGGCTGGTGTCTGAGCTGAAGGATTTCCATCAACGCACCATTTCGACCCATCTTTGTCATCACGGATGGAAATGAGAGAGTCTCTTATGAACTCAATACTTTGTTCCAAAGCCACTGATGAGTGCCAGCAAGAGTCCCTGATTTCACAACCTAGAGTGATGTTGGGTAGAAGGTACTGATCTGCGTTTATTCTGTCCAGCGTGTGGAACATCGCCTCCACCCTTTGGATTCCATACTGTTCCCTGATCTCGCCACACTTCCTCTCCGCGACCTTCTCAGCCGCCGGTTGATGATGGACAGAGAACAGAGCCCCGATGATGACATCTCCATCCATCCTCGCCACTGAGCGGGTTGCTGCCCTGGGTACCAATGACCGCTGTAAGTTAGCAGCTGAGATGGGCTGAGTACAAAACAGTAAGGTTGGAAGAAAGAAAATAGAGATGAAATTCATTCTCAGTATCATTCCCATGGTGTCATAGGTTTCCACTTGAAATCATGTCCATTTTGCTGTTAAGAAACACAGTTATTTGTTGCCTTCCAGTCCAGCCATGGTGTCCTAACAGGTTTCCTGTAAAATGAAGATGTGAATGGATCACTTTTTATCACATTCTTGAACAAGCAGATGTAATAAGGTGCTATGGTTTGTTATTTTGTAATTCATGCAAATAGAATAAAAACATAAAGCAGTAGCCTACTGAGTGCACACTGCATTAAGCACCATGGACAGCACTAAAATTTACAGATGACCCAGAAAGGAACTTTGAAAAGGGCGTTGTCTATTCAATCAATGCAATTGTATCCTTATGCTTTGTAGATGTATTTTGGTACATATACAGTATATATATATATATATATATATATATATATATATAATTGTTTACCAACAATACAAATGCACATCTTTCCAGATATCTGCCGTGGATCAAATAAGTATGAGTTCAGAGTTGCCCAAGCATGCACTATGTGTAATGTAATGAAGACGAGCTATACACTTACTGAAGCTCTAACATCATCTTTAAAAATACAACCTGATTTATAGCCACAGTGACAAAATTCCTAATAGGACTATGGTTTAGTCATTTGGCTTATGCATTTTATCTGTAATCATGCATTCAAAGCTCATTTAATCAGCTCATTCTTACCTGAAATCACAGCGCATGTCATCGCATCTCTCTCCTGAGCTGCTGGAGCACAAACTGCGAATCCTTCTTTCATCCTCCAAAATGAACGCGAGAGCCTCCTCCTTTATAATCACGGCATGTGAAAGCGGGTCACGGGATAGAGGCAGTAAAATTCAAAGAATACTAACATTTTCTAATATTATTGATATCATTATTTTATCCTCATTGTTATTATTATTATTATTATTATTATTATACATAATTATTGTTTAATAATAAATATTACATATTACTGTTAGTATCTTAATTAACCATATATTACTAATAAATAATAATTAATCAGTATATTAATAATATGATTTAAATTAATTAATAATCATTATTATATTATGAATATATTTTTAAATCAAATCTCCAAAATGTAATTGTTATATAAATAATATATTTTATTATATTATATTAAACAATAGTCTACGACAGGTAGGTGTCCTGTTTAAAACGATTGTAATTTGACTAATACGCTTTCAGGATCAATCAGGTTTAATCAGGTATCAAGCTATCATAACAAAAAAACAGCAACGCATTTATTTAGTTACGCATTTATTTATTCATAGTTCATCGTGAACTATGTGCCTTGAAAGAGCTGAAAATGTGTCGATTTTCTGTGTTCTTTAAAATGCAGTTTAAACATAACGCCACAAGACAAAGTATGCCTTTGGATATAAATCTAATGCAAAAATACATCTAAAAAAAGGAAAGAAACGGCAGAAATTCAAATGCATAGATGAAACCTAATTCTACTACTAATAATAAACCCCTTCAACACAGCACGTTCTTTTCAGAAATCATATATAATATAAAAACACAGATATCTGCAATGCTCCGAGAAAAAAAAAAAAAAAAAAAGATTACCAAATGTTTATTAAAACGAGGGTCGTAGATTAGGTTTGCAGAGACCTCTGGTTGTGATATGACGGTACTGCAGTGAATATGATATTTCTCACTTAATGCTATGTGACCTTGTAACACCAAACCCTGGACAAAATTCGAGTATCTAGACCAGGGCTACTCAACTTTGGAAAGGTCAGGGGCCGCAAAGCTGGATCCCTGTACCCTCGAGGGCTGCACTCTTAATTCTTATAATTATATTCACTGGTGGCTAAACAAGAGGATAAGTACATCAGAGTCTCTAGTTTGAGAAATAGACGACTCACATGTCCTCAGCTGACAGCTTCATTGAATTCTACCCACTCAACACCAGTTTCATGTACAACAGTATAGAGAAGACTCAGGGGTGCAGGCCTTATGGGAAGAATTGCAAAGAAAAGCCACTTTTGAAACAGAAAAACAAAAAGAAAAGGTTCGAGTGGGCGAAGAAACACAGACATTGGACAACAGATAATTGGAAAAGAGTGTTATGGATCTTAACCCCATTGAGCTTTTGTGGGATCAGCTAGACTGTAAGGTGTGTGAGAAGTGCCCGACAAGACCGCCACATCTATGGCAAGTGCTACAGGAAGTGTGGGGTGAAATGTCACTTGAGTATCTGGACGAACTGACAGCTGGAATGCCAAGGAGCTTTGCAGAAACTGTAATTGCTGCACGTGGAGGATTTTTTTATGAGAACACTTTAAAGTAGTTTAAGAAGTTCTGACTATACATTGTGATCTGTTGAATGCGATTTTGGTGTATAAAAGTACCAATTTCTTTCCATAAAATCAAAATCTGTACATTATTCCAAACTTTTGGCTGCCAGTGTGTGTATATATATATATATAGGTTAACATTTTTATAGGAAGAATGTTCTCTCAGAGCTCTGTGGATGAGAGACAGATCAATATTTAAGTCCTTGGCTTTTTTATTATAAATCTCCACTTTCACTTTCAAATGTAAAAAGTGAAACTAAACAGGTGCCACATGTGGCTTACAGATGTGAAAGTGAAAGTGGATATTTATTGTAAAAAAGGACTTAAATATTGATCTGTTTCTCATCCATACCTATCGTATAACTTCAGAAGACATGGATTAAACCACTGGTGTCTTATGGATTACTTTTATGCTGCATTTATGTGTTTTTTGGAGCGTCAAAGATCTGGACACCATTCACTTACATTGTATGGACCTACAGAGCTCAAATGTTCTTCAAATCTTTATTTGTGTTCAGTAGAAGACAGAAAGTCATACACCTCTGGGATGGCATGAGGGTGAGGAAATGATGAGATAATTTAAATTTTTGGGTGAACTAACCCTTTTAGTAATTGTTTGAATCATAAGAGGTGTAACAGTTAGATTTTTTTATATAGCCTAGATCAGATCTGCTGTCACTGTGATTGTCAACTAACAAACACGAGTGTTCACCATCACATGCACCAGAGATGTGTTCAAAAACAAGAGCGATATATTCAAAATTAGCACCAAAAGTTCTTCAGTGACAAGTCATAAAGTCTTTGCGCAAAAGTAGATCGCTAAAAAGCATTTGCGTGAATGCGTCTCAATGCCGTCACTGCAGGAAAAACTTTTTTTTTTACCTGTAAATACTGTTGTCATGACGAGTACATACTGTATCTCTGGTGAGCTATTCATGAGATTGGACAGATTCGCGCCGTGTTCAGTGACTCTAAAGTGAGATTGTGAGCGCGCTTGTTTGATTGACAGACCGTGCATGAGCGCATATGTACTCTGTATGAACGCACGCGCAGACCGACTATCGCTCTCATAACATCAGCCATGCTTAAAACCACAGTAAAGATAGTTTGCGGTTTGAAATTCAGACTTCGATTGGCTATAAATCCACTATGCGCTGTCGTAGACATGTAAATAATGTTGCATGTGATTCTTCATGATTTGTGAATTCGGATGACATCATTCTCCAATCTGCAATTGGTAATTTAAATTTTACCACTCTTCATTTTCTAATCCAAATAGCTCCAAAAGTTGAACACCTAGCAGACTGAAGCCACTCTCATCTTGACCAGTCACAGATTTGTGAATTTTTTCACAGCAGTTTGTTTTCCTGTCAACTCTTTTTAAGTCCATGAGTCAGGAAGGTGAAAAATAAGCGCTCGTCACTTTCAACGGCTATTTCCAGTAAACACACAATCTGGATTCATGCAAATTCATTTGTATTAGATAGAGCCTGATTTGTGAAAACTTTCACAATCACATTTGGTCGTTTTTGATTGCATGTTACTGCTCTACCCCCATTGCCTTGTGTAATAATAACAATATAGGCTGTGTCAATGGATAAAGCCATCAGAGAAATCAGCTTATAATTCTAAAAACTGAGCACCTAGACGGGTCACAATAGGCTCAAATAGACCTTCATGATTTGTGAATTTTTTCACATATCAGTTTTTGTCATTTAACCCATTTTTGAGTTCTTGAGTCAACAGTTTACCTGAGAAATCAGCATTATAGGCTTAGTGTGATAATTGCTCTGTGTTTTAGTCTTTCCCATTCATTTCCTATGGGGGGCCAAAAATGACCCGGAACACCACGGGTGTTACCTTTTTGTCACGGGGGCTAAACTCATCAAATCCAGTCCAATTTTTTTTGTGAGTTCAGATGGCAAAAAGTAACCAAGCCTTGGCCCACTGAGATGAATGAAACCATTTTTACTAAAGAAACCAAAACAAAATGGGTCAAAAATTACCCAAACACTGCACAAGGGTTAAATAAAATGACTAGCTAGTTGACATACTGTATCATCCATATCAAAATTTTATTTGTCAACAACCAACCAAAGCCATCAAACTGAGTCAAATCAATTTTTTTTTCAAATCCAGTTTTGTGTAAAACTAATGTTTTCCCTTCATAAAGAATGTGACCTCTCAATGTTTATAACACTGATTTTTCAGGTAAACTGTAGGCCCAAAAAAAAAAGAAAAAAAAAAGGGGTTAAATGACTAAAACTGATCTGTGAAAAAATGCCCAAATCAGGATGGTCTATTTAAGCCTAGTGTGACCCATCTAGGTGCTCATTTTGTAGAATTATAAGACGTTTATTGGTTTTATGGCTTAGAAAATTAGTATTTTACAATGCCAATATGCAAGAAGCCATCAAACTGAGTAAATTCAATTTTTTAAAGTTTTCACATATCCAGTTTTGTATGAAACTAGTGTTTTTCTATCATAATTATCATGTTTTTGCAGAATGTGACCTCTCAAAGCTTATTACACTGATTTTTCAGGTAAACTGTTGACTACAGAACTCAAAAAAGGGTTAAGAGACAAAAACTGATATGTGAAACAATTCACAAATCATGAAGGCCTATTTGAGCCTACTGTGACCCATCTAGGTGCTTAGTTTTTAGAATGATAAGCTGATTTCTCTGATGGATTTATCCATTGGCACAGCCTATATTGTTATTATTACACAAGGCAATGGGGTAGAGCAGTAAGACACAATCGAACGTGACCAAATGTGATCGTGAAAGTTTTCACAAATCAGGTTCTATATAATACAAGTGAATTTGCATGAACCCAGATTGTGTGTTTACTGGAAATAGCCGTTAAATGTTAAGAGCACTTATTTTTCACCTTCCCGACTTATGGACTTAAAAAGAGTTGACAGGAAAACAAACTGCTGTGAAAAAATTCACAAATCAGACTGGTCAAGATGAGAGTGGCTTCAGTCTTCTAGGTGTTCAACTTTTGGAGCTATATGGATTAGAAAATGAAGAGTCGTAAAATTTAAATCTTTTTGCAGTTGAATTCCCTCTCTAATATGATTCAGCAATGTAGAGAACTAGCGTAAATCCTCATGAAAATGGACACCTCACAATTCATACAGATTTGATAGGCTGTTTGATTATCTGGGCATAGTTCAGTTACACTCTTCTTCAAAGCATGAACCAGCAACTTTAAGGTGAGCATTTTATCACATCTTATTCAATCAAATGTATTTATGCAAATTGTTTAGCTGCTGGGTGCAGTCAAAACTACTCCAAGGAGACTGCAGATGTCAAGATGTACAGTGTAAAAGTAGTTACATTTTGGTCTGTTCTCACCCAAAAATGACTGGATCGCTTCAAAAGCCATGGATTAAACTAATGGAGTTTTATCGATTACTTTTATGCTGCCTTTAAGTGATTTTTGGAGCTTTAAAGTTTTGGTCACCATTCACTTGCGTTGTATGGACCTACAGAGCTGAGATATTCTTTATCTGTGTTTTGCTGAAGAAAGTCATACACATCCGGGATGGCATGAGGGTCAGTAAATGATGAGATAATTTTCATTTTTGGGTAAACTATACCTTTAAAATCTCAGTTAATTCTAGGAATGTCACTATACTAAAATTTCTGCCTGTTGCATCTACACAAATTCACTGAACTATCCGAATAACAGACCTTATTCACCTTAATAGGCTACACTTATTTAATTTTTGGCAGGAATGAAAATGATACTGTGAGGGATAGATTTACAATCTCTTCAACCAACAGCATGCACTATAAAAAGGTCCTAGATCATAAAGGTCAGAGTCTCCCATTTTCCTCTATACACCACTGATTACCCTTCTATAGTTTCATTCCAAACCCGGAAATGTGAAGAGGGTCCATTAACCCCAAATCCAGCATATAGGGGTTCAGTGAATGTGGAGTGGAATGTGTGTATATGTGTGAGTGTGTGTGTGTCAGAGATGCTGTAGAAGGACAGAGTTCCAGCTGACCAGTCCAGATACACTCCTACTCTGTTAGAGCGGGGTGAAGGGGCAGGTATGGCCGTTCTCTTATTATTGTGTCTGGCAGTAAAGCACTTATTTAAACAGTTCAGTTTCCAAGACTTCCCATTGTATCCAAACCAACAGTCATTACTCTCTCCTTTCCTGCTGATTCCTTTATATGCCACTGATATATCAGCTTCTCCACTCCATTCAGCCTCCCAGTAACAGCGTCCAGTCAGACTCTCTCTACACAGAACCTGAGGATAGTAATCAAATCTCTCTGGATGATCAGGATAATGCTGCTCATCTTTCACATATGTCACCTTTCTGTTGTCCTCAGACAGAGAGAGTTGAGTGTGTGCTGTGTTTGGTTCCAGTGTAACATCACAGGCATCTGAACATGATGAGAGATTATAACTTTCATAACAAAACAATAATGATTAAGGTGTGTTTGTGTGTGTATCGACCTACATTTTTGTGGTCCTGCTGTAATCCTGAACTCTCCTCCATGATCCACACTATAAAAGACACATAATACACTCTATTAACACCTAGAGATGGAAATTACACTAATTAAGGCACTAGACTGCAAGTAAACAAAACATCACTTAAAATGGACAAATTAATAATCCATAATGGATTTCAAGGATTTTATACCCCAGGTACGATTGTTCTGCTCAACATACTTGAGTTTGTCCAGTCTGCAGTTCGGATTGTTGAGTCTATCAGAAAGCAGCTTGACTCCTGATTCTCCAGGGTGATTGTAGCTCAGATCCAGCTCTATCAGACGTGAAGGGTTTGAACTCAGAGCTGAAGCCACATAACTACAGCCTTCCTCTGTCACCATACAGCCAGATAATCTACAAACACAAACAGTCAAGATGATCTTTCACTTTAGAATTTATGTATAGGCTATTGTATAACTTCAGAAGACTTGGTATGTAGTGATATTGACTACTTTTATGATACGTTTCTGTCCTTTTTGGAGCTTGATAGATGTTATCTCTTTGAACCGCTTAAATTCTCCTTTTAGGTTCCATTGAAAAAATAACAGCATACAGGTCAATCAAAATCAAATCAAATCACTTTTATTGTCACTCAACCATATACACAAGTGCAATAGTGGGTGAAAGTCTTGGGTGCAGTTCCAACAAACATAGCAGTCATGACAGTGATGAGACATATACCAATTTACAATAAACATCAGATTTACACAACACAAGGTTTGGATCGACACTAGGGTGGGTAAATAATAACTATTCTTTTATCTGTTATTATATACAGTACCTCAGTATTTCCAGTTGACAGTTTGGACTCTTCAGTGCTTCAGAGAGTAGCTTCACTCCTGAATTCTGCAGGTCATTGTTACTCAGGTCTAGCTCTCTCAGTGGGGAGTTTGAAGATTGAAGAACTGATGCCAAACTTTCACAGAACTGATCATTGAGATTGCAGCCTGTCAATCTAAACAGGAAAGAACAAAATTATTAGAAAGTAGCTTTACAAAACATACAATTCTTCCATAGTGAATACCGTACACTTTAAGGAGAATTACAGTGATTGTAACAGATGTTCAAGCAAATTGCAGCTTTTATTAATTCAAAACAAGATAATAAAGACAATACTTCAGTCGGACTAAGACTATACAGTTACAACACTGAGACAATAGGCATTTTTCCACACAACAAATGTGGAACTACTGTAGTACCTGAACTAAAATCATTTCGTTGTGGAACTATACGTTATGGAACTATATGAGTTTGTAAACTGAGTTGGCAATACAAGGTATTAGGTTTGGTTTTTCACGTGTAACAGATTTGCATTGCAGAAATGTAGTTGCATTTTTTTTACCAAATGAATTGTTATAATAAACTTAATGCATATTATAATACAATACTATTATACAACCTATTTTATGTTTAACATAACATAAGTTGTTTTGCGCACATATTGCAACATATATGAGCCTTAGAGAAACCTCTTACAGCTACTGTTTGGTCATTTATTATTGCAGTGCCAGTACCTGATTATTTTAACTACTCACTGACCTCAGTACCTCCAGTTGACAGTGAGGACTCTTCAGTCCATCAGAGAGCAGATTCACTCCTGAATCCTGCAAGTCATTGTTTCTCAGGTCCAGTTCTCTCAGTGGGGAGTTTGAGGATTGTAGAGCTGAGCTCACAGTTTCACAACAATGATCTGTGAGATTACAGCCAGCAAGACTATAACAGAGGAATAAATGCAGCTCAATAAATATAAGATGATGGGTTAAAATATTGTGCACACAGCACTGATCACATATTGCTAACTTGAATAATATTCTGTTTTACATAAAAAAGTTAATTATGTCTGAATATTAACTGTCAATCATACCAAATTTGTTTGAATTAGTCTTTTATTATGATGATAAGTTATTATAACACTGACCCAAAAACAGTATCCCAAAGGCCATTCATTTGATTTGATTTATATCAATGCTAGATTATCATTTTATGTTTATAAATCTTTGCAATTAAGACAATTTTTGCTTTTTAAACAGCCTCTGAATTCTTTTCACATTATTGTCATGTAATAGAATACAGTGTGATTTGATACTTTGATGGAGGAGTCACAGTGTGAGGTACTGTATTATAATTTAGTTTAGGTGGGTGGAGTGTTAATTTTTTTAATAGCTTGTTTCACTTGGAAGCAAATGGAAGCAAAATCGGTTGTGAACGGGGCTTCATGTTGACTTTAATTTACGTTTACCCCATATGAAGTAGCAGAGCAAACGAAACTGAAAGCAAAAGTGAAATTGTATAACGGGATTGTATAACGTACGCATGGTGCAATCATGTTCAGCGGAGTTTATGATTAGAGGGGTGCTATGTCACAAACATTATCCCTGCCTGGCACACAGTGCTCATTGAGATTGATCATGCTATTGCGAGCACGTAATACTCAAATGCTTTGCTTTCGACCTGCTTCTGAGGAAGCTGATGCCGTCCCCATCTCCTCCCTATATCTAGCGAGGACAGGACACAAAGCGCAGAGACTCCTCTTCTCCATATCCAGCGGCCTCGCCTGTTCCATAACGATTGACGGCTCACTCAGGCACACTGCAATCATTCACGATGGTTTATGTCAGGGATACTTTGTCACTGGGCTACATTAGTGGACATGTAATTTCCCCCCGTAATTTCCGTAAAAATGCCTCAGAGTTTCACCGCCAGTGCTGTTCTTCCAGAGCTGCATGAACAGCTTATTATGGCTTGATGTTCTCCCGATTCAGTGAGAGTTCAAGTCTCTGGCGCTGTCACCATGTTGTGATTATTGCTTCTTGTTTACCCTGCCGTTGCAAGCCGGGAACAAAGTGTGTCATTTCCTCTGTAACGCAGGATGGTTCGCCCTGTTTTTACTATCGTTGACAACATGCTAGGAGACGGCCTATGCTGCAACAGAGTTTTTAGGTGCCTCCACATCACCTAATAGCCATCTCGCTTTCCCTGCTGCTGTTAGCTGGGAACAAGTTAGTGCCTTGACTCAGGTCATTTCAATGCCTGTTTGTACTTTGTTGACACTGTGCCGCAACGCAGAGATTTTAGGCACCTCGATATCGCCTAATAGCCCTCTCACTTTCCCAGCTGTCACGAGTTGGAAATTAGGTTCTGCCACATGCTCAAGCACGACTACATGCTATGATTTGCAAGGCTGTCACCTCCTTTCAATGCCGTTATGTCCTCCACCGTAATGGTGCGGTACACGCCGATTCTCAGCACTGAGATATTAAATCTCGCAAAAGACGCAATAGAGATGGTATCAGCAACAGTGTCCACAGCTGGTGCCACAGCAGCTGTTTTCTAGTTGCCAAAAAGTATGGAGTATTACGTCCCATTTTGGATTTGAGACGCTTGAACCGAGCATTAGCGAGGTTTCATTCAAAATGAATACTTAAACAAATTCTGCCTCACGTTCATCCTATGGACTGGTTTGTATCGATCAACCGGAAAGATGCTTACTTTCACGTACACTTAGCCCCTCATCACAGGCAGTCTTGAGATTTGCCTTTGAGGGGACTGCTTAACAGTTTAAAGTCCCACCTTTCGGCTTATCCCTGGTTCCTCGCATATTCACGAAATGTGTCGATGCGGTGCTCGCTCCACTGAGGCTGAGTGGAGTTTGCGTTATGAATTACCTTGGTTGCTCTTAGCACAGTCAGAGGAACAAGTTTGCAAACACAGCGACCTGTTACTTGCATATTTGGAGCGTTTGGGACTGAAAGTCAGCTGGTCAAAGAGCATGTTAATGCCAGCCGTCAGATTTCCTTGCTAGGCATGAATCTCAACTAAGTCTCTATGATGGAACGCCTGACGGAAGAATGTATTTATTCCATTCCATGAACATTTTCAATCTGGGAACATTTTTTTTTCCACTGAAGCTTTTTCAACAAACCGCTGGGACTACTGCGGATTAGACCACTTCACTGCTGGCTCAGATTGAAGGTACTGTACCTCATCATTCATAGCAACACGGCCGCTTACGTCTTGTGGTGACATGCTACTGTCTAGCCACATTAGCCGTTTTAAAAATGCCCACATTCTATCAAACGGGCGTGGCACTCAGTTAAGTGTCCAGATGCAAAGTGGTCACGACGGATGCATCGAACACGGACTGGGGAGCCCTGTGCGATGGATGCCCAGCCTTTGGCACCTGGACAGATGCTCAGGTGACCTGGCACAAAAGATAAAATAAATACATTGTCTGGAGCTACTCTGTGTATTTCTAGCATTAATGACTTTCCGACCAGCCGTCCAGGGGTTTCATGTTCTGATCAGAACTGACAACACGGCGGTCGTGGCTTACATACAGTACTGTGCAAAAGTTTTAGGCACTTGTGAAAAATGTTGCATAGTGAGGGTGTCTTCAAAAATAATGACATAAATAGTTTTCATTTATCACTTAATGTCATACAAAGTCCAGTAAACATAAAAAAGCTAAATCAATATTTGGTGTGATCACCTTTGCCTTTAAAACAGCACCAATTCTCCTAGGTACACCTGGACACAGTTTTTCTTGGTCGTTGACAGATAGGATGTTCCAAGCTTCTTGGAGAATTCGCCACAGTTAGGAGAGTTAAACTGTGTTTTCTGCTGCTTACTACCAGCTTATTTATACATGGTCATCTCATAAACCGCAGTTAGCAGTCACTTTATATAAGTTTTCACTACCCATTTGGTTAGTCCCTTATTTATACTTATCCACACATGGTAGTGATTTAATTCATCTTGCGATGACTGCGCTACCCGATCCGGTTAGCGTCATCGCCATGTTTATCCATCCATTCATCATTCTACTTCTCCATTCTTATTGCAATGCGAAGAGGAGACTCTGTTGGTGATTTTTGCTACCCCAATAGCTAGTAGGCACGCATGTGAATCAGTAGCATGGCTTCATGGTATACATTCCCCATAGCATCAGTTATGATGCAGCATTCATGACTGAATTGATAGGGAACGATAAAGTTACGACTGTAACCATGGTTCCCTGAAATGAGGGAATAAATGCTGCGTAAGATGGCCGCGCTACTGAATCTTCGCTACAAGGGTCGAGTATCGATTGCACCCTTCAGTCAAATATTCTGAAGAGATAGCGCTATGCACCCCCTCTATATATGCCTGCGACATGCGCGAGGACAAAGTGCTATCTTCCAATTAAAATTTGTGAGATTTTAAAGATTTTCAGAGAATGGCTACGCCTTAGGGGATAACCCCATAGGATCAGCTATGATGCAGCAATTGTTCCCTAATTTCAGGGAACCATGGTTACAGCCATAACCTTATAATTTCTCAAGGTGTGTTTTTAAAAGTTTTTTTTTTCAACACCAAGTCTAAAATTGTGGCACCCCTGTATGAGACACTAAAAAAAACAGCGTGTAGTGCATGTTTACACAGAAAAACAAATGAAAAACAGTGTAGACACTGAAAAAAACAGCAAAACGCAGTGCAACAGAGGGTTGCCAGATCTCACAAGAGAAACAAGCGACCTGGCTTGGAAAAAAAACAGCCGTGACTTGTCTCACCAAAACAAGCGAATTAAGTGATCCCAATATCTGGAAAAACAAGCCCAAAAAAACACAACTGTATTCTGGAAATGAACCACGACTATCCACATCAATAAGTGACTTTATGGAAAAACAAGCCAAAAGTCACTTATAAAAAGCAGATAAGGCAACACTGAAAGAAATCTGTCTAGCGCATGTGTTTACATAGAAAAACAATGGAAAAACATCAGGTTTAAATGGCACCTTATTCTTAACAAAAGACACAAAGTTAGCTTAATCACATACGTAAATACTCACAGAGCTTTTCTGCAGTTCATCACAGCTGGTATGAGTCTCCTTCTACCTTCAACTGTTGTATTATATTTCTTCAGATCCAGTTCATCCGGCACCACTTCTGACATCTGAAGCATGTAGGCTATAGCTGAGCAGTGTTCAGGAGTGAGATAATTCTCTAAGTGTTTCTTTGATTTCAGAAACTTCTGAATCTCCCTGTACAGAGACTGATCATTCATTTCCAGCAGACAGAGAAACAGATTGATGCATCTGTCAGCCGAAAGATGATTATTATAGTCCTTGAACAGACTGATGGTTCTGTCAGCTGAGAGACGTTCATCACCTTTTATTTTGTTTTTAATGTACTCTGTTGTTTTCGTGATGTTCTCTGAACTGTTTTCTGTGTGTGTCAGTAGATCCTGTAAGAGTCTCTGATTGGACTCCAGTGAGATGCCCAGCAGAAATCGAAGGAAAAGATCCAGGTGTCCATTTCCACTCTCCAGGCATTTATTAACTCCTGCTTTTAGTAGCTTATACAAAGAGATTTCCCCAGAACTGTACCACAAAAACAACTTCAGTGTTTCCATATTATTTACTATATATGAGTAAAACACAAAGAAAGCAGCTAGAAACTCCTGAAAGCTCAGATGTATAAAGCAGAAGACTTTTCTCTTATTAATCACCGATTCCTCTTTAAAGATCTCAGTGCAAATCCCAGAATACACTGAGGCATCAGTGACGTCTATGCCGCTCTCTCTCAGGTCCTCCTCATAGAACATGACATTGCCCTTCATCAGCTGTTTGTATGCCAGTTCAGCAAGCTTCACAATCACTTCTCTGTTGGACTGCAGGAGTTTCTCTGCATCTCTCTCATCTTTCTCATCATACTTCTGGTTCCTCATGTTAATCTGGATGAGTAGGAAGTGTATGTACATTTCAGTTAGAGTTTTAGGGATTTCTTCACAGTGATCTTGTTTCAGGATGTTTTGAAGCACAGTGGCTGAGATCCAACAGAAGACTGGTATGTGGCACATGATGTGGAGGCTTCTTGCTCTTCTAATGTGTGAGATGATTGTGCTGGCTTGATGCTCATCATTGATTCTCTTCTTGAAATATTCCTCCTTCTGAGGATCACTGAATCCCTGGATTTCTGTCACACAGTTGATGTATTCAGAGGGGATCTGATTGGCTGCTGTTGGTCTGGAGGTGATCCAGATGAGAGCAGAGGGCAGCAGATGTCCTTTGATGAGGTTTGACATCAACACACCCACTGATGACGTCTCAGTCACATCAGAAACTTTCTTACTGTCTGAAAACTTCAGTGTAATTCTGCTTTCATCCAGACCATCAAAGATGAACACAACTTTACACTCATCATAAATCTTTGAGTCCAGATCTTGAAGTTCAGCATGGAAGTCAAGCAGAAGTTTGTGAAGACTGTACTGGTCATCTTTAATCAAGTTCAGCTCTCGAAATGGAAGCACAAACATGAAATCTACATCCTGATTGGCTTTTCCTTCAGCCCAGTCCACAATGAACTTCTGCACAGAGACTGTTTTTCCAATTCCAGCAATGCCTTTAGTGAGAACTGTCTTTATTTCTTCTTTCCTCTTTCTTTTCTTCATCTTATATCCTGGTTCTGGTAAGAGATCAAAGATGTCACTGCAGTAGATTGGAGTGCTGTGTGAGTGTTGTGTTCTGGGTGTTTTCTCCATGTGTAAAACCTCATGTTCTTCATTCACTCCTTCACTCTCTCCTTCTATAATGTAGAGCTGTGTGTATATCCTGTTCAGGAGAGTTTGATTCTCTTGTAGTTTAATTCCTTCAAATAAGCTCTCATACTTGATCTTCATGCTGGTTTTGTGTTTGTCTTTGACTCTTTGCAGGAAATCATCCACTGGTTGGTGAGAATCCTTCTGTAGGTCTTGGGACACATGTCTGATCACATCATTATGTTCCAATCTGCAAAACAGTGAAATGAAAAGAGAAACAAAGAAAAACAATGAGAAAAGCATTAAAAGTTGAGGAAATGACCCCAATTTTAGAGATGTGTCAGTTAGTGGTAGGGGATGTACCGATAGTTTTTCTGTGCTCATGACTGAAAACTGTCCGAAAATCAGCTGCGATGCCATTATGAAACAAATCTATACTGTAGCTGCTGTCAAGATTATCTCCAATGATTTCTACTATATGCCAACAGTGGATAATTGATTTCATGTCATCACAAATGGAGTGATTTAATTCTTAGCAATATCTTTCCTGATATACTGTAGTTTAATGATGCACACAAATAGAAAATGTTCCTGATTCAACATCCTTTTTCATTCCGTTCCATTATGTTTATACTCACACAGGGTCAGCGGTCACTGGGCAATTACTCAATGCAGGGGGAGTAGGCATGGACATATTACTCATCATAGACACACAACTGGGTTCTGGAAATGCTGCTTTACGTGTCTGAGCAGCACCTCCCTCCTCTCTCTCCTCATAGAGACTCATTGTAGAGGCAGGGCTTTAAAAAGGATGAATATGCCTACAGGAAGGAAAATCAAAAAGAGAAACATGTATGAAATGAAATTTTATGAATTCTTGTGTTTTTTGAGAGTATTGTTTGTTGTTTTCTTATGTACGGAAAATGTACAATCAGCTAGTCTTTATCAAAAAATAAACCCTGATGCAAATCGGAGGCTACTTAAATAAATAAATAAATGGACATAAAATATAGATTTCAGTTGAAATTACTTTATTAGCTTACTTGAAGTGATTGCAGAGTAATACGAGACAACTGAAGCACAATAGGAAAGTTAACCACAATACCTGCATAACAAATTAAATATCAGTTTGGGGCCAGATGTGAAGTCATTATTCAGAAATATTTGACTGATTAATACAGTGATTGACCAATCAGAATTGAGTATTCCAGAGAGCCGTGTAACAAGTAATTTGAGTCTCTGAGATGGATGCATGCTGTTGAACAATCTTGTAGTTTTTTAAAACAAAAACTGCTTCTAGATATACGTATCTATTGTTATTAACATCGCCCTTTGCAGGTAAGTAAAATGTAATAATCACACCAGTGTAAGCAACTTACCTCACCAAAATAAGTATAAATAAGCAACCCTAAAGAAAGAAACAGATGCAAAGAAGAAACAAACTACAACGATTAATAATTACATGATGTAGAGTATGGCTTGATAGCTGCTTTTAGTGGTTGATTGCACGTTAAAGGGATAGTTCACCCAAAAATGAAAATTCTATCATTTACTCACCCTCATGCCATCCCAGATGTGCATGAATTTCTTTCTTCTGCTGAACACCATACAATGTTAGTGAATGGTGGCCAGAACTTTGAAAGTCCAAAAAGCACAAACAGGCAGCATAAAACTCCAGTGGTTCAATACATAACTGCAGAAGTGATGTTATAGGTGTGGGTTAGAAACAGATCAATATTTAAGTCATTTTAACTATAAATCTCCATTTTCACATTCACTTCCACATTCTTCTTTTTTGTTTTTGGCGATTCGCATTCTTCGAGCATACCGCCACCTACTAGGCAGGGAGGACAATTTATAGTAAAAAAGGACTTAAATATTGATCTGTTTCTCACCCACACCTATCAAATCTCTTCTGAAGACATGGATTTACCCACTGGAGTGTTGTGGATTATTTTTATGCTGCCTTTATATGCTTTTTGGAGCTTCAAAGTTTTGGTCACCATTCACTTGCATTGTATGGACCTACAGAGCTGAGATATTCTTCTAAAAATCTTCATTTGTGTTCCGCTGAAGAAAGAAAGTCACACATCTGGGATGGCATGAGGGTGAGTAAATGATGAGGGAATTTTCATTTTTGGGTGAACTATCCCTTTTAATGGGGCCAGGCACTATCTGTGACTTACCATATTTATAAGCGACTACATTATAAGTCTCTTATAATAAGTGGACATTGCAACACTTGTACCTGCACCTTTTCACTTCCTGATTCCTCAGTACAACCTTGTTTATATTAACAACTGAGATCCTCAGCCAACAGACAACTGCCATCCGGATGAAGTCATTTAATATTTGATAAATTACACATCACATTTTGATAAATTAAGATAAAACAATTTTTATTTAAATTACTTTACTAAACTATCAATACAAATGCATTTTCACTAGAAAGTCCTGCTTTTGTTATTTCTTTTTGACTGTAAATGTAACTAAACAGGTACTTCAAAACTGTTAAGAAAGTTAGAAAAACTCTCACTACAGAGACTACAGTATCTGAAAAAATTTGACATTCCAGTAGACTATAAATATTAAGACATGTAAATGAATATTTTCTAACCAGTGCATGATAATGAACCCAGATATGTGTTGTTTCAAACTTACCTCTGTCTGAAAATCAAACAAACTACATAGTTAAAAAATCCACACTGTTAGTCTGCATTTAATCAGTTCTGATTCACAATATTCACACACAGCTTTTCTCTCCTAATGTTGTTCTCAACACAGACTCATTTTCTTCCTTTCACAAAATGGAGTATGTTAAAAAAAAAAAAAAAAATCTGACATGAACAGGCTGGACTGGTTTACATAAAATAGAGAGGCGTAGAAAAACAATGTTGGCAGTTTATAACACCTGCACAGGTAAATCTGTTTTCTGCATCAGAACAGGAGGAGGATAGAACATGATTCATGGAGGTCCTTCATTCTACATTGTAGGCTACTTGACCATATAAAAGTTTACCATAGTTCTTCCATTGTTTAACAGTAGCATTTTTAATAATACGGTCATAACAACAGGAAAGACCATGGATGGCACAGAGGTTAGACTGCTCGTAACTGCTGGTTTACTGGATAACTAGTGAGAAGAAAACAGCTGACTCTAGATCTGTGGCTGCTGTCCTCGCCTTCTCATGGTGCATTTAGAGAACTGGTATGCCATTCATGATTATGGACTCCAGGCAATTTCTAGGTTACGTGCTGAAGGACGGAAGAGTGAGGAAATGAGGAAGCATAATTTTGAGTATTGAGAAGCTCCCAGTGAATGTGACAGGAAATGTACCATCCGAAAATATATACATACATACACATTTTGTTTAAATTGGTATTTTTATTGTTTTATTTTTCTGCTGACAGTATTAATATAGATTTGTGTGTCTAACTCCAACACATAGCCAATTGACAACTGACAAGGTCTGTGAGCAGCTTCTAGCTCAGTTTCTTGATGGCACGCTTAAAGACTAGGCGGCTTTGACAGAGAATTTTTCACAGCTTAGGCACTTTACAGTAGCCTACATGTCTGCACACAGTACATAATGCGTAACGTAGCACATAATGCTAAAAATCACATCTCCATTTTTATCATCAGTGACGGCTGACATATACAAGGAGAATCTAAACAGATCAGGGTACAAAGATCATGTAACGTTTTTTTGTTTTGTTTTTAAATCACTGCATCATTATATCAGTAAAGAATGGTTGCACCATGCAGTGGCTGTCACTGGTCAATGTATTATGTCAGTACCTTATTACTAAAAATTACAAACCTCAGTATGTTCAGTTGACAGTGAGGACCCTTCAATGCATCAGAGAGCAGCTTCACTCCCAAATCCTGCAGGTCATTGTTACTCAGTTCCAGCTCTATCAGCAGGGAGTTTGGTGATTGTAGAGCTGAGATCAGTTTCACAGCTCCAACCATTGATATTATAGTTGACAAGTCTATTGTAGAAATGAAATACAGCACATGTCCTTTGAATGTTAACTTCAGACAACTTCAGACAACAAAACATTTGTGTTCAAGCAACCTTTTATCTCTTTCCCTTTAAATTACTGTCATATAAAAGAAAACAATTAGTGCATTTCCATCTTCAGCCTGAATAGTTACTGTTGCTAAACTCTGGTGGTCTGCACTGTTCCAGGCTCATTAACACTCACGTTTTTTTCCACTGGGGTGCTGAAAAATCATGAGATACCTTAGCAACTGACAAGTAACCAATCTTGAGTCACCATGTCACTAATGCCATTCCACCAGCATAGTTCTCCTGTCCTGAATATGGTTAGTTAACTGAGAAATCTATTAAGGGAATGCTATGTAATTGTACCATACCAAACTGTGTCCTAACAGAAATGCTACTGGTACCAATACTAACCATGCTCAGAACCGTTTGGCCTGATGATGGAAATGTACCTACAGTAATGATATGATCTAATGGTTCTGTGTCTCACCAAAAAAGATAAATTCAGATTCATAAACAATTACAAAAATGAATACTCACAGAGCTTTTCTGCAGTTCATCACAGCTGGTATGAGTCTCCTTCTACCCTCATATGTTGTGTTGTATTTCTTCAAATCCAGTTCATCCAGCACCTCCTCTGATATCTGAAGCATGTAGATAATGATATTGATAATTCTTTGATTCCAGAAACTCCTGAATCTCTCTGTACAGAGTCTGATCATTTATTTCCAGCAGAGAAACAGATTAATGCATCTGTCCGCTGAGAGATTATCTTCACCTTTGATTCTGTCTTTAATGTACTCTATTGTTTTCGTAATGTACTCTGAGCTGCTTTCTGTGTGTGTCAGTAGATCCTGTTAGAGTCTCTGATTGGATTCCAGAGAGATGCCCAGCAGGAATCGAAGAAAAAGATCCAGCTGTCCGGTTTTACTCCACATTGATTTATTACCTGCTGATTGTAGTAGCTTGAAATACTGTATATAAATTACATTCAAATTCTCTAACCAGAAACAATGGAAGTGAATCTATGTTTTTCATTAAATGGGAGTAAAACACAAAGAAAGCAGCTAGAAACTCCCGAAATCTCAGATGAATGAAGCAGTAGACATTCCTCTGATGAATCACTGATTCCTCTTTAAAGATCTCAGTGCAAATTCCAGAATACACTGAGGCATCAGTGACGTCTATGTCGCTCTCTCTCAGGTCCTCTTCATAGAACATGACATTGCCCTTCATCAGCTGTTTGTACGCCAGTTCAGCAAGCTTCACAATCACTTCTCTGTTGGACTGCAGGAGTTTCTCTGCATCTCTCTCATCTTTCTCATCATACTTCTGGTTCCTCATATTAATCTGGATAAGGAGGAAGTGTATGTACTGTAGTGTATGAGTTTTAGGGTTTTCTTCACTGTGATCTTGTTTCAGGATGTTTAGAAGCATAGTGGCTGAGATCCAACAGAAGACTGGTATGTGGCACATGATGTGGATGGTTCAGGCTTTTCTAATATGTGAGATGATTCTGCTGCCTTGATGCTCATCACTGATTCTCTTCCTGAAATATTCCTCCTTTTGAGGCTAATTGAATCCCTGGATTTCTGTCACACAGTTGATGTATTCAGAGGGGATCTGATTGGCTGCTGTTGGTCTGGAGGTGATCCAGATGAGAGCAGAGGGCAGCAGATGTCCTTTGATGAGGTTTGACATCAACACACCCACTGATGACGTCTCAGTCACATCAGAAACTTTCTTACTGTCTGAAAACTTCAGTGTAATTCTGCTTTCATCCAGACCATCAAAGATGAACACAACTTTACACTCATCATAAATCTTTGAGTCCAGATCTTGAAGTTCAGCATGGAAGTCAAGCAGAAGTTTGTGAAGACTGTACTGGTCATCTTTAATCAAGTTCAGCTCTCGGAATGGAAGCACAAACATGAAATCTACATCCTGATTGGCTTTTCCTTCAGCCCAGTCCACAATGAACTTCTGCACAGAGACTGTTTTCCAAATTCCAGCAATGCCTTTAGTGAGAACTGTCTTTATTTCTTCTTTCCTCTTTCTTTTCTTCATCTTATATCCTGGTTCTGGTAAGAGATCAAAGATGTCACTGCAGTAGATTGGAGTGCCGTGTGAGTGTTGTGTTCTGGGTGTTTTCTTCACGTGTAAAGCCTCATGTTCTTCATTCTCTCCTTTACTCTCTCCCTCTATAATGTAGAGCTGTGTGTAAATTCTGTTCAGGAGGGTTTGATTCTCTTGTAGTTTAATTCCCTCAGATAAGCTCTCATATTTGTTCTTCATGCTGGTTTTGTGTTGGTCTTTGACTCTCAGCAGGACATCATCTACTGGTTGGTGAGAATCCTGATGCAGACCTGCAGTCTTCTCCAGTCGTTTGTGTGCCACCAGGGATCCTTCTGTGTCATGCTGCCTGATGTGATAAAGTGTGTAACTGTGAAAGAAATGCATTACAAAATAATGCTACATAAATAAAATCATTAACTTTAAGACTCACCAACTTAAAGAAATAGTTCACCCAAAAATGAAAATTCATCATTTACTCGCCCTCATGCCATTCCAGAAGTTTATGACTGTCTTTCTTCTGCTGAACACAAACAAAGATTTTTAGAAGAATATTTTAGCTCTGGAGGTCCTCACAATGCAAGTGAATGAGTACCAAAATTGTGAAGCTCCAAAAGCACATAAACAAAGCATAAAAGTAATCCATAAGACACCAGTGGTTTAATCCATGTCTTCAGAAGCTATATGATAGTTGTGGGTGAGAAACAGATCAAAATTTGAGTCCTTTTTTACTATAAATCTCTACTTTCTTTTTCTTTTGTTTTTTTTGTGATTTGCATTCTTCGTGCATATCACCACCTACTGGGCAGGGAGAAGAAATTATTGTAAAAAATGACTTAAATATTGATCTGTTTATCACCCACACCTTTCAAGACACAGATTAAACTACTGGTGTCGTATGGATTACTTTTATGCTCCCTTTATATGCTTTGTGGAGCTTTAAAATTTTGGTCACCATTCACTTGCATTGTGAGGACTTACAAAGCTGATCAGCAGAAAAAAGAAAGTCATCAACATTTAGGATGGCATGAAGGTGAGTAAATGATGAGAAAATGTTCATTTTAAGGTGAACTACTATATCCCTTTAATGTCTCATTAAATCACTACAGCAGAAAAATTATGTTTAATAATAATAATAATAATAATAATAATAATGTTTTATTTATATAGCGCCTTCCAGAGCTCAAGGACGCTTTACAATAGTAAAACAATAATACATAAACAATGAACAGTCACAAAAACACAGTTCAGATAGAACAGTCATTGAGAGTGAAAACATAACACATTAAGACAAACAACACTGAGAAAACAAAAAGTTTTAAGTTGAGATTTAAACTAGATAAAGAGATGCTGCGAAGAGTCAGAGGGAGTGAATTCCATATATTGGGTGCTACTATGCTGAAACTCACAAAGGGTCAGATGTTACAGATCCAGTACTGAATGCAGGGGGGATACATCACTCTTCATAAACACAGCTGGGTTTTGGAGTTGTTGTCTGACATACCTGTGCAGAACCCACCTCTCTTTCCTCATAGAGACTTACTGTAGGTTCAATGCTGTAGTAGAGTCACACAGAAAAAAATATACATCAGTCTGGACCACAGTTGTCAAATATAAATACATAGACAATGTTAAGTAGATTTGTCAGTGTTATCCATGCTTGGACAAAGCTGCTTGGAAAACTGTTCTGTTCCAAAGCTGATTCACATTATTCAGAGACAATTTAGTGTTGTTCATGTTCTTCCTTTCACAAAATGGAGTCTGGTGAATAGTTTCACTATTTCATGTTGAACTGGAAATATTTACCAGTAGAGCCATAGATACAGAGAGAGGCAAAATAAATAAATAAATAAATACAAATAATAATAATATTAATAATAATAATAATAATAATATATTTGTACATTTCTAAAACAAAGAAAATAAAAGAAAAAATAAATGAATTAAAAGGCGATGGAAAAATAATTAAACAATCAAAAGAAAGTACCACAAATGGCCATAAATGAAATTATTGACGTTAACAATTGTTCTCTCTAGTGGCCATAAATTCAAACTCGAGGTACTGTTTCTCATTCATCATGATAAACTGCAATCTGAGACTATCAAAAAAGCACAGTTGTTAGGGTACACGATTAGATAAATAAATACCAACCCTACTATCAAAAACTACATAGGCCTATTTGTCTGCCATTAAAACGTATGTGCAAGCAATTATTTCCCTGGGCTACCCTGTCATTTTTTGCTTACTTTATTTTAAAGGTCATTTATTTAAATTGAGATGAATGTTAATGGGATTTTCTGTATCTGTGAGGATTTGGATGCAACAGAAACCAAACCAAATGAAGGTCATGTACACACTAATTAGTTTTTATTTGAAACCCCATTAATTTTTCTGTGTTTACATCTCTCCACTGAGACTTTTTTGAAAAAGCCCTCTGTGATCTGCTCTTTTATTATGGACCACCACGCAGGGCCCTAGTTAACTGCCTACGTTGCCAATAGGACGAACCGGCCCTGTTTGGGGGTCATACTTGGACACACCTGCTCTACTGTCAAAAACTGACTAGTGTGTGTTTTGTGCCATGAACATGCGTAATTGCATATGCAAACAGTATTTCCCTGGTCTGCCCTTTATTTTTTACTTTATTTGTTTGGTCAATGAATTAAAGTAATTGAGATAAATGCAAATGGGAACTTTATGTTAAATGGCTGTGAGGATTTGGATGCAACAGAAACCAATCCAGATGTAGGATAAAATAAAAGACCCCATTAGAATGTTGAGGCCAAGACACAGAATGTATTCAAACTCTGCGCTCTGATGTCACAAAGAAACATTCTAGAACTCTCCTGAGCATTAGGTCACCAGAATGCACTATTACTTTAATCAGAGTTTGATGTGAGAAGGTGGATCAGTGTATAGACGGACCGCTGAGAACATGAAGCGTAAAATAAGTGCCACAGCCTTGAACGTGTTTGAGGAAGCACGTTTACAGGGCGAGCACACTGACCTGATCATCAGGGTTAAGGACACAGAGTTTAAAGTGCACAAAATCATCCTGTGTGGCTGCAGCCCTTATTTTAGGTGAGTCCAGACACTTGCATCTTAATTGTACACATAAGTCACTTTGTGCATGGTGGTCTATTTTAAGTAGAGCAAAGACTTGCAAAGTTTTGTCTTTCTTTTTTATTTACTTGATTGCCGGTTCCTTACATCCCTAATACTCAATTTTAGTGGATTTAATGTCATAAAATAAGTCAAATTAAGGATGAACTTCTTCAGAAAATCAGGATATTTTATGATAAGCCATCAAACACCTGCCTACATTATGTCCATCAAAAACCACACCCCAATACTCCCCAAAATGAGGACATACTTTTGGACTTCGATAGTTTTTATATATAAGGCCAATTATAAATAAAAAAATAAAAAATTGAATAAGTTTGAAAAAAGTCTTTTTACCATGCATGTGAGGATGTCCCCAAATGTCTCCAAAGGGAGGTTTTGTGATATTTAGCTATCTTCTGATGAAACGTTTATCCTAAAATGATATAGTCAAGAAAACCTGTGCACACATATTTGCCATACAATAAAGCATAAAATAATTTCCCATCCAACAAAGATCTATATGCATTAAATAAACATGCAAATTAATCAAATTTGCTTATCAATAATGCCTGTATTTGAAATGTGTTCACAGGGTGCTTTTCTCCACCATTTGGAACAACTTAGCAGAACATTCCTACAATATTTTAGGAATATCCCCAGACATCATGTCTCTTATTCTTCAATACATGTACAAAAGATCTGTCTGCATTACTGAAGATAACGTGACAGAGCTCTTGGTGGCAGCTGACCTGTTTTTAATATCGGGTCTAGTAGATACCTGCTGTGAGTTCCTGGAGGCACAGTTATGCCCTGAAAACTGCATTGGTATCTGCATGTTTGCAGGGCATTTCCACACATGCTCAAAGTTCCAGTGTAAAGCAAAGCTCTACATCCTACAACATTTTGAGGAGGTAGTGCGTGTATCTGAGGAGTTCCTGGAACTCTCACTGGAACATCTTGAGGAGCTCATTGGTCAGGATGAGCTGAATGTCAAACAGGAGGACATGGTTTTTGAAGCCATTCTCCACTGGATTGATCACTCACCTGAACAGAGGAAGAAACACTTTGCCATGCTATTGCCAAAGGTAAGATACACAAAGAGAAATAGTAATAGTTAAAGGAATAGTTCACCCAAAAATTAAAATTCTCTTATCATTTACTCCCTTGTGCCATCCCAGATGTGTACGACTTTCGTTCTTCTGCAGAACACAAACAAAGATTTTTAGAAGAAAATCTCAGGTCTGTAGGTCAATACAATGCAAGTCAACAGAGTCCAAAACCTTTAAGCTTAAAAAGCACATAAAGGCAGCATAAAATGTATTAAGTGGTCTCTCTCGTGGACACACATAGGAGATCTGGCTAGTAGTGAAGTGAAGATCTTGGCTGGAAACATTACAACAAGCAACATAAAATAATTTTATTTTTATAGTATTTTCTATATTTTGTATAGTATTTTCTATAGTAATGTGATTCTATGAGACCACGTCACCATTCAAAGTCTGGCAAACTTTCCTTTTCTTGTTTTGTGTAGTTTTTATTGAATGATAGTAGTGGCTAATACCAACAGTTTTACTGTAGTAAGAATAACTGTAATAACTTTTATATTTTGGCAGAAACATATGGTTTCTGTTGTCCATTTGTGTAAACTTAAATATAAAGAGTGCAGTATGTGTAAAGTCAAGTATGTGTCAGCTCTTCCCTCACTTTGCTTCAGGTTCGAATGGGGTTAATGACATCAGACTACTTCATGAATACTGTAAAATGCAATGCATTGGTGTTGGAGAATGAGGTGTGCACACCTGTGATCATCAGTGCAATGAAGGCCATGTTTGACCTCAACGTGGAGGAACCCTCTGACTCAGACCTCAGAAATCCATTGACACGTCCACGACTGCCCTGTGCCATTCTATTAGCTATCGGAGGGTGGAGCGGTGGCAGTCCCACCAATGGGATTGAGGCCTATGATGTAAGGGCAGAGCGTTGGGTCAATGTGACTCAAGAAGACGAGAGTCCAAGAGCCTATCACGGTGCCGTGTTCCTGGATGGGTTTATCTACTGTATCGGCGGTTTTGACAGTGTGGAGTATTTCAACAGTGTGAGGAAATTCAACCCCATCACTCGAATTTGGCATGAGGTGGGTATTGTTGCTCTTCCATGTATATCTTTGTATGCCAACAAATTTGTCAATGTTTAATTTTACTTCCCATACAAAAAAGCAATGTGGCTACACCATGGTACAGTGATTGGATCAGGTGGTAATACCATAGTACTTTGAAGTATTTACACATTTATGCACCATTTACATGGTACTCCATGTTACTTCAAAGAATACCTTTATCCTACAATGGTACAGGTTAAAAAAAAAACTAAAAAAACATGCTGTTACCATGGTATAATGTCCAAAAATGGTAAAACCAAAATTTTGTTAGTATTCCACCTATTATTGTAACTTCGGACAATGTGTTTGGATACTTCAAAGAATACAATGGAACTGTTTGTGTCAAAAAAATATGCCGTTACCATTGTATCATGTAGTGATGGATCGATATATCAGCCAGGCCTATTAATCAGCTGACATTTTGCTTTTTTGCATTTTTTTTTCACATCAGCTGATAACTGTGTTCGCTTAGCCAATTAACAGAAGTGTGAATTTTCCTTTGTATCAGTCCCAAAATCTGCCAATAGATTTGTCAATAAATTGTCAACACTTTCTGTTTATGCAAATTTGAGTTAATATTGCATAAAATAAGTGTTTGTTTCACTTTAGAAACTTTGTGTACATCTGATTCGCTGTTGTTAAAGCTGAAGTTTGGTATTTCTGCGACACTAGTGCCACTGAATGAAATCACATAAATAAACAATGTTTTCAAAACAGCTTTCTGAATATGCACTCATCTGCAGTTGTTCAGATAGTAATGTTGTTGGGACGGGTCTAAGCGGTTTGCTAAAAAAACCCCACTCATTTTTATAGCGCGACAGAGACACAGTGTTTACAGTTTTCGAGAAAATTCATCCATGAATGACTTACTTATAGTTGTCTCTGCATATAAAGCTGGGATAGAAGAAAGCATTTTAACACTGAAAAAGTTACGTACTTCAGCTTTAAATTGTACTATGTTTATCAGCATTTGTATCGGTGTCAGCATTGGCCATGAAAAACCCATATCGGTTGATCACTAGTATCGTGTCCCAAAAAATGGCAAAACCACGATCATTTTTTTAGTATTACAACAATTGTTGTAGCTTTTGGACAAAGTAACTCATAACTTTGTGAATAACAATGCTACGAAAACATGGACTGTGTTTCAAAATGTAGTAAGCTGCCTACCTAGACAGCATTTTTGGGCATCATGGGAAAGTCTGAATGTTCAAGCGTGCCTATGATGCCCAGAAGAGCTGTCGAGATAACGATTCTCTAGGTTTTGAAACACAACCATGGAATGTCCCATGTTTCCCATATTGTGGCAGTACCATGATACAGTGATGGTATGAGATGGTAATACTATGGTAAATCGAAAAAACAAACCAGTAAGACACTTCAAAGAATACCATGGTTTTACTATATTGGTGGTGTCTAAAAATTTCTGTAAGTGATGGACAAAAGCAATGGTGAAATTTTCTATATTGGTATGTGTATTACACAATAAACACTGATGTAAATAATGGGTTGCAGGTAGCCCCAATGTACGAACGGCGATGCTATGTTAGTGTCGCTGTTCTGGGCGGCTATATTTATGCCATTGGTGGTTATTCTGGACATGAAAGGCTAAAAACAGTAGAGCGCTACGATCTGAAGACCAACCAGTGGACACAGATTGCGCCTATGAATGAAAGGAGGAGTGATGCCAGTGCCACCTCACTGCAGGGCAAGGTAAGAACAGTCACCAATGGCTTAACATTCTTCTGCTGAAGACACTTTAAAAGCCTCTTATATTGTATTTGTGTATGTCTGGCAGGTGTACATCTGTGGTGGTTTTACAGGGTTTGAGTGTCTCTTCTCAGCTGAGAGCTTTAACCCTGAGACAAACCAGTGGAGCCTAATCGCGCCCATGAGAAGCCGCCGCAGTGGTGTTGGTGTGATTGCTTATGGAGATCTAGTTTATGCTGTGAGAATTATATATACGTATACAGAAATATGGAAATACTAACATTTGTAGAAAACTTGACTGTGTGGAGGCAAACTATAAATGAACAGATAAATGTACAGAATACATATATCAATATTTTTAAGGTGGGTGGCTTTGATGGTTCCAGTCGTTTGCGCAGTGCAGAGGCCTACAACCCTGTTACTGATATGTGGAATGATGTTGCATCTATGTTCAACCCTCGCAGCAACTTTGGCATTGAGGTGAGGCATCGAAACAAATGAGTGATCTACAAAACTATAAAATAACTCTTATGATAATGTTTTTTTTTTTGGGGGGGGGGGGGGGTATCCATATTGGTACCATATTGACAGACTTGAGTGATCTGTGAAATTGGATTACATTTCTGCCTAATTATATTTCATTAAATTGTTGCACCTATACTGAGATTTATTCACGTAAAGGTAAAATCCTTTAGCAGATCATGTTCATAAAATATTTAAAGGAATATTTCACCCCAAATAATATAATTTCCTCACACTCATGTTGTTCCAAACCCATTTATTTTATTTGAAACACAAAGGGAAACATTTTAATGAATATGTTGCTCCATCTTTTCAATACAATGGCACTTTAAAGGTTAAACATAGGTCTGCAAGATTTGGACAAAAAGTCATATTGTGATTGCCAGTTGTGATTTGAACTGTGATAAGACACACAAAACAAAAAACTACACTACAAAATATATTTAGTCTATTTTTAAGATCTACACATTTCAATTTTTATAACAAAATTCCATTAAATTGAACTGTGGAATTTTTAACAAAATCTAATTCATAAACTAAAAAAAACAAAACTAAATCACACGCACACACACACACACACACACACACACACACACACATATATATATATATACATATATATATATATATATATATAAATTAAGGAATTTTGTTATGAAACAAAAATTTTAAGTGTAGCTAAGTGATACCTTTTGACCTAAATTAGATAATATTTTGCCCATACTGTACTGCCAATAAAAAGAGTCCTCTTAAAATGAACCTTTTTCACTACAGCCAAAAATAAACAAATAATTAAATAAAACAATGAAACAAAGAGAGAGAGTAAAAAAAAATGTTTTCTTCATATTCATATTGTACCTGTCCATTGTGCACCTGTTTTGTCCATTTTGTAATAGGGACTTAGCCCACTATTCATCATCATTATATTTTGGAACCTTGTACACTTGAATATTATATTATTTTAACATTATTATTATTATTATTATTATTATTATTATTATTATTATTATACAATAGTAATATATCAAGCTTTTATTTTATAATATAATCAAGCTATTATTTTGGCAGAAAATGCAGGAACACCTTAAATGTTTGTAGTTGTAGCAGAGTTCACATCATCTGTATAATTTACTCCTCATTTTAACATCATCTTCTCTGTTCACAAATACCGTGGGGTATTTTCCAGACAAACATATTTGGAATTATGCAAAAGTGAAATTAAATTTAATCTGGAGCACTTTAAATATAAGCAAACGGAACTGAACTTGGAGCACATCTATTACTTTGAGCACATGATGGAGTTGTGGAGCACAGATGCTCTTTGAAAAACTGGATTAATGCACTAAACACTATCCAGACCAGACACAGCAGCACACATAAACTTTGAAGCGAGCAGCACTTGCAGACTTGTTATTTAATTATTTAAATAGAAGCCTTTTGTCATCTTGTGATTTCAATTTTATTTAGATTAATTGTGCAGCCCTACTTAAAAAGGCCGAAAAGCATCATAAAAGTAGTCCATGCGACTTGTGCATCATACTCCAAGTCTTCTGAAGACATACAATAACTCGAAACTCGTAAATTACTTGACATCCGTTGTGCGTTCATGAGCGCTATGAGAGAATCTAGTTCATAGTGGCTTGCGTGTTAATGTAAGAACTTGCGTTGTTTTTAGCGCAAAGCGTAAGATTGAGAAAGAAAGTCATACGTGTCTGGAATGACGAGGAAGAGTAAATTATGAATTATGAACCTACTTTTCACTTTTCTCAAAATCCAGGTGGTGGATGATCATTTATTTGTTGCTGGAGGGTTTAATGGTTTCACCACCAGCTGTGATGTGGAGTGCTACGATGAGAAAACAAATGAATGGTAACATTCACAAACATTACTTCTAATTTCACATTGCATAATGTAATTCCTCAAAATTAGTCCTAATTGCGCAAAAAAGTAAACAGGGGAGACAGGGGCTAGTTGTCACATTGAAAGTTGTCACAAGTGCTTTATCTCAGTAGCTAAATGATTTTGAGTCAAATACACAAATGCATGTTATATCTCTAGCAGCGGTTTTGTATGTTGGTTTCAAACACCTAGTTCAAAACTCTTCAGTTAGAATATTTTTGTGATTCTATCCTCCAAATATGTTCACAAAGCTGTTTTGTAGGCAAGATATAAAAGCATGTGCCAATAGAAATAAAACTACCCTGAAAAATATATTCACTAAAGTAAAAAGTGTGACAACTAGCCCCAGACTCCCTAACATTAGTATGTAAATAATGAAATGATTTGGATGTATTTTTAGTTGCTTTCATAGCATCTATATCTTTCAATCTCCATCTTCTGCACAGGAATAATGTACGTGACATGGACATTTACCGCAGTGCCCTGAGCTGTTGTGTACTATCAGGATTACCTAATATGAAACAATATGCTGCCCAACGAGACCCAGCTGTGACACTAGAAGACGAGTTCGACAGTGACTGGTCTACCTCAAGCAGTGCTCTGACAGTCTAACCACAAATGGACCCTGAAGATTGTTGCTAGCACCTGTGATGTGCTACATGAATAAATGCATTCAAAAAAGATGGTGTACTCTAAATGCTCAACTTCCACAGGTTAAAGATCATCAAATGTTTGTAGGTTTGAAGCCTGTCATAAACTATCACCAATGTGCCCTTGAGAAGGCACCACAAGCTATTTCAGTAGGTTTGACCTTGTAATTAGTGTACTGTAAATTCTTTTGGATAAAAGTTTCTAAATGATTTCTAAATCTGAAGCTTAACAAAGCAAAGAAATACATTTTAAGAGTCGGAGAGCAACAAATGACAATGCAAAACGAATGACGAACAACGAATATTGAGATCTCTGTGTAATGAGCAAACAGTTTTATGTATTACTGTGATTTACTGGCTTCTCAAGAATTCATCTTTGAGGGTGACCACATCTTTAAAGAAACAGTTGACCCAAAAATTACAATTCTCTTATCGTTTACTCACCCTCATGCCATCCCAGATGTGTTATTTTCTTTCATCTGCAGAACACAAACGAAGATTTTTAGAAGAATATTTCAGCTCTGTAGGTCCAATGCAAGTGAATGGTGACCAAAACTTTGAAGCTCCAAAAAGCACATAAAGGCAGCATAAAAATAATCCATAAAACTCCAGGGATTTAATCCATGTCTTCTGAAGCAATCCAATCGGTTTTGGAAGAGAAACAGACCAAAATGTAACTCCACCCATTTCAATCCAAAATCCACTGAGAAAGAAATGCATGCTAACAAGCTGACATTTTATTTGTCATACTATTTAAATAATATAAGTAAGGTTTTGCATGTTATACGCATACGATACATATAAAATTTAGACCATCGCTTACCGTATTCAGTGTGACCCTGTTGACCCTGTTTCTGAGAGCAGATCATGTCAATCCGTGGTTCAACACCCAAGACGGCTAGTCGTAAATCATCCTCCACAGTCTGAACACAGGTAGTTGTTTAGTTACGTAGCTCCATACTGTGGTTTGGATGGTCATTGTTAGTCTTTGGTTTGGCTTAGTTTCACAGGTATTTAACTGCCATTTCAAATCACCTCAGAACATACAACACACTGCGGAAGTGGTTTGTTATTTAGCATGATGTGCGTGAATCTATATTTTATGTACTGTTCGTCATAACTTCACTTAAGTGTACAAACACTAGTACTGTTTCATATGTGAACGAATCTGTGTTTGTGAACGAATCATTTTCGCTTACTTCCATTGTTTCAGCCATGAATGACTCTGTGATTCAATGACTCACACATAACACATAAAAGACGCTAATTTGTTGCCTCCTACTAGCGTCAACATGTATCTTAAAGGTGCACTCAGTAACTTTTGTCTTTGTGTCATCTTGGACTTACACTGACACCTAGCGGCTTGGATACAACATCATTTAAAATCAATAGTTTTCAGTTTCAGAAGCCATTGTAGAAATGTAGTATTCACAGTCAGCCATGATTACTTTAATCAATGAGTGAAAGTGTCAAATAACAGGATGTTTACTGAGATTAAGCGAGTTGTATTCGACTGGTCATGTGATTCTAACTTGGCAGCCCCCATGTGTGGACCCTCTCCATGTAGAATAAAACAGCTTTTATAAGGTTACTGATATGACTAAAGTCTTCATTTTAATGTGAGTAGTCAAGATTTCCTACATATATTGCAAAATTACAATTTATGTCTTTAGAGTTAACCCTTGTGTGTCAAAGTTACTTAGAGGTCCTTAGAGGACAAAAATGTCTGAGTCAAAAAAACTGCTATAATAATATTATATATTAATATTATTTTCCACTTTCAATTAGTTAATTTTTTTAACCAACATCAGTCCTGATCATAACTACCATATATTCATTAATTTTCAGGATTTTAACCCTTTAAATGCCAGTTTGTTTATATAATGCCACTGTTGTTTTTTTACACACACGCACACACATTTCTCAATACACAAACAAAACACACTCTGACATTCATACCAACACACCCACACAATTGTAGCTGCATCATTTATTAAACTGGCCTGCAGTGCTCTATAATACAGCAGACAGAAAATAGGAAAAAAGCATATATTTGCTCCATAGGCTAAACATGAGAAAAAATGGCGCCATCTGGTGGAAAATATTAAAAATGTACATTTTGAAGCCAGGGCTCCAGAATGAAAGCATAATATCATAGAATTCATGATTTTATGCTTTAATGACGCTGGGATCAAATATTGCAGTTTTAATAGGTTTCAACTGGGACATTTTTGTCCTGAAGGTCCTGAGTGTAACTATTTTGTGTACACAGTGTATTATAGATGTATTACAGGAACTGAGGTTGAAATATCAAAATTCCCCAAAAATACACACCTTTGGCAAAATGTATGCCGTTGGCATTAACAGCCAAAATAGAGAGAAAAAAACAAAAATGAAAAAGACAAAAATGTCCCGAAGGTCGCACAAGGGTTAAACTTTTTTAATAAGGAAAAAATTACTGAGTGCACCTTTAAATTAAAATTTAAAACCAGTAAACCTAGCTGTTTACAGATATAACCGTATAACCACCTGTACCGTGATTTGGTATAAATAAAGTGCAAAACAAAATCTCGTTTCAAACTCCTATATTTTTTTCTTTCATGGAACACAAAAGATGCTTTTCCAGCAAAAGCAAATTTGTCATGCTCCAATAGCCACAAAATGTGTCCATATAACTCGCATGTCATATCCCAAGTTTTTAAAGTCATACGTTATGAAGTAATGTTGTCATGCATTATTGTTTCCTCTGAGTTTTCTTCCTCAAGAGGAACTAACGGCTTAGAAACCCGACCAGCATTCAAGTCCCAGGACGTTTTGTTTCTGGAGACTTTTGTAACCTAAAAAATAATGTGTGGCGAAGCTAAATAAATAAAACAAATTATCCTTATCCAATAATCACGACTGTGATTGGTCCACCAAGTTGTAGCGCTGAAAAAAGTACCATGTACCACGTGCAAAGGCCGTGAACGTGAATACGAGTCTTTTCGCGCCATCTAATGTTAAAAAGCTAACATGTCTTTTGTTTTGTTCCAGACTGACGTAATTTCCTGTATTTTAAATATGGCGGATAAACGCATGAACATGTCTTACAGGGTTTGAAGCTTATTAAAGTTATTTTATATGGTTACATTGCTGCTGACAAGAGGACATACCTGGTCACACAAAATGTAAATTTATGGCGTATGATAAGGCGGTATTTTGACAGTCATTCTTCATCGTCTGGTTGAATTGATGTAATATGAATGGCAATGTTGTATGCTTATTACTTTACACTTACATTCCGCAAATAAAATTTCAGTGGAGTTAAGATCTTGCTTAATGTATATAGGTATAGTTATAGATTGCAAGCAAAAATGTTCGTTCAGTAACGTTGGTCTTTCATAACAATTGTTTTTAAGCACAAATGTCTGGAATTGAAAGCTATGGAGTCTGAAATGTTGCAATGTAACTGCAGCATCAATCATTCCGCGTCGATCACGTAACGGATACATTGTTGCAGAACGTTGCGTGACTTGAATGTAACGGTTTTGTCTTAAGAATGACAAAGTAACAACTTTTGTTTCACTGTATCTCTGGAGGGTTCCACTATGAGCAGCAGGAGGAAGCGCGCGCCGCCGGTGCGCGTGGACGAGGAGGCCAAAAGGAGACTCAACTGGAATATGCTTGAAGATCGGAGGGATGAAGGTGATCTTGAAGACATTCAGGAGTCATTCCCAGCACCATCTGACAGCTGTCTGGTTGGACCATTGCTTGAGAGTTTTATATCTTCTGCAGAAGGGCCATCAGAACAGGAACCAAGTTGCTCCACACAGGACTCCAGATACCATAGAACTGTTCCAGATACCATAGAACTGAATGTGATGCCCCTGTCTGCTCTGGATCAGGGGTGGAATGTGCTGATTGGAGAGTTTAAACTTTATCCAAAGATTCCCATTGTGTTTGGAGATGGTGCCTTATACCTCCAGCAAACAGGTGCCAGACTAAGTTTGAGTTTTAATTGTAATGAGCTGGGTGATAAGGTCAGCAGGGATCCAATTATCCCTGTGCCTTTTGATTGTTACTTTGGTGGATTATTGTTGGAGGATCTGGATTGGCTTCAGAAGAGGAAGATTATTAAACTGTGCCACATGTCAGGAAATGGATCTTTGAAGGTGTGTATTTCAAAATCATCATAATTGAGTAATGTACAACTTGCAAATGTCTAGCTTAAGTAATACATTTGTGACCATGGCTGTAAATGAGTCTAATTTCCCAAACATTAGAACTCATTATCACTGCATTTTTCACCATTTGTTTATTTTTATAGCTAAAAGTTTTTCTATTTGAGTCTGGGCTGAGAAGACCAGAATTCCTCAGTGAAGGAAATGGGCGCATTAGAAAAGCCAATCAACTTTTGCAGAAATTAATGGAATTCTTCTACGACTTTATCATCCCAGGTAATCTTTACTTTTAGCAGGGTGTACACAATTGCAAACAAATATCCCAGATGTTACTACTTCAGTAGAAAGTCAGGCTGTCAAATTCTGTTATATTCAGTTATTTTGTTAAAATTAATGGCAAGTAATATAGCTACAGTGGAAGTCTAGCTGGCTGGAGGGTTTAAAAGTATTTGTATTTTTAAGACACAAGGTAGGCCCAGCGGTGCAGCTCCATCTCTGGGCTCAGTGGGCCCAGCGGCGCAGCTCCATCTCTGGGCTCAGAACAGTGGGCCCAGTGGCGCAGATCCATGTCTGGGCTCAGTACAGTGGGCCCAGCGGCGCAGCTCCATCTCTGGGCTCAGTGGGCCCAGCGGCGCAGCTCCATCTCTGGGCTCAGTACAGTGGGCCCAGCGGCGCAGCTCCATCTCTGGGCTCAGTTCCATTTTTGGGCCACGGTGGGCCCCGTTGCGCAGCACCATCAATGGGCTCAGTAGGCCCCGTGGAGCAGCTCCATCTCTGGGCTCAGTAGGTTAAAATATTGCAAACATTCCTTATGATATCTGTATTCTTTTATTGTTTATCTTTTTCCTTTTATGATAGAGGTGATTGAAAATGAAGAGGAAGAGTGTGACACTGATCTAGAGCGTCAGAATGTTGAGGAGCTGTATGATTATGTCAGGCACCTCCACCAGACAGAGGCAGCGGAGCAGAGCTTTGATGTCCAACATCCTGGACTCATCCCAGTGCTAAGACCCTATCAGAGCCAGGCAGTCAACTGGATGCTGAAGAAAGAGAAGTATAAAAACATCAGCTTCAAAGGTCCGGATCTGTCTCAAAATAAGTGTTTAGCAATTATTTCACAAATTCCTTTAGGATGTGAATTCATTAAAAAAAATTTAAAAAAAGAGTTTGTTCCATGTAAATTCACAGTGTTTCATTTTTCTCGTACAGAGCAAAGGTTGCATTTTCTTTGGAGAGAAGTAGTCACAATCTGTGGCAAAAAACTCTTTTACAATCCTTACACTGGATGGTAAGATACATTTTCTTAAATTTTTTTTTAGAATACCACAACTAAAATGTCCCTTTAATAATTGATCAGCCTCCATGTTCATGGTTTTTATTGCCCTGGCCTCCCTCATAGCTTGATCCGAGAGTTTCCCCTGGCTGGAGTGGACTGGCCTGGGGGAATCCTTGCTGATGAGATGGGGCTTGGGAAAACCGTGGAAGTACTGGCCCTAATTCTATGTAATACCCGGCAAAACCTAGAGCACGGTGCTCTCACTTTACCTGTGGTATGTTAGCGACCACACTTGAAATCTTGAAATATCTGTGAACTGTTATACACATAATTAAATTGCATGGGAGAATAACATATTTTGTTGCACCTTTCAAGAACTGCTGTTGTTTAAGTTTTGTGTTTCTGTCCTGTCTAGGGACGATCTGTGAATTACTTTGTCCCTCCACCTCAATTAGAGAGACAAAGAACAATTAAACATGAGGTGAGACCCAAGGAGAAGATCAAAAATTTGCACCAACTTTTGTTATCCAACAAACTCTTCATTAATTGCATTCTCGAAATCCAAGCAAATGTTGCATGAAGTTGTGTTTTTTTCCCATGAAGTCTGAAAGCATCAATTCTAAATAAATGTGCATTTTCTCCTTTTAGCTGTTCGTGGGATGCTGTTGACAGCGATTAAAGAAATGAAGGTTGGGAAAGGTGCATCAGTGAATGCCATTTTTACTTATCTAAGAAACATGTACAAGTACGACACCTTGAAGAACCGGAACCACATAAAGAAAATCCTGACCAAGCTCATTAGTGAGAACATTGTGGAGCAGGTCAAAGGACGTGGGTTAGCAGGATCCTTCAAACTGGGGAAGAACTACAAAGAAAAAAAGAAATCAGCAAATGCTCGAACTGTGTGTAATTTTCACATTTGCTATTTTTAATTAAATATGCATTACTGTGCAAACGTTTCAGGCACTTGTGAAAAATGTTGCATAGTGAGGAGGATGTCTTCAAAAATAATGACATAAATAGTTTTCATTTATCAGTTAACATCATACAAAGTCCAGTAAACATAAAAAAAGCTAAATCAATATTCGGTGTGACCACCTTTGCCTTTAAAACAGCCCCAATTCTCCTAGGTACACCTGGACACAGTTTTTCTTGATTGTTGGCAGATAGGATGTTCCAAGCTTCTTAGAAGAACTGTGGCAAATTCTCCATCTATTTAGGCTGTCTCAATTGCTTCTGTTTCTTTATGTAATCTCAGACTGACTCGATGTTCAGTGGGGTGCTCTATGAGGGCCATGACATCTGTTGCAGGGCTCCCCGTTCTTCTATTCTAATCTTTTCTATTTGCAAAAGTAATGTTTGGGAGTCTAACATTTATATTTCCTATTGACACACTGAAGCTGAAGATGTAAATAACCATCTTAAGACAAATTGTTTTGTGAAACATCTTATGTGCCTAAGACTTTTGCACAGTACTGTATATAGCACAGACACCTGTACCTTATTGCTTAATTATACTTTAAATAGTCAGAATGGAGTATGCATGTTTTAAAGGAATGTCCTGGGTTCAAAACAAGTTAAGCTCAATTGACAGCATTTGTGGCATATTGATTACCACAAAAAAAATTCATCCCTTGTTTAAGAAATAGAAAAAAATCGCAGTTACAGTAAGGTACTTACAATGGAAGTGAATGGAACCAATCTACAAACATTAAAATACACACCGTTTCAAAGGTCTAGCCACAAAACGTGAACATTATACCTATTAACATGATTTTAGTGTGATCAATCTTATGTGTAAAATGATATCATCACAACAACGTAACGCAGGTAAACCCTGTAATATGGTAAACACTGTAACGTCAGTACATCCCTGATTTGATCATATCTAAAATCATGGTAACATGTATAAAGTTTACTTTTTGTGGCTATACACTTTTGAATCCATGTGTATTTTAAGTGATGGACTGGCCCCATTCACTTTCATCGCAAGTGCCTTACTGTAACTGCGATTATATTTTTTAATAAAACTTTTTGTTGTTGTTGTGGTAATCAACATTATGCCACAAATGCTGGTAATTCATCTTAACTTGTACTGAACCTGGAACATTCATTTTAATAGGATATTTTGTGCTTTTTTTTCCTTTTTTTTTTTTTTAAGAAGTCAATTGAGAACGTTACTCCCAGGAGGACATCTCGTCGGGTTTCTGTTCAGGAGAAAGAGGCATCAGTGACCTCCTACACCACAGCATTTGATTCTGAAGATACAGTAAGCAGTGTGGAACCGCCTCTCCTCACAAATGAACTAAAGTGTAAAACCCTTCTGGAGCCCATGAAACCAAGTGACCAGAGCAGCACTAACACTTAGCACCCACAGCGCAAGATGCCAATAGACATCACTGATGAATATGAACCCAAAAAAGAAACAACAGAAGACTGTGGAAGTCTCTATATTGAGAGTACTGAATCAGAACTTTCCCAAAGTTCTCAACCAGAACCCGAAACCCCAACTAGAGCATCTGTGGTCCCGTTCAATACATCGGATTACCGCTTCGAGTGCATCTGTGGAGAGCTCGGTCTTGTGGACTATAAAGCTCGAGTCCAGTGCCTGAACTGTCTGCTCTGGCAGCATGCTGAGTGCGTCAATTACAAAGAGGAGAACCTGGAAACGACCCCGTTCTATTGCCCACACTGCTTAGTAGCCATGACCCCTGTGTCCACTGGTGCCACCCTGATCATATCTCCCAGCTCCATTTGTCACCAGTGGGTGGATGAAATTAACCGGCACATTCACACTTCCTCCCTCAGAGTGCTGGTAAGGAGCAACCAGAGATCCTCTACTACTATTTAGTTATACGCATTAGTTGTAGGGACTTCAGGATCATTTTCTGATTCGATCACTGACTCCTGCATGATATCTTGAATGATATCATGCATCTTTACTCCAGCAGGTGGCGATCAGTGAGTAAATTTAAGTCATGTTCACGAACACCATTTAGTCTAAAGGCTTCAGTGTTTCATTCCCAAGTCTCATTCAGTGCTGTTTAGTCCGTAAGTCCTTCCAAATGACTATCAATACTGACCGAATTTAGTTTTGATTGGTCTGAAGTGGTTCCGACCAATTTCCTTCCCAAGTGCCATTTGTTCAGTAAGTCCCCTAGAACAACATCCAGTGCTAACTAAATCATAAAATTAGTTGCCATTTAGTCAGCAAGTCCCTATGAATGACATCCACTGTTGACCAAATCTTGTTTTGAGTCTGGTGGAATTTTTTCACCAATTCCGTTCAACCAATATGTCTCTCCGAAAAATATCCAGTGCTGACTGAATCTTTGCCATATTTTGCTTATGGTCATGTATTTTCACAGTAAGTTCATCCAACCAATTTACAGTCCACACTATAAGGCTTTTTGTTTGTGCTATAGTCTTTTGTAGGTAGAAAAAAGCCTCCCTGCTACAAGAGAGAAATTATGGTGAACACAAAATACAAATCAGTTTGGGGATTTTATTGTTCACTTAAAAGAGCCATTCATGGCTGAAACTAGCTAATGCTAACTAGCAGTTGTTACTGTAGTTTAACGCCGTATTTAACCTATCTTTTCAGGTATATCAGGGTGTGAAGAGACACGGTTTTATCCAGCCCCACATTCTGGCTGAACAAGATGTTGTCATCACCACCTATGACGTGTTGCGCACTGAACTCAATTACGTCGACATCCCTCACAGCAATAGCAAAGATGGCCGCCGATTCCGCAACCAGAAGCACTACATGGCCATACCAAGCCCTCTAGTGGCCGTGGAGTGGTGGCGCATTTGTTGGGATGAAAATGGTGGAGTGCACTACAGCCAAGGTGATCATATCAATATTAGAACATAGAAATATTTATTATGTTTTCCTTTATCCCAGAGATAACACAGACAGAGAATAGCTTTATTTGGTTTCAATGAAAAGGCAAGGAAATAATTATTTACTATTAGTAATTCAATCTCTCTGTTTTTTCAGGCTGCAGAAATGGCTTTGCGCCTCGCATCTGTTAATCGTTGGTGTGTCAGTGGAACACCTGTGCAGAGAGGTTTGGAAGGTGAGAAAGCCAGAATAAATTAACATCATGCTAATGTATGACTTGGTTTTGAAGCTAAATATATATATATATATATGATATTTTTAGCCTTTTGTTAAAATAAATCTTGATGTTTATATATTTGTTCTAAAAAGCTTATTTTTTTTAATTTATTTACTTTTTTCTAACCAAATTTTCATGGAAACCACTGTTGTCAAGTATACTGAAAAAGAAAAATGCAGTACAAATTTGGTAATAACAAAAATAATAAAAAATTATAATAAAGTTTTCCAATGTATGTAATATAACAATAAATAGTAATAAACAGCAACATTTTCATATGTATTATATATTATAATAAATACTCTGGATTCACTATTTATAGGTATGTGTTTGAGTAACATGAAAATATTTCTCCCAAATTCCAAATAAAAATATTGTCATTTAGAGCATTTATTTGCAGAAAATGACAACTGGTCAAAATAACAAAAGATCTCGAATAATGCAAAGAAAACAAGTTCATATTCATTTTTAAACAACACAATACTAATGTTTTAACTTGAGAAGAGTTCAGAAATCAATATTTGGTGGAATAACACTGATTTTCAATCACAGTTTTCATGCATCTTGGCATGTTCTCGACCAGTCTTTCACATTGCTGTTGGGTGACTTTATGCCACTCCTGGCACAAAAATTCAAGCATTTCTTCTTTGTTTGATGGCTTGTGACTATCTATCTTCCTCTTGATCACATTCAAGAGGTTTTCAATGAGGTTCAGGTCTGGAGATTGGGCTGGCCATGACAGGGTCTTGATCCGGTGCTCCTCCATCCACACCTTGGTTGACCTGGTTGTGTAGCATGGAGCATTGACCTGCTGGAAAAAACAGTTCTCAGAGTTGGGGAACATTTTCAGAACAGAAGGAAGCAAGTTTTCTTCCAGGATAACCTTGTATGTGGCTTGATTCATGCGTCCTTCACAAAGTCTAATCTGCCAGATTCCAGCCTTGCTGAAGCACTCCCAGAGTATTAGTATTGTGTTGTTTAAAAATGAATATGAACTTGTTTTCTTTGCATTATTCAAGGTCTGAAAACACTGCATCTTTTTTGTTATTTTGACCAGTTGTCATTTTCTGCAAATAAATATAAAGAAATAATATTTTTATTTGGAATTTGTGAGAAATGTTGTCAATACTTTATAGAATAAAACAAAAATGTTCATTTTACTCAAACACATACATTTAAATAGTAAATTCAGAGAAACTTTTGCAGTGGTTTCTTAAATTTTTCCAGAGCTGTATATATAGATATACATATATATATTGGGCATGTAACGATATACAAATTTCACGATACGATACGAGCACCCACAAATGTTTCATGCAAACTTATTCAAGGATTCAACATAAATGTCTTAAATTGTAAATGGCACAAAAGTGTCTGACATTGGCAACAAAAAGCAGATCTCTAAGTAACTTAAACAACAGCACTGCATTTATTTTGTTTAATTGTTGAGAAAAACTTTTTCTCTTGAGAAAATAAGTTTGTCTACACTCTAGTCATTTATATTTGTGTAGCACTTTTCACAATACACGTATTAAAGCAGCTTTATAGAAAATCATGCCTTGTTGTCTGAAAGCCTCCTGTGAACAAGCTGAAGTGACTGTAACAAGGAAAAAACTCTAGAGTAACCTGACCTCTGGTTTTACGATATATGTACATAATCCAATATTATCTCTGTCCCCCGTTTCACTTTGCATGTAAACTTTACCGGCGTTATTACCAGCTTATAACATGTGCGCAAGTCTCAAAGCTGTTTACATTTTGAAGTCAAAAACAGATAATTATGAGTCTCATGCAATCGCAGGTTTCTTACATGAGCATCTTGCTGTGCATGTCACGCTCCGTGTCGGCTGGGAGAGGCGGTTGTTAAATTTACTGCTGCTGTTTCTGCATCACAAATCCACTGATTTTCACAGTGATGTTGGCGTAAATAAAATGACGTGTTTGATGTGCTGTAGCACCAGGACATGACACTGTTGTTTGGCAAATTCGACAAGCTGTACCGCTACAGAACAATCTACTTGCCGTTTGCCATCAATCTTCTTGCCTATGTACTGTAGGTGTGTTGCTCTGTTGTCCTGTGAGCGCTCAGTGCCGCCTCTTCGGGGAGGAGACTGTTTCGCCGCTCTCAATATTGCTCTGCTTGGTTTTAATTACACTATAATGCGTTTATGAAGTGTACAATACATATGGTATTGTATAGTGAACGTTGTATCGAACGGTACAGTACGATAAAATATTTTTTTACAACCCTAGTATATATACGTACAGTGCATCTGGAAAGTATTCGCAGCGCTTCACTTTTTCCACATATTGTTATGTTACAGCCTTATTCCAAAATGGATTAAATTAATTATTTTCCTCAAATTCTGCAAACGATACCCCATAATGACAATGTGAAAGAAGTTTGTTTGAAATCTTTGCAAATGTATTAAAAATAAAAACGATAAAAATCACATGTACATAAGTATTCACAGCCTTTGCCACGACACTCAAAATTGAGCTCAGGTGCATCCTGTTTCCACTGATCATCCTTGAGATGTTTCTACAACTTGATTGGAGTCCACCTGTGGTAAATTCAGTTGATTGGACATGATTTGGAAAGGCACACACCTGTCTATATAAGGTCATACAGTTAACAGTGCATGTCAGAGCACAAACCAAGCCATGAAGTCCAAGGAATTGTCTGTAGACCTCCGAAACAGGATTGTATCGAGACACAGATCTGGGGAAGGGTACAGAAAAATGTCTGCAGCATTGAAGGTCCCAATGAGCACAGTGGCCTCCATCATCCATAAATGGAAGAAGTTTGGAACCACCAGGACTCTTCCTAGAGCTGGCCTCCCGGCCAAACTGCGCGATCGGGGGAGAAGGGCCTTAGTCAGAGAGGTGACCAAGAATGCGATGGTCACTCTGACAGAGCTCCAACATTTCTCTGTGGAGAGAGGAGAGCCTTCCAGAAGAACAACCATCTCTGCAGCACTCCACCAATCAGGCCTGTATGGTAGAGTGGCCAGACAGAAGCCACTCCTCAGTAAAAGGCACATGACAGCCTGCCTGGAGTTTGCCAAAAGGCACCTGAAGGACTCTCAGACCATGAGAAACAAAGATTGAACTCTTTGGCCTGAATGGCAAGCGTCATGTCTGGAGGAAACCAGGCACCGCTCATCACCTGGCCAATACCATCCCTACAGTGAAGCATGGTGGTGGCAGCATCATGCTGTGGGGATGTTTTTCAGTGGCAGGAGCTGGGAGACTAGTCAGGGTCGAGGGAATGATGAATGCAGCAATGTACGGAGACATCCTTGATGAAAACCTGCTCCAGAGCGCTCTGGACCTCAGACGGGGGCGAAGGTTCATCTTCCAACAGGACAACAACCCTAAGCACACAGCCAAGATAACAAAGGAGTGGCTACGGGACAACTCTGTGAATGTCCTTGAGTGGCCCAGCCAGAGCCCAGACTTGAACCCGATTGAACATCTCTGGAGAGATCTGAATATGGCTGTGCACCAATGCTTCCCATCCAACCTGATGGAGCTTGAGAGGTCCTGCAAAGAAGAATGGGAGAAACTGCCCAAAAATAGGTGTGCCAAGCTTGTAGCATCATACTCAAAAAGACTTGAGGCTGTAATTGGTGCCAAAGGTGCTTCAACAAAGTATTGAGCAAAGGTTGTGAATACTTCTGTACATGTGAATTTTTTTTTTTTTTTTTTTTTTTTGACCAGTAGTATGTGTGTGTGTGTGTGTATGTGTGTGTATATATATATATATATATATATATATATATATAACATTTTTAATCGAACATATTAATGCATGTAAAATGCTATCCCAGAATTTCTATAAGACTGGCCAGCTAGTGCAGTCTTTAGGAAAAGCACAGAATTTCATTGCCAAATAAAGCGAATTTAAATAATTTCACTCTTAACAAGTTTATTACGCAACAAAATAATTTGGACTATATCGTAAATATTCTATAAATATATCGCCCAGCCCTACTCAGAAGCTTGATTGTGCAAATATGTGTTGTGTTTGAACACTAGAAAGACAACTTGTAATGTAACCAGAAATTACTTTTGTGTTGTTTTTGTTTTTTTGGTGCTATTTTTTTATTTATTATTTTTCATATGCAATCTTTTAGATTTGTATGGTCTTGTCCTGTTCTTGGGTGTTGATCCTTACTGGGTTAAGTATTGGTGGTACAAGTTACTCTATCGCCCATACTGCCATGGCAATACGGGACCACTCTACAGTGTCATTGGTCAACTACTATGGCGATCTGCCAAAAAAGATGTAATTGATCAGGTTAGTGGTTAACTACCATAAACATCACCTTATGCGTTGCAAAAAAATCTTAAATCTTAAAAGAACAATCCATATTTTTGTCGTTTACAAGAAAAAAAAAATATACATCCTTAAAACAAGACACATTTACTTGAAGCAAATTGACAAGATATTATGGCTTGTTTTTAGAGAAATATAAAAAGCTTCAGTGAGGTTTATGCTTAAAACATTGTCATTTTGCTTCTCAGATACTGTAAATGTCTTGTTTTCAGCATGATTTTATATTTTTACTAGAAACAAAGACGACAATATAGAGTAATTAAATTATTACCAAGGTATTCAGACTATTAGTCTTAATTTGGATGCATGTGCTTTGCAGATCCAGATTCCCCCTCAAGCAGAAGAGATCCACTGGCTCAACTTCTCCCCAGTAGAAGGACACTTTTACCATCGCCAGCATGAGGTTTGCTCCCAGGATGCTCTTCTCAAGTTAAGAAAGATCTCTGATTGGTCGCTGAAGCTGGGCAGTTTGGACAGACGCACTGTCACTACTATACTATACCCACTTCTACGACTACGCCAGGCTTGCTGCCATCCGCAAGCTGTCAGGGGAGAATTCCTGCCTTTCCAGAAAAGGTTGGGTTCCTTATTGATTCTTAGAAAGATTTCTAAAGGGCACAGATGTTTGAATAATTTATCTGTTTTTGTTAAATGAAGTACTATTGTTCATTTTGTCCAAACTGATTTTCCTGTTGAAGCACAATGACTATGGAGGAGTTATTGAAGTCCCTGCAGAAGAAATGTCGTGTGGAGTGTGAAGAGGCTCACAGGCAACTGGTGTGTGCTTTCAATGGTCTGGCTGGAATCCATATCATCAGAGGTACTAACCAGTGAACACCTGGTTATTCGCCTGTAGATGTGCTGACTGGTGTGGACATTTCTAACTATATAACTATGGTTGCTGTGTGCCTCAGGTGAATTTGTGGATGCTGCAGAGATGTACAGAGAAGTCTTACGATCATCTGAAGAACATAAAGAAAGACTGAAAACTGATTCCCTTCAGGTAAAGAAGTGCAATTCAATATCTGTTCATTTCTATTTACAGTTGAAGTCAGAAGTTTACATACACTTAGGTTGAAGTCATTAAAAATTTTTAACCACTCAGATTTAATATTAGCAAACTATAGTTTTGACAAGTTGTTTTGGACATACAATTGTTTGTAGACAGATTGTTTCACTTTTAATTGACTATTTCACAATTCCAGTAGGTCAGAAGTTTACATACACTAAGAAGTTAACTGTGCCTTTTAAGCAGCTTGGAAAATTCCAGAAAATTATGTCAAGCCTTTAGAAAATTAACCAATTAGCTTCTGATAGGAGGTGTACTGAATTGGAGGTGTATCTGTAGATGTATTTTAAGGCCTACCTTCAAACTCAGTGCCTCTTTGCTTGACATCATGGGAAAATCATAAGAAATCAGCCAAGACCTCAGGAAAAAAATTGTGGACATGCACAAGTCTGGATCATCCTTGGAAGCAATTTCCAAATGCCTGAAGGTACCATGTTCATATGTACAAACAATAGTACGCAAGTATAAACACCATGGGACCACACAGCCATCATACCGCTCAGGAAGGAGACGCATTCTGTCTCCTAGAGACGAACGTAGTTTGGTGCGAAAAGTGCAAATCAATCCCAGAACAACAGCAAAGGACCTTGTGAAGATGCTGGAGGAAACAGGTAGACAAGTATCCATATCCACAGTAAAACAAGTCCTATATTGACATAACCTGAAAGGCTGCTCAGCCAGGAAGAAGCCACTGCTCCAAAACCTCCATAAAAAAGCCAGACTACAGTTTGCAAGTGCACATGGGGACAAAGATCTTACTTTTTGGAGAAATGTCCTCTGGTCTAATGAAACAAATATTGAACTGTTTGGCCATATTGACCATTGTTATGTTTGGAGGAAAAAGGGTGAGGCTTGCAAGCCGAAGAACACCATCCCAACCTTGAAGCATGGGGGTGGCAGCATCATGTTGTGGGGGTGCTTTGCTGCAGGAGGGACTGGTGCAGTTCACAAAATAGATGGCATCATGAGGAAGGAAAATTATGTGGATATATTGAAGCAACATCTCAAGACATCAGCCAGGAAGTTAAAGCTCAGTCACAAGTGGGTCAATGACCCCAAGCATACCTCCAAAGTTGTGGCAAAATGGCTTAAGGACAACAAAGTCAAGGTATTGGAGTGGCCATCACAAAGCCCTGACCTAAGACAGGGAATGTTTTCTACGATTAAATGTCAGGAATTGTGTAAAACTGAGTTTAAATGTATTTGGCTTAGGTATATGTAAACTTCTGAATTCAACTGTAAATTCTATTCCAATTTAATTCCAGGTTAATTCAATTCCAGTTCCAATTCAACTAGTTTTCAATCACATTTCCAGTTTAATTCATATTTAGTTCAAGTTACAGTTCAACTCATATTCCATTGCTGTTACAGTTCGATTCATATTCAAGTCCAGTTCCAATTCAATTAATTTCCTATTCATATTCAATTCCAGTATATATTCTAGTTCCAATTCCTGTTCCAACTGAAATTATATTAAATTTCATTAACAATTCTAGTTCCAGTTCTTATTCAGTTCAATTCTAGTTCCAATTTCAGTTCCAATTCATATTCAAATCAAGTATAAATGCTAATTTCAGTTCCTGTTCCAATTAAATTCATTATTCATATCCAGTTCCAAATTAATTCTATTCAGTTCCAGTCCCAGTTCCAATTTCAGTTCCAATTTCAGTTCCAATTCATTTCATATTCAAATCAAGTATAAATGCTATTTCAATTTCTGTTCCATTTCGATTCATATTCAAATCCATTTCCAATTTTAATTCAATTTAATCCCACTTCAAATTAGTTAAAATGTAAATATTTTTTTGTAAACAATTTCATTTCATGAACTTTATTGCTTTGGCTTTTAACATTTCTTGGCTGAAAATCTAGAGGCTTCATGCTACCCACAATCTGATGGAACTTCTTAATGCAAAGCATCCTGGGATACCTCCAACACTGAGAGATGACAGTCTAAAAGAAGAGGTTGGTATAATCTCCCATGACCACAATGCAGTTGTTCTATGTTATTATTTTTAAACAGAAAGTGAGGATGTTTGTCAATCAGCTTCCTAGTTTAGTAGTCAGGGCACTGACAAGGGAGTCCATTTCTAGGGGTGTCCCAATCGCAAAATCATTCCAGTGCACTGAAACGTTTGCTCCCTAAAAATTCCCAGAATGCACTGTTAAATGTCTTCTGGAGTCTCTCAAGTCATTAGAGGATGAGCATAAATGTAAATATATGATGTCAAATCCTTATCTTCTCTTTAAAAGATAATTATCTTTCATCCATAATGTTCATGAAAGGGATACAATCTTTAAAATATTAAGAGTTGTTAGAAAAAGATTAAAAATGTACTCCTTTGCAGGGCTGTAACCACAATATACTTTGAGGGGGACAAGTCCCCCCCAATAATTGATATCCTTGTTACTGTTCTGCTGCAGTTCATTATGCACCACTGTCTAATTGTCATTAAGCTGTTGTAGGAATAACATAATGGTTTAAAAAAGTGTCATTTTTACCACGCTCAGTAGTCTAACACCGCTCGTCAATGTCATATGAGATAGCCAATCAAATCGATGAAGGCGGGACTCAAGTTTAAAATGGTAAGCGGGAACCTCGTGGATTATCCCAGCGCCATGCATCATCAAGCAGTTCAGGTTAAGAGTGCTTGTGTCATGTGAGATGTAAGTATGTAACTAACATGCAATATTTGCCCTCTGTTTAATGATTGAAATGTTGTACTGACCGACATTAATTTCCAAGGGTGCAAACTATTCACCATTTGGTAAAATTCGCCGTTTTGAATTTAAAACAAAAATATGTCACGTACAGTACGTGATTTTTATGTCATTCATAACTGTGAATGTGAAAACATTAACGGAGCCGTTTTCAGCATTTCAGCAGAGCGTTATCACCCAGATCAGAACTAGAACATGGTAAGACTTGTGACTTCTATTGAGTTTTTAGGTTGTGGCAAGGACAGTGTCATATATTTTTAATGCAAATATTATTAGGTAATAATTTAAAATCAATTTAAGATTTTCTAAATAATTTCTTTGTCTTAAATTAATTCTGAGTTTTGTATCTCCTAAGAGTCCATTTTTATTTTGAGTATGTCCTTGTCAGGTTTGTGCTCAAAAACTGAGCCACCAGTTAAAGGAGTAGTTCACCTAGAAATGGAAAATGTGCTTTTCCTCACTCATTTACTCACCATTATGTTGTTCAAAACCCACCTGCTGTTACTTTTTCTTGGAACATAAAAATAGATATTTTAAGCAGCTCTATTCCATAGAACAGTTTATAGTGAGCAGGAGCTGTCAAGCTTCAAAAAGGACAAATACTATAAAGCACTATTAAAGGTTCAGTATAAAGACATCATAACAGTTGTCCATTTGACTCGTGCATTATATTCCAAGCTTTCTGGGGCCATAACAGATATGTGTTGTATGAACTACATTTATGGTATTTTTATAATCATTTTTTTTCTCTTTGGACCTTGACAGCAGTGGTCAGTATGAACTGTTTTTGTATGGAAAAGAGCAGCATTTGTGTTCTTGATGAAAATATTACTTGAGGGCAGTAAATAATTTTGTGTATTTTCTTTTTGTTAGCCAGCTGACACAGTCATGTCATTTTATAGATACATCAATGATGAAAATAAATTCGAATTATATTCATCTTTTCTTCGAGACAGTACAAAAAAGAAAGAAAAGATGACTGAATCAAATTGCTAGCAATGTAGACAGTGTTTGTCTTGTACTGTGTGAACTTTAAAAATACATGTATCTTTTAAAACCAAAAATGATACAATTTTGGGTCTTTATTGCATTTCAAAATGATTGCATTCAGTGCCTTTACTATATTAAAGGACCAAAGAGGACCATTATATTTGTGACCTCAACACCCATGACCCCCCCACCCCCAAAATGGTTTGGTCCAATGTTCAAGACATGGTTACGGCTATTTATTTTTCATAATAACACTGTATGTCATACAATATTTACAACAAAAACAAAAAATAGTGTTATTTATGCAGTGATGTTGATGATTAATACCAGCTGCATTTAAAAAAAACAAAAAAACAATGTTATTGTGTCACAGGTAATTGGGTCATAAGTGTCCCAATGCTCTGTGGATCAGTACCCTTGCCAGTGCCCAAATTCGTGTTCACGATATTCTGATTCACGACATAGGTTGCGAGATGAGACACAACCTGAGTTTTGTTTGCTCATCAATTCTAGTTATTTGTGTTTGTGTTTTTCCAAGGCTGAACGGCTAAAGCAGCATTACATGGCTAAGGTGAACTCAGAGGTTTCTGAAGCACATCAGAACCTACAACCTGTTCTTCAAAACATTAAAGAGCTAAAACGCAAGGTAAGAAGCTCAGTGATTATATATTTATTGCTTTGTGTTTTTATTTAGTTTATTTATTTTTAATAGTTTTGTACTGTGCCCTAGGTGAACCTTCGCTCCCCCTGGTGGCTGGACATCATACAACAGGCAATGCAGTACTTCATTGACGATGACCTTGTCAGCCGCATCCAAAATGAGCTCACCTGCAGTTATAAACAACAAGCCAACAAGCTCTCATTGGCAGACAAGTAATCCAGCATCCATTCCTCAAATGGATTATAGATTTGTCCTCTCTTTTTTTTTTTTCATGTTTATTGTTTTTGCTGCACATTTATTAATGAAGTCTCATGTAGGTTTCATGATGGCCGTGGTCTCCAGTTTCTTCTCAGCACTCAAATAGACGATTTGATCAAATCACAGAAAACCGTCCAGGATGCTGTTAAGAAGCTGGAGGGGCCGCCTTCGCAACAAGTCATTGAGGAAACAACACTTTGCCACCTGCGGCCCATTCGGCTGCCACTGAACAAGTAAAATCTTGTCAATGTTTAAAGATGGATTATGTAATTTCTATTGCACCAGTGGAACCAAATGAAATCATTCTTTTTGGATTTTTCCCCTTTTTCTCCCAATTTGGAATGCCCAATTCCCAATGTGCTTTTAAGTCCTTGTGGTCACGTAGTGATTCGCCTCAGTCCGGGTGGCGGAGGACGAATCCCATTTGCCTCCGCGTCTGAGATTGTCAACTCACGCATCTTATCATGTTGCTTGTTGAGCACGTTGCCACGGAGATATAGCGCGTGTGGAGGCTTCACGCCATTCACCACGGCAATCACGCTCAACTCACCATGCGCCCCACCGAGAACGAACCACATTATAGCGACCACGAGGAGGTTACCCCATGTGACTCTACCCTCCCTAGCAACCGGGCCAATTTGGTTGCTTAGGAGACCTGGCTGGAGTCACTCAGCACGCCCTGGGATTTGAACTAGCGAACTCCAGGGGAATTAAATCGTCCTTAAATATTTGTCCCAAACATTTTCAACAAGCCCACGGAGACTATGCATTATTATAGTTTTTTCGATCGCAAATTATTTTTCTCATAATTTCAGTATAACAAAGAAGGGAAGTTAAATTGATGTTTACTAAGTTATCTCAAGAAAACAAGACAGTTTAAAAATAATAATGTATGGCGCAGGCACGTGCCGTGTGCTTTGAGACTGGGCAAGCATCAAAGATTTTTAATACTCATTATTAAACGCTGTGCCCAAAACACATTATACGGGTGAGTGTAATGCCGCAGAAATGATATAGATGTAAATTGTTGCCTTGGATCCCACCAGTCCACTGAAACAATTATGTCACTGTGGCGAACTTCATGACCACATTTTTTAAATTATGGACAGTAATATTGCTTATATCACTCAAATAAAGATTGTCATATATTGAGCCGAGCATGTTAATGTCTATTAAATCAATGAACCACAGTGCCAGAAGAGGTTGTTTTGACATACAACAAAAAGAAAAAGATTGCAAGTCACTAGTTTCACTATGTCACTCTTCACGCAGTTCAGAACCACTGGAATGGACAGCAGCAATTAACTAATCTGACCACAAAAGATATCAATCTTAACCTGAATGCACAAGGCAAATGTAACGTAAACACGGCAGTCATCCCTTAATATATATATTTTTTTAAACAGACACTGCACCCTAACGTTAGAACTATACTGTAAAACAGACATAACACAAGAAGGACATGATTGCCAGATCACCACTTCATAGCCTCAGACTAACCAGAAACAATGACCTAGTATCAGTAACACAGATTTCCATGCGTCTCTCCTAGCGAATTAATATTTCTGTCACTTTGTCATAAAAGTTTCCCGCTTGTTTAACTCTCTCTCAATTTCTAACTGAAATTAACTTTGCGAAAGCCACGTAGGTCGTCGATGCTTACACTATATCCATTTGAGTGCTTAATAACACATTAGTTACGTGATCTTGGACGTGTTGACGCAAAACAAAAATCTAGCCTATCAGATAGCATGACTGAAGGAGCTTCTGATTGCCTTACTTGTTTAGGTAAGCATGCTTACCTTGGCCATTTATAGTAGTGGCCGTGATTCAGTTTGAATGAATGTATAACACTGAATGAAAGGGCAGTAAACAATGCTTTGAATCTAAGTCAGAGAAAGCATAACATGAAGTGCTTATACCTGAGGGTAGCACCAAAGCGAATTAATGAATGATGACGAATTTGAATGAAAATAGTACTTCATATTAACAAATGTATTTAAATATTTCATAGTGTCATTTTTCTTTTCACTCTTCTGTTGGGTAAGCACTGCTTACCCTGCTTATATGGACGGCACGTCCCTGGTATGGCGTCTCTGGGCTTGTGGATGTTTTGTTGTGTCACAGAAATTACTCTTTGCTCCTTTTATATCTCATATTTTCAAATTATTGTAGTTTTTATATTCTTTGAATTTAACATTTGTATTTTTAATATTTATTTGTTTCTTAGCTGTGTATTTTGCAAAGCGGATGAACTTTTTATAGACTACGAGTCAAAACTGTTTTCTCACACGTAAGTTATAAAACACATTAGATTAGAACACATAAGAAAACACATTAGACATTTTAAGAAATAGTTTAACCAAAAGTTTATTTTCTGTCATTTTTTACTCACCCTCATGACATTCCAAACCTCTTCCTTCTTCAGTGGAACATTAATGGATAAGTTTAGCAGAATGTTGGAGCTGCTCTCCTCCATATACACTAATCAGAAATGATTTGCGAAAGTCCAAAAAAGCCCCATAAAAATAATCAGCTTGGACATTCTCATAACTTTACTCATTTTAGTTTTTCACAGAAGAAAGAAATGTAAATAATTACAGAATTTTCATTGTTTGGGGAACTATTCCTTTTAAATAGTATATAGTCAGTACAGTCAGCAAAACGTTATTTTTTTTTCTGTGTTATGGGCAGGGTAAAGGGGCAGACGGCCATCTTCGAGGAGATGATTGAAGATGAGGAGGGGCTGGTTGATGACCGACTCCCCACAACCAGTCGAGGTCTCTGGGCGGCCAGTGAGACAGAACGAGCCCTTAAAGCCATCCTGTCTTTTGCCAAAGTACGCCGCATGGAGTCTGGCCTGATAGAGGAGGGAAACACCTTCATGGAGCTCTTTGAGTCCTGGAAAAAAGAATATAAGGTTTGGGGCCTTTTGTCGTCTTCCTAGACTTGAAAAATCTTTATTACCACATAGACAGAATTAGTTTTTGCATGTCACAATACACTTAGAAAAATAATATTAAAGGGATAGTTCACCTTAAAAAGGAAAATTCTGTCATTCACTTTTCCGCATGTCTTTCCAAACCTGTATGACATAAAAGGAGATGATAGGCAGAAAAACAGCCGCAGTCACCATTTAGTTTCATTGTATGGAAAAAGTTGCAATGACGATGAATGGTGACTGAGGCTAACATGCTGCTTAACATCTCCTTTTATGTTCCATGGAAGAAAAAAGTCAGATTGGTTTGGAACCCAAAAAAAAACCCTTTTTTTTTTTTTTGGTGTATCATCCCTTTCAATTAGTGTCTTTGTCATTTTCCTGTAAAAATATCTAAACATTCTTTAAACAAGATATATTTACCTGAAATGCAAAACAGCTTAAGATATGAAGGCTTGTTTTTTAGAGAATCTATCTGGAATATAAGCATATTTTGTCGTCTTGTATTGGCTGATTTTTTTTATTTATTTATTTATTTATTTATTTATTTTTTTAATACTTGTTTTCACTTGTTTATGTTTAAAACATGACAAAATACACTTATATTCAAGATGTTATGCAATTTTGCTTCTTGACCAAATTTTCCTAGCTTTATGGATGTTTAGATATGTTTACTGGTAATCAAGATTAATCCTTTAAGCTCTGAAGTTGTTTATAAAGATTTCCTGTTTCAGTGGCATACCCAAAATTAAAGGCTCATGACTGGGGGGAAAAAAAACAACAAAAAACAAGGAGGGTCAAGTGTTTGGTATCATTAAGCAAACTTTTCATATTTTTTAATGATATAGATTATGATAAATTCTCAGACTCTCAGCCTTAGGAACAGAAAATATAGCCAAAGATTTCCTTTTTTTTTTTTTTCTTATTTGACATTATATATCTATTGTTGTAAAAAGGTGGTTTTGAAAAACTGCTTTTTTGTTCCCAATCATGTCAACTGTATCTGAGAAAATTTGTGTTGATACAACAAAGCAATCAAAAGATGTAGCATTACAAAAATAAATTATCCTAGTGTCCAAAAGCGTCTCCAAACAAATAAAACATAATAATTGTACATAAAAAAGAATTACACATGAAAACACAACAGTGACTAAAGGTATGCATTGCATGAAGACATGATTTAAATAATGAGATTTCACAGAATCAGTGCCACTCAATGAGTCTGCATCATCGAGTCTGTGTTATTTACTTGGCGCCATCTCCTGGTTGCCATTTGTAACAATGTGCTTCGTGTGGATTATCTAATGATCTATGCATCTGATTACCTTGTGTGTGGGCTTGTTTTAAAGATAATGACCTCCACTAAATATATATTTTATGTTCCGTTTATTGTACGTGAAGTTATAAGTGAAAATGCAGCATACAGTGCTGTGAAAAAGTATTTTCCCCATTCTGATTTCTTATGTTTTTGTGTATATCTCATACTAAATAGTTTCAAAAATGTAAACAAAATCTTATATATAACAAAGGCAATATGAGTAAACACAAAATACAGTGTTTAAATGATAATGTTATTTATTGAAGCAAAAAAGTTATCCAATACCAACTGGGTCTGTGTGAAAAAGTATTTGCCCTTAGTTACTAAATCCCCAAATCTATGAAACTGCATTCATAATGGGGTTCATAGTGGGTTAGACACACACAGACCTGATTACTGCCAGCCTGTTCAATCAAATCAACACCTAAATATAACTTTTTTAGCTGCATAAAGTTGGCTAAAAGGTCTCACCCAGTAGCACACTATGCCAAGGTCGAAAGAAATTCCAGAAATGATGAGAAAAAAGGTGATTGAAATACATCCATCTGGGAAGGGTTACAAAGCTATTTCAAAGGCGCTGGGACTCCAAAGAATCACAGTGAGAGCCATTATCTCCAAATGGAGAAAACTTGGCACAGTTGTGAACCTTCCCAGAAGTGGCCGACCTTCCAAAATTCCTCCAAGAGCACAGCGATGACTCATCCAGGAAGTCACAAAAAAAGCGAAGGACATCATCCAAGGAACTGCAGGCCTCTCTCGCATCAATAAATGTCACTCCACTGTCAGAAAAACACTGGCCAAAAATGCCATCCATGGGAGAGTGGCGAGGTGAAAACCAATGCTAACCCATAAGAACATTAAGTCTCGTCTAAATTTTGCCAAAACACACCTTGATGATCCTCAAACCTTTTGGGAGAAAGTTCTGTGGACTGATGAGCCGAAAGTGGAACTGTTTGGAAGACAGGAGTCCCGTTAAATCTGGTGTAAATCAGACACAGAATTATGGCACAAAAGAAGCTAAATTTTTGCTTAAAGTTTTAAAGCTTTAAAGTTTTGGAGTGGCCAGTCAAAGTCCTGACTTGAACCCGATTGAGATGCTGTGGAAGGACCTTAAATGGGCAGTTCATGCTCGAAAACCCTCCAATGTGGCTGAACTAAAGCAGTTCTGCAAAGAAGAATGGGCCAGAATTCCACCACAGCATTGTGAAAGACTGATCTCCAGTTATCAGAAGTGTTTGGTTGCAGTTGTTGCTGCTAAAGGTGGCACAACCAGCTATTAAGTTTAAGGGGGCAGTTAGTTTTTCACATGGGTGATTTAGGTGTTGGATAACTTTTTTGCTTCAATAAAAATATATATATATTTGAAAACTGTATTTTGTGTTTACTCGGATTGCCTTTGTTTGATGTTTTATCTCGTTTGATGACCTAAAACAATTTAGTATGAAAAATACACAAAGTAGAAGAAATTAGGAAGGGGGCAAATACTTTTTCACAGCACTATAAGCAACACCAACATAATCGTAAAAAAAATATACTTGGCTATTACTCGCTATATTTTTGTCTGTGGATAAAACTAATATGCTGGTTGTATTCTACTCTTTGAGAGCTTTCCAACATATGCCTCATTTCTATTTGATCAGTTTGATGTTTGTACTAATAGCAATAATATGTACAGTGCAATTTTTTAAAATTATCAAAACAGAACATGTCTGATTTGGCTGCAAATTTCAAAGCACTTGTTCAGTTTTGGTCATAATGCATTATGAAAGTAGAGCTTCTAAGCTTTCAAATGATACCTATTTTGTGTTGGTCAAGACTGTATTTGTTAATATTTTGACCATTATTTTCAATCGGAGGGCCCGTCCGAGCTTAAAGGGTTAAGATACTAGTTAAAATATTTTTATTTTCATTATATTTTTTGCCATGAAAAACAGTGACTTGGAATTTACAGGAAATGCCCCTTTGGAGCACAATAGTAATTGATTGAGGCTACATGCTATGCTACATCTCCTCTTAACAGTCTCTGTGCTTTAGCAATTACATGATGAATACCACAGTCTCTCAGGCATATTGTTGAATTCTTGAATTTCTTCATCCTTACAGTCATTAAAATGCATAACAGGCTGTCTTATGTGCTGCCAGCTGCTGCATGAGTACTGGATGTCGCTGCGAGATCACGTGTCGGCCATCGATGAACTGGGTATGGCCACAGAAAGGATGCGTGTGCGATTACCTGATGAACCCAAACAAAAGGTTCTGCATATCATAGAACAGCACGAGGTAATGTAAACACATAGAGCTCTAACAGTTCAAGCTGAAGTACACCGATCAGCTACAACATTAAAATCACCTGCCTAATATTGTGGAGGTCCCCCTCGTGTAGCGCCAACCTGCAATCATGCCATGGTCCAAATCACTGAGATCAAATTTTTTTTCCCAATTCTGATGGTTGATGTGAACATTAACTGAAGCTCCTGACCCGTATCTGCATGATTTCATGCACTGCACTGCTGTCACACGATTGGCTGATTAGATAATCGTATGGATGATTGTTGGTGCCAGACGGGCTGGTTTGAGTATTTCTGTAACTGCTGATCTCCTGGGATTTTCATGCACAACAGACTCTAGAATTTACTCTGAATGGTGCCAAAAACAAAAAACATCCAGTGAGCGGCAGTTCTGCGGATGGAAACGCCTTGTTGATGAGAGAGGTCAACAGAGAATGGCCAGACTGGTTCGAACTGACAAAGTCTACAGTAACTCAGATAACCGCTCTGTACAATTGTGATGAGAAGAATATCATTTCTGAGATGCGGGTTAGCACTGTTTTGGCGGCACAAGGGGGATCTACACAATATTAGGCAGGTGGTTTTAATGTTGTGGCTGATCGGTGTATGCAACTTTTTCGGTGTTAAAATTAGAGCTGTCAATCAATTAAATATTTTAATCGAATTGCATGGTATGCCAATTAATTAATTGAATTAATCGCAATTAATGGCATACATAAATATTTGCTGAGAAAACTCCTCAAATAACAATAATTCAATATATAATAATTATAAGTAGTCATATTTAAGTAATTATAAATATATATATATATATACTGTATATATTTAAAAAAAATTATACAGAAAATGTAAATGCATTACATTATTTAGGCACACAAATTAAGCATTAAAAAAGACAATACATAAAGTGGCTTTAGAATGCAATATATTGTATATTTCCATATTATTAAACATAAGTCTATCATTTGCCTACAGTTCACAGCAATCTATTTTGCAATTAAATTAATCAGTCTGTCCGAGATTTGTTATATGTGCTTGTCTAAGGACGTGTCAATGTTCACCTGCATCTGACAGACTCTTTTGGAGTGTTTCGGTTGCATTGCGTCATAAACATACAGTTTTAGGTCGCTGTGTCAAGTTAGAAACTTAGAAAAACACGTCTTGAGATCCCGGCCTTCGGATTTGCACTCCATCAAGCACATGTTCTCATCTTGTGTTGTCTGCTGTCATAAAGTGTGGTTTGTTCTCTGTCTGTATGTGTTGCTTATACAGCGAGTTTCGCTTACTGCCCCCTGGAGAAAACAGGTAGTTCTCCATGCTTGAATTGCTTATAAGGAGGAATATTCCTTATTAAGGTCCAAGTCGTCGGGGACGTGATTAATTGCATACATTTTTTTACGCATTATTTTTTAAATAATTAATCGCACTGAATTAACGTGTTAAATCAACAGCACTAGTTAAAATACTTTCTCCTATCCCAGTTTAATATACAGAGATAGCCATAAGTAAGCCTTTAAATTGCAATTCCGTTTGGTGGCACTAGTGGCGCAGAAATGACATCAGCTTTAAAATGTGATTTTGATTTTACACTTACTGTTTGTCTTTGTACAGGTGGAACAGAACAGAATAAAGCTGTTGAATGATAGGGCAGTGGCCAAATCACAACTACAGAAGAAACTTGGACAGTTTCTCTACCTCACAAATCTGGAGAAGGTAAAACATCCAGTCTTTCCCAATTCCAAGGAGCAGTATTCTACTTTTGTAGTATTTTTTGTGAAGTCCACCAAAAACTGTTTTAACATAACATTTTTCTATTCTGTCTCTCCTTCTGTACCTTTAAGACTTCCATATCTAAGTCTAAAGCCATGTCTGAAAATGTAAGAAAGAAAGGAAAAAGAAAAACAAGGAAAGAGAGAGAGAGAGTCAGTTTAAAGGAATATTCCAGGTTCAACACAAGTTAAGCTCAGTCGACAGCATTTGTGGCATAATGTTGATTACCACAAAAAGTAACTGACTTGTCCCTCATTTTCTTTATAAAAAGTAAAAATCGAGGTTACATTGAGGCACTTACAATGGTGAATGGGGCCAGTTTTTGGAGGGTTTAAAGAGGGTTTATTAAAGCACTTGCAATAATTCTTATGTTAAAAGTTGTGTATTATTTCAGCTTTTAAGTTGTTTTTACGGTCGTAATATAGTTTTAGTGTTTATGCCGTTATGTCAACATGGTAAAGCCAGCAGCCATTTCACCCTGTAGCTCAAGATCGGTTGCCTACTGAAGCTAGGCAGGGTTGAGCCTGGTCAGTACCTGGATGGTAGACCTCCTGGGAAAACTAAGGTTGCTGCTGGAAGAGGTATTAGGGAGTCCAGCAGGGGGTGCTCACCCTGCGGTCTGTGTGGGTCTTAATGCCCCAGTATAGTGATGGGGACACTATACTGTAAAAAGGCACCATTCTTTGGATGAGATGTTAAACCGAGGTCCTGACTCTTTGTGGTCATTAAAAATCCCAGGACACTTCTCGAAAAGAGTAGGGATGTAACCTCAGTGTCTTGGCCAAATTCCCCCCATTGGCCCTTATCAATCATGGCTTCCTAATAATCCCCATCCACTAATTGGCTCTATAACTCCATTCTCTCCTCTTCACCACTAGCTGGTGTGTGGTGAGCGTACTGACGCACTATGGCTGCCGTCGCGTCATCCAGGTGGATGCTGCACACTAGTGGTGTTTGAGGAGAGTCCCCTGTTCGCTGTTTAAAGTGCTTTGAGTGTAGTGTCAGAAAAGCATTATATAAATGTAACATTCATTCATAACGAAGTTGTAAAATTGGATATAACTTTACACAGAAAAGGCTAGTAAGTTATTTTATCACACTAAAAGCATGTTAACATGCATATTGTTTACATCTTGTGGCAATACTTTTTGAAACATTTACAGATTGGCCCCATTCACTTCCATTGTAAGTGCCTCACTGGAACCCAAATGAATAGGAGAAATTGGAATGCCCAACCAAGAAGCTCTAGTGCCCAATAATCAGCAGATGTAGAAAGGAAGTCCCACCTTACAGTTATTAGAGCCAATCACCTTTTAGATACAGACATCACCTGTCAATCAACTCACTAACGCGCATGCGTAATATGAGGTAAAGAAGCACAATTTATGATTCAATTATTATCACATTTTATTGCTGATTTGAAATATGTTCTTTAATCGTAATCTTGACCAACTGTTTTTGAGATTTCAGTATTCCCCCATTCAAGTAGATAGGAGCAGCACTGCATGACTGCAAAATAGCCTCCCGAGAGTGTTCCAAAGATGGCCGACAGTGGACTGACTTGCTAGAGAGACTTCGTCTTAACTTGTATTGAACCCAGAATAGACCTTTCACACAGACTGTGATGCAATGTAATCTGTATGAAATAAATCAATGTGCAGTTTCTCCTGGCTCAGCTAATTATCCCTAATGTGATCACACACACATGCAGAGTGCGCTATTCATACGGTAATGTGCTGAGGCGATCAATGCAAATGGTAAACGCCCCCGAGGCAAGTGTTTTATATATATATATATATATATATTTTAAAATGCTATTTATTCCTGTGATGTAAAGCTGAATTTTCAGCATCATTACTCCAGTCTTCAGTGTCACATGATCCTTCAGAAATCATTCTAATATGCTGATTTGCTCAAGAAACAATTATTATTATTATTATCAATGTTGAAAACAGTTTTGTAAAAACAAATTCAGGATTCTTTGATGAATAGAAAGTTCAAAATAACAGCATTTATCTGAAATAGAAAGATTTTGTAACATTATACACAATTGTTCCAAAGTTTGGGGTCAGTAAGATTTTTATTTTTTTTGGAAATAAATTAATACTTTTATTCAGCAAGGATGCATTATATTGATCAAAAGTTACAGTAAAGACATTTATAATGTTACAATGTTTCTATTTCAGATAAATGAATTTCTGTTCATCAAAGAATCCTGAAAATGTTTTTATATATTGTGTATATGCCCTATATCAGTTATTACATTTTATTCTGTTCCCAGGGGAGGGTTCTTTGTCTCCTCAGGTGTGAATCACATCAATATTCATGATCATTCATGCCTCCTCGCATATGGCCTTTCTAACACCTAAAAGTGTCTTACAAAAGTTAAATGACTATATTGTTTTGTATGAATGAGTGATCAGGATGGTTTTCACATCATTTTGTAGCAAAAACTCTAGGCTAAAAGATCCAGTTCTCAAAAGTCTTGTGAACAAATGTTTAATATGTGTTATATGGCCTTATTCCAGTGACTTAAATTTATATTTATTTTTTTAAACCACGCATAAACGTTATTTTCTCAAAAATACAAACATGTACATACATGTTGCTCACATATTATTGTAGCCCAGTTTGTGCTGAATGCAGTGTTATCACACTTTAGCCATATAATATGTTTTTAAGCAACTGAAAAATGCACAAATGTCAAGGCATGTCAAAACTTCTCCAGGACCCAAAACACCCTCAGACCCCAGAGGGTTAAAGACTTTCTTTATATTTGAATTTTTTGATAGTTGGATTTTTGAATGATCTTGGCCCATTTGAACATTCTGTTAATGTAAGTCAATAGGATTTTGGGGTATATTTGATCGCCCGCAGTGCGAAAACCATCCTTCTGATCGGTTAGAAAAGTCACAGCAAACCGAGTCAGAATGGCCTGAAGGTCTGTGCCAAGTTTAGTGGATGTAGCTTGAAAGCTCTAGGAGGAGTTACATTCAGAAAGTTTAGGGACTTTGGAAAAACCTAAACCATGTCTGTAGAATAACAGTTTGTTGGCTTTTGTCAAGCCAACATAATGACCTGTATTATGATTGGCTAACCAATTTGAATGTAAAATGTGAAACAATTACCTCACCAGGTTGCTAATAACTAAGTATATTTAATATGTGCTCAAGGTTGTGATGTCAATACCATGATGAATTCATAATGATCAAACTCTTTATTTCAGAAGAGAAAGAAACCTGCTGTTTTTCATGATGTTACCTTTAAGACACTGTTTAATGTTTACCTGTAGTATTTGTATAGATAAATGCTACCTGTAGTGTATATTGATAAATTAAACTGTCCCACTTGATGTTGTAGTTAATGTTTTAATCCATTATTTCAGTCGCAGGATAAGTCCACAGGCAGCCTGGATCCAGAACCATGTCCTATCTGCGCTCGCCCGCTGGGTCAGGAGGTAAAGTAAAAACTCTGCAGAAAACATGAATTTGCCAAAGGTATCTATGTTACTCTGAATGTGACCTGCATGTGTTTTTGGTTGGCAGTGGGCCGTACTGACCTGTGGACACTGTTTCTGTAACGAGTGTATTTCCATCATTGTGGAGCAGTACAGTGTCGGTAATCGACGGAGAGCTATAAAGTGCGCCATATGCCGACAAAACACATCGCATTCAGAGATCTCGTATGTCTTTACAACTCAGAGTGCAAACCAGGGCCAGGACATGCCTGTTAAGGTGAAGTCCTGATTTGCAGTTTTTTACTTGCCTAATAGAAAGAAATCCTGAAATTCTTTTTTCTCGAATTATTGTTGTATTTACTACAACATAACACTGACATGACATTTTAAAGCAGATCATAAATGATTTATGGTATGAAGCCATGAATGTATCTCTGTAATCTCTTTACCCTGTAGGGTAGCCACTCCACGAAGGTCGAAGCTGTGGTTCGAGTCCTAAAGAAAATCCAGATGACCGACCCGGGAGCCAAGTCTCTTGTGTTCTCCACGGTAACGCTCATTAAATGAGTTACTACATCAAACACCAGACTACAGCTCTTAACCTTTGACCTTATGTTTATTTCTCGTCTCTCAGTGGCAAGGAGTCCTGGACATCATTGCAAAAGCCCTTTTCGACAATAACATGGAGTTTGCACAGATCAACGGAATTCACAAATTTCAGGTTTGTTTTATGGTTGAAATGTTGTATAAGCAACACTTGGGTCCATTATGAAAGTTCAGCAGTTGGTGGTATTTTGTAGTGGTCGACCGATATGGGTTTTTCAATGACCGATACCGATATCTAAAGAGCAGGATGGCCGATATAAATGCCAATATACATAATACAATTTAACAGCAGCAAAGCACATGTACACAAAATTTCTAAAGTGACACAAACACTTATTTTATGCAATATTTATTAAAATTTGCATAAACTTGAAAACTTGACTTCTCGTAGCTTATTGCTTTATAATAGGTATAAAATAATTATAATATGTTATATACAGGTAATTCCAATTCTAAAATTTGATTGGAAATGGATTGTACTGACATTGTCGTGATATTTAATAAACAACCATGTTCTGGGGCCTGGGTAGCTCAGCAAATAAAGACACCGACTACCATCCCTGGAGTCGCAAGTTCTTATCCAGGGCATGCTGAGTGACTCCAGTCAGGCTTCCTAAGCAACCAATTGGCCCGGTTGCTAGGGTGGGTAGAGTCATGTTGGGTTAACATCCTCGTTGTCGCTGTAATGTGGTTCTCACTCTCGGTGGGGTGCATGCTGAGTTGTGCGTGGATGCCGCGGAGAATAGCGTCAAGCCTCCACATGTGCTAGGTCTCCACGGTAATGCGCTCAACAAGCCACATGATAAGATGTGCGGATTGACGGTCTCAGACGCGGAGGCAACTGAGATTCGTCCTCCGCCACCCGGATTGAGGTGAGTCACTACACCACCACGAGGACCTAGAGCACATTGGGAATTGGGCATGCCAAATTGGGGAGAAAAGGGGAGAAAATAAAAAAATAAAATAAAAAAATAAACAACCATGTTGGCTTGTTGTTTATACAAACAACAATCAGGCATGATTATTTATTAAATATCCCATTGGGAGCATAAAGTGAGTGAGCCTCAAAGTTGATACCATTTTTGGTCTTGGCACCTTAAAAAAAGGTGTGTGTGTCTGTGTGTTCATATAAACATATTCTAAAAAGCAATAAGCCACTGAAGGACTCATGGATCACCCCCTCTGGGATTTGAACCTACAAACTTTGGGTTATCAGTCCAGATCTTAACCGTCTTCAAGCCACAAACACCCCATTTTACTTATTATATGTGAAATGAAAATTGGTGGGTTCCTTTATAAGGAGAACCTGAGTGCTTTCAAATACGAGGAGAAGATCAATATCCTACTGCTGCCACTTCACACGGGTTCAAACGGCCTGAACATCATTGAAGCGACACACGTGCTGTTGGTGGAGCCCATTCTAAACCCCGCCCATGAGCTTCAAGCCATTGGAAGAGTGCACCGGATTGGCCAGACCAAGTGAGCATCAGCCCACTCGTTCATGTTAGAATGGAGCCTTTGTGACATTTACAAGCACTGATTTCTAATTCCTTCAATATGACAGACCCACATTTGTTCATCGGTTTCTGATAAAGTCCACCATTGAGGAGCGGATGCAAGCCATGCTAAAAACAGCAGAAAAAAGGTGAGTTTCAGGCTGAGAAGGAAGGGATTTTTAATAACGACCCCATGAAATCTAATTAGATTTTTGTGGCTTTTTGTCAGTGTCTTTTAGCTTTAAGGTCAACTCCTAAAAGTTGACAAACTTTGAAAAAGAGTCTTTTTCTTCCAGAAAAACGAAAGTGACTGGAATTTATTCATTTTGAAAGTGTCTTCATGATACACATTGTCTAATATGGTTAAATAGCCACAACTTCCTGTTTCAGTAGAAAATTCATCACAGAAAAAAAAATTGTGCTTGTCAAACAATTTCATGGGGTCTTTATATAATTAGTACATTGTAATTATTTTAATTAATCGATTGATTCAGTAATTAATTGGCATATCAAGTAATTTCGTTCATTGGTAACACTTTTTTCCATAAGGTTGTATTCACATAATACTCCTACAGCACTTATTATTCCTGGTTAAATTTGTTTAATTTCTATTTATATTAACAATATATTTTTAACATTTAAAAGTAGTATTTACTAATATTAGTCAATGCATTATGAACTAACATGAACTATTGTACTGTACATTTATAAATTAACATTAACCAGGATTAATAAAAACTATAAAAACTACTGTTCATTTGTAAGTTCATGATATCAAATGTTAACGACCTAATGTTACCTTATTGTAAAGTATTACCAATTAATTACATTTTTACTTGTTTGACAGCCCTAATAAATCCAAATTGTACACAAGTTTTCTGTAGATTTTAAAACAAATGTTTTCCTCAGTCACAGCTCCACGCCCATGAAGCATTCGGAGGCCTCTGTATTTACAGTAGCAGACCTGGCCGAGCTGTTCACAGAAGACGGCGAGACTCTTGAGTAAACTCTGATACTACATGCACAACTAAACCTGTCAGTCTAAAGGCCCGTGATGGTGAACACTACAATAATACCAGCCGCGTCACTCTAGCACTCTACTATACGTTTGCTTTACACATTCCCCTTTTTATATGGTCTGTTCTATGGTGTTATTTATTATACTAAATGTGGAAAAGAAAATTAGTTGGCGGTACCCTTTAACAGTGTATCCCTGTTTTATCTGCAGTAGAATGTTTCATTGATTTGTTCACAAGTCTTATTTTTTTTAATGCCTTTATGAGCATAAATAAATGTTTTTTTTTTTAAATATGGTTTTAATAGTCAAATAAGCTGTGCTGAAAAATAAGAATACTTTTGTAATATTCTGTACAGTGGATTGGTTTTAACTTAAGCACCCATGTGATTTTAGCATTTATGCGATTTGTCTTATCACAAATGTTTTATAAGAATCCCACAGAAATATCAGATTGATCACAATTTGTAAATCTTTGTTGTAAAGTTGTTCAAAATAGATGAAAAAAACAAAACAATTTGTGATGTCTTAAGAAGGAATTACGCACTTGTCCTGTTTTCTTTTGTTATAGAGGCTATTTTGGTTTTATAGTTTAAAACTTACTTTTTTCCATGATGCTTAGGAAGGAAGTTGTTTGACTTTATGGCATGAAGCTTTGTCCGAGTGCCTTCTGTTCAGGCACTCCATTCAGTGGACTGTCTGCGGAAAGTTGTAGCAGACCATTTAAAACAATTTAGCTGGTGCTATTTGCAGGACAAAAGACACATGATTCAATGTCCATAAAATGCACTTGTAAAAAGTAAATCCAGAAAGTAAAAGAAAAAAAGAGCACTTTCTTTGTCATAGAAGTACCACACTCTTTAAAAAAAAAAAAAAAGCCTTTGCAATATCTTTCTCATTAGTCCATTTTGTGATAACCCAAATACAGTGTTTACATTATATTAGTTTTTAACTGAATATCTCAATGAAAAAAAAAAAACTTAAGAGATGTCAAAAGAGAGAGAAAATCACCCAACAAATCTTTTCTGTTCATTAATATACAGAAAGTGCTATGTGTTGAATATTTAAGTTTATATTTGTGTAGTTCGCAATACGAAAAATGTATCTCTCAAAGATATCCCTTTCAAAAGGGAAATGGGTATTGAATGTACACTTTTATTCATTTTAACAGAATAATGCAATGAAAAAAAAATCTATAGACTTCAATAGAGGGAAGATGAACCAAATAAATATTCTGTATACTAAAGTGCCATTTATTGGATTTTTCAGTTTACATTTGTGTAGTATGCAATATGAAAAATGTATCTCTTAAAGGTGTCCCTTTCAAAAGGTAAATGGGTATTGGATGTGCTCGTTTATTTATTTATTTGATCCCCTTTTCTCCCCAATTTGGCATGCCCAATTCCCACTACTTACTACATCCTCACGGTGGTGGAGGACAAGTCTCAGTTGCCTCCGCTTCTGAGACGGTCAGTCTGTGCATCTTATCACGTTGCTTGCTGTGCATGACACCGCAGAGACTCACAGCATGTGGAGGCTCATGCTATTCTCCGCGATCCACGCACAACTTAACACGCACCCCATTGAGAGCGAGAACCACTAATCGCGACCACAAGGAGGTTACCCCATGTGACTCTACCCTCCCTAGCAACCAGGCCAATTTGGTTGCTTAGGAGACCTGGCTGGTGTCACACAGCACACCCTGGATTAGAACTCGCGACTCCAGGGGTGGTAGTCAGCGTCAGTACTCGCTGAGTTACCCAGGCCCCTCTTTTAGTCATTTTTAACAGAATATAGCAATTAAAATGTATAGATTGCAACAAAGAGGGAAAATGAACCAAATCAATATTTTCTGTTACTACAGTAAGTGCTGTTTATGGAATATTTCAATTTACATTTTTGTAGTTTGTTATATGAAAAATATATCTCTCAAAGGTGTCCCTTTCACAAGGAAAATGCTTATTGACAGTGCCCTGAAATTCACACTTTCAGCCATTAATTTCAATGGCATAATCTTTTTGTTTTAAGTTTTGCATCTCAAGATCTCCCTCACAAGGTTGAAGGCATGACCTTTCCTTCTGTTCAAACAGTCTTAAAGACATCAACTCCATGGCAAAGGTGTCAGTGACTGCCCTTGACTCAGTGTGACGGGATTTCTTTTCAGTACTGTCATTGGGGTTCCCGAAACAGTAAAGACTTTGCCATGCCCTTTAAAACCCCATACAGACAAAAGAGTCAGATAAAACAAGTCACCACCCCTGTACTTCTGTTCCTTTTGCATGGCAAACAAACTCCTTGTCGACCAACGCACTAAGACAGTGTAGTGCGCTGTCTGCTAAGTGGGTTGTCAGTAGTATTTTTTTCAGCTTTTGCCCAAAGTCTAGTTGGATGTTGTTATCTTGGACTGCCCCCAGCTTGTCCTATTAATTTGTGGAATCTCATTGGTGTAGACATCATTCAAGTTGGTGTTCAAAAGCTATTGGAGGTTCCCACTTCATTAGCGCTGTGTTTCGAAGAACTGAAGAGAGTGCGAATACTACGTCTGGCTCTGACAGCTAGTCGAGGTGATAACGGAGAAGATCTAGAGGAAAGGGCCGAAAAGGACCACTGGGAACTATATTTTAGGAGAGAAGAAGCCAGTGAGCATCTGCTTTAAAGATGGTACCTGCCATTTTGGCATTGACATTGCTCTCAATATGGACAGTCTCCTCTGCTGTGCCGACTGAAGAAGAGGGTGAGTCTGATTAGACACCTGCACATAAAAACATTAAATTCCATAGTTTTCTTATTATTTGAAAACAACCCTTTTTGACTATTGAATTTAAACCATTTTGAGATATAGCCTACATTTTGTTAGTAATTTTGTACAATTTGGTAATTTAAGTACTGCTGTCTCCCATGCTTTATTTTTCTTTTGAATCATTAAAGCATCTACCATTGCAATTATTTATTTTTAATATTAATTTAACATTTTGACTTCGTTTGGGGATATACATGTTGGCAAATTACAGTAAAACAATTATTCGTACATGGCATTTTATTTAATGACTAATTTTAATTGTGTTTCTAATTATTTCATTATATGGATAGTTACATTTTGTATAAATTTTAATAAATTATTCATATTTAAGCCTTTATCAGACACTTGATTAGAGACAATATTTGATCAGTACAATTGCAAATGCTTGCAATAACATACCACCAAATAAACTTAATTATAACCATGCAAATTTTGTTCTTTGTTGTTCTTGTCTAGTATTAATTCTGTTATAAGGTACATTGAACATAGTTAGGTTTGAACAACTATATAGTCCTTTTGTCTGCCATTTGCCAGGCAGTCTAGAATCTAGAATAATTGATTTTTGTTGATTTTGCATGTAGAACTCAATGAGACAGTCATTTGCACCAATGAACAGATGCAAGTGATCATTCCAAGTGTTTTTTTCCTGAGCAAAGATCCACCTGTTAATGTAAGTTTGTGCCATTTATTTAACAGAAAACTCAATTATAAGCAATAAATCCTTTTATTGAACTTGATCATCTGTTTTCACTGATCTCAACTTAGATTTGGGATTTGCACCTGAACGATCCAGAATGTCGAGGTGTTGAGGTTGGCAATGACTACATATTCAGCATAAAGACAAACCTCACGGATTGTGGCACCAATATGGTAATCTTGAAATACTGTATATCCTCAACAAGATTAAAAGAAGACGTTGTGTTTAAATCTGTGTATAACCATAAAACCACTTCAGAAAACTAATTCTAGGTCACTAAAACTGGATAAACATTCCAAATTGATGTCAGAACACTAAAGACTCTTGAAAAGGTTGTAAACACTTGTTGCATTGAGACAAACTACAAATTGGGTGTCTTTTGCTGTTAGACTTAAAAATACAGGACATTTCCCTATGCCTTCATAGGTAGAAAGGTGACCACGTGCTTCTTCCATTGCATATGCAAATCTTCTGCCAAACAGCGAGTTGTGCAGCTTTGCTTTAATAAGTTCTAATAACAAAATTAAATACATGACATTAGCATGCTCATAATTATGTGCATCGTAATGTGTGAAAGCAGTGAGGATTTGATTTCCTTTTTAGGGATCATTTTAATTTATTTTTCAATATGCAGATGCACAGCGTTGTTCCTTTCTCTCCAAATTGGCTGGCTAGAGCCTTTTCAGAGCACAGAGGGGAGGGCAAACAGCCATGCAGCTCTAAATTATCCTGATTTATATGGAAATGATCACTGTGTTTTCAGCAGCGGTGAATAGGCTGACCATAATTCAGTGCCGTACTTTATACTGCTTCTTTTATTTCGCTCTACGGCTCGTCTCAAACAGTGGTAGCACAGTCTAGAGGACAAGCTTCACTCTGGCACAGCATAAATCTGTACTTGAGACTGCGAGTAGCATTGAGAGCCTCTCTCAGGCTTCAGCAGGGTATTTCTTGTAAAGCCAGCAAAAGGTTAACGCAGCTTTGAGAGGGAACAAAATCCCTCCTCCTCCGCCTTTATTACTTTTACAAGGTTTTTTCATACTTGTCTGTTGAAAGTAGGGCGTTTTTGTATAAGACAATGTTGGAACAGAAAGTCGTTGGTTGTTGAAATCAGCTGCTTTTGAGAATTTGTGCTAGAATGGCAGTTTTCTGCTTTAGATACATGCAGTATAGATTAATAGTTAATCTAAACTCTGTTTAGTTTTCGTAGACAAGACCACAATGCCGTGAACATTTTCTCTAGAGTCTAGACTGAGCATGAATAAGGAGGTGTGTTTGTAATGGTAAGGGGAATAAATCGGCAATAAAGTTTGTTGTACCGGATGTGGTAGGGGGCAGTTTGGCCCCTTCAATAGCAAGTTGTTTCCTTATGTTGCCTTTTAACTCTTACTTTTTATTGGCTCTTGAATGTCAATTACAACTGTAGGGTTATTATTAAGATTGAAGTTAGACAGACAAATTGTATAAAAAAAATTAAGTTCCTCAAGACAAACTTTGACATTGATAAAGTGTGAAAATATAAACAGTTTGAAGTCTTAAGGTTATAAAAGCCTTGGCAGTTTGATGGATGGATGGATTTTATTTATATTTATATTGTGGCAGCAGGGGTGTGGTCGAGCGTTTGTCCAGAGAGAGAGAGAGCGAGAGAAAGCGGTAAGGGTGCATTCACCTGAGCCAGATAACGATTAACACCTGTTTCCAATTATTGTGAGCTTGGGGAGAGCGGCATTAAAAGGGACCACGCCAGCACCAAGGGTCAGAGAGAGTCTGGGTCCAGAGAATGTTTGTGAAGTTAATGTATTGTTGCAAAGCTGATGTGTATTTGTGAAGCTGTAAGCGCTGAGAGTGATTCATTAAAAACCCTTACCTACATTTACATTTATGCATTTGGCAGAGGCTTTTATCCAAAGCGACTTACAGTGCATTTATTACAGGGACAATCCCCCTGGAGCAACCTGAAGTTAAGTGCCTTGCTCAAGGACACAATGGTGGTGGCTTTGGGGATCGAACCAGCAACCTGATTACCAGTTATGTGCTTTAGCCCACTACGCCATAACCACTCCACTTACCTGAGTGAAGAAACCTCCTTCCCTCCTGACCTTTAAGTGTGTAACATATATTAAATGGAAAAAAGGTTCTTAGCCCATTGGCCACTTGTTTTGTCTTGTTTTAAGCATAAATCTAACAGAATTAAGTGAGGTTTATGCTTAGAAATCAAACTTAAATTAAGATATATTTGCTAAAAACAAGACTCGTTATATTTAATTATCTCATCTTTCATAATCAATTTTGTATTTCATGGATTTGTATTTTGTTTTAAGGATGTTAAGGTATTTTACTGGAAAACATGACCAAAATACTTATTAAGAATATAAATTTTTTTTGCAGGATTGATAGATTGCAATAACAGTAAGATAACAGTATGATGGCTTTATCAAACCATTCCAACATTTATTTTATTTTTATTTTTTTAATTGATCAGTAATCAAATACAATACAAATAGCTAGGGAGAGGTATGCATAAAATTACACAAAGACTTTAAAGAGAATACATGCCTGTAGAACCATTCCAACATAATGGACCTTTTTCACAGACATGCTATGACGCGTTTCCACCTTCTATAACAACGTAAATTTAGCAAACTTTTGTTTATATTTCCAATTTTATTCCGTGTAAATTTATAACATTGTACTTTGTATTATATTACCCTGAAATACTTTTTTTTTAAATCAGTTTCCACAGCTGCAATGAGGCTTCGAACAGCTGCTGAGGGAGTGACAGAAATTTTGGCCTGTTTCTCTTTTCTTACTGCTGTTATCCAGCGCTCTATATTTTTATCTTCTCTTGCAAAGCTGTGAAAGTGTAATGATTTATTTTTTCTTTTACTGTTGGAGCAAACGGGTAAGCAAAAACTGTTATTTGCTGTAGTCCCCCATTCACCACCATTCAAGTTTAGCCAACTATGACGACTTCTGCTTCGTGGCATGCAGACACAAAAGGTCAATTTTTTTTCTCCCCAGTTTGGAATGCCCAATTCCCAATGTGCTCTAAGTCCTCGTGGTGGCGTAGTGACTCACCTCAATCCGGGTGGCGGAGGATGAATCTCAGTTGCCTCCGCATCTGAGACCGTCAATCCGCGCATCTTATCACATGGCTTGCTGAGCGTTACCACGGAGACCTAGCGCGTGTGGAGGCTTCATGCTATTCTCCGCGGCATCCACGCACAACTCACCACCTGCCCTACCGAGAGCGAACCACATTATAGCTACCACGAGGAGGTTACCCCATGTAACTCTACCCTCCCTAGCAACCGGGCTAATTTGGTTGCTTAGGAGACCTGGCTGGAGTCACTCAGCATGCCTGGATTCGAACTCACGACTCCAGGGGTGGTAGTCAGTGTCAATACTCGCTGAGCTACCCAGGCCCGAAAAGGTCCATTTAAACTAACTTTAAATTGGCTAACAAACAGTATTCATCCTGCACCATTGGTGATCATGTAATCTTTAAAAATAAGGCTGCTTTTTATTTTTTCTGTTTAATTTTTTCCCAGGCATTGGATGATACACACATCATGTTCACCAACACAATTCGTAACAATGACACTGACGTTATCACCAGAAGTTATGTCAACATCACATTTGGCTGTCGATACCCCGTAAACTACATGGTCCAGCAGCAGAATGGAGAAAATTTGATCCGAGTAGATGTCAGGTGAGCTTTAACCCATCATTACATCACCGCCAACTCTTGTCAGTCTTTCTTAATGTATGTGTTATTTTGGTTCAAAGCTCAGTTAGTCTGGGACCGCAGCACTCATGTAGTAATGGGTTTAATTATCACTATTTTTCCAAACTTATAAAAGGCTGAGCCCCACTAATTGTTAGTTTGTATGTAAATGCTAAAACGGATGCTAAAAGTAACAAAAGACTGCCTCGGGGTCTAACTCAAGAGTTTCAATCAGTATTCATTGAGCGAAGATTTCAGCCCCTTCAATGACCCTTTTTAACATTCTTTGCCCTCGTAGGACAATTACTCTCAATACAGAGGATGGAAATTTCTCAGTCTCCATGCTGCTCTATAAAGACGAAGAGTTCCTGGATAAATGGACCACTGTTCCTTCTCTCACACTTGAGGACAACATCTATGTCAAAGTTTTCATGGTTTGTGTTGAAAAGAATAGATGACATTACACACATGCTGTTAAGAGCTTTTGTGAAAGCCGCAATTTCTTTGGATGCAGCATCAAAAAAAGACTGTTTTTTGAGTGAATGTCTGTGGATATTTACATGTGGTAAATGCTGCCTGCCTTCAAAAGTTTACATTTGCATTAATACATTTAGAAGACACTTTTATCGAAAGCGACTCAAAATATAATCTGCTTGAAAATTAACACTGCATACCTGAGACAAATGAAGTATCCATCTGTCTGTCTGTATGTCTGTCTATCTACTGTATCTGTCGTTCTGTCTGTCTGTCTATTGTTCTGTCTGTCTGCCTGTCTATTGGTCTGTCTATCTATCTATTGGTCTGTTTGTCTGTCACTGTCTATCTACACTGTATCGTTCGTTCTGTCTATCTATACTATCGTTCTGTCTGTCTATACTGTCTCTGTCTATCTGTCTATATATCTATCGTTCTGTCTGTTTCTCTGTCTATCTATTGTTCTATCTGTCGGTCTGTCTGTTTATCTATCGTTCTGTCTATCTATCATTCTGTCTGTCCGTCCATTCATCCATCATTCTTTCACTCTATGTATCATTCTATTTATCATTCTATCACTCTATATATTGTTCTATCGCACTATATATCGTTCGACATATCGTTCTATCACTCTTCATTTCGTTGTTTTGTTCCATTCTATTTAATTATTTGTTTATTACTGAAAAATCTTTCTGGACTCTCATCTGGCAGATTCCAGCAAATCTGTTTCTAAGAGTGGAGAGATGCTGGGCAACACCGACCAATGACCCATACAGCAACATTCAATACACCTTCATCAAGGAAAGGTCTGTGGATATAATCAATCAGCGTTTGCTAAAGACCTCATACAATGGTTTGATGAATGCAAATGTATTGCTTGTGTTGATGTATTTCCTATTCAAATACCAAGTTATATTGGTATTTCATATTAAATGGCTCATAATTTTTTTTTTTTTAAATAGCCAAAAGACTTCAGTTTTGGTCACAGCCCTGGTGAACCTTGATTTTCTACATGCTATTCAGTAGTGTCTCTACATTAGGGGCAGGTGGTGTAACAAGCGTTCAATGACAGTGTGAGGGGCACGTTTGCCTCTGCCCCTAGCCAATAAAAAGCTTTCATCATATGGATGTCAAGCTGATATGGTCCTCCAAATTTACCGCTGTTGAGTGCAGACCTGCGTAGTGAATTTCATCTGTAAATTTTAAAACCTATTTTTAATCCAATGTGTTGCTGGTTGGATTAGTTCAAGTGCATCGCTCATCATTTCAATTAATTGTATGCCATTGCTTTGAGGTGTTGTTGTTGCATTGGTTTGTGTTAGATTACAATAACTGCTAAATATTAAAAGTCTTTCGTTTTGAGTGGTTTTGTAATTCTGTTTATGCAAGTTAGTGAGATAATATGCTCAACCTTTGACGATTCGCTTTCATCTGGTTTGCTTTCCTGGTTACTTGAGTTTTTTGTCCTAGATGTGCACGTTTTAGTGCCGTTTTGTGCTGCAATGAAATTATTAGGTGTTTGTATACGTGGTATCATGTTCAGAGGTTGTGCTAGAAAAACTTTATCAGTCACTCTGACACACTGAGTTAGAAAATGAAAACAAGTATGATGGATAAATATAGATCATGACTAGGCCTGTCACGATAATTACATTATCGACTTATCATACAATATATGAACATGACCTCGATCATTTTTGCTGACCTCGTTATTGCCCATTGTGTTTACATGCATGTTTGTTTACATAAGAATGAATGCAAGAGCATAGATTTGTCTTGAACATTGGGGGGGGGGTTGCAGCGTGAAGCATTTACATGTTTCCATTGATCATGGTATAAATATTGGGGGGGTTGTACTTGCAAAAAAGTAAGTTGTGAAAGTTGTGCTGCTTCTGTCCTCTTGTCTGCTCTCTGTGCTGGAAGCGGTGCTCATGCAGCTCCTCCACACACAGAGCGGACAGCGACAGGTGAAGATTACATGTTACTCGAGGCTAATAGGTGTTTTAATAATAATAATAATAATACCTTTTATTTATAATGCACTTTTCAAACACTCAAAGTGCTACAAGATTGAATAAACACAACATACAACATAAACCACCATACCAACAAATTTAAAAAGACTAAACACAAAATTACTAACATACGGCAGCAACCACACATAAAACTAATATTAATAAATATTAAAAGACTACCTTAAATAAATGAGTCTTAAGTAACTTCTTAAAACAATCCAAGGTTGGGGCATTTCTAATAGTAAAAGGAAGAGTATTCCATAGCTTAGGGCCTTTCCCCCATAGATTTAAGTTTGCAGGAGGGCTGCTGAAGTGCAAATGAATTGGCAGAACAAAGAGAACGGGAGCGAGTGTAGGGCGCAACAAGACTGCAAAGATACTCTGATGCAATACCATGAACTGCTTTATATGTTAAAATTAGAGTTTTAAAATCAATACGAGTATGGATGGAAAGCCAGTGCAACTGCGAGAGCACAGAGGTAATGTGTAGACATGGTGAGGTGTGTGTAAGAACACAAGCAGCAGAGCTCTGAATATACTGAAGCCTATTTAAGGTTTTTGCTGGTAGGCCAGAAAAGAGGGCATTGCAGTAATCCAGCCTAGAGGTGATAAAGGCATTGATAAGCCTTTCTGCATCAGCCAGAGTGAGGAAGGGCCTAAGTCGGGCAATATTTCTAAGGTGGTAAAAGGCTGTTTTGGAAATATTATTAATGTGTGCATCAAATGTCAACTGAGCATCAAGGTGACACCCAGGTTCCGCACTTGAGAGGAGGGAAGCACAAGGCTGTTGTCAACCATCAATTTAAGATTTAGGTCAACTTTACGTGTAACAGCCAGCGTACCAATGAGCATGAGCTCAGTTTTGGAAGAGTTCAGCTTTAGAAAATTATGCTGCATCCAGGTACTAATTTCATGCAGACACTCCATCAGCACAGTTAAAGTGCAGTTAATATCAGGGCCAGTGCTGATGTAGATTTATGTATCATCATCATAGCAGTGTTAAGCAAGGCCATACTTCCCAATAATCTGCCTGAGGGGAAGCATATAAATGCTGAATAGAGTGGGGCCCAACACTGACCTCTGTGGAATACCCTGATGCACTGGTACAGTCTCAGACTTAAAATTACCCAAGATGACAAACAGAGAGCGATCTGAAAGATAAGATCTGAACCAGCCCAGCACTGTCCCAGAGATACAAAGCCAACTGTGCAGCCTGTCCAGTAAGATGGTGTGCGATATAGTGTCAAATGCAGCACTGATGTCTAATAAGACCAAAGTACTGCAAGCACCTGTGTCAGCTGCAATAAGGATGTCATTCATGACCCTCACCAATGCTGTCTTAGTGCTATGCCCAGTTCTAAAACCTGATTGAAATTGTTCAAATAAATGATTTTGAGATAAGTATGTAATTGTGATGCACCAGCATGCTCCAGAACCTTTGCCAAAAAAGGGAGATTGGATATGGGCCTATAATTTGACAAATCAGAGGCATCACATCCAGGCTTTTTTGGGACTGGTGTGATTGCTGCTATTTTGAGTGTCGGGGGAACCGATCCAGAATTTAATGAGGAGTTCACAACTGAGGTGCTATGAGGACTAATAGATAGAAGACAGCCCTTGAGAACAGATGAAATAGGAGTTTTAATAGGTGTTTTTCCCGATGACTGCATAATTCCAGCCAGAAAGTTTGGAAGAATAAGTCCGAATGGACTTTGTTTCAAAGCCGCATTCCACAGCTCCGGTGTGGGAACATTTTGGCTTTAAGCCAAATGAGAGAGGAGAGCCCATTAATGTGAACGAGCCGGTATGTCGACTTTGTTTAAAAACAGTGCCAACGTAAAAAAACTAACCTAAAAGCTCATCTAAAACATAACCACCCAGTTTTCTGAGCTGGGAACAAAAACTGCAGTTGGAGATGGAGAGGGGCCTTCCCGACTTAAATTTTTTTTTGACATTCCAATTCCAATGTCTGAATATTCTTAAGAATTAAAAGTTCATTGCTCTTTGAAAGGGTGTACTTGCATTATTATGCTATTATATTACCATTAAATCAGTGGCATAGAATGGTCTTAAAATGACAATAATATAGTTTTTTCGCAATTATTTCTGGGACACTATATAGTCCAACAAAAGTAGTTATCATGACAGGCCTACTCATAACCGAAATGTTACAAGTACATGGGCTACATTCAAGGGTGTAGCATCCATTATGGCATATACAGTACATTACAGTGGACAGGCATACACTCACTGAGAACTTTATTAAGAACACTATGGTTCTAATAAAGTGCCCGATGTGGTCTTCTGCTGTTGTAGTCCATTCGCCTCAAGGTTCAACTTGTGCATTCTGAGATACTATTCTGCTCACTACAATTGTACAGAGTGGTTATCTGAGTTACTGTAGCATTTCTGTCAGCTCGAACCAGTCTTGCCATTCTCCGTTGACCTCTCTCATCAACAAGGTGTTTCCGTCTGCAGAACTGTCGCTCACTGGATGTTTTTGGCACCATTCTGAGTAAACACTAGAGACTGTTGTGCTTGAAAATCCCAGGAGATCAGTAGTTACAGAAATACTCAAACCAGCCCGTCTGGCACCAACAATAATTTTTTTCCCCATTCTGTTGGTTGATGTAAACATTAACTGAAGCTCCTGACTCGTGTCTGCATGCTTTTATGCACTGCACTGCTGCCACGTGATTGGCTGATTAGATAATCTCATGAATAAGTAGGTGTACAGGTGTTCCTAATAAAGTTCTCAGTGAGTGTATGTGATATATTTTCTGACTCCTCATGCTTGAGCCTAGCCATGAAAGAGTTCTAGGGTGAAAGTTCTACCTGTCAATCAACCATTGTACTAAAATAAGATTTTTTTTTCTTTTTTTCTTTGCCTTTTAAAGCACATACATATATGCATGAGTTCACTGAACTTTTTTCAGTGTGACTGATATCAACATAGTGTAACAGATGAGAAGCACACACATTTCTGAAGCTCAGTTAATACATTACTAAAATATCTACCAATTCTGCTCTTAATTTAATGTTTGCGATTATATTAAATGCAAGTATAATTGGCAGAAATGATGCACCCCTTTTTTCTCGCTTTTTGTTATAATAATTTTTAGCGCTTTATTATCATACATTAACACACTGACTTAATGACTGATGTATGCAGTAATGAAACAGAGACCCTCTCCTCAAAATCTGAACACAATTGGTCAAAATAGTTGCATATTACCAAGTGTAAATGGCTGTTAATACGCATCTTTACCAATCCTAATACCAGGGAATAAACAGGGCACACAGATACATTGGGAGTGTGTGTGAGAGAGAGTGAAATCAAAACTGAGGTTAAAATAATTTTCTTGTTTCTTTTTTTAGCATAGTTTAAAATGAACCGAGAATTTTCAGTTAATGCAACCCCTAACATGTTGGGTTAAGTGATTGTTTGTGCCCCACCAGAAATAATGAGCCTGAAACGCCTCTGATTTAGGTTACTTACAATGGAAGTGAATGAGGCCAATTTTTGGAGGGTTTAAAGGCAATGTGAAGCTTATAATTTAGTAAAAGCCCTTATATTCATTCTTCTGTTAAAACTTGAATTATTTGAGCTGTAAAGTTTAAATCGTTGTTTTTGTGGTGGACTACCTTTCTTGGCGGATTACCGGATTTACATCGTTATGTCATCATGGCATCAAAGTTGTAAAATTGTTTATAACTTTACACAGAAAAGGTTAGTAAGTGATTTTATCACACTAAAATCATGTTATCACGCATATTGTTTACATCTTGTGACTATACTTTTGAAACAGTGAGGATTTTAACGTTTACAGATTGGCCCCATTCACTTCATTTATAAGTGTCTTACTGAAACCTCGATATAAAAAATAAAAAAAACCAAGTCTAAATAATTTTTTGTGGTAATCAACATTATTCCACACATGCTGTAAATTGAGCTTAACTTCTACTGAACCCAGAATATTCCTTTAAAGCCACAAAACTCATATCTTTAATACAGAAATACAGTTTTCATGTGTGAGATGAATGTTATGACATGGCCTTTTTATAAAAAACTGCAGCTACTGTTACCAAAATAAATTCATATGAAATCTCATTTAAACAGCATGAGATACTTTCAGAATCTTTTTTGTGGCTAATAACAATTTACCACAGTTTTATTGTAGCATTATTCATTGTAGTGCTTACAAGATATTCATGGCGAAACTATGGTTACCATGGTAAATTTTTGCCTACTGACCATTGTAGTCATTTAAAAACCAATTTTGCTTATTAACTCCCCTCCATTTTCCTCCGTGTAAGATACCCTCATTCACTGCCTCATTAGTCCTTTGCTTGTGTTTTAAATACTTCATTCAATGATAATTATCACCAACAGTGTCAAAGGATGTTGTTGAGACATGTCGTCAAAACTGTTGCTAGGGGAGCTGATGACAAATGCAGCCTTAGTCATGTGTCAGCAGTCTAAGGCCGTATGCATTTCAGTTTAACAGCTGTGCCTGTCCTTGACAACACAAAGAGTTTCAATGCTTTCAGCAAGGAGAAATGTTGTAGTTTCTATGAACAAGAAACAGCATTCCCTTGAGGACAACGCTGTGAACACAAATGGCCATTGAAAAACCTGTAGTGTTTGACCACTAATCTAAATATTTGGGAGGAACACCTGTCAATGTCTATGGTGATTGTAGCCCTGCTTGAGAACAAATATAATACTTACCATCTTTTCCCTTCAAATCAGCTGCCCAGTGTTATCGAATGACCAGACACTAGCCGTGATGAAGAACGGACAAGGTCCAGAGGCTCTGTTCAGGATCCAAATGTTCAAGTTTGTTGGCAGCTCCTACACAGATGTGTTCCTCCACTGCAACGTCCAGATATGTCATAACACAGAAGGGGTGTGCCAACCTGTAAGTCCACATTGATGCCTATAAACCTCAGCAAAAACATCAAAATTGTCAACACAAAAATGTTTAATACTGAATATCCAATGCACACTAGAACATCAAAGAAAATGTTGTCTGATTCAGCAGTAATCGTGTAGCATTTTAATTATTTTCAGTGTTCTTACTGGGATAATTCACCCAAAAATGAAAATTCTGCCACTATTTATTCATTATTTACCGTCATGTCATTCCAAATATGTATTTTTTTTTCTTCAATGGAACACAAAAGGAGATATTTAGCAACATCCCAACTGCTCTTTTCTTTACAACAAAAGAGTTTGTCAATTCAAACTGTCAAGCAATAAAAAAATCACCATAAAACTGGCTAAATTCCAAGTCTTCTGAAGACATACGATAACATTGTGTGAGGAACAGAATGAAACTTAAGTCGTTATTCCTATTTGCACCTTGCCAGTTTTTCAGCAAACACTTTTATTTTATGGAAAAGAGTAGTCTGGACATTCTCCTAAAAGTCTCCTTTTATGTTCCATGTAAGAAATCAAATCATGGATTTCAAATGCCATTAGGGTGAGTAAATGTTGGAAGAATTTTCATTTCTGGGTGGACTACCCCTTAAAATTTTTTTTACATTTTTAGCAGAGCAATATGCTGATAACTTTCAAAAGTCAGCTTATTCAAAAAATCTAACAATGCAAAAAATAAATGTCTTTACATGAGTATTGCAATTATTTGATTATTCTCTGCTTTTGATGTCAAACACGCTCATTTACCCGTCTATGCATCACAGAACTGCTCTGTTGAAGATACGTCAGTACGAACACGAAGGAATGTTGCATCTTCTCACACGGTCTCATATGGACCAATCAGAAGGCTGAAAGTGAACACAGAGGACAATAGTCAGAGTAAGTCTTTGACACTCTTGTGTATGTGGTCTTTGCTTGTTTGTGTTTGACCAGCGAGTGAAAAATTTAAATGTAAAAATTATGAATGTGGTCAGACCCATTTTTGAATATCTTCTTGAACATCTCCACTTCAGATGCATATATGCCCTCTGTCGAGACATTTGTGCTGGGCGGTCTTATGTTTGTCCTGATTCTCGTCACTGGGATTTTTGGGAAACTTTGGCTGCAGAGCAGGAACTCGTATCCCGCTCAAGAGGCCCAGCTCACCCTCTCCAACATCCACCATATCTCAGAGGTGGCCAGCTAACCTTTGATATAGGCTACTATATAACTCCATATACATACGCATGCACATATACACACAGTTTTTTTATGAAAAATGCTCTGTTTGAAAGTGTTTTCTAAGCTGTAATGCATTTTATGTTAGTATTCCTTTTTTGTTTTTTTATTATAAAATAAAATAATAAAACAATGAAACTGTTTTTTTTTATTCCTGAAAGCTTGCTATGAAAAAATACTAATGTATAGCTATGGTAGACCACTCATGGGATCTCTTATAACATACAGAGGCCCCAAAATTATTAGGGCATTTAAGCCATACTTAAAATATTATATAATACTATATAATCAGGGTTGGGAGGGTTACTTTTGAAATGTATTCCACTACGGATTACAGAATACATGCTGTAAAATGTAATTTGTAATGTATTACACTAGATTACTCAAGGTCAGTAATGTATTCTAAATACTTTGGATTACTTCTTCAGCACTGGTAGATTTTTTCACTTGTTTTGACTATAAAAACTCTGCCAGTACAGTAAGACAAAATACACGTTAAAAATACATTCTCTGAAAAACCGAAATATCTTATGCAGTGTTGTTTCTAAAACAAGATAAATCAAATTGATCTTGTTTTGAGGATTTTTAGATATTTTTACAGGAAAACAATACAAAAATTATTATCAAGAATACAATTTTTGCCCTAATATCAAAGGTCTTACTAGAAAAAAGATATTATGATCCAACGTGAATTTTCTTGATAAAAAAAATATGATCTTGCCTGGTAACGTGCATGTAAAATTGCTAGAAATAGTATTTTAGCTTAGCGTAAAGCTGACAATTTACACAAGGTTTATTTCTATTTCTTCTGCTCCAAACTTACTTCAAACTTACTTCTCTGTCTGCTCGTATGAATGTAACACATCATAAGAAAGTGTTTCACTGCTGTTCAAATGCACTTTGGATCACATCATTTATATATATAAATGTTTTCCATCTGAAAGGACTAGATATTAAATGAAACAAATGACAATAAAATGCAAAGTAATCTCTACAGTAATCAAAATATTTTTGAATGTAACTATTCTAATTACTAATGATTTAAATTGTAACTGTAGTGGAATACAGTTACTTATATTTTGTATTTTAAATACATAATCCTGTTACATGAATTCCGTTACTCCCCAACCCTGCCTGTATATATATATATATATATATATATATGTGTGTGTGTGTGTGTGTGTGTGTGTGTGTGTGTGTGTGTGTACATTTATTCCCATTTAAATTGACATTTTTATTTATTATATATATATATATATATATATATATATATATATATATATACACTACCGTTCAAAAGTTTAGGGTCACTTACTCATTCTTTATTTATTTTTCATATTTTAGACTAATAGTAAAGTCATCACAACTATGGAATAATAGAAATGGAAATATGGGAATTCTGTTGTGACTCAAAAAAATCCAAAATAAATCAAAACTGTGTTATATTTTAGCATCTTCAAAGTAGTCACCCTTTGCCTAGATTTTGCAGACATGTACTCTTGACATTTTCTCAACCAACTTCTTGAGGTATCACCCTGGGATGCTTTTTAAACAGTACTGAAGGAGTCCCCAAGACAGTAAGGATTTACAAAGGTAAGCTTTTCTGATGACCCATAATTTTTAAACTTTACATCTATATCAGTTGAGTGACACATTCAAAGTCATAGTGTGAATATATAACCTAATATTTCTAAATAGCAATTATGTCATAATTATTCAACCCCTATTGCATGTAGCTGTTTCTTAAATATGTAAGGCTACACAAGTAATTGTTTTAAAACAAAATTAAGTCATCAATCTGCAATGGCACTTATTTAAGTTTTAAAATGTAAGTTTAACTTTGTAAGCAAAAATGTTTTTTTATGCAAAAAAAAAAAAAAAAATGAAATTAAAAATAAGCTGTCTCAAAAGCTAATAGAGGAGATTATTTCATTACACAAGAAAGGTCATGGCTAAAAGTACATTTCCAAGACACTTCAATTTCCAATAGACAAAGTTGGCAGCACCATTCATACATTTTTTAAATATGGTACAACAGCAACCTTCTTGGGGTGTGGAAGAAAGCAAAACTTCACCAAGGGAAATGTTGACTTGAATATTCAAGAAGTAATTAGGAAAGACCTGTGGAGTCCTGGAAGAAGGTTTTATAGACGTATGACACTAAACTGAAAATGAGTTTTAGACCCATGGGTCAGCAGTACGTCTGGAGTAAGATGACAAGGTGATGACAAGAACGACACCATCCCCACAGTCAAGCGTGGAGGCGGGTCAGTCCTGTTATGGGGGTGTTTTGCGGCTGCAGGAAACGTCTCTCCTGACTATGTGACTGACACTATGGATTCTTTCAGGTATCAGACCATTTTGGCATGAAAAATGTGATGCCTTCAGTGTGTAAATTGAAGCTCTGTGATCACTGGACTTTCCAGCAAGACAATAACACCAAGGATACATCAAAGTTGTCCAAAATCTGGTTCAGGGATAGGTCGTGGAATGTCCTTAAATGGCCCTTTCAGTCCATCATTAAAATCCCATTGCAAACCTTTGTTGGGATTTCAAGGAAGCAGTGGCAGCACAGAAACCAAATAATGTCAATGAGCTGGAAGCTTTTGCTCATGAGAAATGTGTAAAAATTCTAATAGAGAGGTGTCTGAAGCCCGAGAACACTTACCTGAAACATTTATTTGCTGTTATTAAGGATAAAGGATGCTCCACAAATGACTGACTTTAGGGGTTGATTATTTCTGACATGACATTTGTGGAGAGAATGTTATTTTTTATTTTAAAATTTGGGTAAACTGAACTCTTTGTTCTCAAAATCACTCAAATGTGTATTAAGGTACGTTTACACGACAACGATGTACTAAAAACGGAAAAGTTTTGCCTTTGCGTTTTTGAAAAGTTTCACGTACAGACGACAACGTTGTCAAAACGATCCCGGTTCACACTGATCTGCGAAAACGACTAAAAACGCTGTATTATGCATGCCAGGCTAGTTGTTGGCGATGTCACTTTGTAAAGAAACACTACGCGCCTGCGCACATAAGTATTCTTCTACAGAGTGGTGAATACAAACAATGAAGATGGCGAAAGCGTCGAACAATTTTGTCTGGACGTACGATGAGGTTGTTTTATTACTACAATTACTTTGCTGGAGAAGCGTCAATAAACTCAAAATCTTGAGCAGCACAAACACAGTCCTGTTGTCCGACATTGTAATTTTGAATGTCTCGCGCGTTGTTTTGAAGTACTCGCGCGCATGCCTATAGATTGAACTCTCAAGATTATTCAATGAACTCTGCTCATTTTTACCATCACTTCCTCTCCTGCCTTCTTCTGTATTCCCCCTGCTGACTCTTGGGCTGGTAGGAGAGTAAGTTAACATAACAAGCTGTTGATGTTGACTGGTTTTGGGTATCAGACAGAACTCTGATATATGGACATCTTCTGACGGAGAGAGAGGTCTTGTGTAAACTGGATGCCTACTGTACAATGTTCACACTCCAAATGAATAAATAGTTGATTATTGTTATTTGCACAGACACCAGTATTCATATTGATAATTATACATCTCAAATTGATGCCTATCAATCCATCATTTTTATATATATATATATATATATATATATATATATATATATATATATATATAAAACACATAATACGCATGCGCATGACGTCATCGTTTTCACAAACTTGCACTTTGAAACCCGTTTTCAAGCCCTAAAACGCCGTTGTCGTGTAAACAAACAGACAAAACGCATAAAAAGTTGTCCCGTTTTTAGCCGAAAACGTTGTCGTGTAAACGGCCCCTTTGACTGTTTACTGAGGTTTTAGTTGATGTTTTAATTCACATCACCAGAATGTATTGCTGGTCAGGTGGGTTGAATAATTTTGATTGCAACTGAATATGCTGGGCACTTATTGGCTGCTTTTCTTAATTATTCGGTCCAAGTCATCCATTTCAAAAACTTTATTTTTTTTTTATTTTTTTTAGATTTGTAATTAAATTAATATGGTGGCACAATTATATTTTTGTCTACAAAACTAATTTCAAACATTTACTATATATATTATATATATACATAATATAATAAATATATAATAATTATATAATATATGCGTGTGTTTAGTCTCCGCCCATCTCTGGGCTGCAGTTCAGTTCACTATATTAGCACACAAAAACAGAAATCAACAGAAATAGACAGACAGCTGCAAAAACATCATCCGCTGTTATTATACTTCATTGAACACTAATGATCGATTAAATAAAGACTTTCCTCCCTACAACACCGAAGACAGCTCGACGGTAAGTTCATTTCATGTCTGTTTACTCTGACTAGTTTCCTCGCCGGCTTTAACCGAATAGACTCGGACTTTTGTAGAATAATAAAATAAAATAAAAAATAAAAAATAGGATCATAACTGTTCGCCAGCCAGAGAAGTTTATTAATTTCGTGTTTGTGTAGTGTATTATCCCTGAATCAACGGCTAACCAGCTAATGCTAAAGTCTTTGTTTTTAAGTTTTTTATTTTATTATTATTATTATTATTATTATTACGAATTACAACGCCATAATACAAGCATGAAGATGTTTGGAAACAGTGTATTAGTGTTTAGTAATTGAGTGTTGATCTAAAAGTTATCATGACACAGTTTAATGTTGACAGTCGTTATGTTTCAGCTCAGGAAGAACAACAAAAAGCTATTTCAAGAGCTTTGACGGAGATGATCTGCTGTTCTGCCGGTCAGTGCATGTGTAAAACATGTTTGGAGGTCATGTCATATTTAGGATCGAATTGAATTTTGGATCCTTTCATGTTTGGGATTATTAGGATCTAGGGCTGTCAACAGGGTTAAGACACTATTTTTCACTTATAACTAAAATTGTAATTATATTTGAATTAATATTTGTATATATAAAATGTTAAAATAAAAAATCTAAGACATATCTGTAATTATATTTGAATTTTATATTAAACTTTTAAAGACATTATTTCAGTACGGGGAAAACAGATACAATACATCATTGATCACCAGATTTTTAAATCAGATTTTTTTTGCCTAAACAAGGTGTTAGGTGAAAACTTTGATTTAAAAATCTGGTCATCACTTATGTATTGTATCTTTTTTCTTTTTTTTTTTTTTTTTTTTTTTGTTAACAGATGCACGACACGACGTGCCAAAAGTAGGGATGGGCGATACCACTTTTCTTTTCAATTCTTCAAAAAGTGAAAAAATGATTTTTTTTTCCCACTTCAAAGCTTACGAGATGCATTAATATTCATGTAATCTAAATAATAAGAACACTTGTTAAAAAAAAAAAAAATCAGAATCAATATTTTTATGTGAGGATCGATATTCAGGATACCCCGTTAGTATCGGAAGTATCGATACATTAGTATCGATCTGCCCATCCCTAGCCAAAAGCAGATTGCACCCATTATAATCAACGATGCTGTCTACACTGGAAGCATCTGTCCGTGTCGCGCCAACAGTATACGGATGCCCCGTTCAATTTCACTCTGAATGCGCTGCTCCTGCCAACAAGACATATGGACGACGAGAGCCTTTTTACAACGTTCGCTTCAACACTTACAGTTTAGACATCTTCCAGCCGCTGTGAAGCGACATCGCTCGCATCTGATGTAGACAGGGTGTAAGTCCACGAGAGGGCGCAACAAATACATATAAAAACGCTTATATTTTTTACTAGAGGTGGGGACTATCGGCAAACTTTTGGGAACTATCGGCAAAAATCTATGCAGATAGTTTTTTTTATTCCTCATCAATAAACCTCATCTGGTAAAAAAATGTACACATATATAAAGTCTTTATGAATGTGAATATATATGCTATAAAAAGCTTCATTTGGTTTATTTTTACATATTCTTGCATTGTAAGGTAGCCAAGTCTCTGTCATTTCAAAATAAGTCCCAGGTATATTTCCGACTTGCATATAGAAAGTCCCGGGTTATGTACCAAATCTTTTTCTGGTTATTATTGAGATTTTGGTTGCACAATAAACTGCTTTTGGGATTTTATTTATTTTGGACTCTTGCAGCCTCAATGCCTGTGCCCTTCATAGTAAGGAAAGACTATTTTTCATTCTATAAATCGATTTAAAAAAAAAAAAATATCTGCCAATTAATCGGTTATTAGCCATTTCCACCACGTTAGTTATCGGTATCAGCAAAATCCACTATTGGTTGACCTCTATTTTTTACTATTGCAAATAACATGCCTGGCTGTTCACAAAAGCACCTTCCATTTTAAACTTAAGTTCATGAAATAAAAAATCGAACGATTTAGCCAGTTCATATCCTCAAGTCGTACAATAAAAAGGAAAACAATAAAAGGAACACTTCCATAAACGGTTGTATGTTAACTTCATGTTGCATGGTATACCAGTGCTACGATACTACCCTGGACTCAGGCTGTATGTACGGTAGTAATATTCTCACATAGTAGTTGTATTCAGTATGGTTGTGAAGCGGCTAAGACTCTACCTCACCGCAATAACAGCATGTATCTGAGCCAGGATGCTAGACGAAGCGCAACAGAATGGGATATGAGGGGATCTCGAGACACGCTTTTTCAAATTGAATTCTTTTAACTTGACACCACGTTTTAAAACTTATAAAGCAAGACATTGATAAGAAATCAAGATGCAAGGGCCAAAGACAGTTTACACAAAAATCATTTGTGTTCATCCGTACTGTTGTTTTTTTTTTTATTGATTTTTGTTGTAAATATGCGCCAGATGAACATCTTTGACCATTGGTCCACATCTCTTTTTTTTTTTTTTTCAGCTTCTCATGCAGGAGAGCTGTGAGAAGCTTTTTTTGAGCAAGATTACGAACGGTCTGAAGTCATTTTAACATATAAGGCATGTTATGTACACACGTGGGCACTGTAAACATGTAAACTACTGTCTTCCTCTCAGTCTAAATGATAAGGAAAGTGTATGCATGTGCTGTTGGACCATTTCGTCTGTGAAGACGACATGTTCAAATGCAAATTGTAAAATAGGACTTTAAAGTTTAGTAGTAGCACGAGTACAATGTGGTACCATATGAGATTATATGTTAATAGCCCCGCATTTCACTCACGTTGCATGGGAGACGGGCGTGTGATGCAGGACGTCAGTGCCTTCAGAGCAGGTTTCCGGGCTTGCTGTCAACCGGTTGTATACTGTACTGACCCCTGCCCATGTATATACACTAATCAGTCACAACATTAAAACCACCTGCCTAATATTGTGTAGGTCCCCCTTGTGCCGCCAAAACAGTGCCAACCCGCATCTCAGAATAGCATTCTGACATGCTATTCTTCTCGCCACAATTGTACAGAGCGGTTATCTGAGTTACTGTAGACTTTGTCAGTCAAACCAGTCTGGCCATTCTTTGTTGACCTCTCTCATCAACAAGGTGTTTTCATCCACAGAACTGCCGCTCACTGGATGTTTTTTGTTTTTGGCACCATTCTGAGTAAATTCTAGAGACTGTTGTTTGTGAAAATACCAGGAGATCAGCAGTTACAGAAATACTCAAACCAGCCCATCTGGTACCAACAACCATCCATGCGATTATCTAATCAGCCAATCGTGTGGCAGCGCTGCAGTGCATAAAATAAATGTTCCCCATTCTGATGGTTGATGTGAACATTAACTGAATTTCTGACCCGTATCTGCATGATTTTATGCGGGTTGACGCTGTTTTGGCGACACGAGGGGGACCTACACAATATTAGGCAGGTGGTTTTAATGTTGTGGCTGATCGGTGTATACATGTATGGTGATTCTTCTAAACAAAAATAATTAGGATTGCCCAGCAGCAGAATTCGTGGGTAGGCTGGCTGTTTTTATTCTTCCATTGTTAAATTGACCAAAGTTATCACCTCGTAGGTTAATTTGGCGTGCAAGCGGTCCATTAAAAATGAGTTTGTTACGAAATAAAAGAAGAAATATACTGTTGTTCATTTAAATGTTAATGTAATAGCTATTGTTAAATATGCACATCTGTCATTTGAGCCTGTTTTGTTTGAGCCAGTATAGACCTTTGTCATGCCTGTTTATTCACTTGTTTGATTCATGGCTTATCGGTTAATTCAAGTCATTTTTATTTGTATAGCACCTTTCACAACACGCATCGTTTCAAAGCAGCTTAACAGAAGATCAGGCATTAATAGAAGATAAAACTGTAATATCTATAAAGTCTTAGAGTGATCATTGTGTAATTTGATAAAATATGATTGTGAATTGTTTAAAAATAAGTCATTAAATAATAATTGTATTTATAACCCCAGTGAGCAAGCCGAAGGCGACTGTGGCAAGGAACACAAAACTCCATAAAATGTTGGTTAATGCAGAAAAATAACCTTGGGAGAAACCAGACTCACTGTGGGAGCCAGTTCCCCTCTGGCTAACATCATGAATATAATGCCAATATTACTTATGTATAGTGCAAGTCATGGTTTAAAATTATTAAACTAAGTAAGTTTTATGGGTCAGTGTTTAAAACACAATTTTGTAAGAACTGTAAGATTAATGACTAATGTCTTTGAAGTCCATCCTGGATTAACTGCAGAAGTTTACATAGATGCAATTGTAGTTGTTAGTTGGCTGATGAAGGGTTTTGTTGGCAGTTAAATGATAGTCTATGTATTCCATTTCAAGAGTGTAGTCCATCATTAGACCGAGGTGATTTAGGCAGAGATCAGTTAGGTGTATCACAGTTCAACCTGGCTGGTAATTTCGGTGAGGTCTATACTAAGTCCAAGGTTTAGGCAATGGCATATGAAGTATCTCATGTCTTATGGTTGGAGTTGGCATCAGTTCATCCTCTGAAGTCCATCGTAATAGACTGAAGTGATTTTCGGCTAGCACCGGCTGCTATTAGTCATCATCACACAGCAACACGAAGCATTGGAGTCCAACACCAAGCAGGAACAGAGCTGGATCTGGCCGGTTCTGGTGACCTCAGGATAGGAGTCCCGAGGTTGAGACAGGGAAACAAATAAAATAATATTAGCATAGATGCCATTCAATTTATTTCAGAGTTATAGATCATGCTCTCTGTTTCTGGTTCTGGCAGACCTAACTAAAGCAGACTAATTGTGAATTGAAGGATAAATTAGGTGTATGCCTGGCTAAATAGATGAGTCTTTAGTCTAGACTAAGAGTGAGTGTGTCTGCATCTCGAACAGTGTTAGGGAGACTGTTCCATAGTTTAGGAGCCAAATATGAAAAGGATCTACCTCCTTTTGTGGATTTTGATATTCTAGGAACTATTAACTGGCCAGAATTTTGCGATCGTAATGAACGTGATAGAATATAGCATGGTAGAAGGTCACTTAAGTACTGCGGAGCTAGACCATTCAAAGCTTTGTACGTAGTTAGCAGAATTTTAAAATTAATACGAAATTTAACAGGTAGCCAATGTAACGATGATAAAATGGGGCTAATGTGATCATATTTCTTGTTCTCATCAGCACTCTGGCTGCTGCATTTTGAACCACTTGAAGTTTATTTAATGATCTTGCTGGACATCCTCCCAGTAATGCATTACAATAATCAAATCTTGAGGTCATGAACGCATGAATTAGTTTTTCGGCATCAGCAACAGAGAGCATGTGTCGAAACTTAGCACTATTTCTGAGGTGGAAGAATGCTGTTCTACAGACATTGGTAATTTGATTTTCAAAGGACAGATTGGTATCAAATATAACAACTGAGTTCTTCGCTGTTGGAGATGATGTAACAGTACATCCATCGAGAGTCAAATTATATTTTAGCGGCTTATTTTTTAGAGGTTTTTGGTCCAATAATTAGTACCTCTGTTTTGTCGGAATTGAGTAGTAGGAAATTTCTGGCCATCAGATCTTTTATTTCATTGATACACTGCTGATTTGGAGAATTGTGAAATCTCATCAGGTTTTGAAGAAATATAAAGTTGGGTATCGTCGGCATAACAGTGGGAACTTATTCCATGATTCCGGATAATATCTCCCAGGGGAAGCATATACAAGGAGAAAAGCAAAGGCTATAAAACTGATCCCTGTGGCACTCCATACTTTACTTTTGTTTGGTTTGACAATTCCTCATTTACATAGACAAAGTGGTAGCGGTCTGCTAAATAAGACCTAAACCATGCTAATGCAGCTCCACAAATGCCAACATAATTCTCCAGCCTATTCAAGGGAATGTTGTGATCTGTGGTGTTGAATGCAGCACTAAGATCTAAAAGCACTAGAAGTGAAATGCAGCCGTGATCAGATGATAAGAGCAAGTCATTTGCAACTCTGATAAGTGCAGTCTCTGTACTGTGTTGAGGCCTAAATCCTGATTGAAATTGTTCATATATACTATTTCTCTGTAGAAATGAACATATTTGGGAGTATACTACCTTTTCTAGTATTTTCGACATAAACGGGAGATTTGAAATCAGTCTATAATTAGCCAGTTCTCCAGGATCAAGTTGTGGCTTCTTAATAAGCGGTTTGATAACTGCCATTTTAAAGTTTCTTGGGACATGTCCTAAGGATAGCGAGGAGTTAATAATATTAAGAAGAGGTTCTGAGATTACTGGGAATACTTCTTTTAAGAGCTTGGTTGGTATTGGATCTAACAAACATGTTGTGGCTTTTGATGTTTCAACAAGTTTTGTTAGCTCTTCATGACCTATGACAGCGAAGGATTAAAGTTGCACGTGAGGAAAATTTTGAGACACTGTTTTATGAGGTACTGTGACAGATGATTGCATAATTCCAACTTTATTTCTGATTACTTCAATTTTATCATTAAAGAAATTCATGAAGTCATTATTATTGTGCTGTGACAGAATATCTGGTTCAGTCGATGCTTTATTCCTAACAAATTTAGCCACAGTACTGAACAATCACCTAGGATTGTTGTGATTATTTTCTGAGTTTGCTAAAATATGCCGACCTGGCAACTTTTAGTGCCTGTCTGTAGCTACAGACACTATCCTTCCATGCACCGCGAAATACCTCTAATTTTGTACTCTTCCACTTGCGCTCCATTTTCCGAGCTGCTCTCTTGAGAGCATGAGTGTGATCATTGTACCATAGTGCAGGGTAAAGTTATTAACCTGTTAATCCTAGTGGTTAACCGGTTAAAAGAATTTGCCAAAATTTGCATCCGTAGTCTGAACAGGTTTGTGGTCTGTTGTAATTTTCAGCAGTTGCTTGTGCAACCATGCCACATTACTTTGGCATTGCACATGAGCACTGTACCAAACACCTGAGTGGTTCAAAACATCATCAAATGTGTTTTGCAGTGTCTAGGTACACCTCTTTCAAAAGAAGCCATCACAAGACACATGGGAGTCCAACATGCAGGCATTGTACACAGACATTTCACAATGTTTACACCCAGCTGGTATTTTGAGGTCTATGTTGAAAGTCAACTTGATCATTTAAAGCTTACACCACAGTGTGACCCCCTCTCCCTAACCTACTCAAATGGTTTGCATTTAGGTCATGCCGACTGGGTTCAACTGCACATTTCTAGCCAAGCCCTATCATGATGGAGAGAGAAGCTTCTTGAATGACAGTGCAGTATTTAGCCAATATGGAAGTGTTTCTTTTGAATGAAAGCCATGACTGATTCATGTAACATACTGTTCAAAAACACAGGCTCGTGTTCCTTTTGAGTCTTCGAAGAACTGGTGGGGTGTGCAACCCTGTGACAGAAGGAGAGTTGTGAAATGCAATGCAATGGTTTAGTGATTTGGTAAACATACTGCAAAAGGGCAGCGGGGTCTGATTTACGTATACCCTTTTAAGAGCCAGTGGGGACTTTCCAAATGAGTAGTGGACTTAGTTGTTAAGCCGTGTGATGTGTTGTATCTAAAGGTGTCCCACATGTTGGTCCAAAATAAGATTGTGATATTAACCTTGTGTGACCAGGCCTATTTCAAAATTAGAATAAACTTTTCACTTTCACTGAATGGCCAGACTTGAATTATGCAGTAGGGATCAGGTCTAATTTTTCTTTTTCTGTTCTTTCACAGAGTTTGGAATACCCTAGCCTCTTTGAATTAAGAAAGCCATTAATATTTGCAATGGAAGGCCTTCATCTCCATTGCCTGAACTGTGTGAACCAACGATGTATGATAAGACCAGAGGCTAGCGTTTCTTGTGACCTCATGGGTTGCCCTCTTGTGTGTGGGGCTGTTTTTCACTCATGCAAACTGAATGAACACCGTTTACTGTGCCTTTATGAAAGAGTGCCATGTCTGAACTGTGGATTTGGATGTCCATTTACCATTGCCAGGGTCAAAATGGCACAGCACCTTGAAACGTGCCCAGCCAGCATTGTGTGTTGCACTATGGAATGGAATCGATGGCCGGTAAGTTATGCAGATAGCAAGTCCTACGAGAACTTGAGTAAAGATGTTTGTGACGTGGAGCAGCTTGACATGGCTTTGGCCCTACAGGATCAGCGTATGTTACTGGAATCTCTTAAAGTTGCAACCACTGTGTCAAAAATTGTCAAAGAGCAAAATCAGGAAAATGAAAGGATGAATTCCATCCCACAGGAGTCGGATACAGAAAATGAATTGATCAGAATGGATGAGGAACTGTACGGTCAACCATACATTGCTTCTGTTGAAAACAGTAGAGCTTTAGCAGAAACTTTGGACATTCTCAGTAGTGCAAAGAATATGAACTTGATTGTAGACAATTGCAATGGTGAGGAAGAGAATGGAGCTTGCAACAAATTCAGGAATGGAGATGGGGACCCTACGAATGATGGCATGAAGGAAAGTGACACGGATTCAGACTCTGAGTTGGGAGCTGTTGGTGGTGCTGACTGTCCTTTTCCTATAGACCCTGAAGAAGAAGATGATTGGTTAGAAAACAGTGGATATGGTGAGTCTTCTGAGGAAGAAGAGGAAGTGAACGGTGGGATAGAACTCAAAGGATATCATGATGAAGGGGATGAAGACAACCAGGTCAAACTTAAAAGCGTTCTTCTGGATCGAGCTGCAAGGATAAATGGTTCCTCCAATGTTAGGCAAGTGTTGCCTTATCATTCCATGCCTATTGTAGCACGGGAGCCAGAAATGGCCCCTTTGCCACAACTACCTCTCCCTTTGCCAATCCCTTTGCCTAACCAGATGCACAACAATGTTCTGCACCATATGCCATTTAGAATTGAAGACCGATGGTTGCAGCGCAAACTGGAGAACCTCCAGGTACTCAGGGGCATGAGTTTCTTTACAATCAATGGGCGAATGACTCTGTTTTCTGACCCCTATTTATTCAAAGCCAAGATGGAGGATAAGGCAGTGGACACATCGGACCTTGTCGTGGCAGATGATCCAATGGGCCTACATGGCATTGACCTCATTACTGCTGCCTTGCTCTTCTGTTTGGGTGACTCGCCTGGGGGCAGGGGCATCTCGGACAGCCGTTTTGTTGATGGGTATCGCATCAACTTCGGTACGCAGACCTTCTCCCTCCCTTCTGCCATACTAGCTACCAGCACCATGGTAGGCGACATTGCCTCAGCGTCTGCCTGTGATCATGCCAGTCCGCAACTATCCAACCCAAGCCCATTCCACACCCTGAGGTTAGACCTGGTTCTAGAGTGCGTGGCTCGCTATCAAACCAAGCAACGCTCCATGTTTACTTTTGTGTGTGGGCAGCTGTTTCGTAGGGATGAGTTCTCCTCCCATTTTAAGAACGTTCATGGGGACATCCATGCAGGTCTGAATGGATGGATGGAGCAAAGATGCCCGTTGGCGTACTATGGATGCACATACTCGCAAAGGAGGCTATGCCCCTCAGTACAAGGCTTCAGAATCATCCATGACAGACATTTGGGCTCATTTGGAGTGCAGCCTGGTCTAGCAGAGTGTTCAGATGAACCACTCTCCAGAAACACCTGTCAGTTTGACTTCCACTGTGACCACCTTAGTGACATGCCATTTGAGTTACTCCAGCATATTGCAAGCTTCCTTGATGGTTTTAGCCTGTGCCAACTGTCCAGAGTGTCTCGCACCATGAGGGATGTGTGTGCCAGTTTACTTCTGTCCCGTGGCATGGTGGTCCTCCTCTGGGAGAAGACACAGCGTGCTGATGGAACCTCATCCTGGCAGATACAAGACAAGGTAATCAAAGTTGAGTTCTATCTATTTGTCTGTATGTCTGCCCGTCCATCCATCTGTCGTACTTCTGTCTGTCTGTTTATTGTTCTGTCATTCTATCCATCTCTGTCATTCCATCTATCAAGAATCCATCTCTATGTCTGTCATTCTGTCCTTCCATCTATCCATCATTCTGTCTGTCTGTCTGTCTATGTATCTATCTGTTTGTCTGTTTGTCCATCTATCCATTTATCCATCATTCTGTCTGTCTGTCTGTCTATCTATCTAACACTTATCTGTCTGTCATTTCAACCATCTATCAAGCATCCTTCTCTGTGTGTGTCTGTCTATCGTTCCATCCATCATTCTGTATGTTTATCTGTCTATCATTTTGTCAGTCGTTTTAACTGTTTGTCTGTCTGTCTGTCTTTCTGTCATTTCATACATCAGTCCATCCATAATTTTCTGTCTGTCTGTTGTTCAGTCCATCTATCTGTCCATTTAGGAATGTCAAAAGTATCTTTACATTGGTATCAAGTTGATACTAAAATAAAAAAAGATGAAACGATACCAGTGTTTCTGCAGTATCTGTCTCTGTCTGCCATTCTATCTAGCAACTATCTGTCTGTCTGTCTATCTATCAAATAGCTTTTGGTTTTGCCTGGAAACTCCAATATTCATAGTCATAAGTGCATAGATTTAATTGTTTTCAGAATTCCTAACAAATTGTTGATATCTTTTGGACTTTAGGTGTGGCGATTCAGTACAGCTTTTGGCACTGTGAATGAATGGAAGTTTGCGAACATTTCCAGCATGGCGGATCACATGAAGACATGCAAGTTCAACACAGTATTACGCAGGGAAGACGCTATCCCTCTTCCATGCATGAGTTTCACGAGAGAACTTACTAAGGAGGGACGCTCACTTCGATCAGTGCTGAAACCAGTGATATAGGCTGGAATCAAGTGCAAACAGAAACTGCTCTTATGTTTTCCAAATTGACAGAAGAGGATTATGCTTCATTTTATTATATAACATGCCTTATTTGTTTAAATAAACTGTTTTTATAGCAAAGTAAAATAAACCTGAAGCCTCAGCTTAAATCTCTTCCAAAAGTGTTTTTTCTAATAAACATTATCTACCTGTTTGATATATAGACGATGGTTATACTGTCTGCAAATTTTGATACAATATTTGGAAACGTTTTTTTTTTTTTTCATTGCTTTTGATGAGATATGTAGCCTCAAACTAGAAACAATGGTTAAATGGTGATGACCAAAAACGAAATAATCGTCTACATTTTGTAATGCAGAAGTTATCAAATAATCAGTGGTTCTTAACTGGTTTTTCTTCCGGACCCAGAGATAATCAAGTGGAAACACAACACAGTACCAGACGTAATCCATATTTAATATTGTCTGGTCATGTTTTCTTTTACCTTGCATAATTTGAATGGTTTTTTAGGATGGTGTCATGTCAAGCAACCTGTCAATTTTAGCATGTAATGTGACTAGCTTCTACCAGGCTGAATTTGCACCACAATACCATTGAGTTTGATCGGACGTTCAACAACAAAAGGTATTGGAAGTATTTTCTCCTCCCTCTCAAAAGTTGATAAGCCTATTTATTTTGCAAACCTTAACTGTCTGTTATGGTATAATTAGTTGTATTGTATTATTTGCATTTAGTTTTTTTTTTTTTTGCTGATGTCTGTGGCACTATCAGAACATATCTGCAACCCATGTTGAGGTCACGGCCCAGTTGAGAAACAATGATTTCTGTCTCCTACATTTAAAAATCTACAAATTAGTCTTTTTTTTCCGTTTTTACCACTCAGCTGGAAATAACATATAGCAGCTAATTTTTTGGAGAAGCATTTATGCCTTTCAGTTTTACCTATATACGACTTAGTACTTGATACTCTCACACACAGCACTTCTACTAGTCATCTTCTGTCTTTTGAAAAGTAAACAAACATTGATTATGTTGTCCAACTTGTTGAATTCCCTGGCAAAATGTCCTCCTTTTTAATGTACTGTATCACTGTCAATGGTATGTGCTGACTGACAAACTTCTTTCTCGTTACAATCTTTGTGATTTTTGAGTCACTGTTCCAAAACCTGCAAGACGGGCACAAGATTGCAGTTGTAGCCTGTTAGGATTTCTGTGGTTGTACACAGTGCATCTGCAAATATACTTCACTGTATGTCAGGGGGTTGATGTGAAACAAGTTTGTGAGAAAGAAACTTGAAACGAACTTGTACTTGATTTTTTTGAACATTACTTAAGACAAGCCAGTGTTTACAGTTTCTAAAGAGTTCAGTTTTACCTTATCTTTTCAGGTGTACAGTTACAATGTTTCATTATGATTTTATTCTAAAATATTTTCATTTGGAGAGGAAATAATTATCCATACCTTGCAGGTTAGGTTGAGATGTTGAGATGACGCTGTAAAATAATGATCTGAATTACATGCTTTACATTCTACAGAGAGCTTTTAACAAATTTTAAATGTGACACTCCTGATATTTGTGTTTAGTTATTAAAATAGAACAATATTCTGAAACATTAGAATTCCTGAATATTCTCCTAACATCTTTAAACTTTGAAGAGTCATATAATGTTGATTGTTAAGACTCTACAAGTCGATGTGCACCGATGTCTTTGTTGAAGTGATTTATGTTTCTCTAAAGGAACAAAATGCATTTATATGATGTGAAAACACAGTGTGGGAGCCATTTTTGAAGAACATAAATTCATACTGTTCACAATTAATATTACTATATTGTTTTCCTGACATTATATAGGCCCTATATACATGTATGAGGGGACCTAGGTATTTAAATCAGAGCCTAAGTGGTTGATACCAAATTGCATTGTTTTTGTTACATGTTTGGATAATGTTGGTTTATTTACTATATTGTTTGCATTGCACTTTTATTTTGAAAATAAGCATACATTTAATTTAATGTCATCTCCACTTGCTCTGAATAAGAATCATGCTTTGGGAATTTAAAACCCCTTATAGTTATAATGTTGTGATATTTGTTGTTTCATATGACCTCATGCATGCTAGTGCTCAAAATGCTCTTTTTCTATTGTAAATAATCAAAATGTTTGATGTTGTAAACCAACCTAAACAGTTTTTTTCTTTCGTGTGTATCATCTTATCATCATTTGCATTTTGTTAATATTGTTTTAAAAAATTCTAAAGAAATCCAATCACTGGTGTGATGCTTGATTAATCACAAGATAGGCAGCCTGCCTAGTTTCAGATATTTAAAATATCATTATGCAAAGCTAAAAGAAATGAAATTGCCTGAATATGAAACCAAACTCTTAAACGTTGTTTAACCCCTGTTACACTAATTGTTTTATTTAATTTTTTTTACTGTTTGATTATTAAATATAATTAGTAATTAATCAAAATGTATTGCTTATGTGTATGATGATGTGGTTCTGGTTTTGCACTTTGTATTTTTAAAATTAAAGTAGTTTTTGCCACCAGGTGGTGGTGTTGCAATGTTAAAAAAATAAAAACACTGATATGAGAAGATTTACATCTAATTTTCAGCCTTTACCACAATTTGATTTGGCCTCTGCACCAAAATATACACACAGCAGGTGAAAACTATAATAAATGTCTCAAACAAACTCAATGCAGAGGGGCTCATCTGTTTCAAAAACTCTAATAGAAATTGCTCCTACAGCAGAGTTCTCAGGAGGGGTGTAGACAAACAGGGAATATGTCCTGAGCCCAAAATAGCAAGAAACATGTTTCTATAGTCTAAACTAAGAAGCAAAGCATTGTGGTTTGTATTCACCTGAACATATCTGAATCTATCCAGCCATCCATCCGTCTGTCTATCTATCTATCTATCACTGGAAAGTGCATCTGTTTCAGAACAGTATCCGTATATTTATCTAATTATTAACATGTGATAACAAAATCAAGGAAAGTCTCAGTGTATTTAATTATAATACAGCTTTTCCCAGTCAAATCAGCAAAGTTTGACGTTGGCAGTGGCAAAGAGGTACAAACATTCACAACATGAACAACAGCAAACAAGTGAATTAACACTGTGATCACATTTTGTTTTGACGCCGGCATACACTAAATGCATAGAATTATCTAGTGTCACATTTCAAATGCACAGAACAAACAATTGTCCGGTTTCTGTCATCTTATTATGGCTAAGAGTACGACATATGGAGGCATCCTTTAAATATCTCACAGACTACTAATAGATTCGGAGAAAAGACACTCTGCTTAAATGTTTCTTTTTTAATTTCTTGACCTGGATGGAATAACACATTGGAAGAAATAAATAAAAATAAAAACTGCAAGAAAAAAAAAATCACCAGATTAAATGCGTCAACAAGAACATTAAAAAGCTTTTTCAACCGTGACGTCAATTTGTAGGCGAACCCGGAAGTCTAAATCGCCATGGGTTCGTTCCCTCTGCATTTTCTTATGGGGTTTTATTTAGCAGTTTTGGATTTGTGAGTAAAATAAGGTCTGTGGTAAACATTACCTGAAGATACTTGGATGTTTTGTTCTATAACATAAATTACACAAAGTCATACCTCAAACTTTAATTTTGAAACTGCCATTTAAAAAAAAAAAAGTATGTTGCTTAAAAGTTGCTAAGTAAGAACTACAACTACCACAAGCATGTGAGTGTCCATGTCTGACGGAAATATAACTGTTGTAGTCACCGATAACCAAGTATCAAAGCAAGTGGCATCAGCAAACAAATGCTGCTAGAGCTTTTCTCAGAACTAACTTAACTTCTCTGCGCCATTTTTACAATGACTGAATCAAATGGTGTTAAGGCCATTTTTAGTGAATGTATGAAGTCAAATCCCCTCAAGTTCACAATAAAAATATAAGTGGGAGGTGTTAGCCAAAATGTCTCAGTGCATTCCTAGATAAAATGTGAAAAAATGATTTCCGTGTATCTAGCATGGCAGCCCATAAACACAAAGATTTATTTATTGTGGTTACAGCGGGGTTTAATATTAAATTATCACTCATCTTTCAGTCAGTTCAGGCATCACAATAAGATTGTATGAGTGACAGAATGACAAACTGTTCTGCACATGAACGAAACAATCAGGTGTGGTTCACATTTGTCCTTTTGACGGGTGTGATTCAGGTCCAGGCAAGGTGGCACTGGATTCTCCATCTATCTGGGTTGACCTGAAAATGGACAGATGCATGAAAGCTCTGTTTGCATCATACTAATGCAATCAAAAAATAAAATGACATGTTTGCAGCATTTTCCTCTTTTATATGCAGCTGTCATAGTTCAGGGCAACTCTTGTAAGCAAAACAGCTTGTTATAGGAGAAAAAGAATATGTAAAACATTTTAGCTTTAAGACCAAAATCCTTGTGACAAAATCTTTGGACTCTTGTAATGGCATTAGAAACAGAGAAAGCTTTACTTTAAAATTCCTGCTTGTTAGTTCATGCAGATTGGAATGGAAAACTTTTCAGTGTTACTCGAAACAGTAGACAGTATAGTGTTTAATTCTGTGCTGCCAATTAAGAAAACCTTTCACTGTCTCAATACACAGTTTTTGATGAGAATCTATGCCATTAAGAGCATCTAGAGTGGCCCCAAAAAGCATTTGGACACTTAAGTCACACATAAAAATGTCTGAATGTCATCGCATTAGATAACAAAATATCACACCCAGTGGCATATGTTTTTAATGAAAGAAAGCACAAGCTCTCTTCTCAAGTAAAACCATTTTGTTGGGTTTTAAATTATAAAATAACAGATATATTATTCAAAATAAAAACATATTGTGACACGTTCTAATTATTAAACGTTAGTGGTACATGTTCATAGTAAATGTACTACACTACACCTGTGATGACTCTGCTTTTAAGGGCCTCAATGTAACTTCGATTTTTGCTTCTTCTTTTTTTTCTTTTTAGAAAATTCGAAATTCATTTTTATAAAAATCAACATTACGCCACAAATGCTGTCGATAGACCTTTTCACACTCCTTGTTTTGGAACGCGGAAGTAAACGATTGCAGGGTTTATTGCAAATTAACACTCAATATTTAAAAAATTTATAATAAAAAAATATTGTGAGATTTACGCTGATAAATAAGGCGGAAACGCGTCATCACAGTCCGTGATAAAGGTCTATTGAGCTTAACTTGTAGCAAAGTCTTTCTAGCAAGTTAGTCCACTGTCGGCCATCTTTGGAATGCTCTCAGGAGTCTATTTCCAGTCATGCCAGTGCAACTCCTATCTACTTGAATGGAGAAAGACCAAAATCTCAAATATGGTTGGTCAAGATTATGATCAAAGAACATATTTCAAATCAGCAATAAAATCTGACAATACTGGAATCATAAATTGTGATTCTTTACCTCATATTACACTAAAAACACAATTTTCCCGGCTTGTGTAGCTAATGTGCATGCGCGTTCTAGAGTTGATTGACAGGTGATGTCTGTATCTAAAAGGTGATTGGCTCTTTTAATTGTAAGGCGGGACTTCCTTTCTACATCAGTTGATCATTGGGTGCTCAGAGCTCCGTGGTTGAGCGTTCCAATTTATCCCATTCATTGAAGTGGCCCGTCTATGCTAAATAATCTCTGCTTGTAGTCACCGTATTTAGCCCCGCCCCTTTTCAGCACTCCGTACTTCCGTGTTTTGTCTCTTAACCTCCGGTTTGTATCCACCTTTTTCCTGGGGGTCTTAATGGGAAAACAAATGTGGGTGGGACTTCCGCTGGAAGTTGTTCTACAGCATTCCCTAGCTCTGGCTGCAGTCATTTTAGACCCTGTTTACAGCTGGTAATAAGACTCGTTCCGAATGATCCGATCACAAATGGTCAGCGCTAAATATAGTTGTAAAAGGGGGGCAAAATGTTTTGTGATTGGATCACAAAAACACATACAGAGTCAAATACCACATCACATTTGAGGTTTACAACAGCCTCCTGATGCGTCCAAAGTTTAAATTTACGTGTGGATTTAAAAGGAAATAACCATCTGATTGGAAAACTTGAAAAAGCGATTACATACCCAAGGACGAGAACTTCACGGCTCTTCCTCAATGTGTCTGTCTGATTTGAACATGCAGGGTGATAAGTACAAGCACACACATCTGAAGCTGAACTAACACAGGTACTCCACTGGGCTTAGATTAAATCTCAACTGCATCTGGGAGAAACAGCACAGTGGTTTTGTTCACGTTTTGTCTTTATTACTTTTTTGCAGTTTATTATCGTTCAGTAACACACTGATATAGTGACTGATGTAAATCCACTTTGCTACCTAATTACACATTGACATCAACACCATAGATTTCTACACAGACAACGCTAGAACGGAAGTTCAAAGACAAAATTTTCAAGATGGCGCATAAGGTGAAATTAACCTGGAATATTCCTTTTAAGTGTCCAAATATATTTTGGGGCCACTATATACTAAGGAAAGAAGAAGCAGTGTTTATACTCACTCATAATCCTCTGGACACATGCTTAGAAATGTGACGGGGCTGCAAAAGAGCACATATAGCAAAGTAAGATAACATTGTAAGGAAAGATCACAGCTGCTTGAAGAGGACCTGACGAGTGCTAATGGCCCATTAATACACTAACTCAGGCGACAGAGAACAGAATGTTTCTGATATAATGAATCAGGGCACCTAATAAAGGCTCAAAACTTGGATTGTTTTCCATGCTGTGAGAACATAACAGCCAATGAGACCAGGTGGCTTATGCCAATATTAAAGACTGTCTAGAAAATGATCAATGTCCCGTCCCTTTATTTCCCCAATGATCTCACTAAACAACCACCTGATTGCTTTTGTAATTAAATTCACATCCACCAGAGGGAAGCCCCATTTGTTTCTTGATGTTAAAATGCCAGCTTTGGTATTATATGAATGAATGGCCTCTAATTTGTGCCAGCACAACGACACATGAATAGACCACCAGAAATTTAGGATTTCTTCGACAAAACAAGAGTTGAGAAGTGTTATATCCACGAGGCTAGATGATCACAGAAAATGTTACTAGAAAGGATGGAGATAAACCTAAAGGAAATATTAAATTTTTGCACAAAAGAAGATCTCTTTAAAAAAAATAGATGAAAATTCTCTCATAATTTATTCACCTTCATGCCATCCCTGATATGTATGACTTACTTTTTTCTACAGAACACAAACGAAGATTTTTAGAAGAATATTTCAGCTCTGTAGGTCCATACAATGCAAGTGAATGGTGGCCAGAACTTTGAAGCTCCAAAAAAACACATAAAGGCAGCATAAAAGTAATCCATACAACTCCAGTAAATTAATCCATGTCTTCAGAAGAAATATGATAGGTGTGGGTGAGAAACAGATCAATATTTGAGTACTTTTTGTTTTACTATAAATTTATAAGCTTTTTTTCAAAGTTTTTGATCCTGTTGACTTGCATTGTATGGACCTACAGAACTGAGATATTCTTCTAAAAATCTTTGTTTTTGTTCAGCAGAAGAAAGAAAGTCATACACCTACAGTATTTGAAACACAAAAAACCCTGTTAAGTCTCCTGAGCTATGAAAGAGCAACCTCTGAGTGATAAAATGTTCTTTTGAAACTGGATATATATTGTAAACACAGAGCTCCAGTTGTGTTATTCATACTTTTATCTGTCAATTTGAACACCACAACATGAAACTCAAACCTTTCCACTTGAAACACTCACGTTTCAAAATGCTCTGTCTCTAGAATGGTCTGTACTGGCAGGTATCCAATCCGTGGGTGTTTGGTGAAGTACTTCTTTGAGCGGAATTTGTTTTTCAGCACTTTAGTGAAGTCACGTACATCTTCTCCAGAGGTCGTCTGTAATAGAAGGACTGTGGAGAAGTGCTCTGGTGTGCAGCTATAAAGAATTACAGTGGAACTGCCTGCTGTGTTTGGGTTTACTACATCATTTTATAGTCTATTAGAAAAACCACAACCGTAAATAGTTAATAGTTTTTACATTTATTCAGATTTCTACAACATTGGGGGCATTATGTTATCTTTTTTTTTTTTTACATAATAACAAATAAATGAAGATGCTCACAGGGGTGCAGTACTCCACCATTGGATAGCTGAGATGATGATCTTTCGTAACCTTTCCAGAGAAAAAACACATCTGACACACGTTGTAGTTGAAGTGCATCAGACTCCGATACCTAAGAAATAAACATCTTCAACACTCTTACGGCTATTACTATCCATAAAATACAATTTAATTTATGATTGGTTTGGTTTAGACAATTCTGCTAAAGTCACATTTGGCGGCCTCCATTAAAGCCACATTTAAATAAAAAATTTATGAATTGAATTTTGTTGCACGCACTATGAAATCGTTGTTTAAAAAATACTTGCTTCACTTTTCTTGAATAAAATGGACTTTGTTGCTAAAATTAAAAACAAAATTAGAAAAACAACAATTAAATATAATTATTTTAGGTATTTTGCTTGGAGGCAACATTGTGCGACAATAGAAATAATATTTTTTTATTTAAAGATTTGAAGTGAAAATGAGTAACACATTTTCAAACCAAGTGTCAACTATTTTAAAGAACAACAGCACAAGCACAATTTCCATCCAAACCCATTTAAATTTGGTACCACAATTTGTATGTTAGTAATTGGACACTTTGTAGTTGTCAGCCATTGAATATGTGTATTGCTAATGTGCTGAGCTCCACCTCTGCTATAGGACACCTGTGTTAACTTGGGGGAAACTGACTTCATGCATCCACTAAATGCATTCACACTGACACCAGTTTCTATAAAGTCAATGCAAAATGCACTGACTACCACCCCTGGAGTCGCGAATTTGAATCCAGGGTGTGCTGAGTGAATCCAGCCAGGTCTCCTAAGCAACCAAATTGGCCTGGTTGTTAGGGAGGGTAGAGTCACATGGGGTAACATCCTCGTGGTCGCGTTTAGTGGTTCTCGCTCTCAATGGGGCGTGTGGTAAATTGTGTGTGGATCACGGAGCCTCCACATGCGGAGTCTTCACGGTGTCATGCACAGCAAGCCACGTGATCAGATGCACGGATTGACGGTCTCAGAAGCGGAGGCAGCTGAGACTTGTCCTCCACCACCCGGATTGAGGTGAGTAACCGCGCCACCACGAGGACCTTGTAAGTAGTGGGAATTGGGCATTCCAAATTGGGGAGAAAAGGGGATAAAAAAAATAAAATAAAAAAAAGGTCAATGCAAAATGGCTCAGAAAAGTAAAATTGGTTTTAAGAAAAAGTCTAGCATAATTTGTTTACAGAAGCCACTTGCTTGGATGTTTTTTTATTTAATGCAATGACATTCTGAAATTTTAGGTGTGGTCTAATATTCTGCCATAATTACCTTTTGCATGATGTAATAGGTGGCATAAAACAAGCTGCTTTGTTGACGTTTTACCTGAAGCCCACCATGGGACACTCTTTACAGATGTTACATTTGGCTTGATGCTTGGCCGTTTCTGCTGCAACGACTCTATGAAGAACAGGCAGCCACACCATCGACTGCGGCTCCAAATGCATCCAGTCCACAAACTGTTGAAGCTCAATGAAATCTTCACTGCCAACCTGAAACCCAGAGCACAGACCAACCTCTCATTCATAATTAAAGCAATGCACTGCTGTTTCTGACAGTGTAATATAATGGAGTTTTTTAAAGTCAAAAAGCATTTAAGAGGTCAATTCATCATTTAGGAGTGTATTTAACTACAAACCAAAAACTTTAATGTTCTCTCACAAGCCTATTAGATAAAGGGCAAGGGATCCATTAGTAAGTTTGGAACAACATGAGGGGGAGTAAATGATGACAGAACTTTCCTTTTTGGGTGAACTGTTACTACAGTTATGAAACAATTAGAGCAAGCCTTTAAAAAGCAGAGACTGTCAAGACTAAGTAATTACATGGAACGTTAAATAAAATGAGCACTGTGACACAAGTTAAACAGTGAAGTACAGACGGTCTGTCCAGGACGGCTTTCGGTAAAGCTGAGTGAATTAATAAATATTCTGTTACGTCACTAGATGCAGTTGACATCATAAAGCACTTCATCATATTATATTATGGGAGTGCACGCATATAAATGAAGTGGATTTCATTTAAATATCTTGCGGTAGCATGTGCATCAGCTGTCAAGAGTTTTTGGTCCAATCCCTAACCATCTGAAACTGGCAATGTAAATCCTCTGACACGACTGGCACTCTTATAACTGACTTCATCATTTATTTATGTCAAAACTCAGTGGTGTGTTAGGATGAAATCCTATCCCCAAATAAACAAGTCTGAGAAGCTCTTCACAGTAATCAAAAGTGCCAGTATTCTTTAAGATCTCTTTATGCATTTATAATACCCCATAAACCTGAATTATGTATCACAGAACACTGGTCATTTCATTTAAAGTCTGTCGTGTAATAATGTATGCGTATATTTTTTCAAAACAAAATTCACTCACCGGTCACTTTAATAGGTACACCTGTACATCTACTTATTCATGCGATTATCTAATTAGCCAATCATGTGGCAGCAGTGCAATGCATAAAATAATGCAGATACGGGTCAGTAGCTTCAGTTAATGTTCACATCAACCATCAGAATGGGGAAGAATTGTGATCTCAGTGATTTAGATTGCGGCACGATTGTTGGTGCCAGATGAGCTTTGTGACGAGGATGAGGGCATGGCCGGGCCGTGCGCTGAATCAGCTGTTCAGCGGGAGAGCAAGATAAAGGGGAGCCGGAGGCGCCAGTTCGAGAGAAAGAGAGATGCATGCGGCTGCGCTACATGTATGTCTGTGTTTGTTTATATTTGTTGAGTTTCTTATTAATCTTTGTTTACTGTTCAGCCGGTTCCCACCTCCTCCTTGCCCATCCTTTATCTGTTACATTGGTGCTTAAACCCAGGAGGGAGGAGGGATGCGCTGTCGCAGAGTCCTCGCCGCTGCCATCGGCCATCTGCCTGGGTACGAAGGGTTCGCTGCCGGCCGCTGAGAGCTGGAGGACTCACTGCCGTCCGCCAGGGGAGGAGCGAGCTGGCATCCGCCAGAGGGCGGAGGAGCGGTTGAGCACCGGGCGACAGCGTGTCCGGGAGCCGGCGAGCAAGTTCTTCTCTCTCTCTCGTCTCTCTCTCTCTCTCTCTCTCTCTTGAACTAGCACCTCCGGCTTCCCTTTATCTTGCTCTCCCTCTGATCAGCTGATTCAGCACCGGCTGTGCATCATCACAGACCGGCCATGCCCTCCTCCTCGTCACAGGCTTGTTTGAGTATTTCTGTAACTGCTAATCTCCTAGGATTTTCATGCACAACAGTCTCTGGAATGGTGCGAAAAATAAAAAACTACCAGTGAGCGGCAGTTCTGTGGGCAAATAACGGCTTGTTAATGACAGAGGTCAGAGGAGAATGGCCAGACTGGTCCAAGCTGACAGGAAGATGTCACACAATTCGCTGATTAGATAATCGCATGAATAAGTAGATGTACAGGTGTACCTAATAAAGTGGCTGGTGAGTGTATATTTTACTTAATAAAGTTGTGCTGGTCAATGCAGTGCAAAAGAGTAATTGAAATGCAATTTTTTTAACAAAAGAAAACGTGAGTGGTGCTTATGTAATGGGAGCCAGCTGATAGATAGCTGTACAATGTGTATAAACCTCACTCTCCTGACCTCAAGAGATGCACTAGCTACTGACGCTAGAGGCTTTAGCCTCCTTGTTAGTGCACCTGCCTCCCATGCTGGAGATGCCAGTTTGAGTCCAGTATGGAGCAGGTAGAACAGGAGCATCACAATGGTGCCGTGACCCGAATGGGAGTGAGGTTTAGGGGGGTGAGTGTAATGGGAGCCAGCTGATGGATAGCAGTGCAATGTGTATAAACCTCACTCTCCTGACCTCAAGAGGTGCACTAGCGACTGGCATAAGAGGCTGTGGCCTTTAGCCTCCTTGTCAGCGCACCTGCCTCACCATGCCGGAGACACCAGTTTGAGTCCTGTACGGAGCGGGTAGAACAGCAGTGTCACACTTACCCATGCAAAACCTACATGGCCACCACGATTCTTAGTTTGCAATTTTTATGGGCCGACTTTTCTTGGCACCTACATAAACTCTAGTGAGAATGAGAGATGTTCTTTTGAGAGTTGCAGTGCTGATCAAAATCATTCTGGTCTCCAAACTGCCAGCTGTTCTTGTGGGAATTTCAGTTTACAGATATGTCATTCTGTCAGTCTGGTACATCTTTCCCATGCCAAATCATAGCCACAAAAGTACAGTTCATTTCAGTTTGCCTGAGCAATTTTTGAATAAGGACCATGTAATATCATAACATTAAAAATAAAAATGTTATTTTCAATAGGTTTACATCACTCTTCAAATGCATTATTTTATAATAGTTTATACAGTTTTTTTAAAAACTAAAGCAATATTTTGAAATTCATGGCTTGTGTGAACCAACAATTTTGACAAGGATGTTTTTCCTTGAAGACCATCCAGACCTGTTGTTTTAAAAGTATTTGTTAAGTGTTTAAAGGTTTTGTTAAATACATCCTGTTGTGTGTAATGGCTGTAGCGGATTATCAACACACACCATACAAACACTTTTACTAACTACACACATGCACAAACAAGCAAAAAGAGTTCTGACACACTATTTGTACCTGCATGCATTTATCAGTATTCATTATGGTTTTATTACAAGCAAAATAATAGCAGTTATCATACTATTCCTTATGCTTTAGATGTTTAAAAATAAATAATGTTTTGTGGTTCAATTTAATGGACATACCTCCGCCATTTTCTGACAGATCGGTACCGTGTTAAGTGACCGTAGAACTTTGTGAAAGTGAACTTTCTGTAAATGGAAAATAACATCAAGCTGTGGTTATATGGTAAATCAAAGTGATAAAACATCTGACCAAGCTTTCTGTCATTTCATTCAGAGTTGTAGGGCCTGTGTCCAGATTTGTGCATAAACACTTATGACAATGTATAAGAACAGATATTATGTCCATACAATAGCAAAAATTAGAGATTAACTCATCATAGAAAAAAAGGGTTAGGGTTAGGGTTAGGGCTGATGTTTCATGAAGTATCCATGAAGTTTCATTATTTAAAAATGCAACATTCTGTAGTCATAAGTCACATACCAATAAACCCCATAATTGTATTGCGATGCAAGTAATATTTAAATACTTAGATATAACACTTATGTTAAGATAGATAGGCAATACTAAGAAGTAGCTGACCTGGAAGTTTGCTGGCTAACAAATGAAATATCATCTGGTACTATGGCAAATTCTTTTATTCCATGTTTGATGAAACTTTTATTGTGGTTCATCCAACGTATGTCAAAGCTATAGTGTCTGTATGGCAAAACAACCTTGTAAATAACAAAGACTAAGCACAGTGACTTTGATAATATACTTAACTCGAAAATGTGTATGTGTCAAAACTGACAGCTTGGTAAACTAAATGAGAACACTTTATTTCACAATTCACAATTGAGAATATCTCTACAATAAACAAAAATCAGTTCACGGCTACGAAACTAGATGCTAAATCTCAACTTGATCATCAAGGATCAAATTCAGACATGTTTCCATCGTGGTACATGTTCTTTTTCCAACATTACTAAATAATATAACACTCGTTATATTATAACAATGCAAGGTACCTGGGGCCGAATTTTTGGAAATAATTTTAAGAGTAAATACACAACTGTAAACAAATTATTTAATAATAACAGAAGTAGAAGTTTAGTTGTTTTCTTGACACAACAACTATTTAAGATCATGTAGTTAAGATCAGTTGGCATCACAACAATACACATTTTGATTTACTTGTACAATTTTATGAGTGTGGGGTTTGATGCAGGAATGAGTACGTTAATACCAAAAACATGGGTGACAAAGTAAACTCAACCTGTGCATTTGAGTGCGACACCCCTCTGACTTAACAGTACCACGAATGTATAGTTTCAGGGTAATAATTAGAGTTAAGATGCCTTATGTGTGCATAACATTTTATTGCTTTTCCAGTATGCTTGCATCCAATTTCTTCGTAATGTTCACACTTGAATTTACATGGGATTTTAGGATAACTGTGTGCAGTATACTATAAAAACTTTGAATTTAATCTACTGATTTTGCAAGTGTTTACAAAAATCTTTCTGTTCTTTAAAGTAATTATATTAAGTTGTTGTCCTGTATTACAGAGGGTAAACTTCTTTAGCCACATATCTCTGCCTTCATGGGTCACTGCATCACATGGATAACTTGATGGAAAAAAAGAAAAACTTTTTTGTCTTTTACCTTTGCTTGTGATCTCTAAACTAAAAATAGTCAGTACATTTAAAATATAGGTAACATATACAGCAGAACATAAGCATGTCTTGATAATCTTATTCTTATTCTAAATTATATCTCTGTTATTTGTAATAGCAAATAGACTAGCATTTGATTCACTGCCTGATCACTACATTTACATTTATGCATTTGGCAGAAGCTTTTATCCAAAGTGACTTACAGTGCCCTTATTACAGGGACAATCCCCCTGCAGCAACCTGGAGTTAAGTGCCTTGCTCAAGGACACAATGGTGGTGGCTGTGGGGATCAAACCAGCAACCATCACTAAATCATTGTGCATGTGTGCGTGTGCCCTTCCCTCCCTCCCCTGTTCTTGTTTGTATGTAGAGCATAGTAATCCAGCATACTGCTGTTGTTTGTTTACCTTCATTGTATCCTCTTGTTTAAAGTTCTGCATTTGGATCCTCTCTCTCTCACCTCATCCTTACACAAACCCTGACAGTTATCACTTTACTACTGTACTAAATAGCTTTAATGTTTCAGTGTGTAAAAACATGTATTGGTAGTGGGGAAATGTATAGCTTTAATTAGATTGAAATGGTTCCCACTTCATTGACTTGTTTTACAATCACCTGTTTGTTCAATTGTGGGTAAGTTCTGGAAAGTAGTCCTTTTGAAATAAAAAAAAAAAAAAAAAAAAAAAACTATTTTCTAAACACTGTTATTCTGCAAACAAATGAGGTCCTCCAGACACAGTGGTCATTTTCTTTGGAGATATTTGATCATTCAACTCAGTTTTTACAAGTTAAATGTAGAAAAGACTCTATTTGTTGATGTTACAAATCTGTTATTGTGCTTCTCTTGCTGATGTACATTTTCAACACCAGCTTTTTAAGACCTGCATGTATCAAATACAGAACCATGAGTTCAGAAATAAAATACAAATATTAACAGACACATACAGTATACCAGAGAAACCCAATTAAGAAAGTTTTATTTTAAATATTTTGTTTTGAAGAGAAAACCTTTCTAAAAATTTTCCACACGTTTGATTGTTACCATGTTTTCAGTGAAAGGAAATCATAAAAGACCAAGAAACCCATCACACCATTTTGTTTTCCTGAACAGGATCACACAAGACCCTGTCTGGTCTGATCAAGATGTGAACAGGGGGTATTGTGCCTAATCTGAAACCCCTCCCACCCCAGGACTCGGAGTGCCCGTAAGATTCTATGTGCTAAAGACACATTTTTAAATGTAATGTATGATATTTTATTAGTGTTTGTTGAAAAAATGTTAAACATCATTTTTGTTAACCAATTCTTCATCTTTAAAGTATTTGTGACTTCACAACCTGTACCTATTGTTTAAAAACACATTTTCTCCTCTGTTAAGAGTAAAACAGAATATTTGTGTTAAAGCTACATCTAAAATGAGTGGATATGTGAGTTAGTTTGCAACACATCATTTGTGCATTGTTTCACAAATGCATTTTTGTGTTTTAGTAACATAACCCTGTTTGATAAACTTCATCTTTGTTAAACCATTTGTTCATCTTCTTTACAGGAACTATGTGAGTAAATTTGTTGCACAACCATTTCCTTTTTGTTTTAAATACACATTTACCCCTCTTTGTTAAAAATACATTTTATCCCATGCATTATTTTGTCACCCCAGTTTTCCACTGAGCATTATACAACATTAAAGATGCATCATTTAAACATATGTCCATAAACCACATGCAGGATGTTGGTGGTCATAAACACTTCCTCTGTGTGGGTGGCATGGGTGGTCCAAAAACAGCTGTGGTCATAAAAAGTGTAATAAATCTTATTTTGTCACATGGTGCATTATATTTACTACTCCCATTGCATCAAAGGTTTCTATTTACAACATGTTTTTGCAACAGTTGAGTATTCTAATCAATTCTAAATAAACTTTGAACAAATGCTAAAAGCATATTTGGTCATTTGAAATTATTTTGGATTTGTTACATGTCGCGCTGCTTGCTTGCAATGTAGATGGTAAATACACTATCAGAAATACATATTTGTACTTGTAACAATGTAATTGATATAAAAAATATATATTTTTTACTATTAAGTGGTACATACCAGGGTTGGGGAGTAACGGAATACATGTAACAGGATTATTTATTTAAAATACAAATTATTAGTAACTGTATTCCACTACAGTTACAATTTTACTCATTGCTAATCTTAATTAATGTGGCTATTTATAGCCATTTTACATGCACCTGTTATGAGGCACAATCATATTTTTTTGTCAAGAAAATCCATGTTAGATCATATTTTTTTTCTCTAGTAAGACCTGTGATATTAGGGCAAAAATCTTATTCTAGATGAGAATTTTTGTATTATTTTCTGTAAACATTTCTAAAAATCCTTAAAACAAGATCAGTTTGCTTTTATAAGACACTGCATAAGATATTTAGGTTTTTCAGAGAATGTATTTTTAACATGTGTATTTTGTCTTACTTTACTGGCAGGGTTTTTATAGTCAAAACAAGTGAACAAAAATTGCCAGTGCTGAAGAAGTAATCCAAAGTATTTAGAATACGTTACTGACCTTGAGTAATCTAACAGAATACGTTACAAATTACATTTTATTCTGTAATGAAATGTAATGCATTTTGTAATGGAATACATTTCAAAAGTAACCTTCCCAACCCTGTACACAGCTGATATGTGAAATTGAAATTTCAGGTAAGAAATTCATTACAGATATCTGAAATTGCATTTTGAACAGGAGTGAGTGACAGATCATTGTGGAATTCTACTAATTAAAATGCAGTAATATTATTTACTAGTTGAAAACCCATTTTTGATATCAAGAATGGGTATTCCCAGTAATGAAGTTATTTTTTAATATCAAGAATTAATAAATAAATGTATTTATTAGTGCAAACTTAATTACTGATATCAAAAGTTACCATTTCACTAGTAGTATTTCCAAAGCTGATCTCAAGAATGAGCATTTTAACTAGTGAAAATTGAAGTATAGATATCAATAATTCATATCCTGCACACGTTTAAATGTCGAAATGGCTTGCGATACAAACAGTGTAAACCTGCAGTTAAGACTGGGAGAGATTAAGTATTGTCGCGCTGCTAGTCTTCTGTATACAATTTATTAAAAAACTGAATAACAGTTTAGTTTTGTCAAGAAGGCCAATGTGAAGTTGATTTACTGATGTATAAAACAGCAATAAAGTAATTCAGTTCAACAGTTCTCAGCTTGTTTTGGATGTGTCGCCCACTTAAAGAAGATGGCATGAAGTTGAACAAATAAGTATTTAATGTAAATTCTATTAATCGAAATAAATAATCCTGATTACAATATTAAGGGATATAATCAACTCCTGGTCAGAGTGACATCAGTGTTAAACTCACATGCTGAAAGCAGCTGCGTACACTGGGCTCCATGTTACTGCCTCCAAAAGCGGCCGCCTCCCCGAGCTGATGTGGGATTTGAATGCTGTTGTGTAGCAGTGAAGCAAGCTGCCTCCGGCTACAAAACCCTGAAGCACTGGCCACCTGAGCGAACAGATCTGTGGAAGGATGTCGGTTGTAAACACGAAACTCAAAAATCATTACATGATGTAACAAGAAGCCTAAGTGGACGCCAGAATTATGATCCAACTGACAAATGTCATTGTGGAGTTCACAAGGACATTGTTGCAATCCACTCATGATAGGTCACTAAAAAAAGTTTACTCTGAAATTGTACTGTGAAATTACAAAGAAAGAAATAAGCCAGCATCTTCCAACATAACTTAATTCACCACATTTATAATTAATAGAACTGAATAGGATAGAAGGTTTTGTGGCTAAAAAAAATTACAATATCAAGATGAAAAGATACTTGCATTTGTACTTATCCTTTAGGTGTCCTTTTGAAAGCGAAAACAAGCCGATCTTCATGGACAGCACTTGAACTTTTCCACTTCTGCCACTATCACATGTGCAAACAGAGAAAGTGAGAGGCAAGTTCAACCTTAAAGATAAAATGTGTCATTTGTTTGATGTTACAATAGGGGTAGAACAGGGCTAAAAGCACACCTTAAGGAAAATGTGCTTTATTTCTGGTGACAAAATGGATATTTTTTTGCATTTTATTGAATATTGATGGAGCAACATAATTTGTGTGAAAAGAAATAATAACAGAGGGTAGTTTTGATTAAAATTCAGTTGATGGTGAGGAAGCCTTTTACCCCACGCTTGGGGTAAAAAGGCCCACACGCTTGGGGTAAAAGGCCTAAACAATTGGGGTAAAAGGCCCATACACTTGGGGTAAAAAGGCCCATACACTTGGGGTAAAAAGGCCCATACACTTGGGGTAAAAAGGCCCATACACTTGGGGTAAAAAGGCCCACACACCTGGGGTAAAAAGGCCCACACACCTGGGGTAAAAAGGCCCACACACTTGGGGTAAAAAGGCCCACACACTTGGGGTAAAAAGGCCCACACGCTTGGGGTAAAAAGGCCCACACACTGGGGTAAAAAGGCCCACACGCTTGGGGTAAAAAGGCCCACACACTGGGGTAAAAAGGCCCACACGCTTGGGGTAAAAAGGCCCACACACTGGGGTAAAAAGGCCCACACACTGGGGTAAAAAGGCCCACACACTGGGGTAAAAAGGCCCACACACTTGGGGTAAAAAGGCCCACACACTTGGGGTAAAAAGGCCCACACACCTGGGGTAAAAAGGCCCACACGCTTGGGGTAAAAAGGCCCACACACTTGGGGTAAAAAGGCCCACACGCTTGGGGTAAAAAGGCCCACACGCTTGGGGTAAAAAGGCCCACACGCTTGGGGTAAAAAGGCCCACACGCTTGGGGTAAAAAGGCCCACACGCTTGGGGTAAAAAGGCCCACACACTGGGGTAAAAAGGCCCACACACTTGGAGTAAAAGGCCCACACACTTGGGGTAAAAAGGCCCACACACTTGGGGTAAAAGGCCCACACACTTGGGGTAAAAAGGCCCACACACTTGGGGTAAAAAGGTCCACACACTTGGGGTAAAAAGGTCCACACACTTGGGGTAAAAGGCCCCTTCTAGTGATATTGCATTTTATAGGGCAATATTAGTCAACTAATGCAAACAATTTTGAGACAGCAAGATGCTTTTTTGAGAAACAAATTAAGATACTGCCTACTCAAAATAACTACTTCAGGGTGCATGATTTCCTGATAATTTCAAACACATTTGGCATTTATAACATCTCAAGTATTTTATTAACAAATTAATCTCTATTGTGATTGGATCAGTCAATGTGAGTCCACTTTGAACATTTTTTAAAACAAATCTATTCCCCCCACTTAAGAAAAACAGAGTGTGTTTTATAAAAAAAACCTTTTGATTAAATGACCTTGAACAAAAATGAAAATGACAGATACGTATTTTGTCTCAAAATAAATGTGATAATTTCAGGGATTCTCATTAGCAACATAAATTTGCAACATTTTTAAAAAAAATTTAAAAAATTAGATCAAATTGCCTCAGAATAAATCTTTAGACACAACACGCAAAACATCTCATGGATCAGGAAAATGTTCCAGTGTATAGTGGCAAAAAGGTGTTTAGGTAAGTACTGTGATAGTTTTTGTTGCCATTTAATGTTTTGGGACAAAATAAAATCAAAGGAGCCTTTTAACCTGCGGGGCCTTTGGCTCCGTTGTACCCTACTTGTTCTTACCCCAGTTTAATGTGCAGAAACAACTCTAAGCAAGCAATTTGTAGGTTGACTTCCCGAAAAAAAAAAGTGTACAAATTTTGGCTCTGTTTGTTTAAATAGTCTAATGAATCAATTTATAGCTCTACTAATGACGTGTTTTTGGGGTGGGACATCCTGCTTGACGAACAACTGAAGATGCGGGCATGGTCAAAACAATCGTTATTTTTGCAATTCCAAGTGGCTAAATTCCACTTAGGTCAGCGTCAACCACTGGTTATTTATTCACTAAACAGTAGGACTGCAGAAAATTGTATTTGGAACTATACTCTAAAATTTAAGCATTTTTTCTCATTAGATAAATTAGATAAAGTGGCATCAGCAAACAAATGCCTTTATTTGAACAGTATATCTATTGTTTTAGCAGTCAAAACCAATCAAAATCTTTTTGTGAAATAGTTTGCTTAAAAAGCGTGCTTTTGCTATCATTCTTTAAAATCAATGCTACTTTAATCTAGTGACATTCATACATTTTTAAGTGTGGCTTAATGTCCAAATACTTTTTAGGGCATTTGTATATAAGATATATATACAAGATGGATAAGACACTTACAGACCTGTCATAGACTTTCAGAAGCCAGTTGAGACACAGGTCCACACATAGAGGGACGTTCAGGTCTGGGTGTACCTGCTGAAGTTCTTTATAGATTGTGCAGAGACAGTTAATGATGTCTGGAATCTCTAGCAGCTGTCCTTTATGAGTGAAATTGTGTTGATCAAAGACGCTCTGGGCAACACTTAGCTCCAAAAGGTCCACTGAAACAGAAAAACAGTATTCACTTATGATTTCATCTCCACTTATTTCTGGCTCCACAATGAATTTCATTCAGTGCATTTTAATGAAAGGCACCAAAGCGTCTAACGTTGCGTAATGAAAATTCCCAACTGAAAAGGCAGCAAAAATTATACTTCTTATCAGTATTCATAAGATTTACAAGCAATTACAACAACTATCCCTTCCTAATATTGTACTAATGTTGTCAGCAGGCGGCTTGCTGGCTCAGAAGCTTTAAAAACCCCTACTGCAACTTCGAAGCTCAAGGACTCGTAGTTAGTGTACCATAAATGCTGCAAATGTGCCTGACAAAATTGCCTAATAGAGCCCAAGAGTCAAAATTGCTGTTGTCCCCTGCAGTAACAGAGCACAACAGTGCCCACCCACTTTTTCAGCCATTTTGGTTCCGGAAGTATTTTTTCCATGAATTTTTTCCAAAGGCTTTACATGAAATCCTTCATAAAAGCATTCTAAGTCATGAACCAAACCAACCAGCTCCAAGGTGAATTACAACATTACAAACTTTAATTTGAACCAAAAAATAATTTGAAAATCAGACAAAAAGCCAAAGGTACAAGACTGTGTACTTACCCTCTTCCACAAGGGCATGAACTACAATTCCACAAAGCAATGCGAATGATGCAACTGAATAAAAAATGAAGGAAATATCTAAACTACTGATTTTAGGTTGTTGATTATAAGTATAGAAACAATATATTTTAAGTTTACTGCGAAATATTCCGATATAGTCAAATAAATATGTAGTATGAGTGTATAGGGAGACCTACTCGATTGCGTCATTCACAGTGCATCATAAAAGTGGGCGGTTGCTGCTGGATATGTCTGGTGGGTTTAGTTGCCCGTGGGTCTCTGATTAATGAATCATTCTCTGCTGGACCATGGGCAGTGTAGTTGTTCACCAGGAATTGTGATATTAAACACCATTTTAAAACAATGAAGTTTAAGTAAGGCACACTGATGGCTTCAGCAGAAACATTTACCGTTGATGAACAAACTCTGAGCTCATGGTAGGCCGGTATTTAGAGATTTATTAGGTATTGTTAAAAATCAATTAGTCTATGGAAAGAATAAATAGGATTATTACTTCCGAAACCAGACTGTCTATTGTGAGCTTGCAGTTTAAATGTGATGACGTAAAAAGGCGAAACAAAGTCAAAACAAAATTTTTTTTTCAATTGTGTTGTGTTCGTTTGTTGCCCTTTAAAAACAAACAAATAGTGCAGTCCAATTTACGAACATATTACTCTTATGATCCGGTTCTTTTAATATATCAATCCAAACGACTCATCAACAGACTATTTATCAGTTTGAATCAATCTGATGAATCCTTCACTGAGTCGGAGCGGTTACTGATTTAAAAGTGACTAATTTTCGCAACCACAATCAGTCACGTTACTGTTTTGTTTACTTAAAGGTTCGTGTAACTTATATCAGTCATTACACTTGTTTTTCATGTGACAATATGTAAATAAATATACATTTCTAAACCAGTAGGCCAAAATGGAAGGCATACATATATAGATGCACACTCACTGAGCACTTTACTAGAAACACCTGTACACCTACTTATTCATGTGATTATCTAATAAGCCAATCATGTGGCAGCAGAACAATGCATAAAACCATCAGAATGGGGAAAAAATGTGATCTCAGTGATTTCGACCATGGCATGATAGTTGGTGCCAGACAGGCTGGTTTGAGTATTTCTGTAACTGCTGGTCTCTTGGGATTTTCACCCTCAACAATCTTTAGAATTTACTAAATTGCTAAAAACAAAAAACATCCAGTGAGCGACAGTTCTGCAGACATAAATGCCTTGTTGATGAAAGAGGTCAATGGAGAATGGCCAAACTGGTTTGAACTGACAGACAGGCTACGGTAACTCAGATTACCACTCTGTACAATTGTAGTGAGCAGAATAGCTTCTCAGAATGCACAACTTGTTGAACTTTGAGGCGGATGGGCTACAACAGCAAAAGACCATGTCGGGCACATTATCAGAATCATGGTGTACCTAATAAAGTGCTCAGTGAGTGTATAAACACATGGGGAGCTCCCCTGCTGCAAAAGCAGAATTACTGTATGTTGGAAACACTGCAGTACATTACAAATTTCCAAAGAGAGACAATCTTTTTTATGAAGTTATTTCCTTATTAAATGTTGATGTCAATACAGCACAATCCAGTTTACAAGATGTGTATGGAACAGCCTGAAGACATAATCAACAAGTATGAAGCACTGCAAGAATATGTAACTCTTACATGAGTACCATTTTCATGTACCATGGTATTCCAAGGTACTTCAATGAATGCCATGGTACTACGAATGGTATCATTTCCAAAAACATGATATTGCCATAGTACAAGTCTAAAAATCTATGGCATTGCTATGGTTCCATTTCTAAAAACACATGACCATAAAACTGTACTTTTTGATACTTTTTGACTGTCAAAATAATAAAAATAAGACTTAAATATAAGTCAAATCACTCACAGCAGAGGGCTTTCTGTATCCGGCGGCTCTTCATAGCCGTACGGTATGCAGAGAAACGCACATGACTCAGAGCAGCTGCATATAGAGGGTTAAAAATAAAGACTGGATGTGAAGTAAATGACAGAGCAAAGTCTGTATCTATCATCACACTGAAAAGTTGCAATAGACCTCAACTTCTAGTTCTATTATGGATGAGCTCATGCACACTGTGTGAGTGTTGTGCATGTATATGGAGTCGTGCACTAATCAGAGAGAATGACAGAACACTTGACTGACAAGGAAAATAACAGACCCATTGATTGAAATAGCTGTGTCATTTTTGGATGATCCCAGGACGTGGTTTGCTGCTCATGACTGAAAAGTGAGAGTTAATGATCATTATTAAGTATTTTGACAGAAACCCGTTACCTTTCATTGAAAGGCACAATACAACTGAATTCTGATGAAAAATTGAACACATGGGAAATCATATTGTACATGATTTATTATAGCAGAGATTAGAATGTATGAAGCAAAACTCACTTGATATAATAAGGGACGCCATTACGAAAAACAGCTCTCTGCCACGGGAACTGAACGGAAACTGGTTGGGGAGACAGAAGGTTTCTACGATGAAGTTGTGCCACTTGAAAAACTTAGAAGCAAACTAATATGGTTAAAAACGTTTTAGGCACTTGCGAAAAATGTTGCATAGTGAGGATTTCTTCAAAAATAATGCCATAAATAGTTTTCATTTATCAGTTAACGTCATACAAAGTCCAGTAAACATAAAAAAGCTAAATCAATATTCGGTGTGACCACCTTTGCCTTCAAAACAGCACCAATTCTCCTAGGTACACCTGGACACAGTTTTTCTTGGTTGTTGGCAGATAGGATGTTCCAAGCTTCTTGGAGAATTCACCACAGTTCTTCTATCTATTTAGACTGTCTCAATTGCTTCTGTCTCTTTATGTAATCTCAGACTGACACGATGTTCAGTGGGGGGCTTTGTGGGGGCCATGACATCTGTTGCAGGGCTCCCTGTTCTTCTATTCTATTCTATTCTATTTGCAAAAGAAATGTTTGGGAGTCTAAAATGTATATTTCCTACTGACACACTAAAGCTGAAGATATAAATAACCTTAAGACAAGACAAATATTTCTGTGAAACAGCTTATGTGTACTGTATATACAAGAGAAATTTCCATGATTGTTTAAGGTTTTTACAGTAATAAATTTCCATACGTTTTCAAGGCTTGGAAATCATTTTAAATTCCCTAATATTTCCCTAAAGTTTCCCATGACTGTGGGAACCCTGAAAATGAAAATGCATTGAAAATGGTTCACCCCAACTTACCAGAGAAGAAGTCGTGGGACAAATATTTGTTACCAGTTTGAGAGTATTGTAACAGTCTGTGATGATTAACCAAGGTACCCTGGTAAGATTTTGAAAAGACAAACAAATAAAAAAAATCAACATTGAAATACTATGATGACAACGGATAACAAAGGATAAAAATTATGCCTGATATCTTACAGTGCTATCAAACCCATAATGATCAAAACAGACCCCCCCCCCCAGATCAGTGGGCACTTAAAATTTACAGTGCTTCAAAATTTCTTTCATCTGAAGAGACAAACTACGCAGGGGGCAGACTGGACAAATATGAAGACATTGTTATAAAGATATGAGGAAAGAGTCCGTGGTACTTCACTTCTGAAATGACCAGACACTTCAGTCTTCAGTAGTCTGTGAAGAAACATCTCTGCCAAAATATAATTACATCACTTTTCATCTTTTGAGATAGACAATGACACAACCCTTTCAGTTAAATTAATATAACAATTACATGAAATCCCAAGATACTCGTTTGGGGTGAAAAATATTGTTGTCTGAGCTCTATAAACGAGTTGGCAGCAGCCTTGCTGTGGTTTGATGGAGGCCCAAGAGTGTCATTGGGGAGGTAGCAGCTTAATAATTTATGTTCTCCAGCTGCCCAGATCGATATGGAAGGTCAATATTTCTGCCTACGGGATCCTCAGAGGAACATGACAATCACACATTCGTCCAGCCGCAGGATAAAGGCATGCCCAATAACAAAGTAGTGGACTCTAGGTGGTGTTGGTGATCCTAATGCAAGATTAAAAAGAATAAATTCTTCAAGATAGGAATGAGTGATACCACTTATATTCTTTTCGATCTGATACCAATCATATTAAAACCAATAACGTTGATACCAGTACCGATACCTCTATTAAATTGTTTTTGGGTTTTTTGTGATTTTGTGTGATAAAATGGTTAATTACAAATATTATTTTTAATCATAATTCAAGTCATTATTGTTTTTTTGTTTTTTGTTTTTTTGTTTTTTTTTTACATTTATGGGCCTAAACAGAAAATTATTAGACTTCTGTTTTGTTTACCCTTACAAAAATTAACCATAGTTTAACTACAGTAACCATAGTTTACCCATGGTATTTAGTTAAACCATAGATACCACAAAATTAACCATGGTTACTACTACAATATTACTGTAGTAAAACCATGGTTTCAAAACCATGGGCATTCCCATTTCTCCCATTCATTTTTAATAGAAGTGGCCTGTCTTTGCTAAATAGTCTCTGCTATAACACTGATATGGTTAACACACATATTGTTTATGTCTTGTGGCTATACTTTTGAAATAGTGAGTATTAATGTTTACGGATTGACCCCATTCACTTCAAATGTAAGTGCCTCACTTTCACAACTTTGGGGTGTGAATATATCAGTGAGGTATGCTGACTTGTTGTCCAAGCCATCTTTATAAATACTATGTGGCCTAGTGGGCTAATGTTACAGAATATTTCATGTTTGTAGTCTAAATGAGTTTTGAGGCTTGAGAATGTCTTACCTGTGAGATTTCTAGGTCAATACTGGAATTCTGAGGCTGTGCAGGAGAATCTGGAACCATCTGAAGACCAGAGAAAAGATGCTTACTGACTGCTCTAGGATGAAGTTGCTCTGTTCCCTCATTCAAACTCTAGTAGACTAATAATGGTGATAAAAATGCCATATACTTAATACTAGATACATTATATTATCGAAAGTCATGCTTCAAATCATGCAATAAAAATGACAGAGAGTTGCTACAGTATTGAAACTATTTTCACTCACAGCAGTCTCATCAACGTTCTCCAACATGCAGTCAACCATGGTATGTTCCTCAGAGTGCAAGCCCTTATCCTCCATCTCAGCCAGGCCAAGGTCCAGTTGGTCCATGGCATCTTGAATGTCCTGGAGTTTACCTAGTGCCCAGTCAACCTCATGCTGCCAGCTGGCGGCCTGGGCACTGAACCTCTCCCAGTGCTGCTGAACCTCAAAGGCTTGATCCTGCACTGCTTGAGCCAGCTGACAGATCTTCTCTTCCTGGACTGTCTCTGAAAAAGGTTAAAAGTGGTTTTCAGTTAATAAGTAAGAGCATGAGCCGTGTTTCCCACAGGATTTTGTGAGACTATGGTGGGTGGACCTAAGATTATTTTTTTTAAACAGCTTTCAAAGTTTTTAACAGCAGTATCAATTATTGAAGTAAACATTCAGAATGACATGCAACATAAAACTACTACTGGTCTTCACTGTATGATTATAATACATTCACACTTTTTAAAGCTACTATAGTTACTCAGTCGAGAGCAGTGAGTGTTTTTTCATTTTCTTGTTATGGTTGTTTGATTATTATAATGACACACTAGACAGCAGCAGGTTTATTAGCTTACATTTATACTTTCAAGTTGAACATTTTACTACAAATCCTCTTTTTTACCCACTGTTTACGTTCACTTTAGACATCACTCTCTGTGTTTACATGAATAACTCACCAAGACGGGCATTTTGGCGGCAATTTTGAAATGTATTTGACCGTTCAGGTGCACATTAGAGTGAGCATTTTCAGAAAACACGCACATGTTCAGCACACACACATACACCGCCTGTCAATCAAACAGGGCTGACTGACTGGGAGTGAGAGATGCTTTGCCAAAGCAATGGCGCAAAACACAACATTAGAGATATTTTATGTTATTATGAGAAGTATAAAAATATTTTCGGTGCATTATGAAACTGTGGTGGGACAAATTAGGGCCGCCACAGTCTAGGTAATTAATGGGAAACACTGATGAGCTAACTGCCACAGTTCATAGAGATTGTCTGTAATAAACTTAATAAATTGAAGTATAAGTGTAATAAACCTAATCAAAAATGACTACAGTTTCTACTTCTACAGCAATGTAACCAACAAATCAAAACAAAAATTAAGTGAATAATTGTTTCTTTTTCACATAAACAATTAGCATAATTCAAGAAAGAAACATAATTCTTTCTATAGGTAAGAATGGCTGGAAGAGTTAAATTGAAACAAAGGCTTTTACAAGGTTTCTGCAATCCTTAGAGAGGATTCAACCCATATTAATATTTTAGTTAGCCTAGCTGTATTAGCATTGAAATCTCTGATTCATTTAAACAAATCAGTTCATTCGGACGGCTCATTTCAAGGAACCAGTGCAAAAAAACATTAATTGGATCTTCAAATCAAAATAAGTCCTCCTATGAATCTTCCTGTGACATTTTTGTTCATTATGTAGGGAAACAAATGTTTATTTCCATACTGCTAGTTACAACTGATTTCATAAAAAGATTGTGTCAAATGTTGTGTTTATGATCCAACATATCACCCTTACCGTTGTAGTTCTACGAAGTTCACTTGATGTTTAGTGATTTACCTTTGTTGATTTGGATTGAATTAAATCATATAACATTTATTCAAAAGAGCAATTAATTTGTGTATTGGATACATCACTAGTTTTATAAAGTATCCGAGAGGTGTGTTTAGGGGTCCCAGCCATCCAGGATTTTGGCTGGAGGCTATGTCTTAGAAAAAGTCATTTTTAAAAAAAGTTTTTGTTTTTTGTTTTTTTGCAGCTCAATCATTTTGCATTAGAAAGTCCGATTCATTTGAGTTAATCGGTTCTTTCAGTCAGTTTGCACATATCTCTCCTAAACAGTCCTCTCTATTTTATATATGAACCATCGGGCAATCCAGTTCATTTTAGTGAATCGGTATGTTTGGACGTTTGATGTAGTTTTATTCGTATAATTCTCCACATATAAGTCTCTCCACATAATTGCAGGTCTTCTTATTTGTTGCTGAATATTTAGTTAAAGGCTTTCTGTTCACCACTTTGTTTACACATACAGTATATAAATAATGGTGTTTTTCAGGATGTGTAAATAAAGATAGATTTTTGTGTGAACGGGCCTCAACTTTAGCCATTTTACTGTAGCCTAATGCTTTCATGTTTATTTTATAATGAGAGTTTATTTGATTTCCTTCCTTTTCACTGTAAGGTCACCTGGAGTTGGCCCAATGTTTATGTAAATGTATTTGTTTTGTTTTGTTTAATAAATGTGAATATTAATGCATTTAAACCTTTATGCATATAATTATAAACACTGAAAAATTTCTACAATTCTGCACGCATAGAATGCAAAACATCTTAAATGTTCCGTTTACTTGTTAATCAGTAAAATGTGGACTGGGCTTTCACATATTTTAGTTGTTCTTAAGGCTCAGGTACAAAGAACCTCAGTGTTCATATATTATTGTGGCCCAGCACTTACCTCTTTACTCAGCTGTTATAAACCAGCTCAGATTTACATCCCTCCTATTCAACACTCTCTCACTTTTCAATTTGTGTCCTAAAAGGTTTATTGTCTCCACTGAGCCATTACTGAGAAACATAAATCAAGCAAAACTGATACTGTAGACTAAAACTTTGACCTCCAGAAATGAAAGGTGTAATAAAAAATTAATGGAGTTTCATAACAAAGTTTGGGAGGAGCATGTTCTTTTAATCTGACCAATAACATCGCCAGAGTAAGCATATATAAACAACTGCTTACATTCATGCTGCGACGATTCCTCCAGCATTTAGCTCTGCTCACTTACCCACAACAGATCCATGTGACAGTTATGGATGACACACTACTCTGCTCAAAGCATTTGTTCTCATCAGATAAGCTCTTCCATCACAATCGTTACATTATTCATCAAGCTGCTGCAGAAGCCAACATTCATATTTCGTGGCAGCGCTGGCTACCAATTTAACCGTTGTTTTTGCACTGTTTTTCTTTTATTCTCATCTTTCCTCACCGAAGCAGACCTGGTGTCAAGGCTGCCCCCGTACAGGCCACTGCTTCACTGTAAACCAGTCGTACAGCCCCCTATGGCTGTACACAGGTCCTCTCATCCTATTTTTCCACTCGGAGCGGTCCATAGCATGAGGCTGCTTCCGTGAATGGGTGCTGCTCAAGCTTCATGCCACTTGAGCTCTTTTACAGCTTTAATTTAACATGAGGGAATCAAAAATGTTTCTATTTAATTCAAACATTATTCCAAGCATTTAAATCCGGTTCTCCCGCACAGGTGATTTCTGTCAGCCTGATTACCTCACCGTGCAGCTTGTTTAGGGCACGTTCCATTCAGTGATCATTCCCTTGCCCTATTCCCTTCGAAGACTTTACCATCAACCGTGAGATATTTGGAGGGCTAAGAAGTGGGGGGCTAAAAAAATTTGAAACTCACTTTTTTGGGAGGACCCCCATTCGAATGCAGGCTGGGCTTACCCGTTCGAATCGCCATGAAAACCTTAAGTCAGTAGGATGCAGGATACGCAGCAGAGTAAATCATTTATGCAAATCAGATCAACAAAAGAGGACATTCAATTTACATTTTCAACCTGCCAAATTCCATCCAGCTCTCCCAAGTTAAATCCCCACGAGGCCTGCTCTTCGCAGATGAGGGGAGACTCGCTCCAAACAGCCTTGTCCGTACATATGGAGGGCCCTCCCGTTCAGATACTGTGAGGGATCCTAAGGTGGCAGGGGTGGGAGGTTTATCCCCCTTCCTCCAGAGGGGCTGGGGGGATGGCCTTCCAGCCACAGGCATTGTAGACACAGCGCAACAGCAGATAGCTCATTTCCATGCGGCAGCAACCGCCACTGTTTCTGCAGTGTTTCCGCCTATTTTCACTCTACTCATACTCTACCTATCCTGTAGCTCTCAGTTTCCTATACCCAAAGCAGACCCTAGCATGATGCTGCCTCCGCAAGTGGCAACTGCTTGTTCCATCATCTGTGGCAATTCTGCCCTTCTCACACACAGGCTCAGCAGACCCCCCCCCCCCCCAAACCGAAAGCCATCTTGTACTTTTCCCTTTGTGTGCCAGCAAGGAAGGGGTTGTCCCATGCCTTCCATATCTTGCCTGAGATTAGATAAAGAAGCAGAAACCACCAAGTTCTAAAGGCTCTTGGCTGAACACACACATTCCACAAACATACCCTAGATAAGTTACTCACACACATAGGGTTATAAAAGCTCGAAGCTCAGTTCCTGTTTCAGTCGCACTCTGTCTGTGAAGAGCACTCCGTCTGTGAAGCTCAATAAAGACAAATACTTTTTGCACCTTGGCTCCCGGCGCATCATTCCTTACTCCTATAAACCAGATAAAACATTCCTGGCATAGTCAGCAGGATAGGAAGGGGAAAAATAGTGGACTCATCACTTGTCGGGCAGCGACGCATCGAACATAAATAAATCTCTGGAGTGTGGTGACGTCGAGCCGGCTAGAAGAAAAATGAAAGAGACTAACTAAGGACGATAGACACATGAGTTGAGTCACTACTCCTATCCCTACCAAAGACCTGTGGTTGAGGAAGATTTCCCTGACTGTGTAGGGGCAGTAAGGATGGCCCAGCAAAGCCAGGGAAGCCAATGAGTGAGCTGCAGCCATCGAGCATGTCCACGTTGCCACTGAAAGAAAAAGGTGTGGTCATCAGAGGAACCAGTTGACCCACCTAACAGCAAATTTTCTAAAAAACTAACACCACTAACAGTTAAACGCACAACTCTGAAACACTGTGGGGCGGTAGCAAGAGATGGCGTTGAGTAAGAGGTCGAGACTGAAACTCATTATAACTATAAACCGCCAGATCCCAATTCTCAGAGTAACTGGGCCAGGGAAGTTGGTGACCCACGTAAAGACCCACATAATGCTAGAGACCAACTAGACTGCCTCAAGCGGGTGTTTATGCTCTCATGGCGTGAATGCCGTACAATTTTAACTCTCAATCTGAAGTCCACTGATCGACGGGCTTTGGACAGAGAGATCGCCCGCTCCACCACCTACTAAGAAAGATATACCATGGAAGCAGAAGAAGCTGGGTGGGGCATAATATGTTTTTTTTTTAAAGAATTAATGTGGAAAAAGTTGAACTGGTCTAAGGTGGCAAACATTAAACAGAAACCAGGCGAAGGTGTGGTTGAATATACAGAGAGACTAGGGGTGGTGTACATCATTACTCAGGCATACAAGGTGTTGGATCTGACCTGGATGCACTGTGGTAGCTGGATGGTACGTCAGGCCCATTCATGGGAATGTGGCTGGATGGCCTGCTCTCTGAAGTGTGCAAGGCACTGACTGCATCTATCTCTGCCCTAGTGAGCCCGTCGACACTGATAACATGCAGACAATGATAACATGTGGCAAGTAATTAGCACAAGTACATAACCTCAGAGCGCTGATGGTCCAGTCCGCTGGTCAGAAGGGACCCAGGCGTGGGTAAGCAAAGGATGAGTGCCATTACTGTGGCAAAAAGGGGCATTGGAAAAAAGACTGCCACAAAAGGATATGTGGTAAAGAGCAGAAGAACCCCTCTAATCAAGCTCAGGTAACTACTAAGCCTAGTCCAGTCGCACAGTTCAGCAAATTGTCACCCGCCACACAGAGGTGCCATCGCAGGGCCTAAGGAGACAGAGAAAGAGAATGTTTTCTAGATCAGCATCTCCTCCAGGCCCTTGGAGGAACACTAGGACAGAAACCGGACATTTTCTATGTAAGAGCCACCATTGCAAGAGAAAGGCAACCGATGGGATGGACCATACACCATTCTGCTAATAACCCCAATGGCGGTAAATCTAATGGGGGAAAGATAGGTGGACCCACTCTTCACATTGTCGTCCTGCCCGAAGCATTGCAGGCCAAACGGAGTAAAGGAGCCTGAGGAAAGCACTCCCCCTTTTTGCGGGGGAGGGGCCGGCCAAGGGTGAATACACCACAACTCCCCCTTTTTCAAATTAGTCCATGATAATGCTGCAGACGATGAGCGGTGAGGTGAATCCACCCTTAGAACTTGATCTGCAAAACAGAGAAAGAAAAATAAATAATAATCAAGCTAGAGTACAGTTACTGCTTATTCGTGTAATTGCTTTAGTGTTTCTGGTACCACATGCACTGGGTCCAGTGGCAGCATGACAAGATCAGACACAAACTTGAAATCAATTAGCTTGGTCTCCAGATCAAAACAACTGGGTGGCATTTTCTGGCCCGGGTTTCTTGGTGGAGCCACAGGACGCAAACCTGCTTGCAAGACTATCAGACGACTCGTGCATATTAGCTGCAGGCCGCTCAAAGACTGTCCTGATTCCGGGAGTGGGGCACTTGTGGGAACTGAATTTATGGACTAAATATTTTGTGTTAACAAATTTAATCAAAAATATTAGAGACACAGTGCCAAATCCACCACCTGCAAGAGACTGGGCCACAACAATTGAGAACTGGCATGCAGGCATGTTCGGCTCACTATTTAGAGTACTTGCGCAATTGTTAGTACCACTGTTAATGATATGTCTCCTTATATTGATTGTCTATAAGTTAATATGCTTTGCTGTATCTAAAATGTTTTCCACAAGTGGTAGTTCTGCCCCTCTCCTTCCAATGACAGAAAATAGGTATTGGTGACAATATTTATTATCAAGAGGGGGAAATGTGGTATAAGCTATTTTTCTATGAAGAACTGTGAAAGCATGTTGTGCTTAGGCTGCATTTCTTGTTGTACTTTTCCCTTTGTGTGCCAGCAAGGAAGGGGTTGCCCCATGCCTTGCATATCTTGCCTGAGATTAGATAAACAAGCAGAAACCGCCAAGTCCTTAAGGCTCTTGGCTGAACACACACATTCCACACACATACCCTAGATATGTCACAATCCAATCACTCTGTCAGTCTGGCTTTTTGTGTGACAGGGTCGTGACATCATTGTTCTGTGTCTGTCTTGTGTTTTGTCTTCTGTCTTTGTGTGAGCGCACAGCTTCAGTTGTGGTTTCCCTGCCGTGCTCTCTTTGGTCGGTCTGGTGTCTCATGTCTGGAGCATGGTGTCTGGATCCTGACTTCCCTGTCTGGTTCGGTTTCGATTTTGGGATCTGGACACTCATGTTCCATGTCTTGTCTTGTATTTGCATGAGTGCATTGTGCTTATGTCACCTTGGCAGGATGCACTCAATCTTTGTCTGTCTCTCACAACCGCGGATGCGCTTTGCACTGCGCGCCCGGGTCACGAGCTGTTTTAACATGTGCTGAGGTTCGGTCACTTCGGTTTTGGGTTTGTGTGTGGCCGAACTCTCACACAGGTGTCCTGTCTCATTTTGTCGCCTGTTGCGTGCAGTGCGTGGTGTTTGCCTCGTTGCCTTAGGCTTTGACTAGTGTGAGAATGCATGGCATTGCTTTATTAGCGTTGCTGTGGATTCTCTCGTCTTATCTGTCAGTTGGCATGAGCGCATGTTGCCTATTGTCTTGGCGATATGCGCTTGTGCCTTTCGGGTGTCTGCGTTTTTGTGAGAGCATGTGGCTTTGTTTTGTTTCTGTTTTGCCTCATGTCTTTCTGTCTTGGGTCATACCCCGCCTCCTTGTTTGCTTATTATTAGTTCATTTTGTCACACCTGCTCTGGCCATTAACCTGTTGATTTCTCTCCCTAATTTAGTCTTCTCGTGTGTGCTGTCCAGTGCCAGTTCGTCCTGTTCGTTGGTCTTGTTCATTGCTCCTGTTTTTCGGTCCTGTTCCCTGTCCAGTCAGTCTTGTGTGTTTTTAACCTTTTTGCTCCAGCCCAGCCCGTCCTTGTTATCATCGTCTGAATCTTGTTTTTCCCCTTTGGGGTAGTTTATGTTTTTATCTTGTTTTCTGTCTAAATAAACCTTTTTGTTTTTTACTCTGCAATTGGGTCCTGCCTCTGCTTCAGACATGACAAGATAAGTTACTCACACACAAAGGGTTATAAAAGCTCAAAGCTCAGTTCCTGTTTCAGTCACACTCTGTCTGTGAAGCTCAATAAAGACAAATACTTTTTGCACCCCTGGGGCCCGGCTCATCATTCCTTACTCCTTAAACACCGTATACAACAGTACTGTGATTAATTAATAAAATAAAATAAAAATACAATTATAAATTGAGCGATCAAATCCCCTGCTTCTCCAGTGTTTTATCCTGAAAAAGGACCTCTATATTCCAACATGAATTTAAGAAGAGTAAATGCCACAAACTGAGCTCAGTTTTTCCAAAATTTCAATAAGAACTCAAACATTTCTCAAAAAAATTCTCGTTTCTCACATTCTATTTTTAGGTGAAATATGTAAAACTCCTGAGCTATGAACGAGCAACCTCCAAACAACCTTAGTAATAAAATCACACACCGTGAGGATTCATACAGACAGAAATAGACAGACATATAGACATCCACACATTTCTCACCTGGAGCTGTCTCTGTACTGCTCTGGACCTCCACTGTCATAGGTTGAAATGGCATAGTCGGGCACACCAGATTTCGAGTGCTGTCTACATCCAGTTTTCGACCAATCAACTCACTGCTCAAGGCCTGTGTCTAACAAAATATTATACACAGAAAGTTGTGACATTTTAACAAACCTAATAACACAGATAAATTAAGAAATTCATTACATCATATTCCAGACAAATTAGAAGTGGTGAAACTGGAGAAATAATTACTCGAAAAGCAATCAGAAAATGCTATAAAAATCTTAACATTAGCTGAACTGTGAGTGACAAATTGAGGAACAACACCACTGAACCAGAGTGAAGACCATGTGTGGCCAATATAAGAAGCTAGAACTTCTAATTACTGATGACTGATAATATCACAAACTTTTGCTTCATCTTACCAAATTACTTGCAATAATGTCTTTTAAACTTATTAATCCAATCACCATTAACATACTTTATATTACTGTTTCAGTAGTTTACAAGTTAATGTAATCCTGCTTAGAGAATAGTGTAAACGTGTGTTGCTTGCTGTCCTGGGCAAATGGCTCAAGGCTTGACCCGAGCTCGAATACCCCCCAGACTTAGATTAGTTATTAATAAATAGATAGGAGGAGAAAGGGGAGGTGGAGGGATGCTAGAAGACTTGACACCATATAGAGGTGGTGGCATAGTGGACCAAATCACTGAACTGGTAAACAGAAGGTTGTTGGTTCAATCCCCACAACCACCACAGTTGTGTCCTTGAGTAAGACACTTAACTCCAGGTTGCTCCAGGGGGATGAGCACTGTAAGTCACTTTGGATAAAAGTGTCTGCTAAATGTAGAGGTAAGCAGCATGTTTATATATGCTAACTCTGGTGATGTGATTGCTGGATTAAATGCCCTTGCTCCTCCCAAACCTAATTTATAAAACTCCATTATATAAACTGTTGCAATAATTTAAGGTCTGTTAATGATTACAGTGTTTCTTATTTAAAAAATAGTGTTGTCTTTAGTGTTTAGCGTCCTTTGATCTTTAAATAATTCATCAGAACTACTGATAAAAAATAAAGTTATGTCAAAGTTTAGAACCACTGCTTTATATTGTTATCTTAATGTTGCAATTATTTGAGGTCTGTTCATGAACACAGCCTGCTGTGCATCTTTAGTACATTAATAATTCAGAAGTGTTCTAACAAACAAACAAAGTCATATAAAAGTAATCTGCTTAGCAAACAGTAATCAGGGGATTTTATTTTGCTGTCTTTTTTAATTAAACTAGTGACTTCAATATTATTTAGGGACTGCAAATCATTGTGCAGGCGTAAGAAGGATTATTAAAAATATTACATTATAATGCATAATGAATAAAAACTGTTTCAACATCATCACTCAAAATGCAAAACAACATTTATAGGGTTCAGTTCTCTTTAACTGGTTTGCGACATGTATTTACGTAATATGCCCACTTTAGCTTTGACCATCAGGAAGGCTTTTTAACATAGTGAATATCTGTTTCATAAAGGTATCTTGGCCTATTAACATATAGTGTGACTAACCGTACAGTAGCCTTGTTGTTGCAGTAAATTATGAACCTTTTCTCCAGCGGGGCTCTGCTGTGTCAAATTCTCATCCTTCAGCTTTATCCAGAAACAAAGCTCCTCAAGGACGGCTATGAGTCCGGTCCATTTTTCAGCTCCGGCCTCCAAACACTCCCTGAGTCAAAGAGAAGTTCAGTACAGTATGTTCTGTGGATATCTGTATGTCTATATTACTGGATATATTGCACAGACAAAATACCTTCTTGAGGCTATATGAATGTTGTCCATATCTCCAACCTTATCAAGCTCTTGTATCTGACCACCCAGAGCCCTTCTAGAAAGTTCATTTTGGGTGTCAACATCTGTCTGAATGTCCTGAGGAGAGACATTTAAAATAAATAACAGCAGGCAGAATTGCACCAATTCAATGAAATCTCAATGGTCTCTGATTAAATGATCTTCCCCTGTTATGTGTCGTCTCTAAATAGTATTAAAGTGAAAATACCACTGCTTGAATGAGTGTTTAATGAAACTTGCTGGCAGTCTAAAAATATAAAGGCTGCACTGCAAAAACATTTTCCAACTCTGTATTTTTGTCAATTTCCAGTAAAGATATCTAAAGATGCATTTTCTGGAGAAGCAAAGTTATATATTTAAAATAACTATAGATAATGACATTTGCTTTGAGAGAATATACAGTATACATATTGAATTTGTCATATTTTATACCACTTTACCAATTTGTCATATTTTATACCACTTTGAAACATTGCATAAATCTTACAAAATTTTGTTAGATTTGTAAAATTAATAAAACAAGAAAAATAAATTATATTATTCTTATATTCTCTCAAAACAAGTCTTATCTTTCACAATTCTGCTTGTCAAGTCAATTTATCTTTTTAGATATTTTTTAATAGAAAAAAAGACAACAATAATGTTTAAAAATATTTTGACAGTTCATAAAACTTTAATATATGAAGACAGTCTATTTAAAACATTTACCAGGCATAATATGACTTGTATGAGGAGATGTAGCTCTCTCGTTTGGGGCTGAGAAAAGTCTCCTGGCTCGAATTAGTTTCTTTAAGAGCGAAACTTGTTTTGCCACACAGAGTTCAACAGAGACAGACTAGAGATAGTCTCTGCTTATTATGCAGGAATCCATTAAAGTGCCAATACCATTATGTACTCTTATAAGTGGACAGTGCACTTAAAGCAAGGAAAGCCAAATTGAAATAACATTTGCTATCACTATTACAGTTAAAGATGTGAGGGAGAGAGCATGACCATATCTATCCTTACTTTCTTTTTTCCATTTTGGTGAACTTGTTCACTTGTTGACCTGCATTATAATGACACCTTGTAGTACAAATTTGCACAGGTGTAAAACAGTGAATCATAATTATAGCCTTCTAGAGAAAAAATAAATAAATACAAATCTAGCCTTTTCTTCCAAGTGTCAAAACAAAATTATAAATGGCAGGGATCTATATATATATATATATATATATACATTCACTCTACAAAGGTTACCACAACAGTGCTTTTTGTAATAGAGTAATATACCGTAGTTTCTGGTTGCCGAGCTTTGAACGATGCTCATCCAAACAGATTTTACTGCTGGAACAATGTGTTTTAGAAAATATGGTTTATGATGGCATGGCTCCTACCCAGACAATCATAAACGGTCCAGAGAGTTTGACTGTATTAACTGGCACCCTCACAAAACAACCGAATAAGGATTTGCACTCATGCACAGGATTTCTGTTTGTTCCACTGCATGGTTTTGCATCTGCCTTCCTGATTAAGACATACATGTCTCCTGCTTGTTTGTCATTGAATCTTTTTTTTTTTTTTTAAATCATTTTAATCAGAGAAACCCAGAGAAAGATTTTGGAAATTTTTAATGCCTAAAGGGTAATCAGATGATGTTTTCGTCAGACATTATACAGTTTAAAAGTCCCTGGAAACAGGATGAAATGACATGACTGTGAATAGACCACTGGAATGAAAATTGTTCTCACAGTTAGTTAGAGTTTGTCTGTCCATAAAACCTTGTTTTTCATCTACCTGTTTGTCCCTAAATATATCAGAATGTTGCCAACAGATTTAAAGTGATAATTCACCAAAAAATAAAAATTCTGTCATCATTTACGTACCCTCATGTTATTCCAAACCCACATGACTTTATTTCTTCCGTATAACACAAAAAGACAAGGACAAATCTCTTTCACAAAGTGGTACTAAGGTACACTCTTAAGAAGGGGGTGGGGGTATTATTAAATGTAGCATTATTCAGTGACAAGGAAGGCCGAGTGGTTATCATGTGGTAATAAATGTGGTAATCAACAAAAAACAAAACTATTTCACAAAGTGGTACTAATGTACTCTGTTAAGAACTAGTGGACTAGTACTGGGACAGCAGGATGGCTGAGTGGTTAAGGTGCTAGCCTCAAATTCCAGTGGATTCATGTCCTCAAGGGTTCAAACCCCACTCCTGGTAGAACTTTGTCCTCATGGTTTCAAACCTGATTCCTGTTGGAATCACAGTAGTTTTAAATGGATTGACAGATACCTTTGGATCTGAAACAGATACATGTGACCAGGATGGCCGAGTGGTTAAGGCGTTGGACTTAAGATCCAATGGACGCATGTCCTCGTGGGTTCGAACCCCACTCCTGGTAAAGTCACTGGATTTTTAGATGGATTGCGAGTACAGTACTACTTAGTAGCAAAGGTATATATGGTTATCAACAAGAAACAAACTGATCTCTTGAAGTGTTATTAAGGTACCCTGTTAACAATCAAAGGATCTGACATGGACATATGTGACCGGGATGGCAAAGTGGGTAAGGTGTTAGACTTAAGATCCAACAGATGCTGCATCTTGTGGATCTGATCCCCACTCCTGGTACAATCACACTTGTTTCAAATGGAATGCAATTATGTTACTTCTCAGTAACATTAATAAATGTGTTTATCAACAAAAACTAATATTTTCTCAATGTGGTACTAATGTAACCTGTTTAGGAGCAAAGGGTCTAAAGTGCTTTTAAGAGACCAAGATGACCAAGTGGTTAAGTTGTTGGCATTAAGCTCCAATGGATATATGTCCTCATGTGTTTGAACCCCACTCCTGGTAGAATCACAGGAGTTTTAAATGGATTTCAAGAATGTTTCTTAGTAACAGTGGTAATCAACAAAAAAAACAGAACTATTCCACAAAGTGGTATTTAGGTACCCCGTTAAGAAACATAGGGGTCAGAAACACTTTTTTTTTAGTGGTAAAGGTGTTGAGTTTTACATTCAATGGATGCATGTCCTCAAGGGAGTGAACTCCTGGTAGAATCACACAAGTTTTAAATGGATTTCGATTACGCTACTTTCATGAATTGTGGTTATCAACAAAAAGCAAACAATTTTCTCAAAGTGGTACTAAGGTACCGTTTTAACAACAAAAAAAAAATGGTCTGAGTTGCTTTTAAGAGACCAGGATTGCCTGGCGTTAGGTGTTAGACTTAAGCCCTAATGGATCCATGTCCTGGTCAGTTCAAACCCCACTCCTGGTAGAACCACAGTAGTTTAAGATTAGCATTATGCTACTTCTGAGTAACAATGTTAAATGTGGTCATTAACAAAAAGAGAAATTCTTTCAAAACGTGGTACGAAGGTACCCTGTTAAGAAACAAAGGGATCAGCAGTCTTAGTCAAAGACCCAGATGGCAGAGTGGTTAAGGTGTTGAACTTAAGATCTAATAGACACAGGTTCTTGTGGGTTTGAACCCCACTCCTGGTAGAATCACTGTACTTTTAGATGTACTTCTTAGAAGCAATGGTAAATGTGGTTATCAACAAAAAACTAACTAATCTCTTAAAGTGATACTAAAGTATCCTGTAAAGAAACAAAGGGGCTGACACACACATAAGTGACCAGGATGGCTGAGTGGTTAAAGCATTGGACTTAAAATTGAATAGATGTATGTCCTTGTGGATTTGACCCCCCACTCCTGATAGAATCACACCAATTTGAATGGATTGCAATTACACTACTCAGGAAATGTGGTTATCAACAAAAAACAAACAACTCTCTCAAATTGGTACAAAGGTACCCTGTTAAGAAAAAATGTATCTAACAGACTACTAAGTGACCAGGATGGCTGAGTGTTTAAGATGTGGGCCTTAAGATCCAATGGTCACATGTCCTTGTGGGTTCAAACCCCATCTCTGATAGAGTTCCACCAGTTTTAAATAGGAACATAGAACTGTGGCTGCATTATCAAAGAATTGGGTTCATAAAGTGGTTCTGGGGTACCCTGTTAAAAACAAAGGGGTCTGTAATTTTTTTTTTTTTTTTTTTTTTCAAAGGCTGAGTGGTTAAGGCGTTGTATTTAAGATCCAGTGGGCACATGTCCTCGTGGACCCCATTTCTAGTAGACGCACAAGTTTTAAATGTTGCACAGGAATGTGGTTGTGTTATCAATAAATTGGATTCTCAAAGTGGTTATAGGGTACCCTGTTAAAGCTGTAATAGCTTTCACATTATTGCTTCCCAAATTTCTGATAATTTGATTTTTATTTGTATAGTGCTTTACACAATAAACATCAGCCCCTTTCACACACACAGCATTTTCCCCAAAAATTTACTGCCATTTTCATGTTTGAGGTCATGTGTGAACACAACTTTTTGAAAATACTGGTAAATTATGCTCTGGCAGTTTTCCTTTAATGAGAAGTTCCATCATAAGTACCTATAAATGTCCATTTGATGGTGTGTGAAAACAGCACATGTGGTACATTTACCAGTAAAGGCAACCCAACGATTTTCCTGTAATTTACCTGGTTGCATATGTGAAAGGGGCTATTGTTTCAAAGCAGCTTTACAGAAAATCATAGTAATGTCTCTAATCTAATAAAGTTAATAAAGTCCCCAGTGAACAGCTTCTTTGATAATCATGCCAGATTTTTTTGTCTTGAAGCCCTCAGTGAGCAAGCAAAAGGCAAAGCTTGGTTAATGTACTTTATTTTCTTTTTAGGTACTACTGTACAAAAAAACCCTAAAACAACAATGAAAATTTGTGACCCCACACATATACTTTGAAAACAGTTCTAAACAAAAATTCTTAGAGTGAAGAAAGTTATTTGATACAAAAGAGTTTTTTTTTAATTTACTTATTTTTTACCTTGCACAGTTTCTGGTATCGTGATGATGTGACAGCCATTCGTTGGACATGCTGTAGAAAAAGCATCACTTTCTGTAATGAAGATCTCACCATGGCCATTATCTTCAGACTTCTGGGCTTGTTTAAGATTCCCATCCTAAAGAATTGTCACTCCTAGTGTTTGCACAGTTAACACATTGTCTAGGCTTTGAAAGTTCATTCAAATACTCCTCTACAGTCTGTCATTAAAAGGTCATTTGAAAGTGAGAAGAAGAGGACACAGCTATCCATAGTGGAACAAAGCCAGAACAGAGATCCAACTGAAGAGATGTCCTGTTTTCTGGTTTGTTTTTGGTAATACTAAACAATAAGGAAAGGTATAAAACAGAACCATGCAAATCTCAAAACTTTAGCCGTGGAACAACAGCCTGTTTCCTTGTCAGCAATACTGCCTGTGTGAGGAGGAGATGAGCGAGAGAAGGAGAGTCTAAATGGGTGACAGAGAGAGAGAGGGAGAAAGAGATTGGGGAGAGTACACAGTGTGCAGACTGCCTTAAAAATTAAAGAGTGGAGTCTGAGACCAATATTGATAATGCTTATCTTTTGCTTTTTAAAATTTAATGATAAAAGGTATCATTACAAATTACATTATCAGCATACAGATTTGAGTGAAAAGTTTAATTACAAAATGTACATGAATTTTAGAATGTCATAGTATTTGGTATGTCCCAACTTTGCTTTAATGACAGCATGCACTCAAGCTCAACAGCAGAACCTGATGATCATGTTATCTAGCATGATTTGAGAATGTTCAGAAGAAAATTGTGTGTGCTTCAAAGGAAGCAAGGAAATCTGACCGTCTGTAAAAATAAGTTAACATGGTTAATTTGATTGGTGACCAATAGAAATGCAGAATCTTAAATACTTCCTCATTTTATGTGATAAAATCCTAAAACTTTTTTTTATTTTTAGACTTAAAATGGATTTTAAATGGCAGATTTTCAGTGTGGTCTCAGACTTTGAATGCAATCAAGCTTAATAACTGGAGAGAACACACCAAACAGTTGCATTAAAGGAATGTTCAGTGTTCAATACAGGTTAAGCACAATCAAAAGCATTTGTGGCATAATGCTGATTATACCACAAACGTTTTTTAGACTGATCCCTCTTTAATTTAAAAATCATGGTTAAAAGAGGCCAGTCCATAAACTTTAAAATACACAGTTTCAAAAGTATAACCACAAGACATTATACGTGTACACATGATTTTAGTGTAAAAAAATATATAATCCATTAAAGGATTACAAGGTTTTGTTGTCATGACAATGGAGTTGTATTATTGGATATAACTTTACACATAAATGGTTAATAAACAATTTTATCACACTAAAATCATGTTAACACATAATATTTAAGTCTTATGGCTAGGTCAGTATTAAAATATGGTGATAAACATGTCCCTTAAGTCCCTTTTTAGTCATGAAAAAGATTTCAAATAGTCAAGAAACCCATTTTAAAAGTCATCATTTTATAATCTAACCTTTTATTAAATAATATGAAATGGTTTGACACTATACTGTTATGCATATTTTTTCAAATATATATTTGAATGAAAAACACCCTTGTCCCCTTCATCTGGTACACCACTTCTATGACATTTCAAGTTATTTATGGATTTATTTATTTTTTACTTATTTTGTTATCTCAGGTCAAGCATTAGTGCACTACAGTTACAATTTAAATCGTTGGTAATCAGAATAGCTACATTCAAAAAGTATTTTGATTACTGAAGAATTACTTTTTTTTGAAGAATTTGTTTCATTTAATATTTAGTCTATTCAGTTGGAAAACATTTATCCATATAGGAGGAGCTTTTGAACAGCAGTGAATCACTGTCTTATGATTTGACGATTTGTTTCATTCATATGAGCTTAATAGAGTAGCTAGATCTTGTTTCTACAGCTTATCAAAATACAGTTAGATACACTTTGACAGATGAAACATAAATCCAATAAATACACGATTACATAGCCTTGTCAATGTTTTTTATGCAGTTAGGGCATTTTTTACAAGAAATGCTAACCAATGTAGTCTTTATTATCATACAGAAATAATATATTAATATACAAATAATATATTTTCTGCCTCATTCTATGAACAGAATCCACATACGATCAGAAAAAGATGTGGTTGTGAACACTCTGTGGGGTTTTGAAGTTTGGAGCAGCAAAAATAGTTAACCTTGTGTAAACTGTCATGTGCACATTTAGCTTTATGCTAAGCTAAAATGCTATTTCCTGTCTTTACATGCATCTGTTATCAGGTGCGATTATATTTTATAATGAATTCTATGAAGAAAATGCACATTGGAGCATAACCTTTTTTCTCTAGTAAGACCTTTGATATAAGGGCAAAGATTTTATTCTTAATGCGAATTTAAATGTTGTTTTCCTGTAAAAAAATATCTAAAAATCCTTAAAACAAGATACATTTACTTGAGTAGCAAAACTGCATACATATTTAGGCTTTTTTCAGAGAATGTATTTTTACATTGAAATGTATTTTCTTACTTTATTTACTTGTAAAATCATCCAATATTTAAAAAGTGCTGAAGAAGTAATCCAACGGATTTAGATTACATTACTGACCTTAAGTAATCCAACGGAATACATTACAAATGACATTTTACAGCATGTAATCTGTAATCTGTAGTGGAATAGTTTTTAAAAGTAACCTTCCCAACTCTGTGTATGTTTTGTGATGCCATCTTAGAAAATTAATCTTTTAAGAGAATTTGTCACTGTTACAACCCTTGCTTCATGAAACGAAATAAAATAATAAAATAAAGAACAACAGACAAATTGTCCTTTATGAATAAATATAATGGCAAGATGTTAATACATGTTTACCCTTAGGTTTTACGGGCGAAAACGGAACTGAACTGAATCGGAAATTTTAATACCTTGTAAGTCGGAAAGTCAACATTTTTTGAGAGTGACCCGGCTATACTTTTGAAAAGGTGTATTTTGATGTTTGTAGACTGGCCCCATTCATTTCCATTGTAATTTATTTTAACAACGATTTCGAAATTATTATTATTATTATTCTTTTTTTGGTGGAAATCAATATAGGTTGAATTCATTTACATTAGTTCACTAGTATTAGTTAACATGAACTAACAATGAACAATACATTTTAATCAGTTATTCATCTGGGTTAACGTTAATTTCAACATCTGCTAATACGTTTTTAAAATTACAAGTTGTATATGTTAACATTAGTTAATGCATTATGAACTAACATGAATTAATGATTTGTATTTTCATAAATGAACAATAAGTAAATGCTGTATTAAGTACACTAGGTAAAGATTAAGCCACAACATGTTTGCCTACAAATCCACAAATACCTTATACCATATCTCGTACTAAATGTACTTAATTTAATCACTTCTGAGCAATGTATAGCTTAATAATTGATTTCAGTTACCTAACCTTGATGCAACAGCCACCTGTCTTATGAGTCTTATAAAAAGCACAATACTGACATCTACAGGTGAAAAATGGCAACACATCTTCAGTGTCAGTTACAAATCCCTCAAACATGATGGTAAAAAAAAAGTAAACTTTGAAATAGATGGTTCCAAAACCATGTAAATACATTTCTCTTATGAAAAACTAAATATTAATTTTTATTATCCACTTTTGCAGCCAGTGCACTTTTCAGGGTACATTTAGGGTAAACTGGGATATTTTGTACAATTACAACTTTAATGCAATTTACTGTGATTGTCACTCCAACACGTCAGAACAACAAGTGCAAACTCATCAAGTCAAACCAGCTAGAATACGGTAATGTAAACATAGACTTTTGTGTGATGGAGCAATAAATGTACATATCAGAGTTTAGGTGTCCCACATTACCGAATGTCCCCGAAAACCCTAATTCACCACATGCTGTGTCAGATTAAATGAGTGGCATTATAGGACGTTATTTTCCAACCACCACTTCAAGCTAAAGGCTCACTTTTACACAACACCTTTTGCAAGACACATTGCAGAAGAAACTAACTTTCAGTCTTTTGAAACCTACATTGTTTCAATAGGATGTATTGCATAAATGATCTAATGAAAGAATCAGAAGAGGAAAGCTTAAACGGACAGTTCACCCAAAAATGAAAATTGTCATTATTTACTCACCCTCATGTTGTTTAAAACCCATGACTTTCTTTTTCTGTGAAACACAAAAGGAGATGTTAGGAGGAACCGACAGCCTCAGTCACCTTTTACTTTCACTGCTGCATCTTTTTTTCAGACAATGAAAGTGAACGGTGACTGAGGCTAACATTCTGACTAACTGGTATCTTCTTTTGTGTTATACGGAAAGTGAATTTTTTATTTTTGAGTGAATATTCACTTAACCCAGAAAAAAATGGATAAAACAAGACCATAAAATGTTCAAACAAGCATAGCAATGCAACACTGAAAGATAAAAATATTTATTAAATTAATACAACAAACCACACATAAGATCCTTCTCAAATGTACTTTAAAATAGTAAATAAAACATAATTCTGTATAATATTTGCTTGTGCACTGTACATGGGTGTAAAAACACTTTTCGCTTATGGTTTCCGGTTTAATATCTTTTACACATCAAGTAAATGTCCTGTGACACTCGCAGTAAAAAAACAGTAGCAAGATTGCAGCATGACTGACTCATCTGCATTGCAGCTTCTGTGGTTAAGACACAAAACATTTCAGTGACACCCAATGAGGGAAGGGCACTGGGCCATGGGTTATGAAATACCCCTTAATATTGAATGAGAGTACAGGTTAACATAGGCCACTGTAAATCACATGACTTTTGGTTAAAAGGTACAGTTTGCCCAAAAATGTAAATTCTATCATCATGTAATTCTGAAAGAAAGAAGTGTTCACCATTCACTTGCATTGTACTGCGTATAAAGAAATGCAATACAAGTAAGTGGTGACTGAGGCTAACACTGTGATCAAGATATCCTTTGGTGCTCCACAGAAGGGGAAAATGTTTTGAACGACATGATGACAGAATTTCCATTTTTGGGTGAACATTCCTTTAACACTAGCATGAGTTTGGGTTGCGCACGGACATAAGACTGTTGTTCGTTTAATATGCTACGGCTTGTGTAAACGCATGTAAATTGGAAAAGCATGGCATGAACAATGAAATCACTTATTGCAACATGGAAAACAGCAACAGAAGAGCCGTCGACAAGGGTTTTTCTTCTGGTATTTCACAGCAATATCTATCTCAGATGTCGCTTTGGCCACAAAGTCCACAGTGGCACACACATTAGCCACAATGTTGTCCACCATGGGCCCCTGTTCCTCCACCAGCAAAGCCAACTGGAAAAACAGATCATGGATGTCTCTGATGCGACTCTCCAACTCCAGAAGCTCCTTGTGGCGATTCTCGATCTCATTGAGCGCTGAGCGAGCGGTTTGCCCATCCATGAGCAAGTCGTCTGAGAAGACATTCCACTTGCCTGTCTCGATCATGTCTTCAACTTGGTCTCCAGTCACCTCTTTACCCATGATCTCCGCTTGCCTTTGGATGCGAGTCTTGCAGTTGTCCCTCTGCACCATTTCAGCCTTGTTGTATTCGTTCATAGCCTCGTGAAACGAGCCCGTTATTGAGACTAGCTGGCCACGTATCATGCGGACCAAAGTCGATTGGGGTCCATGTTTCTCCTCAAACTCTTTACAAAGTGCAGACATCTTCTGTATGCGAGCATACAGGTTCTCCCCTTTTGTTTTGATGCTCTTTGCAATCGTGTTAGAGTCGCGTTTGATGATGCTGAAGCGTCTGACTGAGGTGAGAAAGCGAGCGTTTTCTTTGCCCAGTCTCTTTACCTCAATCCTGAGCTGGGTGATTTCTTTCTGGATGGATTGGGCTTCTCTGAAGGTGTGCTCAATGATGTCTTCACCCTGAAACACCACTGCGTGCTGTTCAAGTTCACCATTGTCCACATCTTCGCTGTTATCTACTGGGTCTTCCTCTTGGATGACTTTGGTAACACCTCCCAGTTCAACCAGCCTGTCCTTCATTTCTCCTGGGGAATGAAGATTAAAAGGAAAATTCACTAAAAAGAAAGATTCTGTCTTTATCCACTCACTATTTTGATCCAAACCTGGGTGAATTCTTTCTTTCAGTGAACAAAGCAAAAGTTTGTTCACTGAAAATCTTGGCACTCCAATGTTAATTTCAGGGTTGACTTTATTAACGTTGTTTATTGATGGTCATGTTGCATTGATATCAAACCAAATGCGACAAATCTAACATCGACATATTTGATACAAAGAAATCATACGAATTCAAAAAACTTGAAATATAAAGGTACAAGTCATATGGACTACTTTTATGGTGTTTGTTTTATTTTCATTTTTTTGCACTAGGGTTGCGTGATATACTGTATTTTTCAGCATATTGATGATATTGACGTATTGACGATATTTATATGATAATTATGTATTTGCTCTGAAATGGCCTAAATCAAAACAAATTTTTAAATTAGAGGAAACATTATTGTAACCATTGTTAAAAATAATGAAGGCGTGTTTTCGACAGTGTTTCATTAAATGAACACAAGGAAGAATGATATTTAATAATTTTCATTTATATGCAGCAAAATACAACAATACATAGTGATAAAAAGCAATATTTACTTACATATTGTTTTATTAATTTTTTTTGGTGAATTAACAGGGTGTGCAAAAACTACAACTTAACTCGCTTATTTGAATACAATAATAAAATCCTACTGAATTATTATGGGACCCTGTCAAGTTTATTATAATATAACACTGAATTATTTTTATTTTGAGGATTATTTGTTTTATACAATAGTAATTCTGTCATATTTTCTTCACCTGAAGCCTTTATTTTGACTGAATGTGTATTTGACAGTTTATAATGTTCCACATTTCAAATCTGATAAAACGCTGCCATCTACATTTCTGCGATTCTGTACGTGTTTTAATAATCACATATTAACATACACTGATCAGCCACAACATGAAAACCACTGACAGGTGAAGTGAATAACATTTATTATCTCGTTACAATGGCACCTGTCAAGGAGTGGGATATATTAGAATCAGAATCAGAATGAGCTTTATTGCCAAGTACGCTTACACATACAAGGAATTTGTCTTGGTGACAGGAGCTTCCAGTACACAACAATACAAAAACAGCAACAAGACTTTTAAAAAATAATTAAAATTGAGTAAAAAATAGATAAATATTGAAAAAAGTATATATTGAATACACAATATACACTATATTGCCAAAAGTATTCGCTCACCTGCCTTTAGACGCATATGAACTTAAGTGACATCCCATTCTTAATCCATAGGGTTTAATACGATGTCGGCCCACCCTTTGCAGCTATAACAGCTTCAACTATTATGGGAAGGCTTTCCACAAGGTTTAGGAGTGTGTTTATGGGAATTTTTGACCATTCTTCCAGAAGCGCATTTGTGAGGTCAGACACTGATGTTGGACGAGAAGGCCTGGCTCACAGTCTTCGCTCAAATTTATCCCAAAGGTGCTCTATCGGGTTGAGGTCAGGACTCTGGGCAGGCCAGTCAAGTTCTTCCACACCAAACTCGCTCATCCATGTCTTTATGGACCTTGCTTTGTGCACTGGTGTGCAGTCATGTTGGAACAGGAAGGGGCCATCCCCAACTGTTCCCACAAAGTTGGGAGCATGGAATTGTCCAAAATCTCTTGGTATGCTGAAGCATTCAGAGTTCCTTTCACTGGAACTAAGGGGCCAAGCCCAGCTCCTGAAAAACAACCCCACACCATAATCCCTCCTCCACCAAACTTCACAGTTGGCACAATGCAGTCAGACAAGTACCGTTCTCCTGTTAACCGCCAAACCCAGACTCGTCCATCAGATTGCCAGATGGAGAAGCGTGATTCGTCACTCCAGAGAACGCGTCTCCACTGCTCTAGAGTCCAGTGGCGGCGTGCTTTACACCACTGCATCCGACGCTTTGCATTGCACTTGGTGATGTATGGCTTGGATGCAGCTGCTCGGCCATGGAAACCCATTCCATGAAGCTCTCTACGCACTGTTCTTGAGCTAATCTGAAGGCCACATGAACTTTGGAGGTCTGTAGTGATTGACTCTGCAGAAAGTTGGCGACCTCTGCGCACTATGCGCCTCAGCATCCGCTGACCCCGCTCTGTCATTTTACGTGGCCTACCACTTCGTGGCTGAGTTGCTGTCATTCCCAATCGCTTCCACTTTTTTATAATGCCACTGACAGTTGACTGTGGAATATTTAGTAGCGAGGAAATTTCAGGACTGGACTTGTTGCACAGGTGGCATCCTATCACAGTACCACGCTGGAATTCACTGAGCTCCTGAGAGCGGCCCATTCTTTCACAAATGTTTGTAGAAGCAGTCTGCATGCCTAGGTGCTTCATTTTATACACCTGTGGCCATGGAAGTGATTGGAACACCTGAATTCAATTATTTGGATGGGTGAGCGAATACTTTTGGCAATATAGTGTATATATATATATATATATATATATATATATATATATATATATATATATATATATATATATATATATATACACACACACACACACACACACACACACACACACACACACATACATATATATACACACACATATATACACACATATATACACATATGAATATATATACATACACACATACACACACACAGGTAGTGCAAATCTAAATGCAAATCGGTTATGTACAGTGCAAGGGAATGAAATGGCAGAAGAGGTTGGATGTGTTGGATAATATAAAAAGACTAAGCTGTGTATTACACATTAATTATTGCTCAAAGGGGCAGTTTTAACTGTTCATGAGATGGATAACCTGAGGGGAAAAAACTGTTCCTGTGCCTGACGATTCTGGTGCTCAGAGCTCTGAAGCGTCGGCCAGAGGGCAACAGTTCAAAAAGGTAGTGGGCTGGGTGAGTGGAGTCCAGAGTGATTTTTCCAGCCTTTTTCCTCACTCTGGAAGTGTACAGTTCTTGAAGGGGTGGCAGGGGGCAACCAATAATCCTCTCAGCAGTCCGAACTGTCATTTGTAGTCTTTTGATGTCTGATTTCATAGCTGAACCAAACCAGACAGTTATTGAAGTGCAGAGGACAGACTCAGTGACTGCTGAGTAGAACTGTATCAGCAGCACCTGTGTCAGGTTGAACTATCTCAGCTGGTGAAGGAAGTACAACCTCTGCTGGGCCTTTTTCACAATGGAGTCAATGTGGGTCTCCCACTTCAGGTCATGTGAGATGGTAGTGCCCAGGAACCTGAATGACTCCACTGCTGCCACAGTGCTGTTTAGAATGGTGAGGGGGGACAGTGTTGGGGGGTTCCTCCTAAGGTCCACAATCATCTCCACCGTTTTGAGCGTGTTCAGCTCAAGGTTGTTTTGACTGCACTAGACAGCCAGCTGTTCAACCTCCCTTCTGTTTGCAAACTCATCGTCATCTCGGATGAGGCCGATGACAGTGGTGTCGTCTGCAAACTTCAGGAGCTTGACAGAGGGGTCCTTTGTAGAGGGAGAAGAGTAGTGGGGAGAGCACACATCCCTGGGGGGCACCAGTGCTGATTGTACAGTTGCTGGAAGTGAATTTCCCCTGTCTCACAAGCTGCTGCCTGTCTGTCAGAAAGCTGGTAATCCACTGACAGATAGACGTGGGAACATTAGGCAGCAAGTGAACAGTCAATTCTTGAATATTATGTGTTGGAAGCAGGAAAAATAGGCAAGCGCAAGGATCTGAGCAACTTTGACATGGGCCAAATTGTGATGGCTAGATGACTGGGTCAGAGCATCTCCAAAATGGCAGGTCTTGTGGGGTGTTCCCAGTATGCAGTGGTTAGTACCTACCAAAAGTGGCCCAAGGAAGGACAACCGGTGAACCGGCGACAGGGTCATGGGTGCCCAAGGCTCATTGATGTGTGTGGGGAGTGAAGGCTAGCCCATCTGGTCCGATTCCACAGAAGAGCTACTGTAGCACAAATTGCTGTAAAACTTAATGCTGGCCATGATAGAAAGGTGTCAGAACACACAGTGCATCGCAGCTTGCTGTGTTTGGGGCTGTGTAGCCCCAGACCGGTCAGAGCGCCCATGCCGACCCCTGTCCACCGCCAAAAGCACCTACAATGGGCACGTGTGTGTCAGAACTGGACCATGGAGCAATGGAAGAAGGTGGCCTGGTCTTAGGGGTGGGCAATATGACCAAAACCTTATATCACGATATGAGTAATTGTATATCACGACAACGATATATAATCACGATATAGCAAAAGTTTTCTGGAAAATTAATTTTTACTCCAGTCAGAATTAAATACTTTATAATTTAAAACTACTTCCTCTTTATTTGGAACAAGACATACAATGTCAAAGGTAATAAATAAATAGATGAAAATCAACCTTACCAAAATGCTAAATATAACAATATGCCACATTTCAGATTAAAATGTTGTTGACCAATACTGTTATTATTATTATTATTATAAACTTTGCTCAAGAAAAATTCTCAAAGCAATGCGACAAAGAAAATAAAACATAAGTAAAAAAATATCCAATGAAAATAAACACTTCTTGAAGAAAATAAATCAATTAAACATCACTTCTTGCAAAATAAATAATGAATTAATGCAGAGTTCATCTTTTGGTTTTCATAATATTCTTTTGCGTGCTTCATTTTGAGGTGGTGAAACAGATGTCGCACCCGTTTTAATAACAAGCTCCTCTTAATTTTCTTGACCTGTTTGGGAGTCGTCCCGTTTTGTGGAGATTTCTATCTCCATTTCGGGTTTATCTGGGTCAAATATAATTGAGTAGCGATCTCGCTCTGAACTCTCCTGTCTCTGGAGCACAAATATAGAAAAGCCTGATTGATTTGCTCACACTTCGGAGCTCCAGAGACAGCACGAACCACAGTCACATGAAACATTTGCGTGTCAGATGAGAAGAATATTTAACACTTTTAAAGCAGCAAACGTGCGATGAAGGTCATTAAATTTGCTCTGGCAGGCGCAGAAAAATTTTCAATCTCTCAGTCTTACGTTAAGCCCTGCCCACCAATAGATAAGCCCATGCTGCACACATGGATATTTATATATCACGATATACACGATATAGCAACATCTCTATCGGTTGACATTTTATATCTTTGCCACGATGTATATCGTCATATCGCCCAGCCCTACCAGGTTTGATGAATCACGTTTTCTTTTAGATCATGTGGACGGCTGTATGCGTGTGCGTCATTTACCTGGGGAAGAGATGGAAGCAGGATGCACTATGGGAAAAAGGCTCCCTGTGATGCTCTGGGCAATGTTCTGCTGGGAAACCTTGGGTCCGGCCATTCATGTGGATGTTATTTTGACACGGACCACCTACCTAAAGATTGTTGCAGACCACGTACACCCATTCATGGCAATGATATTTCCTGATGGCAGTGGCCTCTTTCAGCAGGTAATGCACCCTGCCACACTGCAGAAATTGTTCAGGAATGGTTTGAGGAACATGACAAAGAGTTCAAGGTGTTGACTTGGCCTCCAAATTCCCCAGATCTCAATCCGACTGAGCATCTATGGGATGTGCTGGACAAACAAGTCCATTCCACGGCGGCTTGACCTCACAACTTACAGGACTTGAAGGAACTGCTGCTAACGTCTTGGTGCCAGATACCTCAGGACACCTTCAGAGCTCTTGTAGAATCCATGAAGGGTCAGAGCTGTTTTGGTGGCACGAGGGGGACCTACATGATATTAGGCAGGTGGTTTTAATGTTGTGGCTGATCGGTGTATTTCGCAGCCCTGAAGATTCGTGAAATTGGTTTAATGAAACGTGGTGGCCTTAAAATCATTGCGATATTCATGATATTGCTTAATTTTGTATCGCCAGCAAAATCATAGCGATTATACGGTGAATATTCGATATATCGCTCAGCCCTAATTTGGAGTCCCCTTTCACCTTCATTATACATAAAAAGAGGGGCCCATACATTATGCAACACTTCTACTTTTGAGCTCCACGGAAGAAAGTCATACAGGTTTGTGACAACATGAAGGTGAGTAAATAATGGCAGGATTTTAAATTTTGGGTAAACATTCTACTAAAACAGGTATAGAAATGTTTATTAGTGAGTTGGCTCACAATTTTGAACTAACTTGTGGCACAAATCAAGATTTTCAAACAAATATATTACATGATGAACAATTAAAGGGAAGAAATCTCAAATCAAACATACTCTTCGCATTGTAAACATTATTTATTGCATTCTGGGAGTAAATTTGGGCTTCTTGCAGGGGGTTTAGCAGCAAACACTATCCATGAAGCAAACCTATATGACAGAGCTGAGGTTTGCTATATACGTTAGTCAACGCAGTGGCAACTATGATGCTGCCCATTTCCCATCAGAATCAGATCAAGTCACCATAGAGAATAACAAGAGTGCGGAACTTCCCTTTACTCTACTGTTAAACACTGTGAGGCACCACTAAGAGCAAATATATGACTTAAATATGTGCTCATATCTAAAATCCTGGGGTTAACACCATGTTGTATTATTATGAAAATACAACCCTCAAGCAATGGATACACAATTGAATAGAACAGAACGTCCAGTCTATGCCGGATGTAAGGTCAACATTGTGCACCAATTAAATATTTAAATGCAAACATTAAACTTTATTAGAAAGTACAGCGACTAAAACTGTAACAGTTTGAATGCACTACTGAAAGTTGATATTATAGTGATGAGTAACCAAACATGTCTAGATTAACTTCCTCAACACATCAAATGGAACCTATAAGACTGATAAGTCTATCAATCACGACCCAATAAAAAGGCTAAACTTAAAGAGACTTTGTAGTCATAAAGTTGAGCCCCTAGTTTTACACCGGTTTCCACTAAACGCCAAACGCCTCCAAACTTTCCAGCACACTTTTAGTTTGACTGAATTTTAAAATATATCATACAAATAGTAAATAAACTGTTACATTACCTTATTTCATGCCCCTTCGTTCAACTCAAATGCTGTAAACACGAGTTTAATCGTCTCCTAATACGCACACACACCATCTCATTTCACCTTGCATCATCGTTGCAGGAAATAATGTTGCACTCGAATGACTGGTGGGAGTTTCCGTCAAGTCGATGCATGAAAGTTAACTGATTAAAAGAAAGAGCTCTCTTGTAATGGGTTACCAATGTAAACTTCAGCCAAAATCAGTATGGGATATTAAGGCTGCCTTCAGAATCGTTTTTGTCATTACTGTAGTAGGCTATCTATGCAAACGATATTTTCGACGCTATATTTCAGTACCTTGACTTTTTCCTGATCCTTGAGGTCATCGCGTGCAATGTCTAAAGGTTGAATTTAAGGTAATTAAGGAAATCCCAGATAGCAATATTATCTTGGCCCGGATCTGGCTGCATTCCGCCTGCGAGTTTGACCCAAAATTGGGCCAAAAGCCACTTACCAAATATAAGCTGTATCCACCCCAGAGAGAGGCCAAAACTCAGCCACACTTATCCTGTCCCCCAGCATGCAGCCTCAATTGGACCACAACTGTGCCAGAATCCCCAGACATCAGCAAGGAAACAGCCAAACAATTTGCCGTTGCCACACCAGAACTCAGCCATAACTTATATTGCAAATATTTGATGCTAAAGAGAATTCCTGAAATTATCAGATTTATTCGAGACAAAATACTTATTTATCATTTTCAGTTTTGTTTAAAGTGATTATATAATAATAAAAAAAATGTTAATAACTGTCCAATAAGTGAAATGATGTGAGTGAGTATTTGGGGTAATAAGCCCCCTTGTTGCAGGAGCTAAAGGCCCCAATAAAACACATAGTTTTTCTTAAGTGGGGCGAATATTTGTTATGAAAAATGTTCAAAGTGACTCACATTGACTGATCCAGTCACAGTGGAGATAATTATATATATATATATATATATATATATATATATATATATATATATATATATATATATATATGTGTGTGTGTGTGTGTGTGTGTTATTAAATGTCAAATGTGGCAAATGTGTAAAATTAATAGAAAATGGTTAACCCTCTTCTGAAGTGGTCATTTTGAGTAAGCATTATCTTAATTTGTTACTCGAATAAGCATCTTGCTGTTTTACAAATATTTGCCAAAGTTGACAAATTTTGCCATATAACTATTGTCCTTATATTCACACAATTGTAACACTTTTCCAGTTCACCAGTAGAAAGAGGATGCAGGGGATGGTGATGTCAGTTCCAAATTAACTTTTATTGTTTTTAACACTCAAAATATTATCAGACACACACACACATCGGTGCTCAGTTCAGCGCTCTCTCCCCGTCTACTGCTGACGCTGCTCCTTTTATCCCCGCCACTGCTCACTTCAATACAAATCAGCTGTTAGTCAATTCCCACACAGGTGTGAATCCTTTACCACTCACCTCTCCCGGCCTCGTTCTCCAGAGATTGGTGCTCGACCATGCCCCCGCTTCCACATACCCCCACCGCCCGACTCCCCCAACCCCATTTCGAGAGAGAAAATCAGCCACAGCCATCTGCGCCCCCGGCCTATGGACCACCTCAAACTTAAAGGGCTGAAGTGCCAGATACCCACTGGTGATCCATGCTTTAGTGTCCTTCATGCGGTGGAGCCACTGGAGCGTGGTCCGAACTGGAGGGTGAGGACCGCCCATTTGATGGCCAGACACTCCTTCTCTATTGTGCTGTATTTCGTTTCCCGCACTGAGAGCTTTCGACTAATGTACAGCATGGGGCGCACCTCTCCCTCCACCACCTGGGACAGTACCGCCCCCAGCCCCCTGTCCGATGCATCCGTCTGCAGCAACAAAGGAGTCAGGAGAATGTAACAGTGGCCTGCCACAGAGTTCAGCCTTTATTTGTGTAAAAGCCTTTTGGCACAGCTCCGTCCACTGGACTGTATCTGTTGCTCCCTATTTAGTGAGATCAGTCAGCGAGCTGGTGACATCCAATAATTAGGTACAAACCTATGATATTAGCCAGCCAGCCCCAGGAACTGTCTCACATCTTTTTGGTCTTTGGTCTCAGGCAGGCTGCAATCGCTGCTGTTTTATAAATTTGTGGACGCACCTGCCCATGACCCAAGTGGAAGCCCAGATACTTTACTTCCACCTGTCCAGTTGCACGCTTCTTCGGGTTTGCTGTGAGATCCGCCCATCTCAGCGATCTCAGGACAGCCCTCAGATGTTGGCTGTGCCGCTGCCAATCATTGCTATAAATTATAATATCATCTAGATAGGCAGAAGCATATGCAGCGTGCGGGTGGAGGACTTTGTCCATGAGTCGCTGGAACATAGCTGGGGCCCCAAACAAACCGAAATGAAGGGTTACAAATTGGTGTAAGCCAAACGGAGTGGAAAATGCTGTTTTTTCCCAGGACATTGGAGTCAAGGGGATCTGCCAGTATCCCTTTGTCAAGTCCAGTGTCGAATAGAAGCGAGCTGCACCTAACTGATCGAGCAGTTCGTCAATGCGAGACATTGGGTATGCGTCAAATTTAGACACCGCATTGACCTTTCTATAATCCACACAGAACCGAATCGAAACGTCGGCTTTCGGGACCAAGACCACTAGGCTGCACCGGTCAATATGGGACTCCTCGATTACCCCCATCAAGCATGGCCTTAAGTTCTTCTCGGACCACTTGTTTGTTTTGTGCTCCAGTAGCCGATAGGGCCAGCACTGTACCACTACCCCTGGGGCCATCTCAGTGTGGTGTTCTATGAGGTTCGTGCGACCGGGTAGAGGTGAAAACACGTCGGAAAACTTGTTTGCTTGTTTGTAACCTGGCAACCTGGGACGGTGAGAGGTGGTCTCCACAAGGAACTGGGGTGGTTTGAAATGCTGTTTTTAAATTCACCTCCAGTCCTAGCTCCTCCCCTTAACGACCGTCGCCAACGCCACAGGAACCACCTCTCTCCATAGTTTTAGGAGATTGAGATGGTATATTTGCCGTGCTCTGCCTCTATCCGTTCGCTTCACCTTATAGTCTACTTCCCCGACTCTTCATGTGACCTCAAAGGGCCCTTGCCACTTGGTGAGTAATTTAGAGCTCGACATGGATAATAATACGAGGACCTTGTTTCCCTGTGAAAATTCCCGTAGCTGAGTACCCCATCCCAATTTCGCACGTCCTCATACAAACTTCCGAATCATGTTTTTAAGAGTTCGATTAAAACGTTCAACCAGGCCATCTGTCCAAGGATGGTAAACACTGGTGTGAATCGATTTAATCCCCAATAATTTGTAAAGTTCGCGGAGTGTACATGACATAAACGAGGTGCCCTGATCAGTTAGGATCTCTTTCAGGATCCCAACTCAGGAGATAATTTTGAAGAGTGCCTCCGCAATATTGCGTGCTGAAATGGTGGCCAATTTGTTCCCAGAATCAGCGGATGGCTGAGGCGAGGACTAACCGCCGCCTCTATTCTATGCTTTTGACCCCGAAATTGGATCGTAACAGGCATTACAGGATAATCCTGAACATCCCCATGTACACACCTCACCTTCACCCGGCGTGCTATTCCCAATTCCTCCCCTTGAACCAAGCATTGGTGAATTGAGGTCTGATTACAGCCTGAATCCACCAAGGCTTGATATGTACCCTCTTGGATACTCACAGGAATGCGATACATCCCTGCTCTTTCGGGTCGGCCTGTGGTGTGTCAGGGACCTGGACCCACGCCCCCACCTCCATCACCTGGCAATGATCCTGGAAATGCCCAGGCTCCCCGCCGTGGCAACACACCGGCCCAGGCTTTACACCCACACCTGTGATTACGGATTCCCCAACCTGGTGGGAAGAGGGAGCAGAGACAGGGCCCAGGGAAATCCCGGCTCCGGGGAACTGGCTTTGGGGCCATTACCCCCCTTTTCTGGGGTGTGGGGACAGGAACAGGGTGAAATGGAGAGGCAGAAGGAGAGAGAGATGGAGAGATAGAGATGGGGCTCTCCGTCCCCCGAATATGCCAGAAAATGGTCCTCGGTCACCTCTGACTGCCTCATCTAGTGACACTGGACGGTGGCACTGGACCCATTCCACTGTCCCCTTCGGCAGCTGGTTGATGAACTGCTCCAGCACCACTAAGTTGACTATGTTGTCGGCATCACTCCTCCCCACCAGCAGCCACCTCCGAAGGCAAACGGCCGCCTGAACTCCCCAAATGGTGCTGTTCAGGGTTGCAGCCCCCTCCCCCCAATAATTGATATCCTTGTTGCTGTTCTGCTTCAGTTCATTATGCACTGCTGTTTAATTGTCATTAAGTTGTTGCAGGAATAACATAATGGTTTAAAAAAAGTTTCATATTTAGCATGCACAGTAGTCTAACACCGCTCCTCAATGTCATTTGAGATCAAATCAATAATATTGATGAAGGCGGAACTCAAATTTAGGAAGCTGAGCGGGAACCTCGTGGATTATTCCAACGCCACGCAGCATGCAGGCATCAGTGTCAGCAGTTCAGGTTAAGAGTGTTAGTGTCATGTAAGATGTCAGTATATAACTAAACATGAAATACTTTCCCACTAATTTATTTTGTTGTACAGACTGACTGTAATTTCCAGTGGTGCATACTATTCACAATTTCATGAAATTTGCCGTTTTGAATTAAAAATATGTCGCGTACAGTGCGTGATTCATATGTCATTCATAATTTTGAATGTGAAAACATTAACGGAGCCGTTTTCAGCATATCAGGCTTAAGACAAAGAACGAGTGTATGTATACTGTAAAGGAATTGAATGAATGTGGTTATTTGGCAAATTTCTGAAGTAGCTTTTTAGAAAATTAACTTGATATTGTCTTAGAAAATGATGAACACAAAGTAGAGCATTTTCACCCTCAGATTAAAACTAGAACATGGTAAGAACTGTGACTTGTGGCTTCAATTGAGTTTTTAGGTTGTGGCAAGGACAGCGTCATATATTTTTAATGCAAATATTATTAGGTAATAATTTAAAATCATTTTAAGAATTTCTAAATAATTACTTTGTCTTTAACTGATTCTGAATTTTGTACAGCATCTCCTAAGAGTCTTCTTTTAAAAGAGACCATTTATTTTGAGGATGAGCCACTAATTAAAGGAGTAGTTCACCTGGAAATGGAAAATGTACTTTTACTCACTCATTTACTCACCATTATGTTGTTCAAAACCCACCTGCTGTTACTTTTTCTTGGAACATAAAAATAGATATTTTAAGCAGCTCTATTCCATAGAACAGTTTATAGTGAGCAGGAGCTGTCAAGCTTCAAAAAGGACAAATACTATAAAGCACTATTAAAGGTTCAGTATAAAGACATCATAACAGTTGTCCATTTGACTCGTGCATTATATTCCAAGCTTTCTGGGGCCATACAACAGATATGTGTTATATGGACTACTTTTATGGTATATTAATAAGGTTTTTTTTTTCTTTGAACCTTGAAGTAGTGCTCAATATGAACTTTTTTTGTATGGAAAAGATCAGCGTTTGGGTTCTTGAAGAAAAGATTGTGTTAAGATTCTACTAAGGGGGAAACACAATGAGGGACACCTTGATGGCAGTAAATAATTATGTGTATTTTCTTTTTGCTAGCCAGCTGACACAGTCATGTAATTTTACAGATACATTAGTAATGAAAAGAAATTCAAATTATATTCATCTTTACTTTGATACAGCACAAAAAAGAAAGAAAAGATGAATGAATTAGGCAAATTGCTAGCAATGTAGACAGAGAGGTAGTCTTGTACTGTGTGAACTTCTGTGTGAATAAAAACATGAACAGTGCTGTGAAAAAGTATTTGCCCCTATCCTTATTAGGGCCCAAGCACTAAAAGTGTGGAGGCCTTATTGTTCTTCTAAGGATTCTTCTTCTTCTTCTGTTCAAGGTTTTCGGTACTTTTGGAGTACTTAACACATCACACACATCAGAGTCCTCGGCCATTAACTTTTATATATATATATATATATATATATATATATATATATATATATATATATATATATATATATATATATATATAATATACTAAAAATATAAACTGAAATGTAAAAATATTAGAAAATCAAGGCCACATGTCTAACCCAGAAATGATCAAAATTTTAGGTCGATATATTAAAAAAATACCTTTTGGTGGCAGTTTTTATTAAGATGCAGTACCAGAAATGTCCAATAGAGGACAGCCAAGCTCTATTAGTGAATGATTCCCAAAAGACCACATCCACACAATTATCTGAGTAAACTCGACAGGAATTGGAAAAAAACACAATATGAATTTGAGAACAATAATACAAAAAGATCAGTTATATGAAAGCTTTTTTTTTTTTCATAAAATGCCATAAAGGTGGGACAGTAAGATATAAAGTTTGGGATCTAAACAAAACTAATGTTAGATACACCTCTCAACCCACATGTGAAATGACAACATTTTATTGCACAACATTATATAAGACATTTACAAGATTAGAAATATTATAATAACTTCTAAAATAACTGGTTACAATGTAAGTACTGTTAGCAGTTGGAGCCAGCAGCTATTTTCATTTTCATCAAACATATTATATTTTTCCTTCCATAAATTATACAAGATAATTCCTCTGCATCACTCAAAATGATCACGTGGTTGATGTCGCTTTCTAAACTGAGAAAGGCCAGCTCATTTAACCGTGGAAACCTCACACTATTGCCTAAACAGAATGGAGATTTATTGTATTAATATATTATTTAATAAGAATAATAAGTAAGGCCCAATGCCCGGTTGCATAAAACACCTTAAGTTTTTCCCTTAAGCATAACACTTAAAAGTGTGATTTCCCCTTACCTAAGGAAATGACATGTGGGTGTTGCATATAATCCCTTAGACACTTCTTTTAGCTAAGGGAAACCGTTAAGGGATTTACTACAGTGAGCAAGGCTTTACCATAATAAAATTCTACTGTTACCATAGATACAACAAGTCCCTACCTACTTTCAGAAGATCGGAAATGTCCCGAACAACATTTGGGCAATTATACCACATAGAAAATACTTTAACTTGATACTATGTTTTTATTTTCATTTAAATGACTATTAAACTTTCTCACTATCATTATTAATATGTAAATTATTGTCCGACCACTTCTGAAGCGGTGAATAAATGCACGTGGGGAGCGTTGTCAGGTGACAACTGTTTCTTTTCTCAGCAATTTTCAGGCTGCACAAATCACAGTCATTTGTGATTACTGCATAAAGATTTTTTCAAAAATAATTTCTGGATTTCCATTTGTATGATGTACTATCCAGGAAATTAATAGATTCAAACACTTTTTTAAGTTCAAATCATTCCCGTGTAAGTAAAAATACCATCCTGAGTTTTGCATGGGGACCAATTAATGAAATATTCTGCTTTTACAGCCGGTGCTGTGTCAAACTCTGTTTCCCTGTTGGGATCTGTTTCCCCCGAGCAGATCTGTATGGGGGGAACAGTATCTGACAGTAACATTCTATGCTGTCAGAATGCATTCCCCCATGCACAAACTTAAGCCTAACCCTTCCCTACTCTACCCTACCTACCCTAACCCTAACCTACACTACCCTACCTACCCTAACCCTAACCATAACCCCATACCCTATCGGGGCTAGGGGGGAACAGATTCCGACAGGGAACAAAATTCGATACAACACCAGTAAGAGTGCTCTTGAGAAAGACACCTTTCAATTTTAATGACTGTGTCAGGTAAGGGGTGGATGGTGGTGCAAGATGTTTAGATGCTTGTATAACTTTGCAGAGAACTGATTGCCATCCTAAATTAAGAATATTAGTGGTGGTCAGTAAGACTGTAAGATATATAGCATTTATACATATTTGCGATATATCGCAAATGAACTTGCGTCATGATTTTAGTGCATCCATTTATACAGTTTATAAAGATGCAGAGAACAGAAGATACTAGGCACATTTCTGTGTGTGTTCCTTTTAGATCGTCCACCAACTTGTTGGCAATTTCTCATATTATGTGATGGTCAAATATGTACTCCTTCAATAGTTTTTCTATCGCAAAATAAATTGCCTTGACCTACTGTACTCTTCAATTGGTTATATAAACAAAGCCATCTTGTTTTTGAAACCCAATAACTTCCATACCTTAAGATTTACTTAGAAAAATGGCACTTAAGGGGCTTTATGCAACACTTAATATAGTTTTAAGGGCATTTTTTAAGTAAAAAATAAATACTTAAAGATCCTGTGAAATCAAAATGAAAGCTTTGCTGCTTTCCATCTATATCTATTACCTTTAAGGTCATCTGTTTGCTAGTGTACTTCTAAACATTGACAAAATGTGTTTTCATAAGATATAAGCATTTCAAATCTGCAGTCTCTCTCTTCCACCAATATGGATCAAAATTTTTATGACTCATTCTACACTTCATACTTTCATCAAACTTTCTGTCCAGTCAAATGTTTTTTTGAATTAAGACACACTCTACCCTTACAACATCTGGCTGTGTTCTAACTGGTGCTGATTAAGCCATCGCAGGGAACTTTGAAGGGAGCAAAATCCATGAAATAGGGTCAATAGATGCTAATTTGTGAACAGATTTGGCAAGGCATTAAATTAATGCAAAAATGGGAAACAGGAAGTGTCTCATATCTTCTGTGTGCAATGTGTGATTTAGATCAAAATTGAGATGTATGTTTAATCTTGGGGGCTTATCACATGGATGTGACTATTTTGGGACACGGTCATATCGCCACCACTTGGCAGCAGGAAGTGTGGCTCTTACAATAGACTTTAAAATAGTCCTTTTGTATTTACCCTAATTGCTTCAAAATTGTTTAGAATAATGTTTAATGCCAAATGCACCTTGCATTGTTTTCCGAAAGCACCGGGTGGAAATGGACCCATGGTGCTTGGGCACATCATCGCTGCTTGCAGCTATATTTTCATCTGTTTTTGTGTATCTCATATTAAATTGTTTCAAAAATTCAAACAAAATCTACCATAAAACAAAGGCAATCTGAGTAAACACAAAATACAGTTTTTAAATGATAATGTTATTTATTGAAGCAAAAAGGTTATCCAGTACCAACTGGGCCTGTGTGAAAAAGTATTTTGCCCTTAGTTACTAAATCCCCAAATCTTTGAAACTGCATTCATAATGGGGTTCAGCTGGACTAGACACACCCAGGCCTGATTACTGCCAGCCTGTTCAATCAAATCAACACATAAATAGAAATTTGTCAGCAGCATGAAGTTGGCTAAAAGGTCTCACCCATTAGCACACTATGCCAAGGTCGAAAGAAATTCCAGAAATGATGAAAAAAAAGTTGATTGAAATACATCAGTCTAGAAAGGGTTACCAAGCTATTTCAAAGGCGCTGGGACTCCAAAGAACCACAGTGAGAGCCATTATCTCCAAATGGAGAAAACTTGGCACAGTAGTGAACCTTCCCAGAAGTCGACCTTCCAAAATTCCTCCAAGAACATAGTGATGACTCATCCAGGACATCACAAAAAAGCCAAGGACAACATCCAAGGATCTGCAGGCCTCTCTCGCATCAATAAAGGTCACTGTCAGAAAGACACTGGCCAAAAATGGCATCCATGGAAGAGTAGTGAGGCGGAAAACAATGCTAATACAGTAGAACATTAAGTTTCATCTGAATTTTGCCAAAACACACCTTGATGATCCTCAAACTTTTGGGAGAATGTTCTGTAGACTGATAAGTCGAAAGTGGAACTGTTTGGAAGACAGGGGTCCCGTTACATCTGGTGTAAATTAAATACAGAGTTCCACAAAAAGAACATCATACCTACGATCAAGCTTGGTGGTGGTAGTATGATGGTGTGGGGATGCTTTGTTGCTTCAGGGCCAGGGCAACTTGCAATAATTGTGGGAAACATGAATTCTGTTCTCTACCAGAAAATCCTAAAGGAGAACGTCCCGTCATCAGTCCATGAGTTGAAGCTCAAGCACAACTGGATTATGCAGCAAGACAATGATCCAAAGCATAAGAGTAAGTCCACCTCTGAATGACTTGAAAGAAGTAAAATTAAAGTTTTGGAGTGGCCTAGTCAAAGTCCTGACTTGAAACTGATTGAGATGCTGTAGCAGGTCCTTAAATGGGCAGTTCATGCTCGAAAACCCTCCAATGTGGCTGAACTAAAGCAGTTCTGCAAAGGAGAATGGGCCAGAATTCCACCACAGCATTGTGAAAGACTGATCTCCAGTTATCGGAAGCGTTTGGTTGCAGTTGTTGCTGCTAAAGGTGGCATAACCAGCTATTAAGTTCAAGTGGACAGTTAGTTTTTCACTTGGGTGATATAGGTGTTGGATAACTTTTTTTGTTTCAATAAAAAATATATATATATATATATATATATATATATTTGAAAACTGTATTTTGTGTTTACTCAGGTTGCCTTTTTTTATGTTAAATCTCGTTTGAAGATCTAAAACAATTTAGTATGATAAATACACAAAAATAGAAGAAATCAGGAAGGGGGAAAATACTTTTTCAGAGCATTGTATCTTTTAAAACCAAAAATTATACAATTTTGGGAATGTATCGCATTTAAAGCCTTTATTCAGAAAATTATTGCATTCATAGCCTTTACTATTTTAAAGGACCAAAGAGGACAATTATATTTGTGACCTCAACACCCACAACTCCCACCCCAAAAATGGTTTGGTCCCCCTCAGTGTTCAAGACATGGTTACGGCCTTGATTATTATCATGATAATATGGTTGTATTAAATCTCCTCTTCTTTATTTTATTTAATTTTCAACTCCATTCCAGTCTGATTTTATAATGTAAATCAAAGCAACCTTAACTTTGCCAAAGCACTTATCATTAACAATAAAGGCATAGGACAAGGATTACTTAGTTATGTAGCCTGCTTTACTGACAGTCAACCAGTAAGACAAATACATTATTGGATTCCTTAAACTACACATTAATTCTGGATGCTTTGACTGTTTCTCTGAGGCCTGGTAAAATCAACACTTAGTCACCAGACAGATGAATTATTCGAAACGGAGCTAGCAGCTCCCGTATCTTGTGCTCGAGGTAAAATGTGCCAATGCTAAAATAAAAATGATGCAGTAATGTGTTCTAAAGCTACTTTTCTAGAACAAATGTAAAGTAGACAAAGTCACGGTAATCATGTGAGTGAAAAAGAGGAAGTGAATCAGCAAAAAGATTCTCTGCATTGAACTGACACCAGCAACACAATCGAACAAGGTTTGCATGTGCAGGATATAACAGCCTACACTTTATGTCATCTAGCTGTTTATGTCAGAAATGTGGTAAACTTCAGTCTATTGAGCACACAAGCCACATGATGGCAGTGGAGCGAAAATTAACACATTCTCAGGAGCTTGTGACCCATTCCAAAAACACAGATTATTCAGTGATGTTTGAAATCTCCTACCATTTGTAGCTCTATGCTCATGAAGTCTTAAAAATTGACTTTTGTCAAGACCACTTTTGTCTGAAAATTATGCCAACTTTCTGTTTCCTGTGCCGTATAGTAAGGTACAATGGGGCTAAAGGCACACCTTATGGAAAATTAGCTTTTTTTCTGGTTACAGTGTATCAAGATTGAAAAAATAAATTTATTTTTATTGAATATTGATGGAGCAATGCAATTTGTGTGGCAATGTATAATAATGGAAGGTTGTTCTGATTTCAAATATATTATTGTTATTATTATTATTATTGTTTAAAAAGGTGCCGAGGAAGCCCTTACCTGGTTATAGTGGAATTGTGTAAATAGGGACAATAGTTATAGGGCAAAATATGTCAGCTTAGACAAATACTTTTGAGATGGTAAGATGCTTTTTAAGTTACTAATTATGACAATGCTAATTCAAAATAACCACTTCAGAAAAGTGTTAACAATTTCCTGTTCATTTCAAACACATTTGGCATTTTAAAACATCTCAAGTATTCTATAAACAAATTAATCTCCATTGTGATTGGATAAGTCAATGTGAGCCTACTTTTAAATTTTTTATAACAAATCTATTCGCCCTTTGTAAGAAAAATAGTGTTTTATAGGGTCCTTCAGCTCCTGCAATGGGGGGACTTTTTACCCCAAATATTATCCTTTCACTTATTGGACAGTGTTAAAAAAAACTTTCAAGTATTTTGTCTCAAAATAAATGTGTTCATTTCAGGGATTCTCATTAGCTACGTAAATTGCAAGTATTGATGCTGACTACCACCACTGGAGTCATGAGTTCAAATCCAGGGTGTGCTGAGTGAGTCCAGCCAGGTCTCCTAAGCAACCAAACTGGCCCAGTTGCTAGGGAGGGTAGAGTCACATGGGGTAACCTCCTCATGGTCATGATTAGTGGTTCTCGCTCTCAATGGAGCGCATGGTAAGTTGTATATGCGTATATATATATATATATATATATATATATATATATATATATATATATATATATATATATATATATATACATTAAAACACCTGCCTAACATTGTGTAGGTCCCCCTCGTGCCGCCAAATCCCATAGCATTCTGAGATGATATTCTTCTCACCACAATTTTTTTCAAGATCTGCAGTTACAGAAATACTCGAACCAGCCCATCTGGCACCAACAATCATGCAATTATCTAATCAGCCAATCGTGTGGCAGCAGTGCAGTGCATAAAATCATGCAGATACAGGTTAGGAGCTTCAGTTAATGTTCACATCAACCATCAGAATGGGGAAAAAATGTGATCTCAGTGATATGGACCGTGGCATGATTGTTGGTGCCAGATGGGCTGGTTTGAGTATTTCCGTAACTGCTGATCTCCTGGGATTTTCACACACAACAGTCTCTAGAATTTACTCTGAATGGTGCCAAACACAAAAATCTTCCAGTGAGCGGCAGTTCTGTGGATGGAAACGCCTTGTTGATGAGAGAGGTCAGACTGGTTTGAACTGACAAAATCTATGGTAACTCAGATAACCGCTCTGTACAATTGTGGTGAGAAGAACATTATATAATTATAATATAATTCTGAGATGCGGGTTGGCTTTTTTGGCGGCATGACCTACACAATATTAAGCAGGTGGTTTTAATGTTGTGGCTGGTATCTCATACCTGTTTGTTTATATTGGTTTTTTGTTTGTTTGTTTTTTCTTTGTGTGTGTGTGTTGGTGTTTGTTTCTTATGTTATTGTGTTATGTAAAAGTTATTATGATTTTTCAATTAAAAAAAATTTAACTTCGAAGTGCATCAATTTCTAAGCCCAATGCCTATTGTGCGCAAACACTTGACGAAAGTATTATTCATTGATTTATCTAATTTCATGCAAAGTAACATTTTAATTCAAATATAGTTACTCCGATGACATTGATCAAAATATTTACTCTATGCAATGCTATGAGAGTACAAATACTGTAGCTATATTGTTGGTTCTTCTAGAGTTTCTTGTTATATGAGACCAGTTGAGAATTTGTTTTGTTTTGCTCCTGTTTACCTGCATACAACTGTTCATATTTCAACCAAAATTAGGCTGCAGGTCACCAAGTAGGTATAACAGCAGGCCGGAGACCTCCAAATGGGGGCAGAATCTCTAAAAGGGGCATGATTAATCCAAAAGGGGGTTGTGCCAACTCCAAAAGGGGGCGTCACTTCCACTGATGGTTAAGGTTAGGGAAAGGGTTAGGTAAGGGGCTCCCTTAGGTTTGGAACTTCCTGCCCTTTTTGGAGCAATGCCTGCAGCTATGTCCTTCTCCAGGCTGTGGACACATTCTTTGATTAACCAATTGGATGGCATATTCAGATTCATAACAGCTGTCAGCTGAGGGTGCTATTTTGCTATTGCTATTTTGGGGTGTGTCTAATTTAACAGTCTGGTGGAAGTTCCAGAATGGGTGAAATCGCTTACAGCACCTTGAAGCTTAATTATAGAAATAAATAGAAATGTTTCTGGGCCATGATCCACAAAAATCTAATTTTGGTGATCCTATAATTGCAAGGTACATTTATTTCCCTCCAAATTTTCAATGGTATCCTTAAAAAACATGTAGTTGTGAAACTACTAGTAAACTACTCTTACTACTTTGTACTTAATTTTACTACTAAATTACAGATAAAACCTGACAGATAACCTTTAAACTTGATACTGTTGGTAACCTAGCTGGGCAATTAACACCTTCCAAAAACATTGCAAATTTGATAAAATATTAATGGTACTTTCACTGTAAGCTCAATTTGTTTATATGTCTAACTGAATTACACCCTTCTCTTTGAAGTTCTGCCTACTATCTTCTGCTATGAGAGAAAACAGCAGTTGTCTTCTGCACAGTAAACAATGACATGCTGTGCAAACACAGAGACAGTGTTTCACAAATAAGATCAGAATGTCTTTTTCCCCCCATTACATTAGAATTCTAAATCACTTAGATAAAAGGGACAAGCAATAGAATAAAAAACCTTGGGAGAAACTCTTGGACTTCAGGACAGGACAGGTCAGAGTTGGTGTTAAAAAATGAATCTCATGATCTATCCAATATCTGCAAGGGGATTACATTTTTTAAACATGTTATAAAGCTAGTAATAAATGGAAAATAATGAGAGTGATAGCAGAGGACAGTACTGTATTACTAAATATTTCAAATTAAACAGACGAGTTTTGCATGGGCAAGCACCATTTACATTTTCTATTCGTTATTATTTAATCTGACATTAATGCAACATTATCAAGTAAATGGAAAAGTTAATTAGGCAAATTGCATTGTGGTGTTTCCATCCTAAAAGGTGTCCAAAATACAGTACATTTTGTCTATTGTTTAACAATCTGAAACCCGAAAAACTTATTTTTGTTAAATGTTCTTCCTTTGCTCAAAAAGTGTTTGTGCTTCTTTTAAATAAATTCCAATTTTGATATGGTATATAATGCAAAGTCATTCATATTTTTTTTAAATGTGTCTTAAGTGTCCAAATACTATTTGTGTCCACAGTGTATGTTTAATGGATATAATTTAGGAAAAATGAGTTACACACAAATTTGTTCTGCTCATTGAATAAGACCCTATATGTGTTTCAGGGCCCATATGCTGATAACTTTTATATAAATATAGGCCTACTGTAAAAAGTGTAAATGCAGTTGCTGTCTAAAGGAGCTAAACTTACCCTTAAAAATGACTTTTGTTGTTGTAACCGACTATAATGAGGTTGATTTATCCATATTAAATAATATTTTTGAATAAAACCAGTTCATTTAGTTACCACATTAATTTGATTTCCTGCCCATTTGAAAAATTCTTCTATCAAGGTTTATTAGACAAATTAAACTGTAATAATATTTAATCATATAAAATATTGAATAATATAATAAATAAAGTACATAAACATTCAGTTTTGTAAAGGTGCTTCTCAGAATTAAATTACCCCAAATTAGATACCAGAAATTCACTTACCATTATAGGGAAAGACACCACAACACAATTATGTAATCAAACATCCTGAAAGCTGGGAAAATTTCGTTTCATTTCCCCAGGTTCCTAGTTACCTTTAGAAATGCAAAAAGAAGAGACCGGGGCTAGTTGTCATGCAGCTACTGTATATGTCGGTTACTTTAAAGTAAGAAAGTTTAGAGTCAAAAGTACAAATACCCAAATGTGTGTTGTCTCTAGCATTGGTTTTGTATGCTGGTTCCAGACACCTAGTTTGTAATTTGGTTATTTATATCCTCCAAACAAAAATTTCAATATCATCATTTAAACAATAAAACCAAACAAATATGTATTACATTTAGGCAAGGGTCAACTATATAATTAAGATATATTTTAACAGAAAGGACAACGGTATTATTTAGTTCAGGCAAGTTGTCACATGTGTTTAAAATTTGATAAATGTATTAATTAATTAATTAATTAATTAATTACATATTTTTTGGACAAATCAATGCTTTGTTGCCTTACCGATTCCATTTGTGCTGTTTCATTATATGTGTGTGTGTGTGTGTGTGTGTGTGTGTTCAACAATAGTTTTACTGTTTACTCTTTGCTAAAAAGCTTATAATAGGCTGTTTAATAACAGATTCAATTGTGAATTACCTCATATAGTGACAACATGCCCCACTATTGATCAAAGTTTGTTCAATGAACTGTATCTTTTTTCCTGGGCAATAACGGTGGAAATGTTCAAGCTTTTCTCTTCATTTTTATTGCCAAGAAAGTTTTAAAATTTTAATTCTGTCATGAACAAATCCTACATCCTCTATGACTTTCTTTCCTCCATGTAACATGTGGAGAATGTTAATCTCAGTCACCATTTACTTTCATTTTGCATCTTTAGTTTTTCCATACAATAAAAGTTAATGTTGACTGAGGTTGTCATTTTGTCTAAAATCTCCTTTTGTATTCCACAGAAAAAAGAAAGTCATATGGGTTTGAAACAACATGAGGGTGAGTAAATGATGACAGAATATTAATTTTTGGGTGAATTACTCTTTAAACCTGTGATTGCCAACATTATGATAAATTCAGGTACAAATAGGTCAATAAAAACAAGATCTGAAGGACAGACAAATTCTCACGTTCACATAATTTCTTCCTGTTTCCAGGGACTTTAAAACTGTATAATGTCTGAAGAAGACATCAGCTGGTTTTGGTTAGCCAAGCTGTGAGTTGTGACTTAAATTAACTGATCCTATTAACTTAGTATGAACGTCCCCACACCCACTCCTGTGTTTCAGGGCCTTTTATTGCATTAACGTTCATGTTTGTCGTGTGTTTGCAGATCTCTTTTAGCTCAACAATTAACTTTTGATATGACTGTGCTTTTTGCTTGATAAAGGAACAAAAATAAAGATGATTTGGTATTTCACACATTAAACCTCATGTAGAAATGTCCAACCAAAAGCAAAGGTTTTTACATTTTTAGAAGGAAATGTAATCAGAGCAAAAATTCCTAACTCTAAGAATGAGCAGTGATGGTTGCCTTAGCAAGCACCACTAAAAAAAGTATAAATAAGCATACACTTGCTGTTAGAGATTAATTCAAGGAACAGCTAAATTGCTCTGTTCATTGATAGCACAGCCATATTATTCAAGATGAATCCTGTATATCAGATAACATCTGAAGCTTATAGTGATTCGCTTTCACTTAGTATATTTCTGTAAGGATTCTGACTTTGGTTTAAATTCTGTGAATTTGGAATGAAAGGTGATTGAACAGCTTGTAGAACTGTCACTTTCTGTCATCTGAGAAAAAACTCTTTCCACTCTTCAAAATTTTGTGTGTGTATTGGCAGGGAGAATACACATGTAATGTGGAAAAAGTTTCCTGTGAGATTTGAGTTCAGCAACTTGCTCAATTTCTGTCTCCGACAAGATGCCTTTTGACCTTGACCCAACACTGATCCATAGCATCTATGCCCCAGTAAATGGGTTTGCAGGAACACATCATTCCAGCAATCATGCATTTGTTTCCTGTTTTATGCAATGTCCTGGTTCATTCATAGCCATTGTGCTGATGTTTTTTCCACAATATAAAATTGTCAGACTGAATGGTTAAAGCTAAAGAGTATAATTTTCAGACATTATTTGTCAAATAGGTTGTCCCATTCCAAATTCATGCCATTGGTTGAGCCAGTGTTATGTCCGGTAAAACCTATTGCAGTTTCATTTGGTTCTGCTAGTGGCGAAGAAATTTCTCCTATTTTTTTTTTCTCCTATAGATATTTTTTTAGGATGTCCAAGCTTAAAATTACATTGGTTTTTCAAATGTCATGTGACCAATTTTGACATGCCAGGCGTTCAAGTGTAAATGAGATTGGAGAGCTACGGTGGAGGGAAAGATTTTTTTAGTGAATAAAGTCTTAATTTTCAGTCTGTATAAAGCTATCATCTGCAACCTGGTCTCATAGAATTACATTACTAAACCTACAGTTTTTATTTTTTTTGAGAATGATTTTACAATGATCGATATACGTATAATGGCAGTTTCCTGGTGAAATGAACACTAGAGGCTTTAACGTTTGCATTACATAACCAACTGCATTTACAAGCTTGTTCGAGTGCAATCAAGCAGCTCGCACTTACGATACAGAGGATAGAGGTACGAGTCCAGAGAAGCACACGAGTCAACACGTGTGCCAAAAGTGTTATAGAAGCTCCACAAAATGGCATGGTTACTTTAGGTAATTGCGTTTTTGATGTCATATTTGCTTTTTATAACACTATTGGTTAGGGGTTTTTTTGTTTGTTTTTTCATCCCCAATTTGGCATGCCCAATTCCCAATGTGCTCTAAGTCCTCGTGGTGGTGTAGTGACTCGCCTCGATCCAGGTGGCGGAGGATGAATCTCAGTTGCCTCCGCGTCTGGGACCATCAATCTGTGCATCTTATCACGTGGCTTGTTGAGCACGTTACCACGGAGACCTAGCACGTGTGGAGGTTCACGCTATTCTCCGCAGCAACCACACACAACTCACCATGTGCCCCACTGAGAGTGAACCACATTATAGCGACCACGAGGAGGTTAACCCAATGTGACTCTACCCACCCTAGCAACCAGGCCAATTGGTTGCTTAGGAAGCCTGACGGATTTGAACTTGCGACTCTGTCTCGGTGTGGTAGTCAGCGTCTTTGCTTGCTGAGTTACCCAGGCCCCCTATCGGTTAGGTTGAAGATTTAGGTTCATCTGTTTGGCTGAACATTTAACTCTCTTTTCATGGCAAACAGTGGATATTTCACCCGGAGCTGCCACGATACATGCAAGGAACCACGTACAGTAAAATCATACATGTCGCCACAGTCATGTAATTTTCATGTAATTCTTTTTTTTTTTTTTTTTTTTCTGGAGCTTGACAACGTTTGGTCACTATACTTATTTTTACAAAAAAAAAAAAAAAAAAAGAACAGCTTGGACATTCTGGAAAATATCTCCCTTTGCATTCTGAGGCTGAGAAAATAACACGATTTTCAATTTTGAGTGAACTATCCCTTTAAAAGTTTTAATATTTTATGCAAATAGTTTTCTTATGAACTAAACAAGATTTGTTTTAAATATCATGTTCTATAGAAAGGTCATGATTTTTTGAAGGAAGGAAAGAACACGCTTTCAGATGAACATTGAATTAACAGAGCGATCCTTGAGACACGCAGAGCATAAGTGAACCATTGCAGAGCATTTTGTGTAGGCTTGTTTACCACGCTTGTGATGCAGTTCACATGGCCTCGTTTAATCTCAAATCTCATTAGGATAAAGGCTGTTCTTCCTTAGAAGAACATTTGACCAGTCAGTTGATTTTAATTCACCCTTTACCCATGCTTTAGTCTTGTCCACCTTGTAAAGTTGCTGACATGCCCAAAATGCCATAGATTAAGAAAATCTTCATTATCGTCTTATTGCCATTAAAGAACCTGAGGCTTTAAATACTCCTCATCTCTCCTAAATGTTAGAATGACATTAGCCACTCCCATTGCACCCAGATTATCAGGTTTCTCTCTTATCTTATGTTTATCACAGCTGTAAGTTATCCTCACCCTATAATCAACTCTGATGTGAATACTAATTCTACTTTTACAATTTACACTCAAAACTGACTGTTATAATTTTCAAACCCGTCTGACTTCCTTCCATGGAAACAAAATACGTTAAGTAGAATGTTTGGGGGAAAAAATATGCAATGAAAGTGAATGGTGACTGAGGCTAACATTCTGCCTAATATCTCTTTGTGTGTTCCATGGAAGAAAGAAAGTCATAAGGGTTTGGAACAACATTAGGGTGAGTAAATGATGACAGAATTAGAATTTTTGGATGAAATATCCCTTTTATAATTTAAATCACTCTCATTTTTTAATATAGTTTGTATCTTCTCTAGGAGAAATAAAAAGAGTAATTTGAAGTCACATGACGATATGAATTCTTTCCAGACCAATATTCATTTCACAGTCTGATGTAAGAATCACCTGATGTTCAGTTTAGCATGTAGTTATTAATAACCTGTGCCTTCACAAAGAGCATTGTGTATATGTCTCTGTCGACTAAAATACCTTTCCAATGAAAGAATTGTTGGATGCTTTATTAACGTATTAAAATCTTAGAAATAGAGTTCCTTGCAAATGTGCTAGGCCCTTTAAAGGGATGAGAAAATTAAAAATCTGTCATCATTTACTCACCCTCATGTTGTTCCAAACCCAAATGACTTTCTCTCATGTATCACAAAAGAGGCTGTTACACATAATGTTAAGGACTGACAACCTCATTCACCATTCACTTTCATTGCATAATTTTTTTTTCTCTCCATACAATGAAAGTGAAAAGGGACAAAGGCTTCTTTTTACACGGAAGAAAGAAAGTCACATGTTTGGAACACAAGGATGAGTTAATGATGACAAAGTTTACATACAGTATTTAGGTGAGTTGTCCCTTTAATGTATTTTCTCATTTTAATGAATTACAAATCCTACATCCTTGTGCAATGCAAATAGTGCTGTTCTCACTGCTCACAATTCCGTTGAGATCAAGGCTTTGACTTTGTTATTGTAAGACATTCACCTTTTTGTTCTACAGCCACACCAATGTTTATTTGACACTTGTTCTTGGGATTACTGAAAGGGATTACTTTCTCCCCAGCTTTGGTTTTCAGCATACTGCAGTGGGTTCTCCTGCACAAGTTCTCTGAAGTTTGCACCATCTGTCCTTCAGTGCACTGAAGCAGTGCACCATTCCCACTGTATGATCTGCCACCACTATTAGACTAAAGGTATGTTGTACTTTGAGGTGTGTGATTTGAGATCAGATTTGAGCCACATATAGCTTGAATTTGTGCCACATACATTTGCATAAATCCATTTAGCAACTTGGCTGCTTTTTTATATATACAGTATAATACAGACATGCTTTTACATGGTTCTGTTTGAGATCTTTAGAGTTCAGATGGTGGTTTGGACCACCCTCCTCATTATTATGCAGCATTATGCAAAAAAACTTGGTGTTTGGGTTTTTGGTGTACCTTTACTCCATTCTCAGTTACTGTTGCTCCTTCAAAGGGAGCTCCTTGGTCTATATGTGGCTTCACTTAATAGTTTCAGATCATATAGAGATGACTATTCTTAAGCAATGTCTAGGTGGTTGGAACAGATCCGGATAACTCTTTTTAATGTTTTTTATAGTCCAGATAGCGTTGTAGTTATGATGATTCACAATTAGAGGGCAATTGCAAGACAATTTGGTCCTTGTTGGGGTAACTATTAGAGCTTTTGCAAAATAGATGGTAACATTTTGCTCAAATACTACTGTAAAGAGCAACTTTAATTTTTTTTGTTAAAGATATTGTGTAAAATTAAACAACTTTAGAACTATTCCCATTGAAACCAATGTACTGAAACCTCAGAACTTGCAGATTTAAGTGTATATTGAACTACATTTGAATTGTATTTTTGGTTTATTGGATTAAATGTGTAGTTAAAGGGATAGTTCATCCAAAAATGAAGTGTGTCATCATTTACCCTCATTTTGTTCCAAGCCCGTTTGACTTTCTTTGTTCTCTGGAACACAAAAGGAGATGTCAGGCAGAATGACAGTCTCAGTCACCATTCACCTTCATTGTATAGAAAAAAGTAAATGGTGACTGAGGTTAACATTTTGCCAACTCCTTTTGCTTTCCACATGTTACACCAATTTTAACTTCTTTACATTGACTCCCAGTTAAATTTAGAATTCAATTTAAAATTCTTGTGATGGTTTTTAGAGCATTGCATGGTCAACTCCTGCTTATATAAAAAAGTTGTTGCAACCTTATAACACCAGCAGGAATCTGAGATCTTCGGAACAGGTCTTGTTAGCTGTTCCTTGCTCTAGACTAAAGACTAAAGGTGACTGTGCCTTTGAGGTTGTTGCTCCCAAATTGTGGAATGCTCTTCCTTTGGATTTAAGATCTGTGGACTCTGTGGTCATTTTTAAAAAGCAGCTAAAAACCCAGTTGTTTAAAATTGCTTTTGTCTAATTTGTTTTTATTTTTTATGCTTCCTTGTTTTTATATTGTGGATGTTAAGCACTTTGTGACGTCTGTTCTAGAAAGGTGCTATAGAAATAAAAATTACTTACAGGATTGGAACAACTTAAGGGTACGTAAATTATGATAACATTTAACTTTTTGGGTGAACTAACCTTTTAAAATCTTATGAAAATAATAAGCACTTGAGTTTTAGGTCTGTTTAATTACCTTTTTAAAATTAAAATAAATATATATATTTTTTAGAAAAATACATTTCTATGTAAGATTTATATTGCAGAACAATTATGTAATTTATTAAAAAAGTTAATAAAATAATTTTCCAGTGGTCCCACCATAAGAACATTTGGTATATCTTTCATAACATAACTTTGAAATTAAATTCAAAATTCTTTAATAAAGCATTTTAAGTAGTTCCCACATACTATGAGTTATTTTGAGTTATTATTACTTATTTAATGAGCCTATAAATTCGTCAGTAATAAACAAGTTCATTGTAGGGGTTGTCCCGCGGTGATCCCAGGACTGTCCTTCTCTCTTCCATTGATCCATCGAGGCGTGCCAGAGTGTTCATGTGAAGCCGAAGGAGGATGTGTCCTAAAAAGAGTTTGCATCGAGCCAAACTGCATCACTGTGAGTCTGTCTGACCACAAATCGACACTCATCTGTGGATATTCCCTTTCGGTTTGTACATGCATAGAGTGAAAGGGAGGACAGCAGAACGTAAAGAGTGCAGGTTTCTGAAATGGGAGCTACATCTTCATCATCCGCGCAACGGGACAGCAAATGTGAGGGAGACGCAGCAGCGGAGGAACAGACTGCAGGGGCTAGTGATGCTCGGGACGACGCCAGTGCTGAAGACAAGGTAGAAGACATTCACATTGCCTCCTGGTACATGTAGAAGATGGTTTTCTAAGTATCAATGGCGCGATCTCTGAATTTTGAAGCCATTGGCTGTGTCTGAAAACCTAGTTAGTTGCCTACCTAGACAGGATTTTCGAGTCTTTACGCATTCTGTTTCAGGACGCGACAAAAATGCTGATTCGGAACGCGCTAATCGAAAATATGTTTCGGAATGGCAAAAAATACTGTCACGGTAGGTAGCTCATTAGGTTTTGAGATAGGCCTACGCCATATGTGGTCATATGTCCACATTATCGAGCTCTTTTAAAGTTAGAGGAATTGTGTTTAGGTGCGGGCAATTAATGAGACATTAGTTTTTAGACATTATTAGAAAATAAATGTCCATCCTAACCAGTAAGCTACTGTTTCTCTGTGGCGATGTGCTGCCGTTTAACTGCAGTAATCATATTTCAAAGACACGATTAGGAGTCTGTCCTATTCATAGGCCTAAAATGTCCTTTTAGTGAACAATTGTATTTGGTGCAGGTAGTTCAATCTGCCTTTTAGTTTTGTGAGAAAATAAATGATTATTCACCATTGACAGCGACAGATTAATATATATATATATATATATATTTGTTTTGATTTATATATGTAAATATATACTATGAATTCTGATAGGGGAATTTTATGAGACATTATCTGGGTTTAATTCATGTTATAAGTTCTTATCTCTCATCTTGTGGCATGAGAACTGTAGGAGTAATCTACCCACACACTCACACACACACACACACACACACACACACATACACACACACACACACACACACACACACATACATGTTGGTGCAGCTATCATTATGATGACTATCCATAGACATAATGATTTTTATACTGTACGAACTATAGATTCTATCCCCTACCCCTAAACCTAACCCGAGTTTAGTATGTTTGTTTTAAGTGATTTGAATTATGGGGACACTAGAAATGTCCTCATAAACCACATTTATAGCATAATACCCTTGTAATTACCAGTTTGTAACCTAAAAAAAGTCCTGGTAAACCACTAAAACCTGCCCACACACTACACACACACACACACACACACACACTACACACACTACACACACACACACACACACACACACTACACACACACACACACACACACACACTATACACACACACACACACTACACACACACACACACACTACACACACACACACACATTACACAAACACACACACACACACACTACACAAACACACACACACACACTATACACACACATACACACTACACACGCACACACACTACACACACACACACACACTACACAAACACACACACACACACACTACACACACACACACACTATACACACACATACACACTACACACGCACACACACTACACACACACACACACACACACACACACACACACACTACACACACACACACACTATACACACACACACACATACACACACACACACACTACACACACACACTACACAAACACACACACACACACTATACACACACACACACACACACACACTACATAAACACACACACACAGATTTGTTCTGAATTTTTTTTAAAGTGGGCTGACATTGACTGATCCAGTCACAAGAGATTAATTTGTTTATAAAATACTTTTGATGTTTCAAAATGGCAAATGTGTTTGAAATTTACAGGAAATCACGCACCCTTTTCTGAAGTAGTTATTTTTAAAGTATTATCTTAATTTGTTACTCAAAAAAGCATCTGTCTGTCTCAAAATTATTTGAATTTGTTGACAAATTGTGCACTATAACTACTGCCCCTATATTTACACGATACACGATATAACAAACAGAATAATTCAATAATACCTGATAACTGATAAGTCTACAATTGTTGCTTTTAATCCGTTATCTTTACTAAACTGGAAAACCAACCCATCTTGAACCAATTCACATGATAAGAAACAGTGTCTTTTTTTTTTACCTGAATAATATTTTATGGATTAAATTTGTAGTTTGGAATTTCTTTTTCTTTCTTTCTTTTTTGAAAGACTTTTTATTTCATCATATCACATCTCTTTGCGATATTTGATTCGTTTTTATCCCAGGGGATAAATGGAATTTTCTTTCCCTTACTGAACTCCAGTGTGCATCGATTTTCCATGTAAAACATGATGAGGTCAGCCACGGTTTAACAGGAAGTCTCTAAGATAGCTTTTAGACAAAGGAGAGATAACTGATACTCACATTCCCTAAATGCATTCATTAATTTGGTTTTATAAGTTATTTCAAGGGCTGTCTCTTTATAACATTGTGGTTAGATGTTTTTAACTTTAGAAAAAGTAGTGAATCTGATATTATGACAAATTTAATTACACTTAAACCTCACTCCATTTACTTAAATTGTTTGTTAGCTTGAGTGAACAGTGCTATACAGACACAAGATAAACTGTAACCGGACAAACTGAGAAAAGAACTACAGTGATTTAGTGAAAAATAATTTATTATAATGATTTCCACATGCATTTTAACCTTGAGACTTTGAGTGTTGTTGTTGTTGTTATCTTTCTATATACTGTAGTATGACATAGATCCCCTATTTTCAATAGAATTTCATTCAAAATATTTGTAATTAATGTACATTTTTTACTATTATTTAGTATAGATTTAGAGCAAAAAATTAATAGCCATAAAACATGATGAGTTTACTAATGCTTAACATATTTAATGGGCACATAATATAATTATTATATTATTAATATTTTATTATATTATATTATTAATATAATAATCACGAGAAAATACTAGAAAATTCATGAGAAAATGTTTGGGCCTAAAATATCAGCTGTGCCTAGATGGCACAGAGATTGGTTTCTTGCTTGTCATGAGCAAACATTTTTTGTTCAAAGCAAGAGTATGCCAGTATAGTATACTGTTTGCAAGAACAGTTTCCCTGGAGCCAAAGTCATGCACTTTTGCTGCATAAAGTATTTGTACTTCTAAAGTGTTTTACCTCTGAGTTTACAATGCAAAATCATTTATTATTTCATTTATTATATATATGAGTCATAAGCTGAGTCATAAATACTGATATGTAAATGTATGTTTACCCTGTGGTCACTCTCTAATCTGTGCTGTATTTTGCTCACAGTTGTTACAAAAAAATGGACCATTCTCCAGTTTGAATATAAAGACAAAGAACCATGCAGATGAATTAAATGAACACTTTGAGCAGAGGGTACTTGCAGATGGTGGGTGAAACTATATTGTCACTACTACTGTCATTCTTTCTCATCCACTCAAAGTTCCTTGTTTGTGATTGTTTCAAATGAGAACTACACTTTTACACATTAGTAAATATCCATGTGCAAATATTTAATGTATATAGTACACGTACTAACCTTGACACCCTTAATTCTTGTTTATTTATGTCAGTTGGCTCAGGGTTTTTTAATATAAAAGAAGATGGCACAGAGACAATTGAAGACCTTCAGGATGTGGACACCCTTCAACCAAACACTCCCAACGAGGACCGTGAGATGGTTAATGCAGATGCTATAAATGTGAAGGAGGGAACAGAGGAGGATGGCCAAGAAAATGATATAAATGAAGTTGGCTTCAAAAAAATCTTCAGATTTGTTGGATTTAAGTTCACCCTGAAAAAAGACACATGTGAAAAGACTGAAAGAGAAGGGTTACAAGCAAATGAGCAAGTAGAGAATGTGGCAAGTAACTCTGAGAACTTCAACGAATCCAAAGAGAAGATCACTGAGGCAGCAAATGAAAACAGCTCATATGAGAACACAGAACCATTGAACAGTGCAGTGTCTGCCCAGCCTAAGGCAGCTTCTCCCTCTCAAAAAACAGAAAATGAAACCAAGGTGGATCAGGACGCAGAGATAGTGGAACATAATGTGGAGTTCACACCTGATAAAAATCTGGCAAAAGCGGTTGAAGCAAGTCCTGAGCCAGAGGAGCCAATGTCGCCGATCAAACTATTCCTTACACAAGGAATCTTTGCCAGTTTTAAAAAGAAAAAGAAAGAAGAGGAAATACAAAAAGAGAGTAAGGAAGAGGAACTGAAAATAATTGATAAAATAGATTCTGCAAAGTCAGAGGATGCTGAAAAAGAGGATAGTAAATGCATATGCCTTGGTATCCCTCATATCATGTCCGAGGAAAAAAAAATTTCACTGGAGAAAGGAGACAGTACATTATTACCTGAAGAACTTCGGAATTCTCCAGAGAAAGATAAAGTACAAGGAAGTACACTCAAAAGACTTTTCAGGAAATTTTCCACAAGAAGGCAGAGAGAAAGTAAAGCTGCAGAAAAGGTGATTGAGGCTGAGGAAAAAATCTCTGAACAGTCTGAGTCATCATTGGAATTGACAGAGGTCCAGAAAGAGAAGGAACCAGTGGTTGAAGAACCAAAATTAGCTGAAGAGGAGCAGATGGCTGATGTTAGTCCCCAAGAGTCCAAAAAGAAATCTGAGTCCACCGTTTCCTGGGAAGCACTAATTTGTGGTGGTTCTGATAAAAAAAGGGCTAGAAAAATAAATGAGGATGAGACACCAGACAAAGGAGAGGAATATGAGAAAACATCTGAATTTCCCCTTGGAAGTTCCATTGAGGGTGATTATGATCAACTTACATCATCAGGTGAACAAGCTGGAAGTCCTGGAGAGGGAGAGGCAGGATCCACATGGAAAATATTTAAAAAAATGGTCACCCCAAAGAGGAAGGTCAGAACTGGAGAAAGTAGTTCACCTGAACAGATACCTTCAGACAGTGAGATGAACAAAGATGACTCATTTTCTATAAAGAAACTTATTCCAGGGCATAAAAACATAAACTCTGATGCAAGGCAAGAACAGACATCCTCTGATGAGGCTGGAAAGGATGGTGAAACTGGTGACGAAGAAAACGAAACACCCACTATTATTCCTTTCTCAGAGTATGTAATAATTGAGCCTGAAAGTCTTAGAGAGATGAATTTTACAAAAGATTCTCATGTTACAATAGAACATGAGATGACAGAGGTGACTTCACAAGTGTTAGACCAGGAAAAACAAAATGACTCTGAGCCCAAGCTTGCCGCTAAACTTTCATATAATGCAAGACCATCAATCATACATGTTATATCAGAGGACTTTGAAGAACTAACAGACTTCATAAGCAAATATCAACAACTGAGTGATATACCAGAGGAAGGGATCATTGAGGAAAGCTTAGAAACACCAATATCATCTGCTGAGTGGATAACACAGGATGACACCTTAGCTGAGGAATTTGTAGAGTTGACGTCTGATGCCGTCACTGCCCCAGAGCCTGCAAGTGAAGAATTCATTGGGGATGACACAACTGAAATGGTCTCAGCAGTGTCCCAGCTAACAGAATCACCCAAGACATCTGGGCATGTTACACCAGTGCTGGGTGAATATAGCATTCAAACGTCAGATGTGATCCTACAAGAAGCTGTTCAATCCATCTGCATGACTCCACATCTTCAGTCAGAAACCACAAAAGATGAAAGCCAAGAATCCCTTGCTGTGTCATTTTCACCTTATATTGTACAGTCATCCACACCAGAAGAAACAAAAGTTTTAGTTGCACACAAGAAAACAGATGCAACAACAATATGTACAGGCTTAGTATCTCAGGAAATAGAGTCTTTGGATGAACCTCTCCCTGCACCCCAGGTGGAGGCAGTTCCTGAAGTAAGTGATGCTGTCCTGACTGAATTAGTCTCTGATAACCTGACAGATGAACTCGAAGTAGCAGGACATGGGCAAGATGAGGTCTACGAAGCTGAAATAGTGGAAGTTAAGACAACGTATCAGAAACTAATTATAACAAATGCCATTAAAACGGAACTTAATATAGAGCAAGTAAATGAATTGATGGCAGAGCAGAACAAAGAGAAATTTCCAATAGAACCAGTGACGTGTATTGAACCTGTTCATGTGGCAGAGATTGATACAATACAAAGTGAAACTGTGCTGGACCAGATAATTTCAGAAAACACATACGGTCCTGAGAAAGAAGGTCCATTACACTCAGTGTTAGAAAAACCTGTGTATGGACAACCAGTACATTACACCGATGTAACTGCTGAAGTTGAAAAAGAGATCAAGCTTCCAGATGTTGAATTGTCAGCTGCTGAGTTTGAGCAAGCTGCACTAACTGAAGTGTTGGAGTCTTTGACACATTATGTTGTAGCCAATGTTTCTGACACAACTACAAGTGAAGCTTCAGACATCAGTGAGGAAGGAATTGAAATTGTTGCCTCTACTGTGGAATGTCTTGAAACCAAAGAGACTATTAGTATTATAAGTCCAATTTCAGATTCCAGAAAGGCAGAGGTGATGGAGGTAGAAGACATTATACAAATAGAATATGTTAAATCAATACATGTTGATGTTCATGAAATGCAAGGGGACATAAAAGACACAGTCTTAAAAACAGCAGGGGCAGAAGTAGAGACAGTTCTTCAAGTTGTCTCCGCAGGTGATTCATCAATAATTGTGGAGGACATCTATGAGAAAATAGAAGAAATTGAAGAGGGCAAAATGTCACAGAAGGAAATTGAGAACATACAAGCAGAGAAGAGTATTGATGTTGTTGCTTCAGAAGCTGTTCAAAATATTGAGGCTGAAAACATTTCAGAAACTGCAGCTGAGTTATTTGTCAGAGAAGAGTTGGAGGAAAAACTATTGAATATACCAACCGAGGAGGTGTCACTTCCAGGAACAGTATTAGTTGAAAAGTCTGAAGTGATGGATGAAGTTACACCAGAGCTTGAAGAAATGCCCAAAGAAATAGATATTCGAATAGATGATAACAAAGTGGAAGAAGGTGCAAGTGACAGAGCAGACAGGATAGGTCTGAATGACGAAAAGGAACTTGCAGTAAAGGAATGGCAAACATTAACAAACGTTAAAGCCGATGAATCAGAGAATCTAGAGGTTTCTGGTCATACACATATTATTGAGGCATCTCCTGAAATGATTGAACAAGATGTTGAAACAGAAAATGCAGAGACAGTTAAAGGAATAAGAAAGGATTCAGATATTTCTGAGATTTCAAAGGAAGTATTGGAGCACAAAGAAACAACAGCAGAGCTTGAAGATAATTCTGAAGACATGCTAACACATCTAGAGACTGCTCTTCCCCAAGTTGAAACAAGATCTGTACAAACAGAAATCATGGCCTCTCAAACAGAGTTGAATCTGGGAACCGAACAAAGTCCAGAAACTTCCAAGGAGGATGAACAAACTATAACAACTGAGAATATTAAGACTGGTAAAGTTTTAAAGATAGTTGCTATTATTGAGAATGCAAAAAAACAATCAGAGACAGAGAAACCAGTACCAGTAGCACAGGCACTTGCAGTATCTGAGCTACCAGAGGTAATGGAACAAGATAATTATACATCAGTAATAACTGATTTAAATGCTGAAGCAACAGATGGTGACCAAGTAGACCAGGCACAAGTAATGGTAGCAACAGAATTGACAAAAACAGCAGTTCCAGAAGAAAAAGACAAAACCCCTGTTGTCACTGAACCAGAAAGATCAGGACCAGCTTTAATTAAAGGGGCTGTAACAACAGCGAGTGAGTCTTTAGGAGTGGCACAAAATGATACTGCTACACTAAATGAGGTTAATAGTGTGAATAAACACGATGAAACAACAGAAGGCACCATGCTAAAATGTGAACCTGCTGAACAGGAGGTAGAGAAACCATTGGCAATCAAGTTGCAGGTAGACAATGCAGAAATGAAAGATGAAATACCAGCAGTAATGGATTTGAAAGAGGAGCCATCAACTGTTCCCAAACCAGAAGTAGCGTCCATGTCACAGACACTACCACTGAGCCCTGAAATAGAAACAGCAACACTACAAGTTACTGTTCCTGAGATGCAAACACAAGTAGAGTCTGAACTCAGGGCAGAGACCATTGAAATGACAGAACCAAAAGTAGAAACACATGTGGTAACAGAATTTAAAGTAGAGACAGCAGTAGTAACTAAACTTGAAGTGGGGACACCATTTGTGAAATCAGTGGTTACAGAACTTGAGATAGATACACCAGTAGTTACATCTATGACAAAAAATATTGACACACACAGCTCTGCTGTAACATCAGTGATTCAAAACACAGACACTGACACCACATTTTTAACAGAAGTGGTCAAAGAACATGTTGAGATGCCCACTGTTACCCCTGTGGTAGTGACACCATCTGAAGCACTAGATGTAGTTACAACAGTTGTGACTCTAGGCAACAGATCAAGGCCTGTAGCTCCAGTGAAAGACATACCAGATGTGACTCTACTGGTAGGAACACCAGCTGTTGATCCAGTGGCTGTGTCAACAGCTGTGGCCCCAGAAGTTGAGATGCAAAATGTGACTCAAGTAGTCAAGACATCAGCTTTCAGTTCAGGTATAGTAACAGATGCTGCACCTCCTGACGTAGTTAGACCGACAGTGACTGCACTAGCAAAAACCTCAGTTGTGAGCGCAGTAGTTGAAACTCCAGTTGTGACCCCAATGACAGACACTGTGGCCCTAGCAGTAGAAATCCCAAATGGGACTCCAGTGTTAAAGATACCAACGGTAGGACCAGTTGCAGTTACACTAGCTGTAACCCCTGTGGTGGAGACACCAGCTGTTTTAGTGACAGAGGTTGAACCTCCAATAGTAGTGTGATGAGGAGGAGGGTGGGGCCAGGCTGTGAGGAAACACGCCTGGCCCTGAATCGGGCTAATCAGCCGGGAGGGGATAAAGACGAGACAGAGAGAGAGAGAGAGAGCTACATGCGGCTGCTGTGTGTGTGTCTATGTGTTTGTGTTTAAGTTGATTTGAGTTAATTTATGTTATTAAAACTTACATTGACTGTTCAGCCGGCTCCCGCCTCTTTCTTGTCCACCTTACCCCATTACATTGGTGCCGAAACCTAGGAAGGAGGAGGGATTCGCTGTCGTGGAGTCCTCACCGCTGCCATCTGCCAGGGGAGAAGCCACGGCCGTCTGCCTGGGGACGGAGGAGTCGCTGCCGGCCGCTGAGAGTCGGAGGAACTGCTGTCATCTGCCGAGAAAGGGGAGGAGCAGTTCTGTCCGCCAGGGGTTGGAGGACTCGCTGCCGTCCGCCAGGGGAGGAGCGAGCTGTCGTCCGCCAGAGGTCGGAAGAGTGGCTGAGGACCAGGCAACGGCATGTCCGGGGACCGGTGAGCCAGTTTTCTCTCTCTCTCCTCTGTCTCTCTCTCTTTCGCTCCACCTCTTTCCCTCTCCCCTTTCCCTCCCCTCATCTCTCCGAGGGCTCCAGAAAGGCGGGGAAGTCCTGCTGGCAGGCACGGCTGGAAGGGCAACACCTCACCTCGAGGAAGGGAGGGGAGTACGTCATGCCGGGGGTTTCCCCGGCCTGAGTCGAGCGATGGAGGAGTGTGACGAGGAGGAGGGCGGGGCTGGGCCATGAGGACACTTTGGATAAAAGCGTCTGCCAAAAGAATAAATGTAAATGTAAATGCCCGGCCCTGAATTGGGCTAATCAGCCAAGAGGGGGATAAAGACAAGCCGGAGGCACCAGTTAGAGAGAGAGAGAGAGCCACATGCGGCTGGTGTGTGTGTGTGTGTGTCTATGTGTTTGTGTTTAAGTTGATTTGAGTTAATTTATGTTATTAAAAATTATGTTGACTGTTCAGCCGGTTCTCGCCTCCTCCTTGCCCACCTTACCCCGTTACAAGTAGCTATACTAGCAGTGACCCCAGTAGCAGAAACTTTAGTTGTGAGTCCAGTAGTCGAAACTGCAGTTGTTTCCATCACATCAGAAATAGCATCAAAACCAATTCAAAGTCAGTTGCAGTGGAAGAGACATTATTTGTGACCCCAGTGAATAAGAAACTAGATGTGGTTTCAGTGAAAATAACAGAGGCTGTAGCTCCAGTAATAGTTACACCAGCTGTGACCCCAGTGGTGGCTACACCAGTTGTGACTCCAGTAGCAGAAACATCAGTTGTGACACCAGTAGTAGAAACCACAGCAGTGAAACCAGTTGCAGTGAAAGAGACACCAGCTGTGACCCCAGTGGTCGATACACCAGTTGTAACTCCAGTAGCTGAAACATTAGTTGTGATCACAGTAGAAGAAAATCCAGCAGTAAAGCCAGTTGCTGTGACTGAGGCACCAGCTGTGACCCCAGTGGTGGTGACACCAGTTGTGACTCCAGTAGCAGAAACATAGGTTGTGAGCCCAGTACTAGAAACTCCAGCAGTAAAGCCAGTTGCAGTGACAGAGACACAAGATTCACCGGCTTTTGTTTCGATGATAGTAACAGAGGCTGCTTCTCCAGTAGTTACATTAGCTGTGACTGCAAAAGCAGAAATATCAGTTGTGAGCCCAGTAGTTGAAACCCCAGTAGTGATGCCAACTGCAATTGCAGTGGCAGAGACACCAGTTGTGACCTCAGTGTTGGTGACACCAGGTGTGACTCCAGGAGCTAAAACATCAGTTGTGACCCCTGTAGTAGAAACTCCAGCAGTAAAACCAGTTGCAATGGGAGAGACACCAGTTATGACCCTAGTAGTAGTAACACCAGCTGTTACTCCAGTAGCAGAAACATAATTGGTGATGCCAATAGTGGAAAGTCCACCAGTAAAGTCAGTTGCAGTGGCAGAGATACCAGTTGTAACCCCAGTTGTAGAAACTCCAGCAATAAATCCTGCTGCAATAACAGAGACACCAGTTGTGACCCCAGTGGTGGTGACACAAGTTGTTACTCCATTAGCTGAAACATCAGTTGTGACCCCTGTAGTATAAACTCCAGCAGTAAAGCCAGTTGCAGTGACCGAGGCACCAGCTGTGGCCCCAGTGGTGGTGACACCAGTTGTAACTCCAGTAGCAGAAACATCAGTTGTGAGCCCAGTAGTAGAAACTCCAGCAGTAAAGCCATTTGTATTTGCAATGGCAGAGACACCAGATCTGACACCTATGGTTGCGACACCAGCTGTTGTTTCAATAATAGTAACATAGGCTGCATCTCCAGTAGTTACATTAGCTGTGACTGCAAAACCAGAAACATCAGTTGTTAGCTCAGTAGTAGAAACTCTAGCAGGAAAGCTGGCTGCAATGGCAGAGACACCAGTTTTGACACCAGTAGTAACACCAGCTGTGACTCCAGTAGCAGAAATATCATTGGTGGTGCCAGTAGTAGAAAGTCCAGCAGTAAAGTCAGTTGCAATGACAGAGACACCAGTTGTGACCCCTGTAATAGAAACTCCAGCAGGAAAGCCAGTTGCAATGGCAGACACACCAGTTTTGACCCCAGTAGTAGTTACACCAGCTGTGATTCCAGTAGCAGAAACATCATTGGTGATGCCAGTAGTAGAAAGTCCAGCAGTAAAGCCAGTTGCAGTAACAGAGACACCAGTTGTGGCCCCAGTGTTGGCTACACCAGTTCTGCTTTCAGTGATGGAAATAGAGGCTGCATCTCCAGTATTTACACCGGCTGTGACTGCAATAGCAGAAACATCAGTTGTGAGCCCAGTAGTCAAAGCTCCAGCACTAAAGCCAGTTGCAATTGCAGAAACACCAGTTGTGACCCAAATGGTAGAAAATCTTGAAGTAAAGCCAACTGCAATTGCAGTGACAGAGACACCAGTTGTGCCCCTGGTAGTAGAAACTCCAGCAATTATTCTAACTGCAGTTGCAGAGACACCAGTTATGACCCCAGTGTTACAGACACCAGCTCTGGTTTCAGTGATAGAAACAGTGGCTACATCTTCAGTAGTTACACCAGCTGTGACTCCATTAGCAGAAACATCAATTGAAAGCCCAGTAGTAAATACTCCAGCAGTAGTCCTAGTGATGGTGACACCAACTGTAACTGAAAAAGCAGAAACCTCAGCAGTAAAAACCCCAGCAGTTACAGTGGCAGAGACATCAGTCATGATTCCAGAAGTAATGACACTGGTAGATCAGGTGACTGTGACACCAGTGACATCAACTGTGCCCTCAGTTTTAGAGACACCAGTTATAAATGAAGTGGTGGAGACACCTACTGTGACCTCAACAGTAGAGGCACCTGCTAAAGGCCCTATGGTGGTAACACCAGCTATTGCTCCAGTGCTTGTGACACAAGTGGTAAACAAAGGCAGACCCTTCAGTTGTGGCTGAAGATGATGTTAAACCACCACTTGTGACTGAAAAAGAGGTGAAGACATCTGTTTTAACTGAAGAGGCCTCCTTGCAGCATGAGCCCATGTCCACTTCAACCGAACTTCAATCAGAGGTGGAAGATGATGTGTGGGAGGATGCTGTAGATGTTGGAGATGCCATACTGAAACAAGCAGATGGTGCTTCCCAAGATTCTGCTGCTAAACAGGCATCTGATGCCCCAATTTTAGCATTGGCTTTCCATATGTGATGAAAAATGTCAAGGAGCTGGTAAGTGGTTTCATTTGTATAGCATTCAAAACTCTGAAATCATTCAAAATAATTATCATCCTGGAATGTTTCCATTTTTTATTGTCAGAGAACTTTAATCACACTGTGTTCATCATTTCATGTATGGGTTTAACAAGGAAAGCTCGGCTGTCTCTAGTGGGTCTCTTTGAACCGTCAGGACTTGTGGCACCTTGTGAGGCTGTGTGATCGACTCAGAATGAGCTGGGATTCACATTTAAACCTTTTTATAGAAATGACCAAGCCACTAAAAATTGGGTTGTATCATAAAAACTCCCTTAAGCAAGTAAAACCAAAAACACAAGCTGTTATTCAAGTGATAGTTTTTATTTGTATTTTATTTTTTTACCAATCACAAAATTTTTACATTTACACACTTACAGAATTAATTATAATGTATGAAACCCTGGCAATGCAACTATTCTACATAAATTGTTGTCATATATATAATAAGGGTATTTGTTTCTGTATGTATTAATCTCATCCTGATTCTGACATCAGATCCAGATCATTCTTATTTCACACTTTATCATGTTTTATTCCATAACATTGCATTTAGTTGAAACTTATCTAAAGACATGCATTACAGCCTATACATTGATACTTGTGGTATTCTGGAAAACAAATAGTGATTTTCAGTGGTGTAGTCAGGTAAAGTACCTAGTATTTTAATATACTAATTAAATGAGTAAAGAGTTTATTGGCAAGTCTATTTTGAACAGTTCTATACCTCTTGATTTACCTTTAGGCGGAATCATGAAAATACATAACTAGATTGTTTTTACACTCTAAATATGTTGTACAGTATTCTGGTGGATTGTACCAAAGCTATAATGAGCATAAAAAGTTTTAGACACTGGATTACAGGTTCAGTCTCTTAAATTGTGACTTAAAAAAACAGGTTTTATTTGTTTTAGAAAGAACGTTCTAACATTTCAGTATTTATGAAAATGTATGAAAACACTATAAGACTATATATTTTTCAGTATAAGAATCTATTGAGCATGCAAACCAGTTTCACTTGCAATTACTGGACTGTTACAATGTATTTTTTAAAATATCTATATTAAAAAAGCATATATATATTGTTAATGTTGTACAAGCTGCCTTGCCTGTATTAAAGGGGTTTGAAAAGCATCTGGCTTGACAGAATAAGCCATTACAGAATCAAACTTATTCTAATGCATTGCCTTAAAGCTATGAAGCATTTGAAACCACCTGACAGACTTGTTTGACTATGCATCTTTAAAGAAGTTGTAATATTTACAATGATCTAAATATATAAGTAGCTCCTAGACTTTTGTTAAATTTCAAACTGTATTGTTTAAAACAAATTATATTTCAGGTATTATTTAAATAAAGTCAAATTTACAAGTCTTTGAGCTATGATCAATTTGAAGTGGATGTACAGCACCTGAATAATACCATTATTTTTATTTCAATTGTTGTTTGTTAACTCTGCAATGCATGACACGTTAAAAAGGCAACGGCAAAGTATGTTTCTGACAGAATGAAGTAAATGTTTTTGCCATTTTATTAGTTCCAAACAAACAGATGCATGAACTTTGTAAAAACTCTGGAAATAAAATGAAATAAAAACAAATGTAGTGGACCTTAAATACTTCTCTTAAACCAGGTTTATAATACAAAAATGGACTTTAATTAAATAAATATAAAGTCAAACATTGGCACTGATACTGGCTAATGCTGGGTCAGCAAGATATTCTAGGAAGTATTGATTACCAGAGGAGTACTTGTTGTCACTAAACCCCTATTCTCATTTTCTACTAATGGTGTAGCCTCGTCGTTAGCCAAACACTGATGTTTGGGAACCTCAGATGGGCTGCCGAAAGGTAATGCACACATGCTGCATTTGTAGGGTCTTTCTGAAGATAGGAAGAGAGCATCCATCTGACTGCTGTCTTCTCCACCACAAAGAACCAAACTTTGCTTGTTCACCATAATGTACGACTCCCCGTCCTGACTCAAACAAACATGTCGAGCAGCTTGGTTAGCTCTGCAGAAGCTTTTCCCACAAGCAATACACTTGTACGGCTTTCCTGTGTGAATATACATGTGTTCACGCCAGTGGCTCTTCTGAATGAACTTGCGGCCACAGGTCAGACATTCAAATTTTCGCCGCTTCATTTCACGATCCATGTCGGTGCCCTCCAGGTTGTCTATATCAGCAATGTCAGAGGACGGTGGGGTGTCTTCCATCCATGTTTGTTGATCGGTATCACTTATAACATCACTGTCAGCATGCAAATTGTCCTCTTCCATTTCCTGACCTTCATCCTCAAAAGTGTAATCATTTTGTATAGATGACACTGCAGGCTCTCTTGCTTGGTTGGTGTGGACAAGTAGATGCTCCTTTAATTTGCACCTATGGTTGAAACGGCTTCCACAATAATTGCAGTTGTAATGCTTTCTAGTGGATTTGTTTCTCCTCATTATGCCATAGGTGAGATGTTGGATCATGGTGGCAGCAACATTCTGGGTAGGTGACTCTATGCCAACAGGTTGTGGAGATGTATACCCCACATCAGACATCTCTGAACATTTTTGGCCCCTGATTTCACAGTTGTTAGCATCTTCAGTGCAAGTTGTATTATTGTTGGTTAGGCTGAATGTCTGATCAGATATCTGTATGCCATAAAGGGAGTTTGTCAAAGGTACGTACTGGGACTCAGGGTTTATAAGGCTTGCCTCCTGTAATAAAGGGTAAGCATGCAGGAATTTTACACCCTGCTCAAGGCAAAGAGGGTCAATGAGCTGTGTGGTAAATTTGCCAGTATACATTAGGTTAAGCAAGTAGCTGAAGATGTCGGGTTGTATATCTGAAGGCTTCAGTCGAACACAGTCACTGCAAAAGAGAAGCAGAAAGAATTATATGAATCTAGAGCGTCGCTAAAACACCTCTACTGCAAATGTGAGTAAAGAACTTGTCACAAAAACTTCATGTACAAATGCAATATTTTAAGGAGCAAAAAAATTCTTTGCATCCAAGTTCACGTTACCTGTCTTGGTGAATAAACAGCATACGGAAGTAGTTTGAGAAAGCTGCAAGAACAGCTTTATGGGCTTTGAAAAGAACGTCCCCAATGGTCACAGTACAGTCACAGAGGAAACCAAACTCCCTCTGAGCATTGAGACTTTTCAGAAGAACAAGACCATGGTGGGCCAAGTCCATTTTTCCACCTAAACACACACATACACAAATGAAAACAAAACCAACATTAGGTTTTCTAAGCCACTGATTGGTCAATTAAAAGTTATTCAAAAATACACTAAAAATGCAATTCACACAAAACAATTACTTGAATACACTTCTACTGTGATGGACATTTTCAATTTCTGAATTCAAAGTCATTATGATATTTTTTCTGGGGCTTAAAAGGTTAGTTCTCCCAAAAATGAGAATCCTCTCATGATTTACTTACCTTTAAGCCATCCCAGATGTGTATGACTTTCCATCTTTGGCAGAACCAAAGTGAAGATTTTTATAAGCACGTTTCAGCTCTTTTTGTCCATACAATGCAAGTAAATGGGTGGCATCAAGCTGCTTGCTGTTTGATGGTCCAAAAGGCATATTTAGGCAGTATAAATATAATCTGCATGACTCCAGTCGATCAATGAATGTCTTCTGAAGCAAATCAATAGGTTTGTGTAAAAAATAAATCTATAATTTAAACTTTATTAACTTAAAAAAAAAAAAAAAAAAAAACCCTCCCTGCTAGCAGTCGACGCATCACCAAGCTGTCACGTGACATAATCGTGATGGCGCATTCATGTGAGAAGTCGAAGCACGCGCTTTGTTTACAACAGAGGAACGAACATCAGGTGAGAGTTAGGTCATTTCAAACAGCATCCCAGCACTGGCTGGAAGTGACTATTTAAAGTTAAAAACATTTTAATTATCGATTTGTTTCTTACACAAACCTAAAGATGTTTGCTTCAGAAGACACTGATTGATCGACTGGAGTCATGTGGATTACTTTTATGCTGCCTAATTATGCCTTTTGGACCGTAATAATACCAAGCAGCCTCATGGTACCCATTCACTTGCATTGTATGGACAAACAGAGCTGAAATGTGCTTATAAAATCTTCACTTCGGTTCGGCTGAAGGAGGAAAGTCAAACACATCTGGGATGACTTAAAAGTGAGTAAATCATGTGATAATTTTCATTTTTTGGTGAACTAACCCTTTAAAGTAAAAAATATCTAAAAGCGGTATAACGTCTGGAGATAGTAAAGAAAAAAAGTCTTAGTTGAAGCTGAAATTCTCAAAAAGAAAAATGTTGGCATAGGCACTTTGGAAAAATCTTTTAGCATTTCTTAAAAAATATGCAGTGAAACTATTTTGTTTATTTGAAAAACCTTAGTCCACCAATTCAAAGTCAGTACAGGTAGCCAGTCTGTTGTCATGTGACCAAAAGAAGACCACTTTATACCTTCATGACTGTGTGTGAAGTATAGAAAATATCAGATATTTTGGCATTTTTATGAAAAGCCACATTTTATTCAGGTCAAACAGAGTAACCCTAATAAAACTTATTGATATTCATGACTCAAAAAAAAATTTTTTAGGCTTGAATAAAATACATTTGAAATTAATGATTAAGTTGTGTACCTCACGTGTTCAAGGCGCAAGGAAAGTAATACCTTTTACTTGATGGTTACACCACGTGACATTTTCTAAGTCATTAAATAACTTTTTTTTTGTAGAAAATGCTTTTTCAAACTGTATAAAAACAAACATGGATACAGAGTTTATATTTCAAACTTGACACATGTGTTTTAACTAGATTTTTAAATTATTTCTAATTTTTATTATCTTGGACATCCTTATTTTTCAGTGACCCATATGCATGTTGGTATTTTTTTATGTGAATTTCCCTACAAAAGCAACTTCCAAAGACTGTCCTAATTAGTAAAAAGGCCTCGCAGCATAAAGGGACTAAATGTTTTATTTTACTTGTAATAAAAATGGGAAAAGTTCACGGGTTGGGTAAGTCTACAGTAATCATACAGAGCTTTTTGTAAAGTGTAAGTCAATGGGCGGTCATCGCAAGTAATGGGGTCTGTGTACGAGCGTGCGCGTGTACGAGCGTACGTGCGTGCTGAAACTCCGCCCAATGCTGGTAAATTAATTTCTAGTACAAAAGTTTCCGCGAAGGAAACCCGTGGCCAAGCAGTGAACCTGATAAAATAACGTCACCCTTATTAACGTGCAGGAAAATGTCACAAATCAACATAGTATTGTAAAATGTACATCCTCTTAAAAATAAGAAGAAAACAACATATTTATCATTATCCTCCAATATAAGAAACCGACAGTGCTGTCACAAACACAAAACGACTACCGGTTTGCTACACATTAGTTTTCTATTAGTGAAACGACCCTGAAAACGTCACTTACACTCTCCTCTTTCTCCACAGAGCGCTTATAAATATTTTAAACTGAACTTGTTGTTAGAGAAACCAAGAAAACCTCTCCATCGAGCTGCATGAGCTCAGTCAGTGATCAGCTGCTGTTTTCCGGAGTGTTTGAATCATCACATGACACGAGCGCGCGCCGGACTGCTGTCAATCACTGGAGACTGATCGAACAAACAATCATCTCAATTGTAGCACATGAGCATGACGTCACAATGTGTTCATATATGCGATGAGTGTGATTTGAGCTGCAAAGCTTTACTGTAAATGGTTAAATAATGCATAAATGTGTTAAATGTATAACATGAATGAGGTCAGATCATGTCATGAATGTTATTTCAGAATTCAACACAGTGGACTGAATTCACTCATTAACTCTTTGCTGTAAACTTATCTCTGTATATTTATCCATGAAGTTTTAAACTTTTTTTAATGAATCCAAAACAAGATCAAGACTCAAGTAATGTTTTAATTAAACCTTTCGAAAGTGGTAATATAATGCAATCATAATTATATTATTTACATTAACATTTAAAACACATTCAAAACCAGCTGTCACCTGATGCATTAAAAACTACTCATTTTATTGGCTTCCATTCATGTTGGTTTAACAAACATGACCGGTATATTAGCAGGATATTATAAGTATATTAATATTTAAAATATTGATTTTCTGTCCGTGACTTTGACAAAACTAAGGCTATAAAAAAATACAAGAAAAACACTATTTATCCACTATGTAGGAATACTTGAAAAACCTCTTTACTGAATGTCTCACTGTCACATTAATTATAACAACAGATCAGATCACTGATCAATGAGAACTTAAACCTTATTTACAGAAGGGAAATTATTTTTTAGTTTTACAAAGATTTAAGTACAAAACCCCAAAAAGCACATCAAGGCACCATAAAAGTAATCCATAAGACTCCAGTTGTTTAATTAATGTCTTCTGAAGTGATCTAATCGGTTTTGGGTGATTACAGACCAAAATATGATTATTTTTCACTGTACACCTTTCCATTGCAGTCTCTAGACACGATCATGATTTCATGTTCGATTACACTTACTAGCGTTTGACACACGCGCAGAGCTCTAGATGGCGCTAGGAAGTGTAATCGAGCTTGAAATCATGATTGCCAAGGAGACAGCTGATTTCAAGATTTATAGCTAAAAAGGAGTTACATTTTGGTCTGTTCTCTTCCAAAACTGATTGGATGGCTTCAGAAGACATGGATTAAACCACTACAGTCATATGGATTACTTTTATGCTGCCTTTATGTGCTTTTTTGAGCTTCAAAGTTTTGAACCCTGTTGACTTGCATTGTATGGACCTACAAAGCTGAAATATTTTTCTAAAAAGCTTCATTTGTGTTCTGCAGAAGAAAGTCATACACATCTGGGATGACATGAGGGTGAATAAATGAGAGAATTTTTATTTTGGGGTGAACTATCCCTTTAAGGCATTCTATCATTGTCAAGCACTGTTTTCTAACATCAATGGTGATGAGTATGACGATCATCCACTCTAATCTGAGACTGTGTTTCTCACTGAGGTGATTCCTCTTAAGGTATATTAGTTCAGTGCAATGCTGGAGCTTCTCATTTACAACATAGAAAACAAACAATGCATTTCAATTAGATCAACAGCTATAGGGTGATGTTTACATTGATACATTTTAAAATGGTTTTATCTGGACATTCAGTTAGTTTATCTTATGGCATTATAGGAGCAGTATTGACAACTGCAAAGTACACACATTCTGTTTGTATTTAATTCAGCAAAAATAGTCATTATGCCAAAATAATTTGCATGTGTGAATAATAGACCATTTCAAGGACTGTTCGTTGGTGACGTCATTGTTCCATGAACATTTCCTGTGTGTCAAAACAGAGACTATTTAGCAGAGACAGGCCACTTCTATTAAAATGAATGGGAGAACGCCCAACGGCAGCCAACATCCAACGGATGTAGAAAGGAAGTCCCGCCTTACAGGTAAAATAGCCAATCCCCTTTTAGATACAGAAATTGCCTGTCAATCAACGAGAACGCGCATGCACATTAGCTATACAAGATAGTAAAATTGTGTTTTTTAGCGTAATCTGAGTTAAAGATGCAGAATTATTATACCAGCTGTGACAGAACAACACGCCCTGTTTGGTGGCACGTGACGGAGCTCACCTGAACCCAATGAAGAGCCTCATCACCGTTGCCTTTAAACACAGAGCGCGCCTCTTCTCGGGAGACCGGTCTCTACCTGCTGGCGTCTTCGCAGATCCAGGAACAGAAAGAGGAGGGTCCGGTGTGAGTTAGGTGCATCGCCGAACCTGCACCCCGGAACCCAGTCAGATGCAACACCAGGGATTGGAGCATGAATCGCGGCCGACAGGCCAGGATGCCAGGCCGCTATTCCCCTCAAGTGCCGAGGCCCAGGGAAGCCTGGCTACTTCAGTAAAGCCGCAGCCCCACGCGCCTCGGACCATGGAGGGGAGTGTGTCGCGGCAGCCGGGATCCCGCCCACTATCACTTGGTCCTTCCCTTGTCTTCACTACTCTTCTTTTACATAGCCCTTTCCACTGCAAAGGCCCCATTGTTTTGGACATTTTAAATAAATGCCTATCTGAGGCCTGACGCCACACCCACTGAGTCTTTCTCTTGCTCACCCCGCCATACAGTGATGTCAGATTTGAATTCTTATTTGAAATATGTTCTTTTATCGTAATCTTGACCAACCGTTTTGGAGATTTCGGTCTTTTCCCATTCAAGTAGATAGGAGCTGCACCTTCATGACGCTGCCCAGACTTCCCAACAGCATTCCAAAGATGGCCGCTGAGTGGACTGGTTTACCTTGAAAAAGAGACTTTGTTGAAAGGATCTGGAAATACGTCTAATTCCTTTGTTTTTGTTTACATTCTTGAAATGGTCTATAATATAATATAATAGTATTGTAACATCGTAACCACTGTGCAACGATTCCAGCTATCAACAATGGTATGATTCAAAACCCCAGTAAGAAAAAGGATCACATATTATTTGATCAGTGGTTAGTTACCTTGACTCTTCGGTTAATATTAAGGAAATGACATGTCTTGTCATAGAGCTGCTCCATGTCTTCTCTCTCCCAGTAGAAATCAGGTGTGATCAGCAGGTCAGAACTGAGGATGATACAGTGCCTGTGAAGGTGTGAAGAGATTACAAGAAGAGAGGTAGACAAAACTGACACAAAATAAAAAACAAAACAGTAGTCCCGCATTGGGTCATCACCTCAAGGCAAACAGCTCCCCTATTTTCTACATAACTTCAGCCCTGGACAGTTTAAATCTTTGTCCAGACTTCAGCATCTGTTAAAAAGGGTGTGCCACTTTATATAAGGTGTATTTAACTACTATGTACTAACATTAAAATACATTCAAAACCATGTTTTTACTGTGTAACTACATGTTGTTCTGCAAAATTCTAACATGTGCTGCTACCGAGGCTGAGGTACGGGTAGGTTTAGAAGTAGGGTTAGGTGTTAGGGTAAGGATTGGGTTAGGGTTAAGGGTAAGGTTAACAGTGTAACTGAGTTGGGGTACTCAAGTTCAGACTGGGATTTGAGTCCGAGTCCACGGATTCGGATGCATTTTTACTCTAACTTGACTTGGACTTGAGCCTTTCTCAGACAGCAAAATTTTCTTGGCTCAGATCTGCCTGCACTCCACCTGTGAGATTGGCCCACATACCACATGGAATTACGGTCCAAAATTGGCCCAAAACCCACTTAGCGAATGTAAACCGTATCCTCCCCAGAAAGAGGCCAAAAACTCAGCCACACTTATCCTGTCCCTCCAGCATGCAGCCGTAATTGGACCACAACTGTGACCAACCAATTTGCCACTGCACCAGAACTCGGCCACAACTTATCCTGTACATCCCAAGAAAAGCAGCCTTAATTGGGACTCAGGATTTTTTGCAGAGTCCAGCCGAGTCCATGGCATTTGTGATGCAATAAAAAATGATAAAAAAATAAATAAATAACAAAACAGAAATAAATTATCTGTCTGCATGCAGCTGTAGCATCCCCTGATGTCACAGACATAGCCTGTCATAGACCTAGCCATAGCCTAGTTTTTTTCACCGTGTTAAGCAAACACACATACGCACTGTCTAATCCATTCAATGTTCTGTGAGCAAATCCACAGGCTTGAGTCCTCCTCAAGGGTTGGTACAGTCTCTGTAGAGCCTTGAGAGACATGCCTACGTGTATGAATCACACCGTTTCAGCGTTAAAATAAGTGTTAAATATTGTATATACATTATCAGGCTATCATTCATGTAGCATTATATGAACTGTGTGAGTATAGTCTACATGTAGCATGCAACCGACCATGAACATCATGTCAACACACACTCAGTTTTCATTGGTCATATCTTAAATATAATGTAAAATGAATGCATATGCAAAGAAGCAAAATACGTGTTACGTCTTACGTCATTCTGATCACCTTCAATACAGTGTCAGTTGTTTTCTTGATACTGCTATCAATATGAGCAGCTCTCTATCTTACCCTCGGATTCAAATAATTCACACAAATTTGCACTATACAACAAACAAACACAACTTTAAAACGCTTTCATCTTCACTCAGCGTACCTGCTGCGTGGCTTCCCGCGAAATATTAGAGCGTTCTGTAGCACAGACTGTTACACTGTAACAAAAAATGTTGTAACATTCTTACACATTCACATAAAGTTTCTTTGACAGTTCAAACCACACTAGTGGTTGGTCCGGTGTACTTCCTGTATTTTGTGTTGACGTCATGACTGTAAAATTGCTCCGCCCCCTCATTGTCTTAAAGCTGCAGTAAGTGGTATTTCTTTTATAGAAAAATATGTGGTTAATACGTTCTCCTTTGAAGTTATAAAATATTACGTTTTCTGATTAATAGTGTTATCATATTGGAGAAATATGTTATCCATAAATGCAGATTTTCAAATCTCCCTTACTGTCTGTAGTATTTAAAGGGATAGTTCACCCCAAAATGACAATTCTCTCATCATTTACTCACCCTAATCCCATCCCAGATGTGTATGACTTTCTTTCTTCTGATTTTTAGAAGAATATCTCAGCTCTGTAGAGCCACACAATGCAAATGAATGGGGTCCAAAACTTTGAAGCTCAATAAAGCACATAAAGGCAGCATAACAAATAATCCATACAACTTCAGTGGTTAAATCCATGTCTTCAGAAGTGAAATAAAAGGTGTGTGAGAGAAACAGCTCAATATTGAAATCCTTTTTTACTGTAAATCTCCACTTTCAAACAGCCTTCCTAAGCTCTCTTCCCTCCTAAAGTTGTGGTCACACATGCTTTCGCACTGTGAAATTCCACGGGCGAAGCTGGTGTGGGCGAATGTTGAGCAAGTGTGAAATCAGCAAAAAAATAACTGCAAAGTAGCCTCTTTTTAATGCTGCACTTTTTACTCTGGAAGAGTAAAGTTAAAAAGAAAAATGCCACTAAAATGATCCTTGTCCATTGTGAATATATACACTATGTGTAGGTGTGTATGAAGGACCACCCACACAGAGGTCACCGTCAAACCAAGCAACTTCCTATTGGTCAATGCAGCGAAAGTTCACGCAAAGTTCACCAAACTTGAAATCGAGGCGAAATCAGTGCGAGGAAATTCTTCACCAATGGAAGTCCATCGCGTGAAATTCACGATCGTGCGGATTCCCATTGAGATGTCTGTATTTCGCCCCTGGAATTTCGTCGTGCAAAGGCATGTGTGACCACGCCTTAAGAGTTCTTCTTCCTTTGTTTTTGGATTTTGCATTGTATGGACCTACAGAGCTGAAATAGCTTTCTAAAAATCTTTGTTTGTGTTCAACAGAAGAAAGAAAGTCGTACACATCTGGGATGCATGAGGGTGAGTAAATGATGAGAGACTTTTCATTTTGGGGTGAACTATCCCTTTAAGAATGAAGTCTAGAAGCCTTGATAAGAATGAAAAGTTATGAAGTTATTTAAATTATTATTATTATTATTATTTTTTTTAAGTATAATTTGTTGTAAAAGCTTGATGCCCTTTGTTATACACTTTATTCATGTATTTATTTTTAATGGAGTTTCTTAAACAGGTTATATGAAATTCAAGACATCGAAACCTACAATTTTAAAGACCATGTTTAAGAGTTAAATCGAATTAAATGTTAGGAACTGGAAGTGTTGTCTTTTTTTCTTTCATTAAGCTTTTTCATTAATTAGTAGGTTTTATCTTAAACAGTAATCCCTATACATCTTCATGTACCTTATTTTGGATTATATGGATGCTCTTTGTTAGAAATAAGTGACATTTATAAAGTGTCATTTTACAGTATTGCCATTTCATCTTGCGCCCCCTACTGGTGCATACGTTAAATGTTATTGTGTTGCTTGGATACCCAATAAACTTTAGCGATACGTTGTAACACACTCATCTAAAGCAGCACACTATGCATGAGTAAATTAGATCACATACTGTAAATAAGTTTTCTATTGACTCACACCAAGGACAGCGACAGAAGGGTAAGTAATATGCATGTATTTTGCCATATTTTGGAGTGATACATTTATATGATTGTAATGAAGAAAGAAAAATGATTACTGTATCTCATTTACTTTGTGTTAGGATTTGTAACAAAACAGGCCATATGTTCGCAAACAATTTTAGATTAACACACTCATATTATCAATTATGATATTGGTATGATATTTATTATTGTTATTATAATTTTATTATTGTATATATTTGTGTATTATTTATATAGCTTGTCTTCCAAGACCATCCAGCAATAAATATGCTTCCGTTGTTTATTCTAAGATAATTTCCCCCCTAGGGATTAATAAAGTTGTAATGCATTGCATTGTTTTGTCTTTTGGTATGGTGCTTTCATTGCCATTTTAAAATGTTATGAAGATTCTTTGTGAATGGTACTATTGCTATGGACACAAAAGGTTCCATCCATTAATACACAGGTTGATTGACAGCTTTTTTGCAATGGAGGACTCTGTGATCCAACAACACCTAGCACACTATAAACAGGCCACAGAGACGGCCCGTGAGGAACTCGCCGCCCTGCAAGCCAAATATCAGAGTCTGCAATCACAGGTTCATATATTATCGTCTCATAATATATAGTAATATGGATTAGTGGGATATCTCACAAATGTTTTTTTTAAACAGTTTTCAGACGCCCAATCAAAGGTTGCATATCAGGAGGAGACTATAAAGAATTTAAGGGATGCTATTGAGAGACATAAAGAGAAGGAGGCGAGACAGGAGTCTCTCCTGAGCTCTCTCAGAGAACGCAGCTACAACACAGAGCAAGAGATGGTGTCCATCACCTCCTCCAAAAGCATCATGGACATGAGAATACAGACTCTGACAAAGGAGAATGAGGAGATGAAGGCGAGAGTGATGGAACTTGACATGAAGTCAAAGTGAGCATTTACACTTTTTACAATAACACCTTTAGATCAAAAAGTTTTTGAGATCATGAGAAATATACATTCAGTGAAGAGTGCAATGTCTTAAACACCTTCACATTTCTGCAGACAGCTTTTAAGTGAATGTAACAAGGCAAAACAGGAATTCACTGAGATCCAGAGGAGATCTGATGACTTTATATCAACATTGGCAAGCAAAGTCTCTGTAAATTTAGCAGGAAAGACAGATCCTATGGACTGCATTGTGTCCATGGTAAGTGTTTTTACATGTGTTTTTAAAAATGCTGAAAGATTCTCCTGTCTCTAACATATTTCTCTATCATAAATAAGGTGGATTCATGCTGTAAGGACAGAGAACGACTGAAGAAATGCATTTGTGTTCTAGAAGAACGTGTGAAATCCTATGAAGTGGAGTGTAAAGCCAGTAGAGAAACAGTAAAGCGATTGGCAACTGATGTTGACCATCAGCAAACAATCTCAATCTCTCGATCAAATGAGCTGAACTCAATCAGAAAGGTATCTTTCTGCCTCAATTAACATTACAACATATACTGACATTTCAACTAACGGTTTAGATTATATTTTTTAAATTGTTTGATTAAAGAGATTAAACAGTTATCTAAAGCAACTCAAAGTAAATTCAATAACAACAAAAATCTCGCTCAAGGGGGACACAATGGTGATACAAGAGAACGTTTAAGGGTGAATCTCATGAAACATGTCAAGAACATGTTTGGATCATATTCCACCCCAAAATTTAAAGAATGTACTTAGAAATTATATTTTGATTAAAGAAAATTAAGCCTGTTTTTTGGACCATTAAGATTTTTTGCATTGTCTCACTGTCAGTACTGTAATGTGAAATATGATTTGCTATTTAAATTGTAAACATGCTAGCAACATGCTAAAACATGCTAGCTACACCTAGCTACACGCTAGCAACATGATAAAACACACTAAAATGCCTAGCTACATGCTGGCAGCATGCTAAAACATGCTAGAAACACCTAGCTACATGCTAGCAACTCCTAGCTACATGATAGCAACATATTTAAACATGCTAGAAATGCATAGCTACATGCTAGCAACATGCAAAAACATAATAGAAACACCTAGCTACATGCTAGCAACATGATAAAACATAATAGAAACACCTAGCTACATGCTAGCAACATGTTAAAACATAATAGAAATGCCTAGCTACATTCTAGCGGCACACTAAAACATACGAGAAACGCTTAGCTACATGCTAGCAACACTCTAAAACATAATAGAAACACCTAACTATATGCTAGTAACATCCTTAAACATGCTAGAAATGCATAGCTACATGCTAGCAACATGCTAAAAATTAATAGAAATGCCTAGCTACATGCTAGCAACATGCTAAAACATAATAGAAACACCTAGTTACATGCTAGCAACATGATAAAACATAATAGAAACACCTAGCTACATGCTAGCAACATGCTAAAACATAATAGAAATGCCTAGCTACATTCTAGCGGCACGCTAAAACATACGAGAAACGCTTAGCTACATGCTAGCAACACTCTAAAACATAATAGAAACACCTAACTATATGCTAGTAACATCCTTAAACATGCTAGAAATGCATAGCTACATGCTAGCAACATGCTAAAACATGTTAGAAACACCTAGCTACATGCTAGCAACACACTAAAACACCTAACTACATGCTAGCAACAGGTTCAAACATGCTAGAACCCCAAGCAACATGCTTAAACATGTAAGCAATGCCTAGCTTCATGCTAGCAATGCCTAGCTTCATGCTAAAACAAAATCAACACCTAACAACATATTAGGAACATCTAGCAACATGCTAGCAATGTCTATACATGTTAAAATATGCTAAAAATGCTTAGCAGGATGCTAGCAACACCTAGCTACATGTTAAATTATGCTAACAACATGTTAGCAATGTCTAGCTATATGCTAAAACATGCTAAAATGCCCAGAAACATGCTAACACATGCTAGCAATGCCTAGCTACATGCTAAATAATGCAAGCAATATGCTAGAACAGGGGTCAGCAACCTATGGCACGCGTGCCAGCATTGGCACTCGTGGGATAATCACTGGCATGGCAGCAACAGCGAGAGAGGAGTAGACTCTTTTATTTATATAAATTCCGCACCTGCATTACAATCTACATCATGATGTTATCCTTCCTCACGATCACACAACGTGTTTTCATGAGCTGTATGGGAGGCTAAACAAAAAGATCAAATATGACGAGACCGCAGTATACCCAACAGATTCGTGCAGCGCGCAAGCAATCGCACTTTCGGTTAATCGTGCGAGTAAACGTGCCCGCTTTGCTTCGGTCAGGTTGCACGGATGACAGCCTACATTCCGTGTTTCATTTGCTTCTTTTTGCTTTCAGAACAACACGTTGTGTAATAAGGATAACACCATTATTAATTCTTGAGATTTCACATACAGGTACACCCTCCTTAAACCATGGTCACACACTCAAAATTACATTAATCGATTAAAAGAGAAGACATAAACCCACATCATGGGGTTAAAAAAAATGGCACAGCCATTGACCAGGAAAATAAAAAACGGCACTCCATGTCAAAAAGTTGCCGATCCCTGTGCTAGAAACTCATAGCTTTGTGCTTAAACATGCTAGCAAAGCCTAGCTACAAATAGCAATACCTAGCTACATGCTAAATCATGCTAGCTTGATGCTAGCAATGCCTGGCAACATGCCAACATCAAAGTTGGTCTACAAACTTTTCAATCATGTTTTTAATGTAAACTAGTAAAACAAATGACTGTTTTAAAAATATGAGACTAATCTAATGAGATTCACAATTGAGTTTAAACTAAAACATTTTAAAATAAAAAAATAATTGTATTACAGTAAATTTTAAAAAAGTAATCTAGTAACAAAAAAAAAAATACTGTATTAAGGAGTCTTATCTAATGGTAATCACCACTGAGAATGAATAAAATCATGGGGGTATTTGTTGTTTAGTGTTTAGCTAAAATCACTGTATCACTGTTGTTTATCCAATCTAATCTAGTAAATAATTACTGTATTACAGTAATGAGTCTTATCTAATCAGAATCACCATTAAGAATAATTAGAATTACAAAAATCATGGCAGTATTTGATGCATTGTGTGTTCCCTCTATATAGTGTGCCCTCTTTCGTCATGTCTCTGCTCGATTGCTTTGTGTGTTCATCAGTCCGTGTTTTCAGTTGGTTCCTTTACTCCTCGGTCAGTCCTTGTCTTTATTTTGATTTATTCTGTTTGTGATATTTTCTGCCTTGTGAGAGTGTTTGTTTGTTTTGTTTTTTCCATTATTTTAATAAAAGCCCTTTTTCACTTGCCTCCTGCGTTTGGGTCCTACCTCAACAACGCGTGACAAAAACTGGCTCTGTTTGCTTAATATACTTTCTTATTTTTACGCTTATTATTTTAGGGGTTAAATGTGACCTGAATGTGTTTTCATGATAGTCTCCCTCTAGCTGGAAGCTCTGATTTGAAACTACTAAGTCACCATCCTAAACTTACAAATCTCTGATGTTTTACCATGACCAACAGCAATGCACTGCATTTCTTGTCAGGACTTGGACATTATCTCCCTGAAGAAACTCAGTTTGGAGAGGGAGAACCAGGCCCTTCAAACCTCCCTGCAGGAGACTGAACTGTCCCTCACATCAGCACAGCAGCGGTGCAGTCACTATGAGAATCTCTGTCAGGACCTTGACAATAAACTCCGCACATTCCAGAATGAAGCTCAGGTGTCTCACAGTCACCATGACTCCTTCATGAAAGAGGTGGAAGCTCTGTTTGATGATCTACCTTCTCAACCCACAGAGGAGCACATACTGAAGGCACTCGCTGCCATTTGTAGCCGTGAAAAAAGTGTAAGAGAGGTAATTTTTGCATTCTGTTCTACTTTAGTATGGATGGTAATGGCTCTAAAATGTGATTGGATGAGCCAAGTTTGACACATACCTGTGACTGCATATTAAATGGAATTCTAAGTTGCTTCATTGTCCGTTAACCTTATTTTAGACTGTATGGTTGCAAAGCAATGTCTTTGCTCTACTTATTATCACTAATATTACTATTATTAGTTTATATTAAAAAAAAATTAATGTAATCTAATAAAACTACTGTATTTATTTTTTCCCCCCTACATTTATGGATTATTAAATATTTAAAAATGAAACAACTATTGAATGTATATACTTTTTTTTTAAATAACATTTTCAAAATGTAATTTCTATTTTAAAATATATTAAAACAATTATAATAATAACAAAAATATATAAATATTATTAGTTTATTATTATTATTATTATTATTGTTGTTAACTAAATTGTTATTCCTAAAAAATATGTATTCAAAATATTATTATTGTAATAATTATTACAAATATTTTTCATGAAAATCTGTTATCATATTGTCATTGCTGCTTGTCGTTTTTACATTTATGGTTAATTAAATATTTGTAAAAAAAAACTGTATATACATTTTTTTTCATGGAAAACATTCCTTCCTCATTTTGTAAGTCGCTTTGGATAACAGCGTTTGCTAAATTAATAAATGTAAATGTAGCTGAAAACCAAACATAAATGTATTGGCTCTCTTTATGCTTTAAACTAAAATGTCAAAAACCTGCTCATGAATAATCTGAATGTCTACTTGTCTGTGCATTGTGTCAAATTTGCCATCTTTATGCTGTAGTCACAGTTAGAGATGGAAGGCAGGCTGGTAGAGCTGACAGAGATGTTGTCCAGACACAAAGAGCATCAGAGCTGCTCAGAACAGAGAGAACAGAAACTCCTGGAGAGAATACAGAGTCTGGAGAATGAACTGCTCACCGCAGGAGTCTGCAAAGATGGAATGAGTCAGGACAAACAGCAAGTGAGAGTTCTCTTTGTGACCTTAATTACTGCATAAAAATGTTCGGCATTGTCAATACACAGTTATCAATTTCTGTGCAGTATATGCAGTTTCTAGAGCAGCTCTCGGAGAAATTAAAAGTGGACCACGTTGCTGCAGATCTGGGCTTTGATATGAGACTTGAGGCCATTCTTACAAGAGCACAGCAGCTGACACGGCAAGAAGGAACTGCTTTACTGGAGACAAAGACTCAAGTTCACAGCCTTCAGAGAAAGGTTTGGATATTCTGAAATGCAATGTCAAAAAGGGCAGTCATTGTTAGTGAATCAAAGAACTGTTGTTAAATGTAAAACTGTAATTACATTTTAAGTGTTGATGTCATAAATAATGGGGGCCTGGGTAGCTCAGTGAGTATTGACGCTGACTACCACCCCTGGAGTCGCGAGTTTGCATCCAGGGCGTGTTGAGTGACTCCAGCCAGGTCTCCTAAGCAACCAAATTGGCCCGGTTGCTAGGGAGTGTAGAGTCACATGGGGTAACCTCCTCGTGGTCACTATAATGAGGTTCTCGCTCTCAGTGGGGCATATGGTGAGTTGTGCGTGGATGTCATAGAGAATAGTGTGAAATCTCCACACGCGTTATGTCTCCGCTGCAACGCGCTCAACAAGCCACGTGATAAGATGCGCGGATTGACGGTCTCAGACACGGATGCAATTGAGAGTCACTACGCCACTACAGGGACTTAAAGCGCATTGGGAATTGGGCATTCCAAATTGGGGTAAAAAATACCTTTAAACCTTTTGGTAAAAATATGCCTTCATAAAATAGTTGACCCTTGCCTTAATGTATGCCAGTGTGATGTGATTATATTATTTGTTATTATAATATGTTGTTATACTGTGTGAGAGTGATAAGTGATTAAAACCGTCTGTGGCTACAGCTTAAAGATCATAAGGAGCGCTCAGAAAGTAAAGAGCTCCACCTGGAGCTACTGAGGAGAAAGGTTGTCCAGCTGGAAGAGGAGAAGAGGAGCCGGTCAGCTCTGGCGATGGAGAAGGATGATGCTTCTCTGGCCTGTAAGAAGCTCCAGAAACGCGTTGATCGACTGCAGGCCGAGCTCAGCACCTTACGCTTCTCCAACACCGAGCTGAAGGCCCAGCTGTCCCACACCAATGAGCTAAAGGTAGAGGGACGAGGCTTGGCCCACAGACCAGCACGAGCCAGAGTCATTTCAGCATAACAATACCAAATATGAAGAACCATTTTTATTTTAAAACCTAAAAATATATGAAATATAATTAACTGTAAATATGCTATAAAAATATTTTGATGGTGTGACATTGCATGAATAGCTAGGCTATATACTGTATTTCACTCACTCTTAAAAATAAAGGTTCTTTGTTACCTCCTAGGTTTACTGAAGAAGACTTTTTTTTTTTTTTGGCTGTATAGGGCTCTTGAATTGAGCTATATGGTTCTTTGAAGATTAAAAACGTTCTTGATGTGTCATTCTTCAAATCGGTGTATTGGCTTCTGGGTTCTTTAAAGCAACTTTCCATAAATGGTTTTCTAAGGCCATGTCCACACTATCCGTTTTTGTTTGAAAACTGCATTTTCAGTCTCTTTACATGATTGTATTCCAAAGTATGTGGTTGTGGAGAGCATATTCGAAAGTCTCTGTTTTTGGTAGAGTAAGCCACACAGTTCCAGTGTGAATGAGAGGTGTAAATGTAGCAAAGTCCATTTTTTTTTTAACAAAAATGTATTTGTTTGGACATGGCCCAAAAAACTAGAGAAGAAAAAGTTATTTGTGGGATTAAATTTTTTTTTTACTATGGCATCATGCAGCAAAACCTTCTTTGGATCCAATAGCTCCAGTGATAGAGAGTGGAGTTAGCAATGTCAAGGTTCTGGATTCGATTTCCATGGGAAACACATACTGATAATAGCTGGATAAATGTGTCTGGCAAATGCATTAATTCAATAGTTCTAATTGGAACCTTTATATTTAAGAGGGTTTATGTTAAGTCATCATAAATGCTTAGTTTTTGCTGTCTTTCATGCAATAAGATCAAAGTGATGGAACAAAACCAAACCATAGAGGAGCAGTGTAAGAATCTGGGCAAATTTGAGAAGAACAAGGCAAAGACTGAGAAGAAACTGACCACAATGAAGTCAGAGCTGCAGAACCAGGAACTCAAGGCCAGAGATGAGATCAATCAAGCACAGAAAGTCCTGCAAACACAGTCAAGTGCCATCGCAGAGCTCGCCCACACTGAGAAACAGGTACAGTTTGTGATTGCATTCCCACTCAATAGTATAAAAATACATGCACACAGACTTTACCATTGTATTACAGTTTGTGCATATTACTTGAAAATACTATTATATCAGTGACATTCAAATAGTAATATAGTACAGCAATACAGTTAGCCAAAAAATATATAACAACATGTACGATGTAAATCTATTTTGTATATACGCACTTTATTAGGAACACTATGGTCCTAATAAAGTTCCCAACGTGGTCTTCTGCTGTTGTAGCCCATTCACCTCAAGGTTCGACATGTTGTGCATTCTGAGATGCTATTCTGCTCACTACAATTGTACAGAGCGGATGACAATAATGGCTTAAAGTCCTTAGCCGCTTGCCTGTCGGATATTAAATTATGGATGGCTTTAAACTTTTAAAATCTAAATAAGAATAAAACTGAGATTATTGTGTTTGGGCCTTCAGGCACTTCAGGCAGCAGACATCTTGATTTTTGCGATTTGGATTTTTGCGATTAGGTGTTGTATTTGGCTCTGCACTGAAATTTGACAAACTGATAAATGCAGTAGTCAAATCCAGCTTTTTTCAATTAAGCTAGCTAAGCTAAGGTTAAAAGTTTTTTTTAAATTTTATTTTATTTTATTTATCATTTGTAGAGTTTGAGAGAGTTATACATGCTTTTGTTTCATCTCGACTCGACTTCTGCAATTCATTTTATATAAGAATAAGCCAATCTTGCATAAATCATTTACAAACAGTCCAAAATGCAGCTGCTAGACTTTTGACTAGTACTCGTAAATATGAACACATTACCCTTGTCTTAATCTCTCTGCATTGGTTGCCAGTCCGTTATACAATTTATTTTAAAATTGTACTTTTTGTTTTTAAGGCTTTAAATGGACCGGTACCTTCTTATCTTTCTGACCTTCTGTGTATAAATACACCTGCTAGATATCTAAGGTCATCTGATCAGAGACTATCGATGGTCCCTAGGTCTAAACTGAAGTCGAGGGGTGACCGTGCTTTTGCTATAACCGGCCCAAATCTGTGTAACAATTTACCTGAGTCCCTCAGAACAGTTTCGATAGAAGCGATATTTAAATCAAAGCTAAAATCTTTTGATCAGGCTTACAATCAGTCTTAGAGTCTGTCATGGGAGGTGAAAGCTTAAACATGTGCTTGTGATATCCTTTCATAGTGGTTGTACAGCACAGTGGTCAGCTATTTTTGTTTTTGTGCTTTATAGAAACAATTAAAGCTTCTGACCTTTATCTGCATGATTTTATGCATTGCACTGCTGCCACACAATTGGCTGATTAGATAATTGCATGAATAAGTAGGTATACCAGTGTTCCTTATAAAGTGCTCAGTGAGTGCAGATACAAATAAAAGCACTGTTAGCAGTAATATGTACAATTAGTCAGTAAAGACGATAGCTTAAAAAAAAGTTTAGTTTTGATAGGACAAAGCATTAGGAATGGGTACTGATACAGATTTCTAGATTCAATTTGATTCTGAATCACAAGCTCTTGATTCGTTTAGATTCCGATTCATATGGGTATATTTCAGTTAAAATGCCCAATTTTTCTTACATATGAAAGACAAATTCTCTCAGCTAATGCTGTTAATTACACAAGGGGCCTTCTCAAATTTTATTTTTTTCATTAGCTTTTTATCATTTTGGTCACACTTAAGCATTTGAAAAATGTGTTAACGTATTCCATCAATAAATATAATGTCTTGATATAATGTCATTGCATGTTTATTGTATACATGCATCATTTTTACTATTTACAAGTATTTACATTGATATGTAGAACACGGGCTAAAACGGTACTGTCTCTTTAAGACTACCGGCAGCAGTTTAGCAAACGATTGGAGTCGCATGCGTTTTGTTCTTTTTGATCAATAACTGACTGTAAAGAACAGAAAGGGTGTTAAACGAGACATTATTTAATGATAAATGGATTGCGTGGATCTTATCTTTGGACACACATTACAAGGATAGTCAAACCATACTTATATCCTCAACACGCAGCGTAGGATCTCTGTGCTGATCTTCTTCGCCACTATACTACTCAATCGTGATTAAGTGAAATCTGAACGTTTACCAACCAGTGGCTAATTACAGATATTTTTAATCAGATGGCATGCAATTTGGTCACATATGCGAGTGATTTAGAGGGTAGAGGGTTGCCGCATAGACTGAGAGATCAATCTTGGGATTTAAGAATCTGTATCAAGACTGTTCAAATATTGTGATGCATCGGGAAAACCTATATTTTTACCCAGCCCTGCAATGTATTACTGAGATACAGCCTGACTTCCTGTTTTATTTTATGGACGACTTTGGCAAGTCTGTTACGACTTTATTCTGTAACTGTTGTGAAATTCAAAAATGACTTTTGTGTGGCTGTCTTAAGATCATCTAAGACAAATTTGGTGACAATTGGACAAGATTTGTAGGAGATGTGGAAAAATGGTTTATGATCAATTAAAAAATATAGCGTGAATGATACAATGTAAACTGAAAATACCAGTTTCGATCACCACGGTGCAAGGAGTGAACCCAGAAGAAGAAAAAAAAAAAGAATTATTCTAAGGCAAAGGGTCCAAAAGTTCTAAGAAAAAGAGAAGTAAACTTTGAGCTGATGGTGGTGCTATAGAGTTTGACTGGGAGACCCCAAATTTGTCCAGATGACGGGCTTGGCCCTTAAATATTCCTTTAAGCACTAATACCTGGGACTTGAACCAGCATCCTTCATGTTAACAAACCAAATCCAAAATCATCAGGCTTACACCACCTTCCACATTTTGAACCTTTCCATTGCAGTTGCTGGACTTCCACACTGTGGTGTCTCAGATGTTGGGGGGTGATGGCACATCCTGCGTTCCAAACTATGAAGTTCTCAGAAGGCTGGAGGTTCTGATCCATTCACACCACTGTCACTGTACTGCTTCTCCACACCAACATCACAAACCTCAAATCTGGGGAGCGCCAGTTTCCTTTCTAAATGCTGCACATCCTCACGAGTTCAAACCTGAGGCTCTGCCACAAACTTCCACTGCAAACTCTGAGATCCAGGAAGCCCACTGTGCCAATAATGATCTGAGATGCTAGTATCTTGGGTGTTGGGATGTTGAAGCACTGTTCAATCATTTTAAACATGATGGCAAGACATATGCTTTTGGATGACATTTTAATGTTTAAACAGTTTGTTTATGGTTTTTGTTCCACGTAAGAAGATAATTATGATTCACATCAAAAAATTATAATTATAGTCATATGATCTTTAATTGAAATAAAAAATACTAATCAGTAGGTTTTGTGTATATCATATGTGTATTTTCATTGCAAAGGTTTCTTAGGCCTCAGCAAACTGTACATACATAAATATCCTTTTCTTTGATATCAGTAGTTTACATACAATAAAGCATTTTCATCACACAGTTAACTTGATTACAGCAGGTTAGTCAAGATCAAAAATTACAAATAAACAATGACAATTTCCGATAAAATGAATGATTATTTTAAAACCAAAAAGATGACCACATGCCAAAAATACATATAAAAAATAACTGCAATATTGAGTTAATACATTTTTCTTTTCTCTTTTTTTAACAAGTACTTTGTTTGTTACAAGCAATTCCGCATAATTCTCTCCAATAAACGTAATCATTTCCATGATATAAAAAGGCCCTTAGACCCAATCAACCGTTCAATGCTTTTCAACAATGTTGAGTCGATATCTAATGCTCACCTACAAAAAGACTGTCTCTTTTCCTTGTTTTTTTCAAATTTGGAAGAACATCTATAGTACTAAAATCTTACGGCGGAACAAAGTTTTCAGTGCAATTGGCTTTTTTCTAACATACATGTGATGTACTGTAAAATTAGCAGCTGTATTTTGCTATACAAGGACACGATAATTATTCACTTTGGCTGCCAGATTACTCATTATGGCAGCTGTTAATGACCTAGTAACATGTATTGAGGGGAATCTGTTGCCGAAGTGTCGTTTTTACTTTAAAATCAGGCTCATATTGGTGGAGGCCCATTGGTGTAGCTGAGCATGGGGTGGAAGGAGCGGGCGAAGTTGTTGAGTTGGGCACAGCTGTAGTCTTCCTCAGACGTAGGCACGAGGCAGGCCATGACCACCAGCAGCAGCAGGAGGAGCTGCAGGGGCAGTGCGGCCCAGAGGACGCGTTTCAGGAAGGTTTTGCACCAGGACGACGGTTCTTCCACTTCAGAATGGGAGGAACCGGATCCAGCGGCGTTGCGAGACCTGCTCACACATACGACACGAGAGGGGCAAGTGTTCAGATGCAAAATGTGGGAAAAAAAGAAAATGTAGTTATTTTTCTATTTCTAAAACTGAGAAATAGGATTTTGTGTAGGCCTAGATTCTAATGTGTATGTAGCTTTTGAGAATGTAGATTCACAAACTCCACGAAACATCTACAGCTAACAACTAGCTACTATTTTAACTGTTTTTATAAAAATAAAATAATAATAATTATATAATGTGTAGAATTTTTTTATAAAAACATTTCAAATGAAAAAAATGTGTGAATGTCATTGCATTAGACAACAAAATATCAAAACAAGTGGAATCTGCCAACAAATGATGCTAGAGCTTTTCTCAAAACTAAATTAACTTTTTCTGATTCATGGTTTCGGAATCGATGGATCCGATTCCAAGAGGCGATTCCAGATTCATTGTTTTTTGATTCTGAAAAACAGGAGGCCAAGTTGAATCTCATAATAAACAGTGCAATATATTAACTTTCTTTACAATTTCTATGATAGTATAAATGACAAAAAATCTTGTCATTTTCTATTGATAAGTCATCCAGAACTATATGCACATCCAAAAGTGTGATGCTCCAATCCCATAGGCTGAATCTGAATCTGGTTGGCTGAGCAGATGCATCTGTATTCCGAAGAACTACCGCAAATAAGGTTAAAAAGGACCCACTTAATATTAGGTGTCTTTAACAACTATGTACTTAAGCATTTGCTACAGTGTACTTATTATGTACATACGTGTTGTTGCATTGTACTTGCATTTAAAGTACCTGCATTTAATTACATCTGTAGTTATACTGTTAACTTTACCCCTAACCCTTGTACTAAACCTACCCATACCTCAACAGCAGCAAACGTGAATCTTGTGAGAATTTTGAAGAACAATATGTAGTTACACAACAAGTACATGGTATTGTATGTATTTTAATGTTAGAACATAGCAGTTAAAGACACCTAATTTAAAGTGGGACCATAAATAGCACTTTATTTTCACCTACCAGCTCACCAGTATTTCTTGCTTAGAGTATTTTTATTAGTATGTAATTTCCACTGCCTTTTGTACACTAAATAATATGTACAAAATATTTTTTTTAGTTTGAGCCAGTACGCACTATGCATTCTATGCCATTAATGGCATATGCCATTTTAGCATGTGTTTTTAACAATGCAAAAACAAAATCACAGTCACAATCGACTCTCTGTCCTGTGTAGGTTGCACTAGCCATGCTTAAGTTACAACTTAAACTTGTTAGAGCTTACAATTTACACACTACTAATATTTTTTAAGCAGCACCTTTAAACTTAATCCATAATATAGTAAACCAAATATTTACGGAAGTCTCTGACAGGAGTAACGGTTGGAATCGCAAACTGACTGAATGACATCAATGAGCTCATATTTTTTTTCATGACTGAATTTGATCCTTTAGACATATGCAGTATGATGGTGTTGACATTTACACTCATATGTGCACAATTTAAAAGAGAGAAAATAATGTAAAAAAAATGACTTAGCAACTCTTTAGCAAGAAACCAATCTAAATGGTGCACTTTCTGTCGCCTGGTATCACTGGCATGTAAAGTTACGAAATATACAACACATGCAAAACATATAGGATATTAAAACGATCAAATGTCAATTTTTCCAATCTGTTGTATTAGTATTTATTAATTGCACATTATTAATTTGAGATACAGTTCCTAAATATTATTTTTGACATATTTAAATATACTATTTCCTTGTAATTGTAATGTATTACCACTAATAGTTACATGAGACAAAAAAGGTTTGAACATCAACCATAACAAGATAAACCAAAAATTTAATGGATCAATAAATATAAACTTTTGTTTTGAAAACTTCTTTTGTGAGAAGTTATGCTAGAAAAGTGTGCCATCTTTATTTAAAATGAATCCCACTTGGTTTGTTATTTTGTTATCTAACGCAATGACATTCATACATTTTAAAGCGTTGCTTTTGTGTCCAAATACTTTTTAAGGCCACTGTATGTGTTCATATATTTCTGTACTGAATAATTTCTCCATGCACCTATATCATTATCATCTTGTTGTAAATCTTTATTTCTGTCTAACACGGTTATATAACATCTGGGAACACATTAGCTGTCCAAAGCTTGACACAAATAGAATTAGTTTAAAAGTCGTCAGCAGCATTTTAAAGCAACAGGGCCATTTCAAAAGAATTTGTCTTTTATATGCAGTTTAATTCTTTTAGTTAAAGAGTTGTTAAATAGAGTGCATGCCAACAAGAAAAAGCATAGCTTGACAAAGTTTTCAGTTTTAAGTGCTGATTGTAGGGTAATTGGTTTTCCTTAACATCTGGGTTTGGCTGGTGTGGCCTAGTGGTTGAAGCTCTCGACTGGAAACCAAAAGTTTGTAGGTTTGAATCCCAGATTCACAACAGAAAACCTTGAAATCAATATATTGACGTCACAACCATGACCATCCTATGTTGATTCAGTCTTCAGCAACTTGGCGAGGGGTGTTGCAACTCATTTGGCATATGTAGAAGTAGCCAATTAATACGGTGGTCATTTACATTCAGTATAGAATTCTTAAAGGTACAGTAGCCTGTTTAAATCTAAGGGTCAGAGAGAGGGTGGAACACTTGGAGCATGAAAACCTTAATATTATAAGTGGAATTCAGGGAAAATATAGAATATCGCTATTTTTAAAGTATTCTGCGGCCAGGTACTGAGTCTCTGTAAAGGACAATTGCTGGGTTTCCATCCAACTATTTTTATGCACATTTTGAAATTGTGTATAAGAAATCCTGAATGGAAACGCTTGATACGTGCATAAATTGTCTAAATTCACTTAAAAGTTTATGCGCAAGACAAAAGTGGATTTTCTAGAGTTTCGCATAAGTCATAATCCACATTAAGGTGGTGGAAACAGTTTATTTGCATAACAATGACGTGTTTTGACCATTTATGCACAAAAAGCTTGATGGCAATCCGCTCTTAGGTTGGTATTGGTGTGCGAGAGCCAAACGAAAGCTCCGATATTGGCACACAATTCTTTGAACACAGCCCGTGACATTCAGAAGTGCTTAACCACAACTGGTCCTCACAATCAGCCAGTTTTGTGCATGGGCGCTACAAGGTATACAGAGGCTAGACTAGATATTACACTCATTCCGTGGCATCTCTCGGCAGCATTTAATAAAACGATTTATACTTGCTCCTATTCCGCATATAACTCTCCCCTCTTGACAAGGCAGGCTCCTTTAAAATAAAGTGCAAGACGCAGTAAATGGAAATGCGCAACAACTCGCATTTTCTTAAGTCAAATTTTTTGAAATGTGCTTAAAAAATGCTAAACATTTTCGATGGAAACCCAGCTAATGATGGATGTTCAACACTCATGTTTTACTACTATGTCATCAAACTGCACGAATGGCAGATTGGGGGGGGGGGGGGGATGATTGATTAGTCAGTGAAAGAGCAGATGTGACACACGAAAGAGAAGAAGAGAAAGAGACACTGTTGCCAAGATTGTTCATTGCAGACGCTTGCTGGATAAAAGGACAAGAAAAATGAATTGCTCAGCAACAAGCAGCCTAGCAGAAATATTTCCAGCCGAGTATTAGGCAAATATATATAGAAAGCGCATTTTTAAAAAGTGGTGTGAGGCAGCCATTCTGAAACCATACACTTCTGCCTGGTGCATGGGCTTCCGTTTGTAGTGTCTATCTCAGCTCCCTAACCTGAGCAGTGTCTAGAATCACAGAAGATGATGGAAGTCATCAACATGAGCCTTTACATTTTTTCTGTCAGCAGGATTTCATTGGCTTTCACATTGTTTCATGCATGTATGTCATGCTGTGCTAATACTGGGCTACTGCAATGGTAGTCTGTCAGGTTTATACACTGCAAAAAAATAATGTTTTTATTCAGTATTTAGTCTTGTTTTCCAGTGAAAATATCTCAACATCCTTTAAACAAGATACAATTACTTGCTTTAACATCCTGAGAACCTGCGTCCACCTGCGTGGACACTACGTTTTGGGTTCGCTATATGCAACACATAATTTCATTTCATTTAAACAGACTGATCTCAGTTCAGAAGATTCTGGGCTGTCAGTAAAGGGCTGAAGTTTCAACTCACTGAGTCATGTGATCAAACAATATGGCGTCGATCACAGAGGAGTGTGTGTTTGGGAGAAACACCAACAAAACTACATCTGGTAAGAAACCTAATTAAGTTTTTATATTGAAACCTGTTTGAGTCAAAAGATTAGAGTCTCTAGTTTCATACAATATGCAGTTTTAAAAAACTGCATGCTGTTAAACAGAATGACCACATTCGCCCATCTGGCACCAACAACCATGCCACGGTCCAAATCACTGAGTTCACATTTTTTCCCCATTCTGATGGTTGATGTGAACATTAACTGAAGCTCCTGACCCATATCTGCATGATTTTATATATTACACTGCTGCCACACAATTGGCTGATTAGATAATCGCATGGATGATTGTTGGTGCCAGACGGGCTGGTTTGAGTATTTCTGTAACTGCTGATCTCCTGGTATTTTCACACACAACAGTCTCTAGAATTTACTCAGAATGGTGCCAAAAACAAAAAACATCCAGTGAGCGGCAGTTCTGTGGACGGAAACGCCTTGTTGATGAGAGAGGTCAACAGAGAATGGCCAGACTGGTTCGAACTGACAAAGTCTACGGTAACTCAGATAACCGCTCTGTACAATTGTGGTGAGAAGAATAGCATCTCAGGAATGCTATTCTGAGATGCGGGTTGGCGCTGTTTTGGCGGCACGAGGGGGACCTACACAATATTAGGCAGGTGGTTTTAATGTTGAGGCTGATCGGTGTATGTGGACATCAATTTTTAGGAAAACTATTTGGTCTAAAAAACATTTTTTTGCCACGTTTCTTAGGGGCTACTTGTTACAAATCAAAAAGGGGAATGGAAAAAGCACACAGCTGTCACGCAGGGGTCTCAGGAAGTTTAGATATTTTCACAAAAAAAACACCACTGATTAAAACAGTTATTTTTGCAGTGCAAGTCATTCTCCACTTCAACAAGGGCAAAATTTGGGGGTCAACCCAGACTCATGGGTGCTTGGTGCCTGCAGTCAGGTCATGGGCTGAGTTCCATTATCTTCAAAGTGTTCCAGAAACCAGGAGAGAGGTACCTGTGAAGTGGACTGCTCACAGACGCTCCGGGCTGTGACAGACTACTTTTGCCCCGTTTCTGTTTGCAATGAACAGGAGGGTAAAAGAAAGAAAGAATGTTTCAGTCCAGGCAAATAAAGACAAAGCTACTGATGAAAGAAACCCAACAAAATCAAATGAGGGGAGTGACAGCATCTCTGTGGAGACAAAGAAACTGGTTCTTCATGGCACATTTCCCATAAAAATGACTTCTATTTTGCTGCAGTTAAACATGGTTGTCACTATTCTTTTGAGAGTTCTGTACACACAGAGTTCCTGAAACATTCAGGTAGTGACAACTGAATATACATAAAAGTGTGCATAGTGTGCACGGAACCATAGTTCCATCGAGGGATTTATTAATATTTAAATAATTTTACACTTTTCAAAAAGTAAAATGGTTTATGTTCATTTCATAAATTTCTTCACTCATTCCATGGAAAAATTATGGAGTTCAAAATGTTTCTATGAGTACATTAATTAAATCTCAAAAAACCTGTCAAGAACATGTCCGGGTCATTTTTTACCCCAAAATCAAAATTATATATATACATATATATTAGGGCTGGGGCAATTTAACGTGTTCATTTCTGCGATTAATAGTTGACTGTTTAACGCATTAAATAATAATAATAATAATATTATAATAATGTATAGTGTCTAATAATGCATTTGCAATGTACACTTAAGTTTCTCTTGCCAATAAAGTTTGGTATAAATTGAATCTGCCCATTTGATCCTATTATTAAAAAGGTCCACTAGAAAATGCCAGAAGATTTTGCCCAACTTTTAATTGTCCACTTATTTTATGGTACAGTATGTAAACATACACTTTTATCAAAGATTTACACCTGGAAAATGTGTCTAATTAAATGTATTCACAAAAAACTGAATATTTTAACATGCACATATTTAAGTCATTAAAATAAATGATGATTTACCAATTTCTTGCACGTTCTTTGAGACAAAATATAAAGTAAATAGATTTATGAATATATTTTAATGTTTGTTTTTATGTACCATAGTTTATTGCGATTAATCCTGATTAATCACTGAAAACTGTGATTAATTAGTTGAAATAAATTAATCTATTCAAATATTTAGACAATGAAGCCTATTTGTGTACCACACATATATTTATTTTGCATTGTGACATTATTTTCATGACAATTAAACACATTTTACCCCCAACTGTCATTACTGTAATGCAAAAGAAAGAAAAAAACAATAAATTATATACATTGTGAAGTATTTGTAAATCATGGTAGTACTTTATCCAGTTAAAAAAAAAAAAAAATACTGTATTACAGTAATGGAAATCTAACAAAACATAAATAAAAAGAATAAAAATAATGTCAATAAAAACTTTCTCTTAATAGTAAAAAAAATAGGCTTCATTTCCAAAATGCTAAATATAATCTATTATCTGATTTTTGGAGTGAAATGTGACCTGGACATGTTTTCATGAGTATTCCTTTCACAGAACCAGTTTTCCTTGAAGACTACATTGTGGGGATCTAGAATAAGTATGAATGGAAGGAGAAATGAGTAGAGGAACCAACCAAGCCAGAATTTAAGGGTGTGATAAAGGTGTGACAAGATTTTTTTTAAAGGATGTAAAAATGAATTTGCATTAATCAATGCAAAAACAGGGATAAATCACAGCTCCAGAACTCATTGGGCTCCTATGTCTAAGAAAAGCATGCTGGGAAGAGGTCCTGAGTTTTGGAGGAACTCTGGGCAAAAATGCTAAAGGTGTCAAGTGTGTTTTTGGGGGGCCAAGCTCCAGGGACATTCAGGGCACCTGTCAAACTATCACCTCAACATGACAAGCAAACAATTCCATCTTTGAAGGACCCCACAGAACATGAGTATATGTTACCGATCGCTGGCGACTGGGAGTGCTGCGTCCAGACACAGGGCTCAGGGAACCAGACGTATCCAACTCATCAGCAGATGACCAAGATGACAGATCCTGAATAGATTGTGTTGGAGTTGGAGAAAGAGAGAGTATGAGGGAGAGAAACATAAAATGGACAAACCAAGATTTAGGCCAGAAGCATACCTTACAGAAGTATGCATACGCAGATGCGAGTGCTTGGCCAATGCATAATGCGTTCTTGCATTACTGTGGCAGTAACAAACCTCAGTACTCAAGGGGGCGATAAAGTTATCTTTAAAAGTTTGTGCCACAAAGGTGGATGCGTTATTATTAAGGTCAGTAGCTACAAATACATCAACTTTCATTTTCTTGCTTCAAACTGTTGTTCCGCCATGACAGTAGATGACTTTTAAGAAAAAAATTACCATAGAAGTGGACAGTTCAGACGATGTTGATGTTGATACCGCCACTTTTGGCATTGTTAAGAATGCAACGTGTACTTGCGTTGTGCTATGAATTGCAGGTTGACACATTTTGGAATGCAACAACTCGCGAAATCGATTTTGCGTAGCTAGAAGTGTCTGCGTTCACATACTTATGTATGATACATTTAAAGCCCAAGTTTAGAGCTTCAAAATATTCCTTTAGAAATTTCTGGATGCATTGCATGAATTGCAATGATTTTATTCGGTTTTAATCAGTGTTCTTTGGGGGTGTAAATGCAGGATGCATTTTTCTTGAATTATTGGTCAATGTACACATGCAACAGACAGACGTCATTGGCTGCTCACATGTCAAATGAAAAATAGTTCACATTTTTATGGAGTGTAGCACATAAATGTGGGTAAATGGCGTGGCACTCCATTTGTCCAGATCTATCGAGTTATTCAAAAATAAATTAAAAATGCAATTCACTCCAAACAATTACGTGAACATGAGAACATGTTTTCAATGTCTGAGTTCAAAGTATTTTTGATATTTTTTCTTGGGTTTAAAGTCAGATATGTCTGAGTGGTGTAACCCTCTGAAGACAGTAAAAAGAATAGAAAAGTCTCATTAAAAGCTGCAATTTGTGATTTAGAAAGTTGTTTAGAAAAATCTTTTATTATTATTTCTAAAACAAAAATGCAGTGAAACAATTTTGTTTTAAAATATTATTATTCAACAAACTTTTGTCCACCAAATCAGTCAGGTGGTGTAACCAACATGTATGTAGTCAAAAAAAATAGATATTTTGATATTTTTATGAAAAGGCACATTTTGTTCAGGTCAGTTGGAGTAACCCTAAGAAAACTTATTGATATTTGTTTCTCAATTTTTTTTCAAATTTTTTCCCCCTTCTTTTTTCTTTTTTTCTTCTTTTTTTTGATTGTTGTGTACACACATGTATTCAAGGTGCAAGGAAAGTATTTTAATACTTTTTACTTGATGGTTACACCACTTGACATTTTTAAAGCCTTTTTGGGAGGTAGAAAATTCTAAATTACTACAAAATTATAAAAAATAATAAAATCAACATGGACACAAATATTACACTTCTATGAACTTGACACTTATTTTAAACTTGACTTAAAAAAACATTTTTTATTTGTATCACCGGACAACCTTGTCAATAATGTACGTTTTGAAACAATGTACCAATCAGAAGAAGGTGGGGGCAGGACAAGCATCTTGAATGTATTAAGTGTTTACAATATAAACTGTAACATTTGTCTGCTACAGTGTCAGAGGAGGCTCTTATTGTCCTGAATTGAAATTGAATATTTCTGTTATTGAGAATCTCAGGTAAGTAAAACACAGCCATTGTGCACTTCCATTGTGCTACATCTAGCTGTTTTTGAACACAACTTTTTCTCAGGTGATCACAGAACTAATAACACGTTCATGAAGTAAACGTGAACAGTCCTGACTGTTTTGCTGTGTAGTTGGTGGTCAGTAACTAACCTGTTGACTGCTGGTGATGTCCAGGGTCTTCTGCAGCTCTCTAATGTCTCGAGTCACCTCCTTTAGCAACAACTTGAGACGGTTCCCAATGACATGCACCTTCTCTTTGGCTTCCAGACAGTCACTTCCCTCTGAGTGGACCAGCAGCTGTAGGGACATGTCCTGCAGGGATGCCACCTTCAACTGGGTGTCCAGCAACTCCCGACGGATTTGCTGTTGAGATGGAAAAGACAAACATGAAGAACAAACAGTGTATGAACATAGAAAATTGTAATAATTTACTCACCCTTATGTTGTTTCAAACCCGTATCACTTCCTTTTGTGTTCACACAAGAACTTGCATTGTTTAGCACCAAAAACAACTAAAGTTCTCACATAAACAGGCGTGTCACTGTAAACAAGCTTTTCTCATAGTGCTCACGAACAGCAACGGTTGTTAAGATTTTCACTAGTGTTCTCAACAAATCCTATTGTATGCATTCAGACTTTTTAAGCTTTAAGTCCGTCACTATCAATTGCCATTCTATTGAAATGATAAACTGAGACATTCAATAAAACATCTCCTTATGTGTTCCACATAAGAAAGAAAGTCTTATGGGTTTGGAATAAAATAAGAGTGAGTATACAAGACATGTACAAAACAAGATATAAACCAAATGCTGTACAAACAGAATAAAAGAAGTGGTTTACCAAAAGTGTTTTGTGATGCTCCTGTAAGCTATCGCTGTCCTGTGTGTGGTCAATAGGGACGATCTCGTTTCTTCTCCGGTCAATATTCTCCAGCCACAGAAGGAGACCATGACTCATCTCATGGAAGTCCTGACATTAGGAAAAACAAGAATGCCATCAGATGCCAACTTCACAAACAATTTGTTTGTGTTTTTGTTGTTGTTGCCTCTTTTATTAAACAGAAAGCCAAAGAGAAGATACAAGACTTTTTAGGTTTTGTTTACAAGATTTAATCAATGAACTTAACAATTACAACAATTAAGAAAGTAAAAGCGAAACACTTCCTTGCCTGGCATTGCATCAGAGCGTCCTGTAGAGCGTTTCTCCACTCATCCAGAGAGTTGCTCAGATGTTCCCAGCGATTGTTCATCTCCTTCAGTCGGCGCTGCAGGTCTCGTGCCTCCTCGCTGTCCGACTGCACAAACTCACCGCTGCACAGGTTTATGGACAGCACAATGGCCTTACGCTTGTCCAGAGCCTTCTGCAGCTCCTAAACAGAGTTTCATGTGCACAGAGAAGAGAGAGTCAATGGCAAAATACAATATTGGGTTCAGTGAACAACTAAACCGCTTAAACAAATGAAAAATACAATTAGTGACGATTAAACTGTGCGCTCTGTTCATGCACGGAAAGAATTTTGCGTCCTTGGTTGAGCATTTTTTTTAGCGCGTTTACTTGAACCGCTCATGCAATGTGTCAATGGAATGACCCATTACAGGGGTGGCCGAAATTACTACTTAAAATCAAGCAGAGCTATATAAATATACCTTCATATTTACAATTAAAGCTTACTATTATGAGCACCTATGTTACAGTAATATGGTGCACGGGCACATGTGCAGCTGATCAAATTGGACGCAGCATCAAGCCAAACGCTACTATGAAAATGTTTTCTCTTCTTTATTCAGCCTTTGTTGGATTGACAACATATCTAACTTTAGATTTTATAGTAAAAAACGCCCAGCCCTACCGCCAACATCCTTCAGGGTGGATCAAGCCTTGATTAGGGGGGTCAGACCCCTCCAAGCCCCCTGTAATTTACACCCTGGATGTATTAAAAATAATAAAAATATATTTTTATATATCTATTAAATATATATCTGTTGATTTAACGTGTTAATTCAGTGCGATTAATCATTTTTCTGCACCGTAATAAGGAATATTCCTTCCATATAAGCAATTCAAGCATGGAGCACCACCTGTTTTCTCCAGGGGGCAGTAAGCGAAACTCGCTGTATAAGCAACACATACAGACAGAGAACAAACCACACTTTATGACAGCAGACAACACAAGATGAGAATACGGTCTTGCGTTCAAACACAGCTTGATGGATCGCAAATCCGAAAGGCAGGGATCTCAAGACGTGTTGTTCTAAATTTCAAACTTCGTTTAACCTGACACAGCGAACTAAAAGCGGTACGTTTATGATGCGACGCAACCGAGACGGTCCAAAAGCATCTGTCTAACACAGGTGTACATTGACGCATCCTTAAACAAGTCCGTAAAATAAATCTCGACTGACTGACAAATTCAGTTGCAAAATGGATTGCTGTGAACTGTAGGCAAATGATTGGCTTATGTTCAATAATATGGAAATATACAATATATTGCATTCTAAAGCCACTTTATGTATTGTCTTTTTTAATGCTTCACTTGTGTGCCAAAATAATGTAATGCATTTTAATTTTCTGTATTATTATATTTGATTATATATATATATATATATATATATATATATATATATATATATATATATATATATTATTATTATTATTTATTTATAGTTATTGAAATACAAATATGTATAATTATTTAATCATATAGTGAATTATTGTTATTTGAGGGGCTTTCTCAGCAAATATTTATGTATGCGATTAATTGCGATTGGCATACCATGTAATTAATTTGCTAAAAATTTTTAATCGACTGACAGCCCTAATTTTTTCTCATAATATATATTTTTTGTTAAATACTGCAGTTTAACAATATTTTGTAGATTAGGTTACACAGATCAAATGTTGTGTTATTTATACACTCACACCAACAGCTATACTCACAAAGTTCTCTCAAGCACTTTGTGAATGGTTTGAACTGATTCATTTAAAAGAATGATTGGACATAATCCGTTCTCATTTTCTGACCTTGAGTTTCTTGATGCGTAGCTCGATGGTCTGTATGTCGGTGCTGAGGTCCAGTCCTCGCTGCTGCTCCAGTTCTTCTTCAGTCTGGTCCAGCCAGCTGCAGATGCTGTTCAGATCCGAGTTAAACTGCTGCCACTGCTGGAGGTTCTGCTTCATGCGCAGCTCTTTACTGAGAGCCTGAGCCTGCAACAGCTCCCAGCGCTCTATCACACCTGCATGACACAAATTACAACATTCAGAGCTGCATGAGTGCATGTGTCATCTGCATTTTTCTCTGTGGCCCAGTGTTCGAAATGAGGGGGTGCTGGAGGGTTCCCCATAAGAGTTAAGGGACCAAAACAACTTAACTTGGGTGTCCCACAAGGGCTCTGACTCAATTCGAACACTGCTATGGCTGATACACCTCCACAGGTCTCAATGCAAAATTTAGAGGTTAGCAAGAAAGTATTTATTTGGGTGACACAGTGTAGTTACCGTCATAAGGTTTCGTACCTGATGTCTGGAACTCTGAGCTGTTGGGGTCGACGAGGCCAGATATCTTGTCGTCTTCGTCCTTCAGCTCAAATCCCACTCGCTTTACTGCGTCTATACTGCCACGACATTCTTCGAGCAGACGCATCTGAGAGAATAAAAAAAATACAAAATATGAATTTGTATTACTTTGCAGATACTACAGGTGGGTCTGCATGGACAATCTGAAAATGGTGGAATACACATTATGGGCCTCATTCATGAAACACAAGCAGAGCGAATTTTTGTGTAAATCGTTCATAAAGCCGTTCTGACGTAACTTCTCGGATTCATCAAAGGTTTCGTATTTTCAAAACGTTAGTTGGTATGAACGAAATTTACACCTGCTCCCGACCACGTGTAAATCATGCGTAAGACATCCGAATGTGACTACATTTTGATAGAAGTGAAAATAAATATATATATATAAAATAATAATAATTATTAAATGAGTGAAATTAACTTTAAAAAATAACATAAATTAGTGAGGATAAAAGCTTTGTTTTCTTTTTAAACCATAGCCTATATTTATTTAGAAACGTTTCTTTAATGCTTTAATTAATTTTTTCAAAGTATAATTTTTCCCAACTCTGCTTATCGTTTTCCAGCAGAAGTGCTTGATTTTTCTCGAAGAAATGAATGCCCTCTAATGTGACTGGTTGGACAGTTGTTTTATTTGATATGAGCTCTGTAATTTAGGTTTCATAATTTAGTATAGGTATCGGTAAATCGTGTTCAGTTGATAACGTATGGTCAATGCTAATGCTGTTAAATCCATAAATACACATCGCGGGCAGGTGCGTGCACAAAACAACAGGGAAAAATAGTAAAAGCACGCACATTGTTGTATATCTTGCAAATCTGTAACATCTTACAGCGTTTCGGTCCAAGATCTTCTTCAGGCGTTCTATTATTTTCTCTGAAGATTCTTCCAGTTGCATGTATTTCACTGTTACCATCATGATTTACTCGAGAAGTTTCACAAATGATGCTGGCGATGCGCTGCGAACTGAACTGGAGAAGGTTAATGGTGGTGCACATCCTCCTCCCGGTGTGAAATGAACATTTTCTACACTCATGTCAAACCATTTTTATTGACTTCTTGAACTGTTTGATTCACAAAAGAGCGTCATATGACAGCAAAAACATGTGATGACAGTAAATCACTTTCTTTAATACGCTATTGTGCTTGCTATATCAAAATTGTACAACATGGCTGCACTTCATTCATAAAAACGGTTTCATTACTGTTCCATATAGATGTTAACAGTATTTACTAGCGAGTCTGGTGCCTTCCTTATATGGTGTTTTCATGGGCGTGGATTATGATAATTGTGAATGAACGTGCACACGCCCCCTCTTTACGAATGTTTGGAATTCACTATCATACACACATTTTACTAACACATCTGGGGAGTACGAAGCGTTTGTGAATCCGGCGGAAAGTTTTCGAGAAGGTCAATTTTAGGCGCAAATTACTCCTAATGTACTTATATATTTATGAAAGTTTCATGAATGAGGCCCAATGTGTTTTAAAAAGAAATGTGGCAAATTTGGAAACCTCTAAAATGATTATATAAATTATATACTGTATATAGTTTTTAAACACTTCAGTCAAACTTAAAAATGTCTATACTGTATATCGTCATCAGCCACTGAAGTACCCATTTTGTTTGACCACTAATATACAGTTCTGAATGATTATCACTCACATATCCCATGTATGTGGCATCCAGTTCAGGGCCAGTTGGGGTTCGGCTGCGTATGATGTTCTCTGTCTGTTGCAGATGGAAGCAGCTGGTGTTCAGAGCTTTATCCAGCTGTCTGATATGAGTCTCCAGTGAGCCAGCATCACCTGTACACAAACACCACAGCATTTACCAAGGGAAGATGCTCTGACTTGCAGCTGTGCATGGAACAGCACAGTGGAACCAGTGGCTCTTCCCAGGCCTGATGTCAATATCACTGTGCTGTAACTCATGCAGAGCATGATGAAGAAAGGCTCTTCACAAGATCAGCACTTCACAAACCAACCGTACTAGGTGCTGCTAGTTGAATGTATCATTAGTCGTAGCAGTTCACAATCAGAGTAAATATATGCAATGCTAATGGCATTATTATACTATTTGGCTTGAAAATGTATATAATGGATATTTGATAGTGTAGACTGATATTCGTATATCAGCCAGGCCAAAAAATTAACCATTTCAAGATTAACGCCATTGGCCGTTAAACAATTAAAGGAATACTCTGGGTTCAATACAAGCTAAGCTCAACTGACAGCATTTGTGGTATAATATTGATTACCAAAACAAATAATTTCGACTTGTCTCTCCTTTTCTTTAAAAAAAAGCAAAAATCGAGGTTACGGTGAGACACTTAGAATGGAAGTGAATGGGGTGCAATTTTTGGAGGGTTTAAAGGCAGAAATTTGAAGCTGATCATTTTATAAAAGCACTTACATTAATTTTTCTGTTAAAACTCGTGTATTATTTGAGCTGTAAAGTTGTTTAAATTGTCTTTTTTACAGTCATTTTAAGGTTTGGCGACAAAGTTTTAAAATTGGCTTATTGGCTATAAATGTACACAGAAAAGGTTAGTAAGCAATTTTATCACTAAAATCATGTTAACACACATTTTCTGTCTTGTGGCTATACTTTTGAAACAGTGAGTATTTTAATGTTTACAGATTGGCCCCTATTCAATTCCACTGTAAATGCATCACTGGAACCAAGATTATTGGATTTTTTTTTAAAGAAAAGGAGGAACAAGTCAAAATTATTTTTGTCCGAAATGTGTTGATCTTGTTAACGAATATAAAAAAAAATACGTAATATTTTTTATTATCAAAATGAGGAATTTTTGCAATGTGGCAAAATTAAATAAGGCGCACACTTCCCCACATATTCTCATTACTGCAATGAAAACAAATATATATGGTATATTTTCTTTATATTTTGCTGCTATTATTTTATATTGATTTAAATAAAATAAAAATCACTATATAACTGTATTTTTTCTATTACAATAATAAGAATCTAATGAGAATAATTAATAAGAATAACAGGAATTTAAAAAAATTACGGAAATGACAATTTGGTGATTTAATTGTAATGAAAATAATGTCACAATACAAAAAATCGCAATAGTCCTAAAACATGCTATATTGTCTTTGTGTATATTCAATTTTCTTTTGATATTGGCATTGGCCATTGAAAAAATATATCGGTCAACCACTAATATTCAATTGATGAAGTACTGGATTTTAATGGAGTGACCTTTTAATGTAACTGCAGTACATTATTTCATATTCACAATTCATTTAGCCCTGATTGTAAAATACTGTGAGTAATGCCCTTAGTTAAAAAAAAAAAGCAAAGACAAACTCCAGAGTAAACACAGTAGGCATCAACCTGTGACACTACATGCAAACACTACTGTAGAAAAGTGATTGTTAAAGTGATTATATTGTGTGAGGCAACACAAATCAAAAGAGAAGGGTGAGAAAACACAGACGATGGTCACGCTGTGCTTTGATTCGGTTTGTAAGTAGAAACTAAAAATATCAGGACACAGACTAGAGAGTGAGTCTGATATTTCTGCTGTTGCCTACCAGCGCTGGACTTCAGCGTTTGCTCTGTAAGTTTAAGATACGCTTCAGGACTCTCTGGAATCACTACATCTGCAAAGACACATATACATACATCCACACATATATTCAGCTGTAAACCTATAATAATGTTGCTGGCTATGGCTTCAGGTTCAAAAATTTTTTCTAGTATGATTTCTACAGGTTTAACCTCCAAGTGATGTACAGGTGTCCTCGTTGGTTTGGCTTGTACTGATTCTTTATATAATTCCACGTGACTCAAGAGTACTGACTAACCTGAAAGAGCTGATGCAGATCCTTGGAGGTATCCATCTTCTCCTTGATCACCTGGTTCAGAAGACAGGGCTCCGCTGGCACTCTCCAGACCTCGGCTCAGGTCGTAGTCATGGTCCCACTCCAGAGGGATAGAGTCCACGCTGGCTGGGGTGTCTCGGCCCGAGCGCTCAGTCCGTAGAGGAGCGGCGAGCGATGCAGACCGACTGGAGGAGGGCAGAGGGGACAGCAGACCGTCACCCAAGCGCTCGCTCCACGGAAAACTGGACACGTCAGCGGTCTCGTCCAGATCAAACTCACGGTCCGAGTACGAGACATCATTTTCATCATCTGGGAGCTGGAAAAGAGAGTATTCTGTATTTTAATTCATTCGTAAAGAGACATGTCTTGTCCACAACAGTTCAGAAAGAATAACCAGTAAAAAATATCTAAATGTTCACATTAATTTTTCTAACATGCCACTAGGTACCAGTAAACAACAGATAAATGCAATAGAACTCTAGAGTAAGGATGTGCAAACAAAACTTGTAATTGAGGGTTGTCTAAATGACTAGTTGACTAATCGCTCTTAGGAGGCCTGTATAATTAGACTGGTAAAGAATCATGTTCACCAGATACAAATCAGACATGTTTCTTGGGGTTAAATGGATGTTAAGTGATATAGATGGGTGATTAACAAATAAATAGACTAAATCAAAAATTTTCATTTTACAAAACTATTTTTGTTTTTTTAAACAACTGCTCACAGCCGCTGATCTGAAGTCTGACAGTATGAATTTGTTATAAAAGTGGGGCTTTGATGGCTGTAGTGTTGGTGCTTAAAAGGGAATGAATTTAGAGACGTAACTTCTCAGGGAAGGTTTAATTGTGCTGCAGATTTGTTATTGGCTTTGATTTGTTTAGGACCAGTGAGATCTAGTTTCGATTTTTGGTTTCTAACTAATATTTTTAAAGGTCTATCGGCATGCAAAATCCTGTGTCTCTAAATTGATCCCCTTTAAAAGCACCTCCACAAAAAAATATAAAAACTAATAAAAAATCTAGATGAACTAGTTTAGTTAAAACCAATCGCTAAAATAACAAAGCTATAAAAAAATCCAGATAAACTAGTTTACAAAAACCGTCATTAAAAATAATAAAACTATTAAAATCTATAAAAAAGCGAGATAAACTAGTTTACTAAAAACCATCACTACAAAAAATAAAGCTATAAAAAAACTAAGAAATAATTCCAGATAAATTAGTTTACTCTAAACCGTCACTAAAAATAAGAGCTATAAAAAAAATCTAGATAAACTAATTCAATGAAATCCAACACTAAAATAACAAAAGCTATAAAAACTAAGAAAAAATCTGGAAAACTAGTTCACAAAAAAAATCACTAAAAATAATGCACCTACAAAAAATCTAGATAAACTAGCTGACCATCCTGATTCATCCATGAGGTTTGTGAAATTAAACCAATTTAAAGCAGAGAAGGAATGTGATGTCTTTAATCATACCGGTAATCGGATGAGCTTCTTGTAGTATCGTTCCACCCGTCCAAACACTTCCTGGCAGTACCGTTGTAGTTCTTCAAGCTCTTCCTCAATCACAGCTGCATCTATCGGCTCACTCTTCTCCACCAGAGCTTCACCCTGCTGGAATATATGGTCAATCTTTGCTGTGTTCAGAGTGATTTCCTGCTGAAATGCCTGCATGGAGCACAACAATGTCATTAGAGAATGACACATGAGACATTTAGAACACTTTTAGTTCAGTGAAGTATCAGAGACGCACCCTCAGCTGTTTGATCTTGGCCTGAACGTCACATTCAGAGAAATGCTCGATGTTTGTTAACTGCAGGTCCATCTCAGTCAACCACACCAGAATACAGTCCCGCGCTGTCTCAAACTCCTCACGCTGACTTATAAAGTGCTGCAGAGGAAATATAAAATATTCCACTAACCAGTGTTGGGTGTAATCCAAATACAAAGTAATTAGTTACTGTAATTACTGTAATTACATTTTTAGTAAAAAAAAAAGTTCTTGTAATTGATTACAGTTACTGACTTTCAATTAATTTAATTACTTTTAAGTACATTATAGGGTTATGCTTCTTTCTAATATATTATTTTATGCAGAATACATGAATTATGGCCCTGTAATGAGTCATTGTGAAGGAAATATAGACATTATTTTGAATTTGTTGAGTGGAAAAGTATTTTAGAAAGTAACATAAAATTTGTAATGTGATTACTTTTTCAATCAAGTAATTAATAAAGCAAACTAATTTCAATTTTAGAGAAATAATTAGTAATTTGTAGTGGATTACTATTTATAAGTAACTTACCAAAACACTGCCACTAACTAATAACTGATTCAAAGTAAAAGCTGAAACTGAAGGGTTAATTTGCATAATTAAAAAAAACATTTAATACAGCTTATATTTATTCAATGTATTAATTATATAAATATTTACAAAACACTCCATCATTATTATATAAATGTTTACATTTTAACAAAACAATAAAATATTGTACAAATTATTATATTAATAACAAATAATGTTCATATATATGTATATTTAAAATGTTAAATATCAATTTAACTTATAATAATATACACTGGCGGCCAAAAGTTTGGAATAATGTTCAGATTTTGCTCTTATGGAAAGAAATTGGTACTTTTATTCACCAAAGTGGCATTCAACTGATCACAATGTATAGTCAGGACATTAATAACGTGAAAAATTACTATTACAATTTGAAAAAAATATTCAGAACTTCTTAAATTACTTCAGAGTTCTCATCAAAAAATCCTCCATGTGCAGCAATGACAGCTTTGCAGATCCTTGGCATTCTAGCTGTCAGTTTGTCCAGATAACATAAACAAAAGTAAACTTCTTGTTGTATAATTCTTTTCACAGATAAGTGCTCTGTACCTTGAGTCTGCGGAGAACTGATGCCACTCGTCTCTGTAAATTATCCCAGCGCTGGTTGGCGTTGTGTGCCATCTCTCGCAGACTACAGGCCGCATCAGTGCGATTCTCACGTGCCAACCGTTGATACTGTTTATTGATCAACTCCAGCTGTGTCAAACTTTCATGCACCTGACGCTGGAAAGTCTATAAATGCACAGTATACTGTGTTAATAACAAAAATAGGAACATTCTAGTCTATTACATTAATTGCTGGTAATGAATGCAACCCTATTGTAAAGTGTTACCAAAATCTAATACATATCCTCTCAATAATATCACACACAGGGGGCCTGGGTAGCTCAGCGAGTGTTGATGCTGACCACCACCCCTGGAGTTGCGGGTTCGAATCTAGGGTGTGCTGATTGACTCCAGCCAGGTCTCCAAAGCAACCAAATTGGCCCGGTTGCTAGGGAGGGTAGAGTCACATGGGGTAACCTCCTCGTGGTCACGATTAGTGGTTCTCGCTCTCAGTGGGGCACGTGGTAAGTTGTGTGTGGATCGTGGAGAGTAGCATGAGCCTCCACATGCTGGGAGTCTCTGCGGTGTCATGCACAACGAGCCACGTGATAAGATGCGCGGACTGACCGTCTCAGAAGCGGAGGCAACTAAGACTTGTCCTCCGCCACCCGGATTGAGGCGAGTAACCGCGCCACCACGAGGACCTACTAAGTAGTGGACTATTGTAAAGTTTGGAATTGGGCATTCCAAACTGGGAGAAAAGGGGATTAAAAAAAAATATAATTAAATTAAAAAAAAACAATAATATCACACACATCTCACCTCAAATTTTTTGAGTTCCTCTTTGGCGACAGTATAAAGGACACCAGATGAGTTTGGCAGTGCGGCGGTCTTCTCTGACACCATTAGCCAATCCTCAAAGTGTGAGAAATCATCGAGAAACTTCTGCCAAAGCCGCCACGTCTCCTCAATCCTGTCATTTTTGAAAAATTTTAAAAACAGTCAGTTTTAATATTTCCTGAAGGCATTTTAAATACTATGAGAATATAACATTTTAAAAGAAACTAGATTGCCATTTGACGAAAGCTTTCCTCCAAATCGTCTTATTACAGTTCACTTATTACAAGTTTAGCCCCCCCTTAAGTACCTGCGGTTAGGTGTCTTGCTCAACTAGAATGATGCTTACGAGTAGTATGCTTAAACTTAAAGTCCAGACACCATTACACCACCAACCCCAATTAGAGCTAACTAAATTGTGAACACAAATGGCATTCAACCATACTACTCATTCTACTTTTTGCAGTATGCACAAAAAGTATATATACAAGCATCATACTTGAGTCTCCTCTCCATGGACATAGCACAGATGGTCCTCCAGCGGCGGTCCAGATTTCGTGTGGCCTGCTGGATGGAGTCACACTCAGCGTCTGTCGCACAGGCATCGCAGTCATGCAGGAGAACTTCACACAGGTTCAGCACGGATGCCACACCTGTGCTGTGCTTCTCAATGTCTCTCTGCAGCTCCTGAACACAAAGCAAAACTCATAATTTAACTAAATAGATTTGATATTAATTTTTATGTGTTAAAATGATTTCTTGATATTTATATGTAGTTATATTACATTAAACACAAAGTGATCATTTATATTTATATTTAAAATGTTAAATAATAATTTAACTTATAACATAATTTACATTTACATATAGACACTTTTATACAAAGCAATTTACAGTGCCCTGATTACAGGGACAATCCCCCTGGAGCAACGTGCCTTGCTCAAGGACACAATGGTGGTGGCTGTGGGGATTGAACCAACAACCTTCTGCTTATCAGTTCAGTGCTTTAGTCCACTACACCACCACCACTCCATTATAATAAAATAATACAAATACAAAAAAATAAAAGTAATAAATAAATAAAATGTAATTAAAGTTTAGCAGTAATTTAGCTTGCATAAATCCTGTTTTGGTTTATGTATCAGCATGATTTATACATTTTTATTTATAAGTATTATATTTAGTGGATTATATTAAAATTTTTATTATTTTATTTCTATTATTCTATTTATATATACACAGTTACAATGTATATTTATGTATTTTTTCTATTTATTAATCTTTTTATACTGTAATATTTAACTTTTAATTTCTATATTTTGAGCTCAAAGAAATAACATTTTGTTTCTTGGAATTAGCATTGGATGCTGTATTGTTGTGCATTTCATAACTTTTGATTTACATTTACATGTATACATTTAGCTGGCGCGTTTATCCAAAATGAATTACAAATGAGAACTAAAGGAGACAGTATGAAGCAACAGTAAACATAGCAAGGAAGGTGAAAGACAAGAGGTAGAAGAATAGATAGATTTTTTTTATATATATATATATATAAATTAAGCTGAGAGTGCTTTAGTAGGGTAGGGTCAAGTGCTTGTGAAAGAGCTGTGTCTTAAGGTTTTTTTTGAGAGAGGCTAAAGAAACAGCTGCTTGGGTGGAAATTGGATTTGATTTTGATATGTATAGCTAACAATCAAAGATGGAATTTTGAGCTATTTTTGAATGCACCCTGTGTAAGTGTGTTGTGTACCTGCTGCAGGTCCAGCTTTCTCTGGATCTCCTGGAAGTCACAGGTGTCATAGACGATGGGGCGAGACAGTTCGGTCTCGATGTGTGCGAGCCAAGAGCGCAGACTGCTCATGTTTTTATCCAGCTGCTGCACGGCCACCAGTGTCTCTCGAAGCTTCTTCACCCTAATTTCAGCAGTTATTAAATAGTGATTCATCAGTAGTCATTTAGCAGAACTTAACTTGGAATATTTCTTTAAGCATCAATAATCAAGAGCACAATGGTGACAGCTCACGTATCATCCTCTGCGGAGTTTGAACCTACAATCTTATAATACCAGCCTAGATGTTTAACCATTATGCCACACCACCACAGAATTCCAGAACCCTTACTTCAGAGACACTATCCCAACTGCACCCATTGACCGGAGCATTTCTTAACTGAGCTTTGAAGCATACTAAACCCACACCTGGCTCCTATGAGGTCAAGCAGGTGCTGCCATCGTTCATTGATCTTGTCGAGTTTGTGCTCTATGTCAGAAGCTTTGCTCTCATGACTGGCCCGAGCTAAACGCTTCCCCAACTCGTGAAGCTCATGTTTATTCTCCTGCACCATTGCCACCTCCTCCTGATAGTCCTGAGAGACAGACAGCCAGACAGAGAGAGACAGGGCTTTGGTTAAACAGGGACCTGGACTGTTATTTACCATGAGCAAGATTAAAGGGATAGTTCACCAAAAATGAAAATTCTCTCATCATTTACTCACCCTCATGCTATCCCAGATGTGTATCACTTTCTTTCTTCTGCAGAACACAAACGAAGATTTTCAGAAGAATATCTCAGCTCTGGTAGTCCATACAACACACGTGAATGGGGATCAAAACTTTGATGCTCCAAAAAGCACATAAAGGCAGCATGAAAGTAATCCATAAGACTCCAGTGGTTTAATCCATGTCTTCTGAAGTAATCCAATCGGTTTTTAGGTGAGAACAGACCAAAATATAACTCCTTTTTCACTATTAATCAGCAGTCTCCTTCACGATCATGATTTCAAACTCGATTACACTTCCTAGTGCTTGAAGGATTCGCAGAGCGCTAGATGGTGCTAGGAAAGTAATTGAGCTTGAAATCATGATTGTACCTAAAGACTGCAACGGCAAGATGTTTCTAACCCAAAACCGGTTGGCTCGCTTCAGAAGACATGGATTAAACCACTGGAGTTTTATGGATGACCTTTTTTGCTGCCTTTGTGTGCTTTTTAGAGCTTCAAAGTTTTGATCACCATTCATTTGTGTTGTATGGACCCATAGAGCTGAGATATTCTTTTAAAAATCTTCATTTGTGCTCTTCAGAAGAAAGAAAGTCAGACACATCTGGGATGGCATGAGGGTGAGTAAATGATGAGAGAATTTACATTTTTTGGGTGAACTATTGCTTTAAGCTAAATCCTGAATATAACAGGGTTCCCATTTCTATTGACCAGTGAAATGCATGACTTTTCCATTAATTTGTGAGCAATTTCTAGCCAATGAAATATTTTAGAGCTGAGCAAAACTAGAAAAAATTACACTCACAATAAAAAATGTCCATGGCTTTATTCAAGCCGGGAAACAGTTTCCCAGTTTTCCATAATTGAAGAACCCCTTACAAAAATTACCATGCCAACCATAGTTTCTATCAAACTACCAGTTTCACAGGTATTTCTCAGGTTACTACAATAAAACTATGATTATTAGCCATGAAAAACAGAAATTAGGACTGTGAAAATGAAAGATTCTGAAGATCTGATGTAAATATTTTATGATTTCACAGTAATAACAATAACTGTAGTAACTGTAAATATGGAATTGTCAAAAACAATAATTATCAAAACAAAAACATGGAGTGTAATATAAAATCTTTACCAGCAGATACATTTTACAGTGCTAAAATCTAAGAAATACGAATTTGAAATCTACAGTAAATGAAGGTTATTGGCAGTGAAAAAGATCTGATTTGTTACCTTTCGTAGTTTCTCAATCATCTCTTCAATACTGATGTCTCCATTCTGAGATACTTTGCTTTCCATATGAGTCAACCATTCACACAACTCCTTATATTTGTCGTTGAAGATCGCCCATTCATTCAGCTTCTCACTCACCTGCTGCCTGCGCAGACACAACTGCACAAACACACACAAAGACATTGGAATTTAGTGTGTTACAATGTCATTTTGCATAAGAACAACCGCTTAAACTATATCTGAATTACATTTCTAAATATAGAATTTCTGAACATCTTTACAAAATATAGAGTGAAAAAATAGGTGCAAATACATTTTCAATGAAAGGTATGTCAAAAGCAGAATGTGGAGTTACTTACAAGACTATCTTTTGACATACATGCTGTGAGTGAGGAGTTCTCTGATGGACTGTACCTGCTGTTTAATTTATCTACTGCAAATGAACGCTCACATCCTGTGTGTGCACTGAGATGTCACCGGATGCCACAAAGACACAGTGTACTAACCCCTTCCTTTGCATTCAAGTTTCAGTTTTAGTTAAATACATGGTGCTTTGCAAAACTGTCTACTTGAAAACACCAAAAAGTAATATATTCAGCATTTTTTCTGCAAATCAAATTTACACTCGGTTTCCCTATATTTAATTACAAAAAAATCTATTGCTATATTTCAAAATCCATTGAGCTACTTAGACCACTTTTCTGACCATTATTTGAAAGCTCAAACACACATATGATGCTCAGAAATGCTGTTTTGGTTTCAAAACACAGCCAATGCCTGCACCAAAAATCCAGGAATATATGGTAAAACAGCATCGCCTACTGGCAACACAAACTCAACAGATGTCTCCCGATAAGGACATTTTGGTCTTGTCATATGGGATTTGTGATACAGAACTCTACAAGCTAAATGTCTGTTCTTGTGTCCCATATACGACAGGTGTTTTTCTCTGTACCTGGTGACAGATCTCCTCCCATTGGCGGTGTAGAAGTTCAATGCGCTCTTGTAACACACACAGATCTTCAGGACTGATGTAGCTGGACAGAGATTCTCTCAACACCGTCAGGTGAGTCAGATCCTCCTTCCAGCCATCAAACATGCTCTCCAGATCCTGCAGGGAACAGACATTTAGAAGCTTTTGTTTTTTTCTAAATCCATGATAATGCCAACAAATGCAATATGTACATGTCTTATTTTGCCTGATTGATACGTGAACACATGTTGATTTAACTACAGCTTTTCACACTCCAATCAAATCCAGATAGATAAAACTACACATCACTGAATTTAAATGCATTGCAAATCCCAGAGAAATGGTTAGTCTGATACAACAGCACACTGAAATGCATGCAAAAGATTTATAGTTTTTCATTTTTAATTGTTGTTCAGTTTCAGTGTTAGGGAAAACACACAGTATAATGCCTTTAATAATAAACAAATACCTTGCAGCGCATTTGTTCAGACTGCAGCTCCTCGTGACGATCTGGAAGCGGCTGGGAGAGTTGTCGTTTAAACGCTCTCAGTTTCTCCAGAGATCCCCCAATGCCTTTCTCACATCTCTCCCAATCCTGAACACACAGTTTGAATCCATTAGTGTACGCTCTGTTTACATACAACATATTCTGGCAATGAACAAAGGCAATTTCATGCAAAGTTCTAGTTATTTAGTTGATCTATAAAGCATTTGTAAGTCTGGACTGTAAGAGAGGGAGAATTGTATTGCAATAAATATACAAATCGAGTGCTATGTTGAAACCTATATATGCCATGTTATATTTGACATAATATTTTCTTAAAACAGGCCTTTAAAATAATATTCTGGGTTCAAAAGTTAAGGTCAATCAACAGTATTTGTAGCATAATACTGATTACCACAAAAATTTAAACTTTAAAATGTATTCTTTAAAAAAAGCAAAAGTCGGGGGGCCTGGGTAGCTCAGCGAGTATTGACGCTGACTACCACCCATGGAGTCGCGAGTTTGAATCCAGGGCGTGTTGAGTGACTCCAGCCAGGTCTCCTAAGCAACGAAACTGGCCCGGTTGCTAGGGAGGGTAGAGTCACATGGGGTAACCTCCTCGTGGTGACTATAATGTGGTTCTCGCTCTCGGTAGGGCGGGTGGTGAGTTGTGCGTGGATGCCGCGGAGAATAGCGTGAAGCCTCCACACACGCTAGGTCTCCACGGTAACGCGCTCAACAAGTCACGTGGTAAGATACGCGGATTGACGGTCTCAGACGCAGAAGCAACTGAGATTCGTCCTCTGCCACCCAGATTGAGGCGAGTCACTACACCACCACGAGGACTTAGAGCGCATTGGGAATTGGGCATTCTAAATTGGGGAGAAAAAAAAAAAGAAAAAGTCTGGGTTCTAGTGAGGCAATTACAATGGAAATGAATGGGGCCAACCGTAAACATGAAAATACTCCCTGTTTCAAAAGTATAGTTTGTAAACATGATTTTGATGTGATAAAATCACGTACTTACCTTTTCTGTGTAAAGTTATAGCAAATTTTACAACTTCGTTGCCATGACAAAGTAATGTCAACAAACCCTAAAACCCTAAAATGACTGTAAAAATGATGGTTTATACAACTTTACAGCTCAAATAATACATGAGTTTTAACAGAAGAATTAATGTTAGTGCTTTTATAAAATTATAAGCTGCACATTTCTGCCTTTAAACCCTCCAAAAATTGGCCCCATTCACTTCCATTGCAAGTGCCTCACTGTAATCTCGATTTTTGCATTTTTTAAAGAAAAGGAGGGACGAGTCGAAATTATTTTTTGTGGTAATCAACATTATGCTACAAATGCTGTCGATTGAGCTTAACTTTTATTGAACCTGGAATATTCCTTTAAAAAAAAAAAAAATTATGGAAGAATCTTTTGGGATCATAATTAGGGTGACAGTATTTAAACTACATACTTCAGCTAAAAGCAACCCCATTGATATAAATTAAATTCTAACAGCTAAAATGATCCGACCTTCCCAACTCTACACTCATGTAATACAGAATACACATGATATCAGCAGGTGGCACTGTGGAATACAAGACTGTACCCTGAGCAGCACGGCCAGCTCTTTCTTCTGCTCCTCCAGTCGAATGTTAGCGTTTCTCCAGCGCTCCTGTATGTTCAGCAGCTCCTCCTGTAGCGCCGCTTCAGCTCGTGAGTCTGCAGACAGAAGCAGCTGTCTCCCGGCCTCCACTGTCAGGATGTAACTGCCCTGCTGCCTCTGCAGAACCTTCTCTCGCAGCTGCAGGAACAACAGAGAGTCAGCAGGAGACGCTAATTACATTCATGAAATATAACCAAATGGCAAAAAACTTAGTTCAGCCAAAAATTAAAATTCTCTCATCATTTACTCACCCTCATGCCATCCCAGATGTGTTCGACTTTCTTTCTTCTGCAAAACACAAATGAAGATTTTTAGAAGAATATCTCAGCTCTGTAGGTCCATACAATGCAAGTGAATGGTGGCCAAAACTTTGAAGCTCCGAAAAGCACATACTGTAATGGCAGCATTAAAGTTATCCATACGACTCCAGTGGTTTAATAAATGCTTTCAGAAGCAATCCAGTTGGTTTTGGTTGAGAACAAAAAATAAAACAAAAAACTTATTTTTCACTGTACATCTTATTATTACAGTCTCTAGGCACGATTATGATTTCAAGTTCGATTACACTTCCTAGTGCTTGACGCATGCGCAGAGCGCTAGGAAGTGTAATCGAGCTTGAAATCATGATCGCCAAGGAGACTGCTGGTGTCAAGATTTATAGTGAACAAGGAGTTTTTGGTCTGTTCACATCCAAAATCGATTAGATCACTTCAGAAGACATGAATTAAACCATTGGAATCTTATGGATTACTTTTATGTTGCCTTTATGTGCTTTTTAGAGCTTAAAATTTTGGATCCCATTCACTTGCATTGCATGGACACACAGAGCTGAGATATTCTTCTAAACATCTTCATTTGTGTTGTGCAGAAGAAAGAAAGTCGGACACATCTGGGATGGCAGTAGGGTGAGTAAATGATGAGAGAATTTTCATTTTAGGGTATACTATTTCTTTAAAAGCACTTGGTGGGTCTGATAGCTTTTTCATAATTTGTTAAATCCATCTACATTTCTGAAAACTTCATATTGTCACTTTTTATGGTGTTTCTGGTGTCACTCCTTTTTAATACAAAGTATGCATTCTGGCACTGTTTGGAAGGGAATACTAGCATACTGCATAGTATATGTCATATACAGCTGTTTATTTAAAAATATCATATAAATATAGCATGTGAAACAGTATGCAATTTGCATAGTACAGACAGGAACTTTGGAGCAGTGGTGGTTCAGCGGTTAAGGCTCTGGGTTACTAACTAGAAGGTTGGGGGTTTAAGCCCCAGCACTGCCAATATGCCACTGTTGGGCCCTTGAGCAAGGCCCTTGACACTACCTGCTCCAGGGGTGCCATATCATGGCTGACCCTGCACTCTGACCCCAGCTTAGCTGGGATATGCAAAAAAAATAATTTCACTGTATATGTGCAAATGTATAATGTGTTACAGAAAATAAAAGGCTGCTGCTGCTTCTTCTTTGCATATGTGCATATACAGCAGAAATAGTAAGAGTAGCATGGTATTAGTATGTTATTCCAAACATAGCCTTTATCAAGAAAATATAATAGTAAATATTAGTAGATACTTCAAGTTTCCACAAGCTCTCATCCAAAGCAATTGGGCTGTCAGACAGATCTCATTTGTTTGGTTAAATCGGTCTAAAATTCAGGAAAAAAAAATTATAGTTTGTGTTTGTGGTCTCACTCATGCTGACTATGTTCAGAACAGAATACTACCTGTAGCATACAGCACAGCATATACTGTATACTGCTTACTATGTACAAAAGGATTGTATATACTGTATGTGAAACAGTACGCAACAATACATTTTTCAAAGTGAACAGTACAGACAGAAATGTTGCATGCTGCAAAAATAGTAAGAGTAGTATGGTAGTATGCTATTCCATACATAGCCTTTGTTATGAAAAATAGTAAATACATATAACCACATATAACTATGTGGTCTTTCTGAAGAAATTGTCATTTTTGTATGCTGATATTTTTGGTGTTATCACTTGTCACAATAATCACTGAACTGATGTAATGATTACATATATTATACATTCAGGAAAGTTCATACTCATTACTAGGGATGCACCAATATGGAATTTCTGGGCAGATAACAATAACTGATAATTCACAGCTGACTGTGGCTGATACCGATAACTGATATTTAAAAAAAAGATTTTTTTTATTTTTAATCCTTTAACCTGGAACTGCTAGCTAATTCATTAAAATCTTCTCATTTGAAAAATATGTAATTTAAAAGCTTGGAATTTGGACTTGCTGCTATTTAAGGTTTGATGGATGTAACATGAACCATAAATGTGCCTATATTGCAGATGTATGCTGACTTGAATATATACACCGATCAGCCACAACATTAAAACCATCTGCCTAATGAGTAGGTCCCCCTTGTGCCGCCAAAACAGCGCCAACAATCACACCACGATCAAAATCACTGAGATCACATTTTCCCCATTCTGATGGTTGATGTGAACATTAACTGAAGTTCCTGACCTGTATATGCATGATTTTATGCACTGCACTGCTGCCACACGATTGGCTGATTAGATAATCACATGGCATGATTGTTGGTGCCAGATGGGCTGGTTTGAGTATTTCTGTAACTGCTGATCTCCTGGGATTTTCACACACAACAGTCTCTAGAATTTACTCAGAATGGTGCCAAAAACAAAAAACATCCAGTGAGCGGCAGTTCTGTGGACGGAAATGCCTTGTTGATGAGAGAGGTCAACAGAGAATGGCCAGACTGGTTCGAACTGACAAAGTCTACGGTAACTCAGATAACCGCTCTGTACAATTGTGGTGAGAAGAAAATATCTCAGAATGCTATTCTGAGATGCGGGTTAGCACTGTTTTGGTGGCACGAAGGGGACCTACACAATATTAGGCAGGTGTTTTTAATGTTGTGGCTGATCGGTGTAAATTATAAATGATAATACAGTTGCATAAATTGTATGGTACGCATTTAATGAGTCGTTACGGTAATCCTGATGATGTGCAAACAGATCTTCTAACAGATGTAATAACACATTAAACCAAAATGAGGCGATAAACAGCATGTAATGAACATTAAACAACAAAACACACAATACAAACCCTAATCTCTATATACATGATGTAATATTTATTCTAGCAGTCAGACTGCGAGTACAGTGGTAGTTTGTGTGGCATTATACTTATGCGCGTCTCATTCACTGACGCTTGTTACAGCACTCATCTGTGACAGTTCCACTGTATAACTTATGAAATGTGAACACAACAATCATAATAGGAATAGGTAAAAACATGATACAGATCGAAAAGTCATGAGTCATAACGTTAGAAAAGTAAAATAGTCATAAAATACAACAAAGCACATTCGTTTTACCCATAGACTAGTGTTTTTATCCATCTCGAGTCACTCTGTGAGAATTATTCAAAGATAAATGTATCCTTTTAGGTTTTGTTTGGACTTGTTTTAATTACAGTGCTGTTCTATAAGTAACAATGTGCTATTTCTGACATTCTGTTTATGTTTCATGAAGTAATAAGCATAAATGATTGCCCCCAAGTAACATACATACATGCTTTTGCTACGTTTTCGTTTATTGCCTCATGAAACAAACAGAATGTGGGAAATGGCATGTCGTTGCTTGCAGCAGATGACTAAAACCAGCTCCAAAACAACGTAACAAGGTGCAGAGATGTTGAAATAACCCTCACAGAGCGACATGAGGTTGGCTCTCACTCACACAGACACATTGTGTGCGCGCACGCACACTGTCTATGAGGCTGCCCGAGCCCCTACCTGAAGGAAAGATTCAGCAGGCAGTCAGATAATCTAAGCCGCAAGTAAATAAACAGTAACAAATTATCTACGAAAATATCGGCGGTAATTCCATTATCGGCGCGATAATAATATTTAGATTTTCTCGGTTATCGGCCAATAATATACCGGCAGCTGATATATCGTGCATCCCTACTCATTACCTGAACAGCGTCCAGCATGGCCCGTGCCTGCTGCAGGGGTACAGGTGCGCCCGCCTGCCGGGTCTCGACCTGATGGGACACTTCCACCAACCACTTCCGGAGCTTCTCTACCATCTCCCTGTAGCGCTGCCACTGACGGAGGAGACTGTCGATGATTCCTCTCCGCTGCTGAGCACGTCTCACCACACCCTGCCACTGGTTACTGAGAAGAGCCAACTTCAGCTTAAACTCATCTCTGGAATTACAGAAAGGACAACATTATGGAACAGAACATGTTTTAAGACAAGTGTTGGCCATTTCTTCACTTTGAGAGAATGACTTTTAAATCTGTTCATATATTATGGTTATGCGTTTTAAATTCTGCTAATCAAATTCTTCTCGATGACCATATCACTCACCTGTCATCCACCTGTCCTTGCTCCAGCATGCGCTGTCCATCACTGATGATAGAGTGAAGAATCTGCTGTCTGCTGAACATCTCTGCCTGAAACAACTACAACAGAGCAGACACTTAAACATTAAACTCACAAACACACACAGCTGTGTAGTCTCACACAGCCACACTTTTGGTACATTCAGCATAAAGTCTGGTCCACTTTGCAGCCTATTCTGGTCAAGAACCACCCACTTAGACAGGAAGTGGTTGTGACATGTAAAGTGACCAATAGGGGTGTGAATCTTTGGGTTTTGGGTTGAAAGCAAATCGAATCGATTCACGATTCATAGGCTAACATTCACACCGCAGCTGACTGTGGCCCAAATCGGATTTTTTTTTAAGGTTGCTCACACATTTTAAATGTAGTCTACATCAGACACTAGTCTGAACAGCTGACGCCCGTTAACTGACCCGCATGCGTATAACACTCCCTGAACATGCGTATAACAAACTCAGACATGTTCGTTATTTTAATATGTATAATAAATTAACTTTATAAAATTGTTTTAGCAGTTTTTTTTAACCCGAATAGAACACGTAATCTAATAAAATATCAGCAAGTGATGGAAGACCAGATGGATGAAGTAATTTTAAATAAAGTCATTTGCAGTCATATGGTGGAATTTAATTACCACTGAAGCTCAAGAATGTAATATCATGAAAACCGAAGGAAATATAGAAACTGTTTTCTGCACGAGCCGTGTTACCTCTGCATCTTTTCATGCACATTTTTACTATGTGAAATTCAAACGAACCACTGAACCCTACTGTTGAAGCCTATCATTTTCTTTTCTTGTCTTAAAAAGAACTGAATGCATTAACTAGAAAAGATATTACTTTCACTTAAAAGTTTTAAACCATAACAGGCATATTATGCGGTTAATAAAGCACGCAAGTGACGAAGTCACTGGAATGGGTTCCACATTCCAGATCAGATTTGAAAATGTCAGATTCAAAGCGCTTTTGGCTGTTTACATGGTTATCCAATTAACAGATTCACATGAGAGTGAAAAAATCAGATTTGGGCCACATTCAGCTACGGTGTGAACGTAGCCATAGGTTTTCAATTCGATTCAAAACTTTTTTTTTTTTTTTTTGCATTTATAGAATTCTTTAAATACTTCCCCTAATGTGTCTTAGGCAAGAAAAAGAAAGACAAACACATTAAATACAGTATATGTTCATACAGGCTACTTGGAAAACAACAAAAAGTGCATTGTGCTGATAAAATATTTTAGAGCCGAGCATAACTAGGAAAGTATTCCATATTCCATAATCACACTATAAAAATTCCATTATTTTTTAAGATTGTATTCATTTGCATGATTTTTCCTGGCCTGGAAAACACAATTTTAAAATTCCCAGATATTTCCAAGTTTTACATGACCGTGGGAACCCTGAATGAATAAACGAATCAAAATATTACAACATTAAAGTAACATCATCTGACTACATTCATTTCCCAAAAGGCCTCATATGCAAATAAAGAAAAAAGAAAAGCAATATCAACTAGATTACTTCAACTTAAGTACTTTGTGCAGGCCAAGTCCCCAACTAAACAATGATAGCAGTTAAATAGCACCATTTTATCTCATAGAGAGTAATGGCTCATTTTCCCTGAAATGAAAGCATTTTAGTTCAGTAGTGGCCACGCAACGGCTGTACAATGTTTTGAGCGCATTTGAGTCAAGACAAGAGCACTGCGAGGGTGCACGCTCCAAGGTGCGTTAGAGAACCATGTAACTAATTTAATATTTATACATTTCAAAATATTGTATACTGTTTTGCCTAATTGCAGTCCATTCAATTTTTAGTAATCGATGCTTTTTCAGTAGAGCTGTCAGAATAAACACATTAACGCATGCGATTAAAGTTTAACAAGTTAATTTTTCTTAATCGCAATTAATGCATTTACCGTTAATACAGCATAAACACTTGTTGGAAGAGTGGAATCTTTGTAATGTGTCCACTCTGAGTCATTACACTGACGCACACTTCACAACACACACACAACAGCGCTACCATGTCAGTGATAAAATGATGGAGAAAGGATGTCTTAACACTGATGTACAAAACAAGCCCAGATGGAACAAGTATTTTTCAGTCTATTTATGGCGCATTTTAATTACCACAGAAGCACGTCAAGCCTTAACTATCACCAAAACTCAGAATAAGACATTTTTGTAAGCAAGTGCTTTTCATGTGGAGTTCAAAGCGGCGCTTGACTCTGGCATTGACACCCTTACGCAAATCATCCAGAAATGTCTGCTGCTTCATGATTCATGATGAAGGAAAGCGGATAGTGGAGGATGAGAGTTTAAGAGATATAATGCCCATTGCAATGAAAATGCAACCTATGGGGAGACTAGTTCTTTCAATTAGTCAAACTCTCACATAGTCTTTGGGAAACGTTTAATGTTTCTTGAATTTATGCTATTTTAGTGCATTTCTATCTTTATACTGTGGAAGTCTTTGCTTAAAAAATGTTAATAAAGCCTTATATTGTTACATATTGTTTTCTTTTCTTTCCTTAGATGGAAATAAATGCATTTTAACAGGAAAATAAGTATATTTTGTGTCAAATTTCAACACTTTTCAAACACTCAAACTACAAAACTTTATGTGATTAATCACTATTAAAATTTAAATCGAATGACAGCACTAATTTTTAGTAATCGATGCACCAAGAAAACTAGTGAATCGTTACACCCTAATAAACAACCACAGTTTGTGACATTTAGGGGTGGTTAATTCTAAGCAATGTGTATATATAAGTGTATATATAGGTGTGCTCAATGTTATGCTTCTCAAACAAAATTCTTCAAATCTTTTAACACTTCCATTTTGTCACAAACCTAACAAACTCAAATCCTACCTCATAAGTGTTCACTTCAGAAGCCCCATACCTACATTACTTTATTTCTTGGCGGACTGATAAAATCTATGATCTGATTGGAGTCTGCAAGAGATTTTGAGAGGGACAATTTTGTGCGTAATATGCACTGGATGGTCTGTGAAATTTCCATGGGCATGCTGTCTGAAGCTGAGACTATTTACTCACTAATCATATATTGGTTGCTGGACTAATTTATCAACTCTTGATTGACACCTGATTCACTCTTGTATGGTACGTCTCAGTACACACAGCTCACCTCATGAGCTCTCTGCTGCTCCATCAGACTCTGCAAGTTTCCAGATATCTCCACGGTCAGTTTCTCCTCCGTCTGCTCCAGGAACTCCATCCACGTCTCACACTTCTCCAGAAATGTCTGTTGTTGGAGTAGAAGGGCCTGGAGTTTACTGAGGAGAGAAATTTCACATTGTTAGGAACGCAAACTGATACAAAGAACGTCTAATTTCAGATTAAAACAAAGACTGCAAAGAACCAAACAGTGTTGAGAGTAAACTGGATAATTAGAATGAAGTATTCAATGATCATGCATTCTCTCTTCATTCAGAGTACCTGAATCTCTCTGTGGTTTGAGCTGAGGTGTTGGACCAGCATCTGTTGAGGTTCTGCATACGTTTGATCTCAGAGTCATTAAGAGGAAGTCTGTAACCCAGTTCATTCAGTCTCTCCAGATCAGGAGCCATACTGCTAAACTTCAGCATCTGTTTCTGCAAAAATAAAGATAAACAAAATTGAAACGCCTTAAACTGGTCTCAAAATATTTGATTGGTTATGAAGATCACAGCAAAAGTAAACCAATACATCAGCCGGGCTAACTGTGGCTACTTGGGAAATAATAATAGGGTTATGTTCAATGATATGGAAATAAAATAAATGATATTTTGATTTTTAAAGCCACTTTTTATATTGTCTAAATGCTTGCGTGTTGCCACAATACAGTATATGTAAATTATGTCATGTTTTTCAATTGTCTGACTTATAATATTTACTATAAATATGTTATCTTTGTAATTATTTTATTTATTATATACTAAATTATCTTTATTTGGGGGCCTTTCTCAGTAAGTATTGATATCATTGCGTCATTGCGATTAATTCGATTAATTAATCAGCACATCGTGTAATTTATTCTTATTATTTATTACAATTTTAATCGATTGACAGCCCTATTAATTATACAATGTCATACATGTCATTTAATATCATAAAATTGTAGCATATCATAGATATCAGCATACAGTATATGAGCCATAAGCAACCATGCATAATTTCCTGGAAATGACATCCAGGAGTTTAAACAACATTTTGGTGGTTTCTTGTGTTAAAGGTAGCCATTGGTATAAAACATTTTCAGGAATAACAGATATTGTACCTTTAGCTTTAAAATAGTTTATCTGGCAATTTTACGGCAATCTAGCAGGTTTCATGTGTAAAAGTGGCCTGTCTACCTTGAGTTCCTCCATACGGTCTTGGATTAGTGACTGGTCAGAGGAACTGTTTGGATCTTGGCTTCTGAGGACCTCCTCAGCTTCCACAATCCAGCGGAACCGAGAGTCCAACTGCTCGTTAAAGGTCTCATAGTCCCGAACGCCAGCCTGAGTGAAGAAAAAACCCTCAGTTCCTGACGCTAAAACTATCTTAAATGGCACAGAAATGACAGATCATCTTTCCTCACCTGCAGCGCCACCTGCTGTCTGCTCAGGCTCTGCTTGACAGTGTTGAGGCGTTGAGTGAGTGACAGGTGGTCAGACTGGATGGAGGCCACGGCTGACGTGTCAACCTGCTGTTTGAGCTGCTCTCCCAACTCCAATAAGACTTGTAGAGATGCCTGGACTGGACCCTGAGACCGCAACAACTCCTGATAGAACAAAGGACAAGAATTCATTATTATAAACTATATATTAATATTACAAACATATTCACATACATGCATTTAAGCAAACAGACAAAATCAGTTTCACTCACAGCACAGTCTTGGATCCATGTGGACACCTCTTCCTCTGTAATGTCTTTGTGACTAGCTGTCTTCAGAAGCTGGTTTGCTCTCTCCTCTGAGCTCTGTACGCTGGACTCACTTTGTCCATAAAGATCTTTATAACCCTGCCAGAGCTGGAGGAGAGCCTTACTGCTCTTTAGACGCTCCACAATCTCCTCCTGCAGACTGTTCCACCTAAAGGCCATAAAAAAGACACAATTACAGCTTTAAAGGAATAGTTCACCCAAAAATGTACATTTTCTCATCATTTATTCACCCTCATGCCATCCCAGATGTGTATGACTTTCTTTCTACAGAACACAAATGAAGATTTTTAGAAGAATATTTCAGCTCTGTAGGTCCATACAATGCAAGTGAATGGTGGACAAAACTTTGAAGCTCCAAAAAGCACAAAAAAGCAGCATAAAAGTAATCCATAAGACTCCAGTGTTTAAATCCACGTCTTCTTAAGCGATCCAATCGATTTTGGGTGAGAACAGACCAAACTATAACTCATGTTTCATTGCGGTCTCTAGGCATGATCTTGATTTCAAGCTCGATTTCACTTCCTAATGCTTGATGCACACGAAGAGCGCTAGATGGTGCTAGGAATTGTAATCAAGCTTGAAATCATGATCGCCAAGGAGACTGCTGATGTCAAGATTTATAGCGAAAAAGGCGTTAAATTTAGGTCTGCTTTCACCCAGAACCGACTGGATCGCTTCAGAAGACATGGATTACACAACTTGAGTCTTATTGATTACTTTTATGTGCTTTTTTGGAGGCTTAAAGTTTTGGTTTACCAATCACTTGCATTGTATGAACCTGCAGAGCTGAGATATACTTTTAAAAATCTTCATTTGTGTTCTGCAGAAGACAGAAAGTCAGACATATCTGGGATAACATGAGGGTGAGTAAATCATGAGAGAATTCTCACTTTTCCTTTAAGTATCTTCTCACCAATAACCATTTGAACAAAAATAGCTTTGCAAACTAAAATGGTTGCAGTTCATTAACCCTTTGAACATAACTCTTTTGAAAGAAGACACTTGGGAATTTGTTGTTTAGAAGTTTCAGAATTCAATAAAGTATAAAACATGTTAGAGAATCTGATGAAAGTGATGAGTGATTTATTTGCAGTCTTTAGACTGAGTTAGAACCAGTGTTGCATTTATTCCAAATGCAAAGTGATAAGTAACTGTAATCCAGTTACTTTTAAAGTCAAAAAGTAGTTTAACACATTACAATTTAAATACTTGCTATCAGATTACAGTTACTGACTTTCAATTAAGTACTTTTAAGTACACAACTTGGGTTACATATATTATATTATATACATATATTTATTATAAATAATATTATTTCTTTAGAATACATTTACAACATGAATTATGTTCATATGCACATCTGTTCGTGTTTCTGTGGCAGCTGAACCTTTTTGTGTAGTGTTTTAGAAATAAACTTAAAAGTAATTGTAATGTGACTACTTTCCCATAAAGTAATCAGTAAAGTAATCTGATAACAATTTTTGCAATGTAATAAGTCATTTGTACTGGATAACTTTTTTTGAGTAACTTACTCAGCACTGGCTAGAACACAACCATATACAGTATACTATAGTACATTTTCCCTTAAAAAAGTATTCTGGTGGTAATATGGTACAGTTATGGTAATAGCATGGTACTTTTATATATAACAATGTACTGAATGATTAGCATATTCAAATAACATGGTTTATACAAATTACTCTTTGGTAATTCTAAGAATACAATGGCACTGCCATGGAACATGTCCAAAAACATGGTATTACCATGGTGCTTTTTGGTACTTTTTCTTATTTCGTTTTATAAATGGAGAAGGTTTGTGTCATATTAAACTTTCTTTTGTCTGTTTAACACAAACTGAGATGTTTTGCAAAGCAGATGAATAGTGAACTGAATAGTGACTAAAGCTAAGATTCTGCCTAACATCTTTTCTTGTGTTGCATGGAAGAAAGAAAGTCATATGGGTTTGGAACAACATGAGGGAGAATAAACGATGACCGAATTTTCATTTTGGGTGAACTATTCCTTAAGCAGTGTCACACTCACCTGGCGTTGATGTCTTTGAGTGTGTTATTGAGTGAGTCAGACACAGAAGGTTGGCATTCCTCCAGGAGCTGATGTGTAACGGCACCAAACTTTCTCAAACTGCTCTCCTGCTTTTCAAGCTCCTCTTGCAGATTCTACAGATTGTCAGAAGACAAACACAGACCATTTACTGGATTTCCACAGCAGCTGCATCATTTCCAGCATGATTGATGAACAGGCACAGAAGTTTTTCCTGTTTTTACCTGTAGACTCTCCACCTGTAATCGTGCTGCCTCCAGAGATCCCGTGAGCAGACGATAGCGGGACACAGAGTATCGTCCCTCTGTTAGGTGGCTGTTGATCTCTTCAGACGCTTGTTTATACTGACTCCATTTGTCCTGCACTGACTTCAGACTGATCTTCAGCTGCCCGATCTAATGACAACACAAACATGTACACATTTTACATATAGAAACCCAGAGGTAAACACATAAACCATATAGTGTGTGGGTCATTAACAAATAAGGTTGTATAAGATGATAAAAGGAAACATCTTTTTTTTTTTAACTAGTCAAAAACAAACATGTCAAGTTCGTGGAAATGTAATTTTTGTGTCCATGTTGGTTTAAAAAAAATGTACATTTTTTTTATAGTATTAAAAAAAACTAAAATAAATAAATAAATATGAAAAGAAATAATAATAAAATATTATTCTGCACTGCAACTTCTTTTTTTAAGAATTTCAGCTTTTAAGGAGGCTTTGATTTTTTTTCTGTCTCCAGACGGTTATACCACATGACATTTTTTACTTTTCTTTTTTTTTTTTTTGATTTTTGGATATAGAATGCCCAATTCCCAATGCGCTCTAATTCCTCGTGGTGGTGTAGTGACTCGCCTCAATCTGGGTGGCGGAGGACGAATCTCAGTTGCCTCCGCGTCTGAGACAATCCACGCATCTTATCATGTGGCTTGTTGAGCACGTTATCGTGGAGACCTAGCTTGTATGGAGGCTTCACACAATTCTCCGCGGCATCCACGCACAACTCACCACGCACCCCACCAAGAGCGAACCACATTATAGCGACCACGAGGAGGTTAACCCAAGGTGACTCCACCCACCCTAGCAACCGGGCCAATTGGTTGCTTAGGAAGACTGACTGTTGTCACTCAGCACGCCCTGGATTCGAACTTGCAACTCCAGGCGTGTTAGTCAGTGTCTTTATTTGCTGAGCTACTCAGTCCCCCGACAATTTTAACTTTAAGCCTGAGGAAAAATATCAAAATCTTCATCACAGAGGAGGTGTATTTGAATACTTTAATGTTTTAGTTGAACACTTTAATATATACAGTTGTTAAATTATATACAGACATACTCTATATATGTAGACATACTCTAAAATTCATAAAACAAAGCTCCTTCCCCAGCCTACCCAGACTATTTATGGAAACTATCCTGCAATAACAGCTCAATCAGAAGTCATGGTTATGATGTCACAACCATGAGCTCATTAAGATATGACCGCCCACATTTAAATATTAAAGCCTATTCAGTATTCAGTAGCTTGGCCTTATGAATGACAGTGTGAACACCATCCGCACCTGTTTAATTCTTAGGGTCAGAGAGAGGGTGGAAAATGGGCAAGTAAAACAACATTATGACCCACTTGATGCAAGAAACCTTGAATAACATTATAAGTGGACTTCAGGGAAGATTAAATGCTTAAAAGTGTAGAATATAGCCTCTTTATATAGTCAAATTAAACAAGTAAGTACCAGGTGGTCTAGGTTGGCCCATGTGTTATTGAGGGCTCGGAGAGTTTCCATGACAACAGCACAGGCCTCGTCTGTCTTGTTTTGAACGAGAGCACAGGCTTGTTCCTCCACTCTCTCCAACTCCCTCTCCTTCTCCTTTATCATCTCGTCCATGTCCTGAAGTTTTATATGAGATAAAGATAGGAAGACAAAATATGTAAAGGTGGAGGCCACCTCATGGAGGTCATATTAAATAAGTATTGGAGAGGACCGTCAGACCTGGCAGTCTTTGAGGGCATTCTGCACTGAAGATAAGTTCTCAATCCTGTGTTTCCTCTTGAGCCTGTCCTCCTGAGCACTCAGCCATGCCTGAAGACTCTGAACTTTACCTTCATATTCCACCCAAGACGTCAGCAAGCCCTCCAGATATTGCACCTGAATCATCAAACATTTAAGCGGTTGGAAGGGAAATAATTGAAGCAAAGTGTGAAGAAAAAGTATGATGGATTTCAAAACAAGAACTGTAAAATGTACGACTAACACTAAGTAAGGGCCGTTCCGACTGAACTGTTAAACTCCGCTAAAAACATCTAAAAGCAGCGTAATGAATACAATGCAGAACGCAGGTGAGGCAAGTAGAGTTGGGTGTATTCTGATTACAAACTAATTAGTTACTGTAATCGGTAATCTAATTCATTTTAGTCAAAAGGTAATGTAACACATTACATTTGAAATTAATATTGCAGTAACTGACTTTAAATAAATTAATTACTAAGTACATTACTTGGGTTACACACATCTCTAAACTATTATTATGTAGAAAACATTTCAAACATGAATTATGTTCATATGTGCGTTTCTATGAGAGCTGAAGGGCGTGCACCCCTAACAAGTCATTGTAAGGGGTGCATGATGCTGAGTGTATGACCTGAACTACAAGGATGAACTACAGACATTATTTAGAATTGTTTGAGTGGAAAACAAAAACTTTTCTGTGAAAAGTGTTTTAGAAGTAATTTAAAAGTAGGGCTGGTTTTTGGTACAGATTTCCCGTTTCTGATTCACTAGCTTTCGATTCAATTCCGACTTGATTTGATTTTGATTCATATGGGTTTATTTCGTGTTACAATGTCCATTTTGCCTACATATGCAAATAAATTCTCTATCAGCTAATGCTCTTAATTATAAAGGGACCTTTCTAGGTACATTTCGAAAATATTAAATTAACAAATTATAATTTATCCCTACAATTCATCATATTGGTAATTCAGTCTATTCCATCAATTTATGTATTGAAATTGCATATATTACATTGCATATATAATTTTTGTTACATGTTTATTGTTAACTAGCATAATTTTAACTATTTACAAGTATTTATATTGATATGTAGAACACGTGCTATAATGGTACTGTCTCTTTAAGACTACCGGCATCAGCCAATGAACATGATTAGAATTATATTTTGCAACAACTAACTGTAAAGAACAAAATGGTATTAAAAGTGACATCATTCGGTGACAAATGGATTGCGTGAATATAGTCTTTAGACACACAGAACGAGTTAAACCAAACTTTTACTCTTAACACAGTGAAAGAATCTCAGTGCTAATAACGTCACCAGTATACAACTCTTATCACTGGTGACTGAAATCTAAAGCCAATGGCTAATTACAGGCATTCTTAGTCGCATAGCGTGGAATTTGGTTGCACATGCAAGTGATTTACTTGAATTATAGAGGGTTGCCACATAAAGTAGAACATCAGTCTTGAAATCGTTCAAACGAAGAACACGATGCATTGGAAAATTGATTTTGTTACCCAGTCCTCCTTAAAAGTAATGTAATTAGTATATTGATTACTGTAGAGTAATGTTAAGTAATTTGATTACTGTTGTCACAGAAATAATAAGTAATTTGTAGTGGATTACTTTTTTGAGTAACATACTCAACATTGGCTTCGAGACGCGTTTTACCCAATATTTATTTTTAGCTTGACACCGCATCTAAAAAACACGGCGCTCCTAAGCGAGAAGGAGACACAGCGCAATGGTCAAAGATGATGCAAAAACGTTTTCAGTGTGAACCACCCCTACAACATCAGTTCCATCTGAAGTCTCACCCTCTCTGTGATGTGTGTCTGCAGTATCTGCCAGCGGCAGTTCATGGCCCCTAGTTTCTCTGCGAAATCCGTCTTGTCATTGCGCTTGCTCTCCACATCCTGACCACTGATCTGCAGCACTGACTGATTCACAAAGTCCACAGTGAGCTGCTTACAGTTCACGTCCACTCTGAAGCCCTGCACGGGAAGAAGAGGAAGTCATGCAAAAGAGAGAAAAACTGTCAGCACAATTAGTCTCATGAAGCCAGACTTTTAACAATAAGATTACATTTTCACCTTGTAACGCTGCAGGTACTCTTGGATGACCTTTGACCCAACAGCACCTTTGAGATTTTCTTCATCCTCCTCTATGACTCTCTCCATCAGTGAAATCCAGTTCACAAGCTCAGCGATAGCATGACAAGATGCCAGCTTATCCATCTGAGACTAAAGCACAAAAAAATATATATTCCTTGCATCACATTTAACTCCAAAATATAATGTATTTCCAAGTGAAACTGAAATTTCAGAGGGAAATAATGTAGGAGACACAATAAGACTGAGGACATTTATTAAGAAAGTTAATAGTGTCGGTTTTGTTTTTTGATAATCTTTAAAAGACAGTAGACTTAGAACAACCAGACAGAAAAAAAACACTAATCCTATTATCTTAGAGCAGGCAGCATGCTGGTCAGTACCTGGTGGAGTTTCTCATGTACCACAGGAATGTGGGCGAGCAGTTCGGCCCACTGTGAGTCCAAGCGGGCGAGTTCAGACCTCAGAGACGCAGTGTCCATCTTTTTCAGTCTGAGCAGCTGGTTACCTTCATTTAGCACTGAGGTCTTCAGACTAGAGCGAGTTTCCACCTCCTTACTGAACTCCTGTAGAATAGAGAAGACAACACAATGCATACATTGCATACAAAGGGGAGTGGTGGTCTAGCCCAATGGTTAAAGGCTGGTAATCAAAAGGTTGTAGGTTCAAACCTAGATATTTCTAGGTTTTCCATGACCGTAGGAACACTTCTAGATTACTCCAGATGTTATAATTGTACTGTCACTTTGAAAGCATCAACTAAATGGCAAATTAGTAGTTAAACTTTGAAGTTCATTAAAACAACATGAAACAGCATTTGTAAAGCATTTATCAGTCAGAATTTCATTGTATTGTGAAAATCAGGCTACTATGCTAACAGGTTAATACTTTTTCTCACTCGATAGAAGCATAATTCTTGCAGTGTAAACATTCTGATGATGGATTATAAAAACTTTTTTCTTTAAAACAATAACTTTCACCATGAAAGATTGTGACTCCAGCCAGGTCTCCTAAGCAACCAAATTGGCCCGGTTGCTAGGGAGGGTAGAGTCACATGGGGTAATCTCCTCGTGGTCGCTATAATGTGATTTGTTCTCGGTGGGGCGCATGGTGAATTGAGAGTGGTTGCTGCGGTGGATGGCGTGAAGCCTCCACACGCGCTATATCTCCGTGGCAACGTGCTCAACAAGCCACGTGATAAGATGCGCGAGTTGACTGTCTCAGACGCGGAGGCAACTGGGATTCATCCTCCGCCACCTGGACTGAGGCGAATCACTATGCGACCACGAGGACTTAGAGCGCATTGGGAATTGGGCATTCCAAATTGGGAGAAAAAGGGGAAAAATCCCCCCCCAAAAAACCAAAAAAAACCCAATAACTTTCACTAATGAATCATAAGATAATACCAAGAGCGTGCATTAAGAAAGCAGAGCGAGCTGATGCTACATTCAAATGCGCTCTGCCACTCTCCTAAACTGTCCTCTTTCTCATTTGTAGCTTTTTGGAAGACCAAATTATTTTAGTGAACTGGATGATTCATGTAAATTAATGGATTAAAATAAATGATTCAGCGATTCACTTATAGCATTGGGGAGTCCAGTTCATTTTAGTGAATCAGTTTGTTCGGACTGTTCATATAAATAAATCAGTATAAATAAATGATTTATCAATTCACTTGAGTCACTGCGCACTGCACTCCTCAACACTGTTTCTATGAATTTTTTATTTTTATTTAACATGCATTCTCTTGCCAAAATGAATCATGAATTTACATAATCGCACCTGAAAACGGGTGCATTTAAGGGCTATAAATGGGCATTAAATTAGCATAAAAAGTCAAATGTAACGTCAATGAATGATAATCCTCTTGAAAGAAATGTTAATGAAAACAAATAAGTTGCCAATACATGGGCGCAACGTCCATTACACAAGCATGCATCTTTATTGCACAATGTCAGACTAGTTGTTTAAGAACATCAACCTCTTTTAATCAAAATGATACTCGCAAGAAAGAGCTTCAGCTCTCACTTAGTGAAATTCTATGGTTATAGCGCCACTTAGCGGTTAAGAGCTGCAAATGCATAACTGTCGCTGCAACCACGGCGGTAAAAAGGTAAATAAAATCTGTAAATAACCCTACAAATAAACCAATTTTGCTTTCATGTTGAATGACTGACTGCATACAGACACTAAAGCCCTGGGTATACTTCAGTTTTGACGCGAACGCTCAGTGTCTGCGTACAGTCGAACGCAAGCCTGTCAAAGTATACTACATATAACTGTGCGCGGATACACAGGCGGTTGCCGCATGAGTGCTACGACTGCTATGAGACACTGGACATTCTTTTGAAGAGTTTAGACCCATAAAAATGTCTTTATATTCCTTCAGACTCAAGTTATACAATGCAAGTATCTCCAGACCTCCGCACACAAATGCATTCTTGACTTGCACATCCACTGTTGTTGTTTTTACCTTCATCTCCTGATGTTCGTCTAGTGCTTCATTGTGACAGCAACGGCTCAAAATGTAAGTGTTGCCAACTTGTGGACCCACTAATTAGTGAAAATAACTCATTTGCATTCAAAGACGTGTGGTTAGACAAATTGGGCTGCACGCATTCAGTGCTCACACACTCTGCAGATGACCAGATTAGAGTTACGTCTTGTATGCGGATGCTCAGCGTTCACGTCTGACCAAAGTATACTGTGGGCTGTACATTGTGAAAGGGATTTTTATTAGCAAGTTTGTAGAAACCACACTGAATTTACTAGTCTTATCTTGGATTCCTCAACATTAAATAAACCTGACTAACCAGAAAAGACGACAGTTGGTCTTTCACAGTCTGCAGTTCCTGAGGACCAGCAACAGACTGTGTGTTCCAGAACTCCAAGCGCTCCAGAGCTTCTTGCAGCCAGCGGCTCAGTTCAACAGACTCACGCTTATACCTGACACAAACAGCCAGCACATTAAACATAATGTAGAATCTCATCAATAAATCAATGGGCTTGAATTTTAATGCACGCAGCCTGACCTGGTCCAGTGTTTCAGGATGGAGTCCAGGTGCTGTAGCTCCTTGTTGACTTTGGTGGTGTTTTTCAGCCAGTGTTCACCCAAAAGTGTGAGCTGGTTTTCCAGGCTGGGGCAGGTCATGTATGACAGCAGCTGCTTGCCCTCCTCCAGCACCTGATATAGTTTGTGTTGGTGCTCTGTCAGACTGGCCTTCAGGGCCTTTGGTGGAGATAATGGAAATCAGATTATTCAACCTAATATGGGAATAATATCCATGTTGGAAAGTTACTTTGAAGTAATGGACTAGGCCAGTAGAGAAAATCCCGACATACCTGATAGAGCTCAATTCTCTCAGTCAGCTTCTCCTCAGTTTCTTCCACCAGGCCCACACTTGGCAGACTGCCCTCAACTGCCTCCAGCAACCGGAACAAAATCTGGTAGTCCAAAACTAAGCGACTCCATGTCTTTTAAAGTTGCACACAAAAGCACAAACAGATCCAGAAGGATGTAAGAGGTGGTTTCAGTCTATGAAATATTAATGCTCCGTTTGCAAATACAGTCATTTGTTACCTCCGACATGCACTCTAGCTCAACTCCTCTCTTGTGCGCTTGCTTAAGTATGTCCTGAGCATGAGCGAGTGTCTCCTCCAGAGTCTGACGCTCACGTGGCAAAACAAAGGCACAAATTTTCTTGTAGAATGTTTCGGTGAGGACCATATGCCACTCCAAGCCTTGAAAAAACTCCTGGAATGGAAATATTTAGAGTCGCATAAAGTATTTTTTCAAATAAGGCTGCAAACGGTTTTCTGAAATAATGATCTACCTTGTGTTTGTCCAGAAGGTTTTGCACGTCCTCAACTGAGCTGGCAATCATCTTCTGGTCAGTGGTAATCTTGTCTTGCGCAGTGTCCACCAGATCAATTAGATCCTGCAGAACTCGCTCATACTGGTTCTTCAGGGCCATATTCTGGTTCAGGCCACTCCGCCGAGAGCCCACCATCATCACCAGCTCCTCGTAAGCGTCCTATCGAGTACACACATACTCTGTTTCTGTGCACTAAATAACCATAGATTGGGCCAAAATACTTTGCAAGATTCTTAATCCTACATTGCACAAAAGTAAATGTAGGAATTAAATATTCAGTGTCCATGCGAATGATTGGTTGTGTACCTGTAGCTTCAGTAGCTCATTGGTGGAGAACTGGTCCGGTTGAAGCTCCGCCACTCTGGCTTTCAGCTCTGTTATTTTGTGCTCAAAGTCCTTCAGCGTTTCCTCTGCCTCGGCAATAGTCTGTCAGAACAAAATTACAATTAATAAGCGATCAGTAACTGTATTGAAGTTATTGAATATTACCATATTCTTAATTTTTTAGAAAATGTTCCGGTTTCAACATTTAAAGTAAGGCACTTATAATGGAAGTGAATGTGGCCAAACCATTAACGCTAAAATCGTTTCAAAAGTATAGACACAGGATGTAAACATTATACACGTTAGCATGGTATTAGTATAATAAAATCGCATACTAACCATGTCTGTGTAAAGTTATATGCAACACCGGGATTACAGGCTTTCGTTGTAACTGCGATTTTTGTGGAGATCAATATTATGCCACTAATGATGTTAATTGAGCTTAACTTGTATTGAACCTGGAACATTCCTTTCATTACTGTACTTTTTCTTACTTCAAGCTGTTTGGGTGCTGTATAATCAATAATTCCTGACAATTTCTGGACAATCTGGAATTTGCTTTCACCAAGCGCAGTAAACAGATGTTGCAAATCGGTCTGGAAAGACAAACAGGCACTGAGATGTTGTTGCAGTGGTGCATTAATAATTGAATGAATGATGCCAAAAGTCTGATTCCCACCTGGAAAGCAGTAAGTTCCCGCATTCTGCTCCGCATGGTGTCACAGCGGCGCTCCAGTGCCGAGTCCAGCGCTCCCAGACGCCGGGTCATACAGTCGAGGGTGTCCTTCATCAGGGCCTGCTCCTCTTCAGATAGACCCAGAGCACCCCCTAGCAACTCCCGACTGTGACTGACCTCTCTGGTCACCTCCTTCACTTCTTTTCCTAATGTCTGTGAAGCAAGCAAGCATTTGACCAGTTTAACTTCACAAGAAAACATATTCTCAATTAAAATATCCTTAATTTAGTTGTACTTTGACTTTATTTTTTAGCTATAAACATTTACTGCCCAATGTTCAGACCTCATGGTTGGAGAGTTGTGTGTCAGCGTTCTCCGTCAGTAAAGCAGGGCCAGAAAACAGTGTGTTCTCCACATCATCCACCCAAGAGGAAGTGGCTGTGACTGCTGTATAAAGCTGCTGTTCCATTTGAACGACTTCTCTCTCTGTGGACTATAAGCACAATCAAGAATTATACACTGTTTACATTTTGAAACATCCACTGACACACACATCAGTATGTAAAGGTGTGAAATAGGGATGTCCCATACCCTTTTTTGGAGACCGAGTATAAGTACCGATACTTCATTTTCGGTACTCGCCGATACTGATACCTGTTTTTTGCTGAATTGTTTTTGTAATGTTGCAGATTTCTAATACAATACTGTGAGATTGATGATTTGAGGACAGAGTGTTTATTCTGGTCCAGCAACAGTTACTCAAAATACTGTACATAATCAAAAAAATTCATTCTTAGCTGTCACAAAAATATCAAAAATCACAAACAAATTTCACAGATTTTTTTTATTTTTAAAACCTGCACATTTTTTAGGTTTCAGCAATTATTACTCAAAAGTCATTTAGAAAAAATAAAAACAATTATTATTATTAAAAAATATTTTTTTAGCTCTCAAATTGAGGGCTAAAAAAATAGCCCCAATAACCAATATCTAAAGACAGTCTATCAATAAGAATTATTTTGGAGATGTAAGGAGCAGGTTCTTTTTCATGAAAAAAGCATCTCTGGATGTTAACATGTAGGGCCCTACATTTTATTTTTTCCAAATTGTTTTTCATTTTTTATTTTTATTTTTTTGGAATTTCGTATTTGACAGTTTAGTTCAATTTTATAATCAAACGTGTGTCTAAATAAATTATTTCATTAACTTTAATCAAATTAAAATAGAACAAATAATTTTCAACATAGCATTGCATTATTTTTATCATATGAATTACTTCTATACAGCCCCTCACAGCACAATACAAAATACAACATTGAAGTTATTTTTGTCAAATAAAATGCTGTACAGCAAAGCATCACAGATGATAATTATTTATTTATTTATTTTTATTATAAGTAGTAGTAGTATTATTACTACAGTGAATATTACATAACTATACAGTAGTGATTCCGATACCGGTATCGGGACATCCCTAGTGTGAAAAGAGGTGTAAAACATACCTGAGTGTTCATGTCCTTTACAGTCTGACTGAATCCATTGTGCAGGGACATCAGAGTGGATTTTTCCTGGACATGAGTATCTCTTTTATAAACTGGTCCTGCTGTCTTCACACATGCAGTTCTGGAGTAAACCTGTCATTAAAAACATTACATATAAAAAAAAAATGTAAAAAAAAGAAAACAAAAAAAAAGAAATATATATATATATAAATGCATTCCACCAATAAACTGCAATGTAAGTTTTTGGTTAAAAAAAATAACAGAGTTTTTTTTTTAATTATTATTACATATTACTAATTTTATTATTGTTTTGTTTCCTTCAAAACAAAGGAAACAAAACAAAACAATATGTAACAATGTAATGCTTTATTAACACTTTCCAAACAAAGCCTTCCACAGTATAAAGATAGAAATGCACTAAAATATCACCAATTCAAGTAACATTAAATGTTTCCCAAAGTGTAATTGGGAGTTTGATTAATTGAAAGAACTAGTCTCCTCATTGGTTGCATTTTCATTGCAATGGGCATTAAATCTCTTAAATTCTCATCCTCCACAATATTAATCAGCCGACAGACTGTGGCTATCCACTTTGTTACAGCAATTGTGAAGCCGTCAGGGCATCAACGCCAGCATCAAATGTCGCTTTGAACTCCACATGAAAAGCATTTACAGACAAAAATGTCTCGTTCTGCATTTTGGTGATAGTTGTCTGTTTCTGCTGGTTTCTGCTTTATTAACGGTAAATGCATAAATCGCAATTAAGAAAAATGAACGCATTAAACTTTTTACATTAATCGCATGCGTTAACGCGTTAATTTTGACAGCTCTAATTAAAACCTATACATTTCTGCCATGCAGTCCCAGTAATGAAAACACTGTACCGGCTGCTTGCTGTCTTGCTCAATTGTTTTCATCAGGAGCTGTAGTTTGGTGGCCATGTCTTTTTTCAGACTCTCCCATCTCTTCCTCCTCTGCTTCTTTATGGTCTGACTGTCTCCTTCCAGCTCGAGATCAGGTGAGAGAGTCTCCGTCGCACTGCAGAGGTTTAGATGGATGATAATGACAGACAGAATTATTAAGATGGGCTAACAAACAAAAGGATGGGCTAATATTATAAGAAACTGATTTTTATGGTGCATTGCTCACAATACCTGGAATTGATGGGTGATGCCTGCTGGGTAAGGATCTCCTCTCCACGACTGGCTACAGATTTCAACAGATTCTTCTGCTCTGCAAGTTGCTCTTCAAGTTCCTGATTTGGCCAAAAAACGTATTATAATTTATTTCGCTGATTCTTTCTTATCCAAAGTGACTTACACTGCATTTTATACTAAACGAACAGCCAGTCTATAGCAATGTAGGGTGAAACATCTTGCTCCCCTAAGGTGAGGGCAATGGAGGCATGTCCCAACCACTTTTTTGTCATGGCCAATTTTGTCCCCACTACTTTATGAAACATTTTGCGGCAGTGATGTATCTAATTTATAGAAAGTATCTCCAAATTCATGATGTACACTTGTTGTTTTTTCTACCTTCTGTTTCTGGAGGGTATCCTGGTGTTGTAGGCTGCGAGTTGTGCGTGCCTGAGCCAGCCAATCTTGCATGTTTGGACTCTGAGAGAGACTGGAGTCTGATTCACTGGAGTCTGAAGGCTCTTGAAGGGAATCCTGCAGGACAGACAACCAACATGAGCAATTACAGACTAAGAGTTTCACCAAATGATCTGTGCATAAGCAGATTAACAGCCTTGAATAATTAATAATAATTCCAATATCATTAAAACTGTATCAGTGCTCATACAATCAAATGATCATCTGATCATAAATCAAATCATAAAACATCATCCCTGTTTTTTGCTACATCCTTGTGAATACCAGCATAAAAATGAAAAAGCCATGCATTAAACTGCCGTATTGTTTGCCTGTGTACACCAGAGAAATCAGAGTGCTGCTGAATTATAAAAAGGCGTGTAGAGTGTCAAGCAAAAAAAACAAAACAAAAATGAAATACAGTGTAGACATCATTACTCTGGGTCTCAAAGAGCCTTTCAGCTCCTCCCACATTAAAGCTGCCTGCAGGACAAACAAAAGACAAAACTTTCAGAAACCAGGTGTCTTACAGCATGAATCTTACAAAAACATGTCTCCCCAACCGCATATTGTCATTTATGTAATACGTCCGGTAATACTGTATATATATATATATATATATATATATATATATATATATATATATATATATATATATATATATATATATATATATAGTACTGTGCAAAAGTCTTACACATAAAATGTTTCACAAAAACATTTGTCTTAAGATGGTTATTTATATCTTCAGTTTTAGTGTGTCAATGGGAAATATAAATTTTAGACAAACATTCCTTTTGCAAATAGATTAGAATGAAATAGAAGAACAGGGAGCCCTGCAAAAGATGGCATGGCCCCCACAGTGCCCACCACTGAACTTCAAGTCAGTCTGGGATTACATGAAGAGACAGAAGCAATTGAGACAGCCTAAATAGATAGAAGAACTGTGGAATATTGTCCAAGAAGCTTGGAACATCGTATCTGCCAAAAAACAAGAAAAACTGTGTCCAGGTGTACGTAGGACAATTTTGATGCAAAGGTGGTCACACCAAATATTGATTCAGCTTTTTTTTATGTTTACTGGACTTTGTATGACATTAATTGATCAATGAAAACTATTTATTGCATTATATCTGAAGAAATCCGCACTATGCAACATTTTTCACAAGTGCCTAAAACTTTTGCACAGTACTCTCTCTCTCTCTCTCTCTCTCTCTCTCTCTCTCTATATATATATATATATTAGGGCTGTCAATTGATAACAATTTTTAATCTAATTAATTACATGACATGCTGATTAATTAATCAAATGAATCGCAATAAATCGCATACATCATTATTCATCATTGTCTCCAAAGATAATATTTGGTTGTTCAATTCTCTGAGCTTGCTGTTATAATCACGGCTGTTTTGTGATTCCCTACGGTCCTAACCGAGGGCGCATATTATTAGGCTGAATCATGGTACATGGCTCTCCACCGAGTTATAAACTGTGTCCGAATATACTGCTCCCCGATGATGGACACGATCGCTCCCCATCTTGTTTAGGTGTACAACATTTACGGGAGGCCTTGACGGACCCATGCTTGCACTGTAGTATGCTACCGATGTCAGAGAGAAAGCTTCGCCTCACTGAGCTGGACCCTCAATCGCCTGTTAGCCTTGTGCAGCCGGATTTAGCCCCGCGGTGTGCTCATAAGCGCCGTACATTGGCCGTGGTTGGCGCTATGTCGGCGAAAAAGAAAGCTGTGCTGCAAACTAACAATTCTGAACATCTGCTTTCAAAGGCTGTTGCTAATCTCTCTTCAGAAATGGCCGAGATGAAGCATCTTCTTCAAGCTCTCCAACCCACAGTATCGGCCGCGACTACTGAGAACACACCAGTGATGATGATTTTCAAACTCCACATAACGTTGTTTTGCAGGCTCCTTCCATTCCATTCAAATTCGCATCTTCATGATGAGGAATTGGTTGATGCCACTGTGCCCAGGATGTTTTATCCAGACAGTCTGCTGTAGGTGGTTCTAATGGGGGTTCTGTTCATTCATCGGGGGTGGGCCCATCCTCTCTGGATGACACTTTGGCAGTGTTACAGATGGCGGTAGCCCTTTTGGGTCTTGACAAAATGTCCATTCAACCTACTCAGGCCAATGTGTTTTTCAATCATCAGATACAAACGTTTTTGCTATGCCACCATGTAAGGACTTCATGACAGAGTTTTCGAGTGCACTTGCAGGTTCCAATGTTCCTAGACAGAGATCTAAGATGGCCAGAGACTGAACAGCAGCCTTGGTGGTATCACTCGATGAGGTGCTAAGAGGAAATGTACGCTGTCCAAGCGCACAGTATGGATGTACTGACTCTCTGTTAAAGGCGGCGTACAAGTCAGTAGCCTACATAACTCGAGCAGAGAATACTATCTGCCAGCTGCTTCTTGCCTGCAACACCACGTTAGAGTCAGCAAATGTAGACTCCTCTGTGCCTCAGTTTCTACAGACGGCTCTATTGGCCATGGGTCATGTGACTCGTGAGCTGGGTACACTCTCAGTGACCCTTCTAATGGCCTGACACCAGGTGTGGCTTGCTAAGGCTAGGCTGCCAGAAGACTTTAAATGACCCTGAGGGAACTGCCAATTGTTCCAAGACATCTGTTTGACTCTAATGCCTCTGAGGTACTGGAGTAGAGAATGAAGTTGTCAGAAACTTCACGACAACTGGCTCAGAGCCTACTTTTAGAATGTCACCAGCTTCAGCTCATCATCACTACACGATACCAGAGCAGAGATTTAGTCACCACACCACTTCCCAATCTCAGGCCCTACAGCGTCCTCGGCGTGCTGTGGAGGCCCAGGGCCATTGCCCATTTCACTGTCAGCCTCAGGAGGACCACGTCAGCGCCTAAAGACACAAACCACAAACCCTGAAGTGCTCGGTCCGGCAGTCGGTCATTTCTCCTTTCAACAACTAAACTATTGGAGAACCTCAGTGTCAGACCCCTGGGTTCTGGCAACTTTGAGCAGGAGATATACTCTGCCGTTCTGACGCCGCCCACCCAAGTTTTCAGGAATTCTCCCGACAGTTGTCGAGGATACAACGCGTGCAATGGCTCTCTCTAGAAATGTGTTCTCTGGAGAAGGAAGCTATAGAGAAATTTCTTCCCCTCAGTCAGAGGGATGGTTTTTACTCCACGTACTTCCTCGTTCTTTTCGTCGAGTTCTGGACTTACGACGACTGAATGTGTTCTTAAAATTGCTTCCATTTCGAATGTTACGCACTGCCGACGTTCTTCGGTCGGTGATGAAAGGAGACTGGTTTGTGAGCGTAGATCTGAAGGATGCTTATTATGTTCCCATTGCACCTCACCACATGAAGTTTCTACAGTTCAGCTTCCAAGATGAAGTTTATCAGTTCAAAGTCCTACCATTTGGACTGTCTCTGGAACCTTGTGTTTTTATGAGATGTATGAGTGCAGCCCTGTCTCCTCTTTGGTCCAAGACTCCTGCCCTATTTAGACGATTGGCTGCTTTGTGACCCAACGAGACTACATGCTCTTCGCAAAACACCAGGATACTGCTAGAGCATATTCAAAAGCTGGGCCTCACTGTGAACGAAACAAATAGTTGTCTGGTTCCAGTGCAGTCCATAACTTTTATTGTACTGACTCTGGATTCTCTGGCAATGTCTGCAACATTGTCACATGCTCGGACTGTCAGTATTCGTTATCTACTCCACAGATTCTGACTGGGGGCAAAACTTCCTTATGGTGTCCTTCTACAGCTAATAGGGATGTTGGCCACTGCCTCCAATACCTTTGGGTTTATTCCATCTCAGGCCCCTTCAGAGGTGGAACAACAGTTTACTGTTGAATCCGGCAAGACATCACCATTGTATGATTGTGGTCTCTCACCCTTGTGTCCGCGCCCTGAAACCTTGGAATCGGTTGGCGTTTTTGATGGGAAGTAATCACAACCGATGCGTCATTTACAGAATGGGGGGCGACATAGAACAAGAGGGGGTTTGGTGGCCCTTGTACGCCAACAGATGCTTTGGATAATATTAACCTTCTGGAACTGAAGGTGGTGTATCTAATGCTGCAGTATTTTTACCAGTCCTTGTAGGTCGCCATGTGCTTGTTCGAGCCGACAACACATCCACAGAGTTTCTTCTGAACCATCAGGGCGGCACCAGATCTCTCAAGCCTCTGCAGCTAACTTGCAAGATCCTCATATGGTCTCAGTACCAACTTGCGTCATTAAGAGCAGTTCACATTCTAGGTTTGAACAATCAGGTGGCGGATGCTCTATCCAGGGATCTGCTGCAACAAGGGGAATGGAGGCTCCACTTGGGGACATCATATAGAATTTCCCTTTGCAAGCACAGGGTACTTCTTGTGGCATCTCGATGGCTGACCAGACCATGGTTTCCTCTACTTCTGAGTCTGATAGAGGGAGAACCTTGGCAGCTTCCCATCAGGAGAGATCTCCTTTCTCAGATGGCACCCAGATCCAGTTCACCTTCAGCTTTGGGACTGGCCACTGGGCCCAATCCACTGCTTGTGGATTGTGAACCGGCAGTAGTCCATACCATTAATAATGACAGAGCTACTTAAACATGGCAGCTATATATTGTTTGTTGAAGAAAATTCTCTTCATGGTGTGGAGTCCAAGGGATTGATCCGGTTCATAGTAATGTACCGAATGTCTTGAGCTCCTTGCAACATCTATTAGATACTTCTACTTTAAAGGTGTACATTGCTGCTATTTCCGCACATCATGCACCAGTTAATGGCTCCTCTTTGGGGTCTTATAGCCTTGTTTGCAGCTTCCTAAAGGTAGGAAAACGTTTAAAGCCTGTTTGTGTGGCTCCTTTTCCTGGGTGGGCCTTGCCACTTGTGTTAGAATTTTTAGTGCACCACCATTTGAACCACTGAGTGATGCAGATCTTAAGTGAATTTCCTTGAAATTCTGTGAGTGAGTTGTGTTTGCGCTGGTTACCAGAGAATTCAGGGGTCATTCTCCTTCTTAATCCGAACTTTCTTCCGTAGAAAGTCCTTTTACCGTAATTTGTGAATCAGTCCATTAAATTGGCTGCTTTTCAGCCACCCTCATCTCAATCTGATATCAATATGAGGGCTCATCTCCTGTGTCCTGTACGTGCTTTGAGATTTTATGTGAATTCTACTGCCTCATTTAGAAAGACAGATCAGTTATTTGTCTGTTATGGTGGTGTGCGGAAAGGTGAACTTCTGTCCAAGCAGAGACTTTCGCGTTGGATTGTGGAGGTGATAAAATTGGCATATAGTAAGGCTCAACAACCCTTACCAGAAGGTATTACTTGCCATTCTACCCAGGCTGTCTCTTCGTCTTGGGTCGCTTTCCAGGGAGTTTCCTTGGCAGACGTCTGTGCGGCTGCTACCTGGTCTTCTCCTTGCACCTTTGCAAAATTTTACAAGGTTAACGTGGCTGCTTCACATACTGTGAGCTCTTCAGTTCTTCTGGAGCAACCTTGATGATCTCAGGTGCGTGAAATTCCTCATGACTGTGTTGGTATATGTCATCCACAAGTGCTAAGCACCACCTCTGGTGGTCAGGAGGAATGAAACAGAACGCTAGTTACGTATGTTACTGTGGTTCTGTGAATTCCAGATGACCGCCAGAGTTTCTTGTAATTCGGAATGCGAGAGAAAGGCGTTCCGAGGCTGGACACCGAGCTGCTGTGGATTTTATCCTTGCGGCTCGGTCTGCGTCATGACGTGACTTTGTTGATACATTTATTTGACCTATCTGGCTGGCGCTGCCATTATCCACTAGTGCTAAGCACTGCCTCTGGCAGTCATCCGGAATTCACAGAACTACAGTTACATATGTAACTAGTGTATTCTGTTGTGTTTCGCCCACCTGTTGAAATTCCTCAGTGAGCGAATCTTATTCTGTGACTGCGCTGCTTGTGAGGTTTGATGAGGTGCACTACCACCAATTCACATGGCTCGTAAAAACAGATGTACTTCAAGCTTGAAAATGTCTTACATATGTAATGAACACTGGAAGATTTCTCCACCAACTTGCGGCTCGTATGGTAGGAAAATACGTACTTTTATTACGGAATTTATGTACAGGTCGGGGGGCATGATTAATTGCATCAATTTTCTTAACACGTTATTTGTTATATAATTAATCACACTAAATGAATGCGTTAAATCAACAGCCCTAATATATATATGTTCTAAAGGGCATCTTGAGTACTTCAGTGGAAGCAAAACAATCTGACCTTTTCAAAAGGAGTTCACATGGTCAATGTCAAAAATTTGCTTATTTGATAAGTGACCAAGAGATAGTGTAGAATCTTACATAATTCTTCTTTTTCATTTATTTACATTGTTATGCTAATAATATAATTTATTGGCATCAAATTATAAAAGAGTGCAAAATAGAAGCATTTACACTAGTGGACTTTTGCACACCATTATATACTGCGTATATATATATATATATATATATATATATATATATATATATATATATATATACACACACACACACACACACACACACACACACACACACAGGTGTGTTTGATTGTTCATATCTTAAAAATGCATAAAGGCATTTGCACAATTTTTTGCGTACTTCTACAACTTTATGTAAACAACAAAATTATGTCACTGTGATGTCATCTTGAGCAACAACTTGCAACAAATAAATAAATAAGTCAATCGTTTGGCCCCCAAAAAATGGGGCCACATGGCGAAAGAGAAGCACTTAAGTTTGCTGCCATTGATAACTTAGCTAAACTATTTAGTTGCTGCTCACGATGATGTCATAGTGATGTTTACAAAAACTCGTAGAACTATACAAAAATCGTGCAAATGCATTTATACATTTTTAAGATAAACATAGTGACCCTGTTTTTTTGGGCCACCTGTATACTGTATATTTGCAAGTAATGCCAAAAATGGTGGCAAAATAATTGTTGCCTCAACCAGATGACAAGCAACACTCACCTGAATGTTGATCTGTTTGTCTTGCAGCATCCTCTGCAGCTCGAGCAGGCTACCCTTCAGCGTACGCAGTTTCCTGGCCAGCTGCTCGGCATCCTCTCTGTTCTCCAGTCGGCCATCCAGCAGCAGGGTTTCGCTGTGTCTGGAGAGCTCAGATAGAGCCAGGACTTTCTCTTCGATTTCCAACAGCATGTTCTGCAGAAGTAGCAGAAGAGAGGCCAGCTCAAACATGGTTCTGCTCCGGAGCCTTCTCACAGCCCCGCTCTCATCCCAGGCCCTTACCAGCACCTACAGCGCTGTACATTATCCATAATCCCTAAAGTGCCATGCTCCCAGTAAACATGCATTCCTCGGGATAACAACATGAATAAATAAAAGTGCTGTTTCCTGGACCCTTCTTATGGAAAAAAAAAAAAAAAAAACATATATATATATCCAATGTCCACTTCAAGTGTCAAGATAATGCATCTAATAAAGAATCCAAGGTGTTTTGCAAAGGGACATATGTCAGTTTGTAACCTTACCCTGAAGGGAAACCAAACCCCACCCCTTTCTTCACAATCTTATGGTATGCTGCAGCCACCCTCATGTATATGTAATAAGGGGTGGGGTAGCTTTCCAGTGAGCACCAATCCTCTTACAGGAAGCCACTAATATCCTCAAAGCTACTATAACTGTAGACTGTTACACTGTGATATTTGCATAATCTGATTACAGCTCATGCCACAGACGCTTAGGAATCAATCCATCTGAACCCTTAGAGGCTTTTAATACTGGTATTTACATATGACTAATTTCCCTGTTCTATGAGAGGAAATAACCAAAAAATCCTCAATTTAAAGGCACAAAAAGGAGGATATTATTATGAGGAAACATAAAATAAGTTGTCTTTTGTAGAACAATATGTAAATGATGTTTGACGATGGGGGGGAGGGGCGCTCTAACCTGGCAGTCTGTGAGTTGCTCTTCCGTGTTTGTGTCCTTTGAACAGGAAGTGATGTCATCACGAGTGTTCTGCAGCCATTGGTCCAGCTGGTCAGCCTGGTTCAGGTAACGTTGTAAAGCCTGTGTCTGTTGCTGCTTTTCCACTCGCTCACTCAGTTGCTCCTATACATAACACCACAAATGAAAGGGATGAGACTTTTATTTCAGCTGGAAAAAATATTTTTGCAATTAAAGATGCTCTGTAAATGGAGTATTATTATCCCAGAGAAGTGTAAGTGTACCTCCAGAAGCTGTCGTTTTCCAGAAGCTTTCATGTGGATGGTGGCCATCCTCTCTGCCAGCACAGTGAGGGTGGACTGCATGGCTAGATGATCCGTGGAGTCCACAGCATCTGAGATCAGTTCTTCTGTAAAGCTGGACTGGAGCTCATCGATATCATCCTGCAGCCTTACAACTTCTTCCATCTGATTCTGGAAGAGCACCAGTTTAATATTACCGTGATTGTGTTGTATGCAATGTACTGTAGGATTAAAGCAATAAGCCATGGCAGTGAAATCGCAGTAATTCAAGGCTTCTTGTGGCTAACCATTTGGTAAAATACACCAATATTCAATAAATTAAAGTTATTAGAGGCCATGCAGTGATTTTACCAAAGGTTACTATTTTAACCATAAAGCTACAGTAATATGATAAATAAATATTTTAATCTATTAATAATAATGTTTACAAAAATTGCCTAGTGATATAGTTCATAAGCCTATTAGAATATAATTCATAACTAATTTATTTCAGGATTAGATGTTGGATTTGTGCTGAAAAAAATAAAAATAAACTTTGTCAATGGCATTATAAAAATAAACATTACTCAAGAGTCAAGATCTATTCTCTATAAACTAGTCTTAAAATCTAATGCATTTTTTAAAACATATCTTGTTTACACTTTTATTTGAAAACAAACAATAGACAAAAACACTGATTAAGAAAAGGATGATTTGCAGTGAATGTTTGACATGAACAAGCATTATTGCTAATAACTCCTTTAAACATTTTATTTTTGTACTTTACATCCTTTAATTCAGTGATTCCCAACTGGGGGGGTATGCGTACCCCTGGGGGTACATAAGCAGGTTTCAGGGGGTAGGCGAAAATTATTGGATTTTGCTATCTTGAACCTAACAAAATCACATGTATGGCTTAAAATAAAAATAATAAAATTAGAGATGAGTATAAATATAGATCTTCCAATTCTTCATTTGAACAATCCTGATATCGATCTTTAATGCTAAAGATTTAAGTGTGCATATGCGATACAAAGGACTGCGGTAAGAGTCCTGAAGAGCACACAAGTCGACATTTGAGCCGAAACTGTCATAGAAGCACCACAAAATGACATGGTTGCCTCAGAAATTGTGTTTTTCATGTCACATTTGCTATTTATGACACTATCGATTAGGTTTAGGTTTAAGGTATGGAGGTAGGTTTTGTTGATTTAAATCTCAATAGAACATTAGCCTTAAAAACCTCATCTGTTTAAGAAGTGCCACACAGTGGATATTTCACTTCGGAACTGCCCTGAGACGTGTAATGAAGCACATCATTTTATTTAGCTAAAACGTTGCCACAGTAAGAAGGCTCTCATGAATTACGATGTCAAGAGCACCCAGCCTCTTGTGACATAGAGAAAGAAAAAAATTATGTGATACTAAAAATTCAAATGAAGCTTTGAAGAAAGTTAGTAATGTTGCTAGTTTTGTGAATTGTTTTCAGAGGTTTGATACCAAACCTTGCTGTTGAGCAGATGGATGAATTCAATAAAAGTCATAATTAATATTTACTCAGATTGCATTATTTTTATTATCATCATCATTACTGGTTTTATAGTTATTATTTTAATTAATAGTTTAATTAACTACAACAATAAAAATTCAGCAAATAGGGAGAAGAAATTCATAGATATGACTGAAATATGAGGCCAAGTGTAGAAATAAATTACATGTGCACATTTAATTATAAAAGCCTTTTGTTTTTATATATATATATAAATGTGCAACGTGAATGATAATTTTTACTGCATAACTGTCCAATCTGTAGAAGTAGCAGGCGTTTAGAATAAAGTTAATATTTAGAACACATCACATTCCGTCGGGCGGTCACATCTAGTCGCACAAATATTTCAACGTATCCGAAGCTCAAATCAGATCGGAAATTCCGCCTCTGCAGATGGTCGGAACTCCACACAGCCACCGTGCAACACTCCATTTGAAATGACTGACCTCTGTTCTGTCATCTGTCGTTTGTTGAATGCAGTGAAAAGGCAGCTTCAGTCCAGTAAGAAAATTATCTTCAAAAATGTAATGAGTACTTTTCAAGTTTAAATAAAATTGTAAGGAGTAAAAAGTACTATTCTTTCTTTGGAAATGTAATTAAGTAAAAGTACATGTATTCAATTTAAATTCCACTCGAGTAAAGTACAAATCGCAAAAAAATAATCAGTATTATTAAAGTATAATAAAGTATTAAGTATTTTTACTCAATCAGTTTACAGCTCTGTTTTTACAGCCTTTATTAATTATAATGTTAGTTCATAAAATTACAATTGTTCATGGTTAGTTCGTGTTAGTTCATAGTGCATTAACTAATGTTAACTAATACAACTTATTGATTTAAAAAATGTAATAGTATATGTTGTAACTAACATTAAGTTAATTAGTTCATGTTAACTACAGTACTACAGGTTGTTAAATAATGTTAACAAATGGAACCTATTTGTAAAGTGTTACTGTAATTTTTCTCTCTGGGGCATAAACATATAGCATCACAACATAACTTGCAAAAGTGTGGCAAAGGTCACTTTAAAAAAAATCGGTGACTCACCACAGAAGCATAGCAAGTCTTAACTATCAACAAAACGCAGAATGCAACGTTTTTGTCTGAAAGCGCTTTTCATGTGGAGTTCAAAGGGCACTTGATGCTGGCGTTGACGTCCTGATGCGAATCATGAATGTGGCTTTACGATTGCTGTAGCGAATCGGAGAGCCACAGTCTACCGGCAGATTAATATTATGTAGGACAGGGCTCATCAACTACTTTCTTTCGGGGACCAGATTATCCAGATGAAAACTTTGCGAGGGCCAAATATTTTTTTCAGTATTCATCTTAGCTAAGACTTTCATTGCAATTAACATGTTACTTAAAAAAACAAAAAACACCTTTAATACTGTGCATTTATTCATACTAAAATAGTCACAGGGTATACTCTATATTGAATTATAGTTTTTTAAGATCTGGCCATAAATTCCATCATAAGAGCTGGCTAAAATATAAACGTGACTTTTTCAATTAGTCAAACTCCCACTTAGACTTCGGGAAATGTTTAATGTTACTTGAATTGGTGATATTTTAGTGCATTTCTATCTTTATACTGTGGAAGGCTTTGTTTGGAAAATGTTAATAAAGCATTGTATTGTTACATATTGTTTAATGTCAAATGTCAGCATTTTCATAATCTGCGATTAATCATAATAACTACAAAAATTATGTGATTAATCGCGATTACAAATGTTCATCATTTCAAGACAATATATTTATTGATGGAATACATGGAATTTGTACATTTTAAAAAGATAAAATGTTGAATGTTAAATGTTAAAAACAATTTTAAAATTAATATTTCATAATGTACTAAATTAGAAGGTCCCCTTTAACAGCATTTGCTAAGAGACTATTTCTTTCATATGTAAAGAAAAAGGACAATATAACTAAAATATACCTGAAATATAATTGATTATTATCATTAATAATCATCAATATTAATGATAATGTTAAATGATATAGTCTTTGGTACACATCTTTGCTTTTGTGTCGATAAAGGGGTACTTCAGCCTTTCTGATGGTGCTGTGGGGGTACTTATGGCAAAAAAAGGTTGGGAAACACTGCTTTAATTCATGCTTGCACAATAACATTTGTTCAGTGTTCATTTAAATATGTCTACATAAAAAGCTGAAACTATTATGATGTACCAAGTAAACAATATTTAAACTTCTGATCAAATCAAATCTGGAAAATATTTGTCAAGGCAGGTGAGCTGACTCACCTGATGAAGGACCATTTGTCTATCAGGACTCAGATCATGCATTGGGGGCTCGTTCAATCTGGTCTCGATGGACTCCATTTTGGCAGAGATGGACTGTAGAGAGCCCTGATAACGCTGTTGTTTCTCCAGGGCCTCGTAGAGAGTCTTTTGCTTTTCACTTATCTGATAAACACAAGGACAATATAAATTCAAAGATCAGTGATTAAAATACTGGTGGCATTTGAGTGTCGAACAAAAAAGTCACAATTACCACATTTTTCAGGGTTTCCCATGAGCGCTGAAGATCATCTAAACTGGCCACAGACTCCAGTGTGGGATTGTACAGCTCCTGGATGGGCGCTCTGGTGAGAGTGGCCCGTCCCATGGACATCTGGATTTAAGAGAATTGAACAAACCGATGATTAAACAGATGACACTAATGCAAAATCAATGTAATAACACATATTAATAAATTTAACACTTTATTTTGCATTATAATAATTGCACCAAGTTTGAATCAAGTAAAAATAAAATAAAAAAAAGAACGAATAAACTGAAAATTTTTATTTGTGATTAATTGTCATTATTTCATTAACCTTGCTAAATTAAGTACATTTTTAAACAAAATTGGCAGAAAAAATGCAACAAAAAAAAAGTTGAGGTTCATGATCTTATAGAAGGAAGAAAAGAAGGGATAAAATCGTAAGGTCAGACAGAAATAATGGCATGCACTAATGCTTTAACATGACTGGTTATACCTTGCTAATGGCTGCTTCTGTGTTAGTGATAGGAGAAGGAGATCGACAAAAAGCTGGAGAACAGATTTCACTGCTGGTGCCCTCCTCACCAGACTCCTCTGTCACAGGAGACAGGAGAGAGAGAGAGCGACCAGACGACATCTGATACAATCACAATCACAAGAGAAGCAGAAAATATTAGTCGATTAGGTCAGTCAGAATTCTGTAGAGCTGTAGGGCACAGATTCAGTGTGGCCCTGATTATCACATGAAAAGATGGCAAAGAGGTCAGAGGGTCAGTTTTAAATCAATACAGAGTTATTTACTGTAAAATAGAAAAAACAAGTGCATTTTAAGTTATTTAACACAGCAGTCTGTTTGCTTTTCCCAAATTTATATGGCTCACATTCCTAGTAATGCCAGCCTTACGTACCGAGGCATGAGATTGAGTCTGTTTTCTTTTAGTAGCATCACCATCCAGTTCCTCCAGGCTCTCGGTAAAACCGTCTGCATCACTCACAGTCAGGAGTGCGGTGGCATGTTTGGCTTTCACTGTCAGCATCTTACACTTGGAGTTCAGTGATGCAATCTGCTCCTGATATCCCTTGATCTTCTGGGCCAACTCCTGTTAAGATAAATAAAACCAACATTGGTCAACATACACTACCGGTCAAAAGTTTTGAAACACTTGACTGAAATGTTTCTCATGATCTTAAAAATCTTTTGATCTGAAGGTGTATGCTTAAATGTTTGAAATTAGTTTTGTAGACAGAAATATAATTGTGCCACCATATTAATTTATTTCATTATAAAACTAAAATTGAATTAAAAAAAAAGTTTTTGAAATTGATGACTTGGACAAAATAATAAAGAAAAGCAGCCAATAAGTGCCCAACATAGATGGGAATTCCTTCAATACTGTTTAAAAAGCATCCCAGGGTGATACCTCAAGAAGTTGGTTGAGAAAATGTCAAGAGTACATGTCTGCAAATTCTAGGCAAAGGATGACTACTTTGAAGATGCTAAAATATAACACAGTTTTGATTTATTTTGGATTCTGTTTAGTCACAACATAATTCCCATAGTTCCATTTATGTTATTCCATAGTTTTAATGACTTTACTATTATTCTAAATGTGAAAAAAAAATATATATATATATATAATAAAGAATAAGTGTTTAAAAACATCTGACCGGTAGTGTGTATATATATATATATATATATATATATATACATATTTCAGTTAATTAGACAAAGTTTTATAGGTAAGCTGTAAATCTTTGATACAAGTGTATGTTTAAATGCCATTAAATCAGTGGACATGCTGTAATTAAAAGTTGTGCAAAATGTTCTGCCATTTTCCAGTGGACTTTTTTAATAATAGTATAGGACAGATTCAATTAATAGCAAGCTTTACTGTTAAAGGAGCAATATGTAACATTGACATCAAGCGTTTAAAATGGGTACTGCAGTCCAAATTTAAAATATTGCAGAGAGTTGCCTCCCCCGTACCCTCCTCCCCAGACTCGAAGCTCACGCGGGTTGCCAGATTGACACGCAACAGGAACGAGCAAACTGACAATGGCAAGCGATGAGCCTTACACTGTAAGTTGATCAGCTAATGTATATGTTTGCAATGTTTTTTATTGTTTGCAAATTATAAACCAGCTCAAGTGTATTTTTATAACTCTGTCAATGTTAGCTAGATGTATTGCTGGCTTCCATGGCTGAAGCGCACTGTGTTTTCCCGCTAACTTGTTTCAAATCTGGCAACCCAGGGTTTCGAAATACTATTTGGAAATGGGGAGTGGGCGGGATCACACAGGCCAAAACACAAACAGAAATTCCGGCCCGGAATGGACATTTCAAAGTAGAATATACTGGCTGTAGCATTGTTTTCAGAGAAGCCTGTATTTCAACTTAGCATGTTTCCTAAATCTCTGATAACATATTATGATAATTTTATGCTTCAGTACAGTAAATATGTTACATATTGCACCTTTAAGATAAACATAAGTGTACACTGGCAATGCATTATTATACATAGAGATATAAAACAAACTGAACGCTGACATTTGCTGAAGATAAAGATCTAAAAACTATTATCTTTTGTGGCCCAGTTTCACTTTTGACACTAGTTAAGATTTTTTTTAACACGTTAAACAGTCAACTAGTAATCGCAGAAATTAACGAGTTAAATTTCCCAGTACTAATATATATATATATATATATATATATATATATATATATATATATATATATATATATATATATATATAAAAAATTATTATAATTTTTATTTGTTTTGCCAATACTGGTATCTAGAGGGCAGAGAGGCTGATGACCAATATGACTAACTGTAGAGCCGAGGAGGGCGGGGCCGGGCTGGAATGATGCATGCCCGGTCCCCAATCAGCCTGATGGGGCGCGCGAGGGATAAATGCGGCTGGGGACAACAGTTCGAGAGAGAGAGAGAATTACAGGCAGCTGCCCTGTGTGTGGTTATGTTTGTGTGTTCTTGGTTAAGTTGTTCATTAAATTATTATTTAAGTTGTCAAGCCGGTTCTCGCCTCCTCCTTTCCACTGAACCCCCTTACACTAACATACTGTACAGTACATTTAATGTCTATATATCAATATATTTTTTGCAATTTAATGTTAGCAAATGAGATGTATACAAAATTGCTCAAATTAAAAGAAAAAATGTCATTTAATATATAAAAAAGATAATTTTTTTAATATATTTAAAAATATATTTAATATATTTAACCATATTTGAAAAGAGAATGTTCCACTGGCAAGACCGTAGTAACATTTTGGAACAGGCAGACTTTATTTAGCTGAGCAGGCATGGTTATCGTCCCATGTTGATAATTTTTGAAATGACCAAATATCAGCCAAATAATCGGTCTGGCCAATCTATCAATGTTTAATTAATGTATGTAAACAGAACACTTGAGATGTGTCACTATGTTCCATTGCAGGTTATTGCAAGAACCACAAACACTCAATAGGAAAGAAAATAGATCAAAACCAAGAATGTAAAGTAAAGTGTGGCATCTCTAGAGCTGAATCTTCATGTCACCTCATGATGGTGAATCTGTGCCTGCAGCTCTTGGATGTTGCTGGTGTTCACAGGCTGATCCTGAATGACCCGATGAGCATCTTCAATCATGGCCTGCAGATTCTTCACTTCCTGTTCGTACTGCTCATACTGTACCACTGCCTCCTAAATGAGGGTAACACACACACATTTCTTTTTTTATTAGGGAGGAAACTTCTTACTTGACTTTTTTTGTTCTTCAGTTAAGCTAATTATAATGAATACAAACCTAAACCTTTGTTTGGGTTTTACAGTCAATCTGGAGACATTTGCCTCCCACAAAATTAGCAAATCATGACCCACACATAGACATATTACTTATGCAAAATTGTTCATTATAATTTATTGTAAAAACACACGTTTGCATACATCTCTATATTTTATAAATCACATTTTACAGATTGTAAAACAAGCACAGAACTTGATAAAAAGCCTAATAAAGCCATAAGCATAGAACCCTTGATACAGGATTTTCTAACAAGTATTTGGTAAAAGTTAGCAGTCTCTTAGTGAGTGTTACAACAGCTCCCTCTACCTGCAGGATGTTGCACTGCTGTATGGCGGTGTGCTGCAGTTGGCTGGCTTCCTGCTGTAGACACAGAGCAGTGCGACAGATGGATAGACTGTTGACCACCTCCTCAGGAACTCTCAGAGCGCTCTGACACTCCTGTACCGCCTCTACCTGCTGCTTGAAGTTCTCCATGTCAGTTAGCAAACGCTGAAAAAGAGCAAAGTGTGCCCTCAGTCATGTTCCCATCCTGGTCAATTCTCTCTCCACCTTTAATTTCCTGTCTCTATACTACTGTCTATTAATAAAAAATGGCAAAATGCCCAAAGAAATTATTTTAAAAAATAGTATGTAGTGCATAGTAAGCAGTACACTAGAATTTTCAAAGAAGTGAAAAAGGGTAACTGGAAACGGATGAGGAACCTCCAGAGGCATACAGTGTTACCTGTCTTTGAGTTAGTTGTTCTTTAAGACTCAGTCGGGCCAGTTCTGGAGACGTGAGAGTGGCTTGGACCTGTTCCAAAGAAACATGCAGGGTCTTCACTTCACCCTCAAACCTCTCCATGTCCTACAGTGTGAAACGCAAAGGACAGTCAGGATAAGCTAGTGAAAGTTCTACAGTATAGTGTCAAATTAAATGAATAAAATATCTAATATTCAAATCGAAACAGAGTTAGAGGTCTGATGCATCCTGACCTTTGCTGCATCCTGTAGACTTTGCAGTCGTGATCTGATGCTCTGCTCCAGTTCTTCAGTGTGCCGGCTCAGTTCTGACACCTGCTGACCCATGGCCTCCACCTGCAGCGTCTCAGCAAGGATCTCCACCTTCTCCTGCATCGCTTCCAGGTCCCCATGAAGCTCACGCGACTCACGCAGAACAGACTGCAGGGACAAAAGGGCACACGTTAAAAAAAGGCTCTTTTCTTTTTCTTTTTTTTACTTTAACCTTTGAATGCAGTTACGGGTCAATTTGACCCGTTTTAAATTTTAAAACTATTTTACATAATCTTAACTTCAACTTTTCAGCCTGAAACTTCATAATGTCCTCCGTGGAGCTGATTTTAACACCCACCCACCCATACACACACTCTTCTCTCTCTCTTAGCTGTCCATCACACTTCACACACACACACACACACACACACACAAACACACGTGAATATATACAGTACATACATACTGTATATATTGCAATGGAAATTTGGAGCATTTACTTTATGTAAATTTAGTAAATTTTACATTTGTAAATTAGTTATAGGTTGGTTATAGATAATAAAACAGTTGTTGGGTGGAAAATGTGCAAAGTGCGATTTAACGAGCCGGGTCAATTTCACCCGCTAAGTGCTACAGTGTTACTTGATTGCCAACTGCACAGAAGAGTATCTATCTTTATATTAAACAAAAAGGATATTTCTGTGATATGTAGTTCACCTGATATATTCTGATCTGCTCCTGCAGGTGCGATGAAGAGTTCCAGATTATGTTGGCCTTCACTAGACTCCTGGCTTTCTCTGTCCACTTCACAATGAACTCAAACATCTCATTGTATTCATCTAGATGGGCATCAGCCTTGAGGGAAGACAACACAGACACATCACATACAATCCCTTAGATATGTTTATATGTTTTTCAATTAGCAGTTTCCACATCAAAACTAAGTTTATGTTATTTTGAGAGAGTATCTGTCTTGAATATACTTCACAAATAAAACATTATATGTCCTTTTACCTTTTTCAGCCATATGGTCTTATACTCTGCCAGTCGAAGAGTGTGATGATGGATTTCTCGTAATTTAGCGACGGCATCACCCAGCTGTCTGGATATAATAGGGTTACGGTGACCAAAGTCTTGGACCGCAGCATCAAGTTCAGCTAGAGTTCTTCCACAAATGTCAAGCTCATCGCAAATATGCTAGAAGATAGTGAAATCAAAGTACTCTGTCATTCCAGACAGTCAAGAAATATTTGTTTGTAGAAAATCCCTTTAAAATATAAAAATGTACAAAGCAAAATCACAAAGTTATCATAACAAACATAATTAGTATGCAACACATACTCTGGCTTCATCTTTTGCCTGATCGATATCAGTGGCTTTTTCCTTCAGAGTCGTAGAAATGGCTTTCATTTTTTCAGATACGTCATGGATTCTGGAATTGAACTCTTCTTTGATAACTCTGGTCTTCTGGATGTCTCTCTCTTTGGCTTGAACCTAATGGTATAGAATTTATCAAGAAGGAAATTACTTTTAATTAGGGATGCACCGATGTCTCGGCTGCCAATATTTATTGGCCAATTATTGACCAAATTAAAACCATCGGCATATCGGTTATAAGCTATAAGCATGAAGACACTGATATGAAAAACAATGGTTTATTTATAATTAATAAGGAACACATGTTGTAAAAACTCTGAAGTCAAATGCACAACCCAGAAATAATAAGTCACAATGTGTAGAAGACTTTTGATACATCGGTATGATATCCATTAATGTTGCATTATTGATTGAATTAAGATTGAAATCGCAATATTGCCTTGCTCTATTACTAAACCCTAAAAGGCTGCGTTTTAAAATATAGTCTGCATTCAGTGCTCCATACAGCTCTGTGTGAGCAAGCGGCACCCTCTAGTGTTCTGGATGGCCTTATCCTTTATTTATTTTACCACTATAATAGAGAATTTAAAAGGAGTTTTTGTTCCTTTGGTTAAAACTTTTTATGTTTTCATGATGTTGTTGACATTTCCATAGAATTGCCGAACATATGCATAGAAGGAATTTGTAATGTTCTATTTCTGTTGTAATGTTCTGTTGTATTAAACTGCAAAAACAGAAGTGTAAAAATGTTTTAGAAGTACAAATAAACTTTTTTTCATATCAATCATCATGTTATAATATTTAGTTATTTTTTGCATCTTTACTTGTATTTTTTTATCTCATCTTCATTTTGGCTCTCTTTAAAATGTTGGCCTGTCATGTATTCAACAGATCCAATCCATATTCAATAGAAATTATTTATTGTTAGAACAGTAAAACAGCTTTTGGAACTCTTTGTAGATTTTTAAAGCATAATTCCAAAGTAAAATCTAAAGACAAAATAAGGTAAGCGGCAAAAAATCAGTATCAGCCTGTAGTTTTGTGTTAAAATCAGAATCGCCCAAAAATGTTCAGCTCGTTGCACCCCTACTTTTAATTCAGTTTGAATTCATTCATACGGGGAAAAATGCAGACTAAGGCAAAATATGAACCTGATCCTCAATGGATCCCAGGGCCAGGGACACTTCAGCCAGTTGCATGGAGATCTCTGATGGTAGAATGGTGTACAGGTCTAAGTATTTACTCTGCTGCTGTTCTGCAATCTTGTCTACATTCTGACGGTGAGTGATCAGCTCTCCATGCATCACCTGTACACAGAAAATAAAATTAAGAATAAGTCGGCCCAGATATCTTAATAGATATACCATAGCTTATCATAACTGCATATTGGTTAAGACAATGGGTATGTTTGGAATTGCACACTACTCCATACTACCATACTACTATTATGAACCAGAAGCGGAAATATTTCTAGTTGCATACTGTTATACCTTTGTTTAAAAATAGTAAGCAGTATACATGAAATGCTGCAGAGTATGCAATAAGCAGCACACTAGTATTCCATTTTAAACAAAGCCATTGTTCAAATTAGTGAAAAACGGTAAGAGAAGGATAAGACACCTCCAGTTCTTGTGTCAGAATGTCCAGATCAGATGTGGGATTTAGCAAAAGCTCTCTAGAGTCCTGGATCCAGCTCTTGACCAGACTGAGTCCTCTCTCCACACCCTCTCTGTCTGACAGTTCCTGCAGAACTCGACTCTTGCCTGTCCTGGCTTTCTGCAGTAGACTACAGGAAACAAGGGTTAAACTGGTCAACATTTAACCAATTCGAAAATATCATGGCTTATTTTTTCCATCTCAAACCGTATATCCATCTTCTATGGCAGGTTTCAAAAGTACTAAACAGTAATCCATCTTTTCAATTGTACAATATAATGTTTTGAGGACTAATTCCAATTCTAGACTGGATCTTAAGTGCAAAAGCAGTTTTAAAAAAACAACAAAAACAGTATACAAATGATTATTTCAGCCATCGTATTGGCCAAAATGTCTACATCTGTGCATGTCCAAATGCACTGGCTGGGAGAAACGTTACTCACCTCTCAAGCTGATCTTGAACAGCTTTCATTTCCTTCACACTGAGCAACTTTTCATGATCAGCTGTTTGCACAGACACCTCCACATCATGTAGCAGGCTTAGAGCGTACTGACGTAAGAGTGTTAGAGAAGACAGCTCCCTCTCCAGATCCTGAGAGACCAGCTCATACTGGTCCATATGTGACTGTAGTGTGGCTTTGGAGGCTTTTTCAGCGGTGCAATCAGGGACACGAGCCTTCAGTTCTTCTGTTACAGCCCTCACCTTCATCATCTGAATGACACATGCCCAAAAGGTTAACAGATGTCACAGATTTCTTAATTGAAAAAAGGAGAGAAGTGTGTTTGTTTACATTTACTGTTTGATTTACTGTCAAATATCAATGTTAAGCACCAACAAAACATTAGAAAAACACAAGATTCAACAATCTGGTATATAGCAATAATATTTCCTTAAGTTAGCCAGCTTGTCTTCTAATCAGCCCACAGCTGCCTCAAATCCATCTAAAACCATCAAAACAGACCAGCCTAACCAGCTTGGTCAGGCTGGAAAACCAGCAAACCACCTTAGGCACCTCAAAGCATGCAACATCAAAATGGGGAGTTTGGTTATGGGCATCACAAGAAATTTAGAGTGAAACTGCACTTTTTCTCTGAACGTCCTCCATTCGTGAGCTGTGTCCTCCAGCACCCTCTCCTGGCCTCGTGCTACACTGCGTAACCTGGTCCAGCGCTGCCACACTGTGGTCATGGAGCGACTGATGGTGGCTTTACTAGCGTCACTTCCAATCAGCTCTAACTGGGATGCTTGTTCCTCCAAACCAGTCAGCTTTTCCTGGAAACTGTTCACCATGGAGACCAACGACTGCATGCCAAAGATAAAGACAGTTTTGAAATGCTTAATCATATAAATTCTAATGTATGATTTTCTTCTTTCCATGGAAAACCAAACAAATTTCCATAGGCAGAATGACAGCAACAATCACCATTCTCTTTCATTGCATTTTTTTGTTCATTCCATGAAAGTGAATGGTGACTGAGGCTGTCATTGTGCCTGACATGTTTTTTGTTCAACAGAAGAAAAAGTCATGCAGGTTTTGAAAACAACATTAGGGTGATGACAGAATTTTCCTTTTGGGGTAAACTATGCCTTTAAGCAGTTGACTACTAGAGAGAGAATCCATTTTGCATGCTTAGCTCACCTTATGACTCCTGAGTTTCTCCTCGGCTTCTTGGCTCGTTGCAGCCTTGGCTGTGGAGAACTCTGTTAGTTTTTTCTCTGCTTCATTCATCAGCTCAATGACTGTCTGTCTGGCCTCCTGATAAGCATTCCATTGGGCAACACAGCTGAAAAGGCACATTATAATTGTAATTATAATTCAGGCCAAGAACAAACTAAAACAACATGTTGTTGCAGGCTGATATATGCTGGTTTGGTGCTGGTCTACCTGAAACTTGTAAAATTTGGTTGATGAAATTGGTTCACTACAAAAAATTCTCTCTTAATATGCTTTTTAGTATTTTTGTTTTACTCAATTTTCAGTAAAAAAATAAAATAAAAAAATCTAAAAACCTTAAATCTAGATACATTTACTTGAGAATCAACACAATAAAATCCTATTCTTAATGAGTATTTTTGTCTTGTTAACCGGCAAGACAAAACCTGGAATATCACAGAATTTCTGGAAAACTGCACACTGTACTGAACTTTACCTGTGTAAGATATCCTGGTGAGACTGTAGCTGGTCTCTGACCTCCACTCCTCTCTGCTGAGCAGACTTTACGCTGAGTCGAAGCTGTTCTTTGGCTGTGGGGTTGACCAGGTTCTCCAGTTGAGGAGGTAGAGATTCCAGCTCCTCAAGAATGCCTAGGAACTCCTGCTCAGTGGCCATAATATCTTCCTGTTGCCTCAGGCATTCCTCATAGTTCTCCACATCAACTCCGAGACTGGCCTGCTGCAAGAAGCCCACAGCGTCCTCCAGCCACTCACATGCAATTTGCATTCTGGAGTGATACTTCTGACACAAGGCTAGAGCTTGCTCAAGTGTAATCTAAAAGAGAAAAAAACGTTGGTTACACCAGATGCACACTGTACGATTTTCACAGTATATTCCGATTGTTGCTTGTCAGACTGTATGATATAATCCCAGTGAGATCTTAGGAAAAATACATGGCACACTGTGCGACAATAAGTGTGTTTACATGCACAACAATATGCTGATAACTACTGAAAATCTGCTTATTCCAAAAATCTGACAAGGCAAGAAAACAGCATTTACATGAGATTTGAAATCATCAGATTATTCTCTGTTTTTGATGTAAAAACATAAACAGTCATGCGCACAACACTTGCGCACATTGAATAAGCTGCTAAGTATGACTGTAAAGGTGTTTACAATCGGGATAATGGGCAAAAATCAATGTGCAACCGACTTAAGTTAGGAGAACATCAAGCAAAAATGTCTTAATTATTTTTTTAGTTTCATTCAATATAATAGCTCTATTTAGTTAGTAGATTTATTTAGTAGACAAAGCAACATTCAGTGTACTAATTACAGGGACAGTCCAATCGGAGATAAGCATCTTGCTCGAGAGTGCAACAATGGCCACTCGATTTTTTAGTCGTCTTGGTTCCAGAAGTATTTTTCCCATTCATTTTTTCCATAGAGATTTCATAAAATCCTTCATAAACGAGTTCTAAGCCATGAACCAAACCAGCCAGCTTTGAGGTTAATCACAACATTACAACCTTTGATTTCAAGCAAAAAAGTATTTGAAAATCTGACAAAAAGACAAAATTACAAGACTGTGTCCTCAATGTCTTTAATGAGGGAATTAAAAACAATCCCAAGATGCATTGCGAATAACGCAATTTAATTTAAAATTATGGAAAAATATAAATATAAAAATATAAAGTATATTGCAAAATATTCAGGTTTACACAAATATATAAGTAGTTTGAAGGTGTAGGGAGACTTGGTTGCGTCATGGGAATGGGCGGTCGCTGCAGAGTTCTTTTGCTGCAGTTTGTTTGCAGTGATTCTCTAATTGTTGTATTTTACCCCAAAGGATCATGGGTAGTATGGTTCTTTATCAGGAATTCAGCTATTACACCTTTTTTTTATTACGTTGAAATAACGAGGACTGATGGCTTAAACAGGAGCAAATAACATTTATTAACAACCTCAGAACCCTGAGAACCTCAAGGTAGGTCTGTCTTTAAAGGTTTATATTGTTCATAACCAATTCTCCTATGGAAACAATTAATGGGATTTTTACTTCTGGAACCAGTGTGTTGCACTTTAGGGTCACATGGTGAATGATCATGGATCCACCTACAACCTTGGGTTTGAACCTACAACCTCCTGATTACCAGCCCAACTCTTGAACCACTGCAACACATCAACCCATTATAGTCTTGGTTCCACTGACAGCTTTGAGTGCATCATAGTGCCATTCTTTGAATTTCAGACAAACTGTATAATTAACTTGCCTGTTTAGTGCTGAGGGCACGTTGAACGTCAGCTTCCAGCTTGGCCATCTCTTGTAAACTTGAGTCCACATGAGCAGGGACAAGTTCGTTAGCACTTGTGTACTTCTGCTTCTCTCTCGTGCTCAGAGCTGCTACTATTCTCAACCTCGACTGGACTTCCTCTTGCATGATCTGTTGCTTCCTGATTTCCTCCTGGACCTTCTCAACCTTGACATCAACCACCACTGCAGAGCCAAGCTCATCTCTGACTTGCTGCAGCCAACTTAAGGTTTGATTGACTTCAGTCTCAAAGTCTTTACTCTGCACAAACCTGTTCTCGCACTCAACAATCAGTTCCCCAACAGCTGACTGCAGGGACTGAAGCTCATCCTGCCAAGAGGTTACCCGCTGTTTTGAGGCCTCATGGGCAGCTTGATCTATGTGAGATGCCAGGTTATCCATCTGCTCCATGAGTCGGGTAAGATGAGAGCTGGCACCTTGAAGACTAGCAGCCAAGGCATGATAGTTCTTCAATCGCTCCTCAGCTGACTGCGTCTCAGCATTGACCTTGACCAGCTGCTCTTTGGTGGCCTTCAGCTCCGAGTCAACCTGCGTTGCCATGGCTTGATGGTCTTCAAATGATTCCAGAGTGTCGTCAAGATGTTCCACCTTCTGTTCGATCAATCTCTTGAGTCCATTGTAAAGGCTGACCAGTTGGGTCATATCTTCGGGCCTCCAAGGTTGACCACTGCTTCGAAAACCCTCTTTTTTCTGGCTAAGCTCACTGACTGCTTGACCAAGATTGGTCAACTCCTCCAGGAGCGCTTTGTAATCTGCTTGTAGATGAACAACTTCTTCTGTCTTAAGGCTGACAGACTGCATTCCCAAGTTGTGGAACTGTTCCTCAAGTTCTTTCAGTGCTTTATGAGTCATGTCAATAAAGGAGGCATACTCTTGCCGGGCAAGAATGGCTTGCTGTATTTTCTCCTGTTTCTCTTTGGCTAGTGCCAGTATATTATTGAACTGTTGAGGAAGAGCAATTAATTTCTCATCCAAGTAACAATGGTCCACTTCATTCAGAGTGGGAAGTATTTCTTGACCCGTTCTTTGCACGGTTAGAAGAAGATTCTCATATTCCATGGCTTGATCCAATATTTGTTGGTACTTTGTAAGCTGCGAGCTTAATTCCGTGTCTCCATTCATGAGGTTTATCTCCGGGAATGTCACAATGTCTGCTTGCTTCAACCACTGGCATATCTTCTCTAGATCTGCTTTGAAGTATTTCCTCGTTACCTGAACTTTCTCCAGTTCCTGAAGCCTTTGGCTACACTTCTGAAGGGCGACCTCAAAGATATTCTGGAGTTCTTGGAGTTTATTTAGCATCTCTGATTTCTCTTCCTCTGTGGCGTCTTTCATTAGATCCCATCCTTGGGACCATAGGGAGGTCAGCTCACTCTGGTAGGCCCTCAAGCTGCTCTGGATGTTCCTGCAAGTTCTTACCTGCTTAGATAGGTCATCAGGAAGTAAGGCTATGTACTCCTCAGCCTGTGCTTTCTTCTCATTCTGTTGCACCCAGGTGATTGCTTGGTTCACAGCCAATAAGAACTGGGTCCTTTCGGTGAAGGCTTTGCTTAGATGTTTTCTACGTTGAGCCACTTTGATGCTTAGTAACTCAACCTCTGCTTGACTTTCTGAGATCAATTGCTGCAGTCTTTGCCTTTCATTAAGACCCAAATGTGTTAAAACTCTATCTGCATCACTCATAGCTTGGGCCAGTAGAAGCTGCTTGGCTTCCAGCTCACTGCATATGCTGAGATGGTCGAAGAGAAAACTCTGTGCCAGCTCAGGTGGAGGGCTCATCTTCATGGCTTTAGACAGTGCAGGCTGCTGCTCCTCAGCCCATTCTCGAGCTTCCTTCAAGCGGGCCTCGATTTGGGCCATGTCTTCAAGAGTCACAATGGAATCTTGGATCTTCCTCTCAATGAGGCTCTCCAGATGGGCCCATCGCTGCTCAAAGTGGCTGATCTGCTCCTTCACCAGCTCTTTGTCATCCAGGTTTAGATGGTACATCACCTTTTGCTTCTGGTCTTTGAGGTCATCAAGAGTGCTTTTCTTCTCTTTGAGGACAACGGAGAGGTTTCGAAGAGCCTCCAAATGTTCTGATGAGCTCTCAGCATCAGTTCTACAAGATTATGAACAAACAAATTACTAAAGGAAATACAAATGCTTGCAATGCAATGTATGATAAAGATCATTCACAATTCAGTATGCAAAAATTACAATAGCTTTGTTCCCAGTGACCCAGTGAACTACCTTGCTCTTTAATGCATAAATAGAAAGCTGCTTTCTAAGGCAGCATCCTAACCTAAATGGGACCTAATTAGTAACTTATTTGGTAGACTCTACATATGCAGTAACTCCTCACACCACACAAATCTCCTACTATGATGTTGTGACAGATCTCTTGCTACTTTCTTTAAAGGAGGAAGCGGGAGCCGGATAAACGATCCAACGTGAGTCTTTATTTTTCCACTTTTTAGTGTAACACCAGCATTTGCTTTTCAGCATAACATAAATAATGGCACACACGATCACTGCTGTGTGCGTCTCTCTATTTCTCCTCTGGTGGTTTGGACTGCCCTTTTATCCCCATCCAGCTCTCACTGCAACACAAAACAGCAGTTAGAGGTGATTTCTCACAGATGTCAATCCTTACCATTCTTCCTCTCCCAGCCTCGCTCTCCACAGATGTCGGCCAAGCCTACATCACCACATACCCCTCTGTCCGACTCAGGCCAGGGAGCCATCCGGCCTGTCACTTACTCCCCCCATTTCTGGAGAAGAAATCCGCAACAGCCATCTGCGCCCCCGGCCTGTGGACCACCTCAAACTTAAAAGGCTGGCGAGCTAGATACCAACAGGTGATCTGCGCATTGGTATCCTTCATGCGATGGAGCCACTTGAGTGGGGCGTGGTCTGAACAGGGGGTGAAAGCAAGCCCCAACAGATAGTACCGGAGGGTGAGGACTGCCCACTTGATGGCCAAACACTCTTTCTCTATCGTGCTGTACCTAGTCTCCCTCAGTGAGAGTTTAAGACTAATGTACAGCACAGGGTGCTCCTCCCCCTCCACCATCTGGAACAGTACTGCTCCCAACCCCCTGTACCATGCATCCTTCTGCAAGATAAAAGGGAAAGAAAAATAAGGAGAGTGTAATAATGGTCCGTGCAAAGTGCAGCTTTCACCCGCATGAATGCCTACTGGTCAAATAATTAGGCACAAACCTACGATAATAGCAAGCCAGCCCCAGGAACTGTCTCACCTCCTTTTTGGTCTTGGGTCTAGGGCAGGCTGCAATCGCTGCAGTCTTATCAATTTGGGGCCGCACCTGCCCATGACCCAAGTGGAAGCCCAGATACTGTACTTCCACCCACCCAATTGTGCACTTCTTTGGGTTTGCCATGAGTCCCACCCATCTCAATGATCTCAGGACAGCCTTCAGATGCTGCAGGTGCCGCTGCCAATCATTACTGAAAACGATGATGTCATCCAGAAGCAGCGTGCAGTCTGAGGATTCTGTCCATGAGCCACTGAAACATAGTCAGGGCCCTGAACGAACCGAACGGAAGCGTCACAAATTGCTGTAATCCAAACGGTGTGCAAAATGCCGTCTTTTCATGGAACATGGGAGTTAAGGGGATCTGCCAATATCCCTTTGTTAAATCCAGTGTCGAATAAAAGCGTGCCACGCCTAATCGATCGAGCAGTTCATCAATCTGAGGGATTGGGTACAACTCAAATTTAGACACCACACTGACTGTGGATTCTTTAATCCACACAGAACCGAGCCATCACTCTTTGGAACCAGCACCAATGGGCTGGCCCAGTCACTATGGGATTCTTCTATTACCCCCATATCTAGCATGGCCTTTAATTCTTCCCGAACCACTTCTTTTTTGTGCTCAGGTAATCGGTAGGGACAAAAACATACCACTACCCCTTGGGGTTTTCTCGATATGGTGCTCAATTAGATTTGTAAGGCCGGGAGGAGGCGAGAACATGTCGGAGAATTCTCCTTGCAGCCTCTGTGACTTGTGATGGTGAGAGGTGGTCTTACGGCTTTTAAGTTCACCTCCGGTCCGAGCTCCTCCGTCTCCAGAAGTACTATTGCCAAAGTCACGGGGACCATCTCTCTCCACGGTTTTAGGAGATTGAGATGGTAAATCTCCACTTGCTGTGTGACCTCAACGGGCCCTTGCCACTTTAGAGTAATTTAGAGCTCGATGTGGGGAGCAGTACATGGACTTTATCTCCCAGTGTAAATTTCTGTAGCCGAGTACCCCTATTATACAGCCAGCTTTGACGTTCTTGAGCCTGGATCAAATGCTCCAGTGTGTGGAGTTTGCTCTCAGGTCAAGTATGTATTGAATTTCGTTTTTACTGTTTGAAGGTCCCTCCACTTAATTTTCCCATAGGACGTCGAGCACACCGCACGGTCAATACAATAATTCGACCCATACAATAATTCAAATGGGGAGAACCCCGTGGAGGCTTGCGGGACCACTCATACTGCAAATAATAGGGGCTTGAGCCACTTGTCCCAATTTCGAGCATCTTCGTGCACAAACTTACGAATCATATTCTTTAGGGTATGATTAAATAATTTGACCAAACAGTCCGTTTGGGGGTGGTAAACACTGGTCTGAATCGATTTAATCCCCAATCATTTGTACTGTTCACGTAGTGTATGTGACATAAACGTAGTGCCCTGATCAGTGAGGATTTCTTTCAGAATCCCCACTCGGGCGATAATTCTGAAGAGTGCCTCCGCAACACTTCGTGCTGAGATGTTGCGCAGAGGCACTGCTTCCGTATATCGTGTTGCGTAGTCCACCAGAACCAACACAAAGCGATGTCCACGTGCCGTTCGCTCTAATGGCCCGATGAGGTCCATGCCAATTCTTTCGAAGGGGACCTCAATCAATGGAAGGGGGCACAATGGCACTTTTGGGGTGGCCACCGGATTCACCAGCTGACATTCACGGCATGCCGCACACCACCTGCGAACATTCCCATGAATGCCCGGCCAATAGAAACAGGCTATCAGATGATTTAGTGTTTTTTCCTGCCCTAAAAATAAATCGGATTATGATGAGCCATCTGGAATAGAATTTCCTGATGGCTCTTCGGTATTAACAATTGTGTTGTATCCTCCTTTGTCTGAGTATCCTGCGTCACTCGATACAATTGATCCTTAATAATTGAAAAATATGGGTATGAGAGTGCAATGTCTGGCTGGAGGCACTGACCATCAATCACTTTCACTTGGTCAAAGGCATACCTAAGGGTCTCGTCTCGCATCTGCTCCAGAGGGAAATCCCCTGCAGGGAATCCTCTAAGGGTGGGAAAAGCCACTGCTTCCCACTCCCTTGCATCATCCTGACATGGAGCTAACATAGACGGCCCTGGCACCGTCTCCCAGCCAGTGAATCACACACCACACACTGATACACTTACAGGACTCATCCACACAAATTCCCCTAAATAAAGTTGTAAATTCCAGCCAATTCATATCCAAAATTAGTGGATGGAAGAGGTGGGGACTAACCGAAGCATCGACACTATGCTTTTTCCGACCATCACTCAGGGTAATTTTGAATATCCCCATGCACACACCTTACCTTCACCCGCCGGCTTGTATCCAAAGCCTCGGATTGAACCAAGCTTTGGTGAATGGAGGTTTGGTTACAACATGAATCCACCAAGGCTTGGTATGTACCCCTCTTAATACTCACAGGTATCCGGTATGCTCCTGCTCGATCGGGGGCGGCCTGTGGCGCATCGGGGATTCAGACCAATGTCTCCACCTCCATCACAGGGCATTGGTCCTGGAAGTGCTCAGGCTCCCTGCAGCTCCAGCAGACCAGCCCAGACTTCATGCCCACATCGTGACAGCAGATTCACTAGCCTGTGGGGGAGAGTGGAGAGGGTCAGGGAAAACTGGTGGGTTGAAAGGTACACGGGACCAGGGAACCAGTTTTGGGGTTATAATTCCCCGTTTCCAGGGAATAGGAACAGGATGAGGGGAAGGAGAGGAGGAGGGAGGAGAGAGAGGGAGAGAGAAAGAGAGAGAGAGAGAGAGAGAGAAGAGGGCTCGCCGGACCCCGAATACGCCGGCAAATGGTCCTCAGCCAGCTGGATTGCCTCCGTCAGTGATGCCGGGCAATGGCACTGGACCCACTCCGCCAACCCTTTCGGTAACCTGCTGACGAACTGCTCCAGTCCCACAAGATCAATAACAGCTCCGGCGTCGCGATCCTCTGCCAGCAACCACCTTCGACAGGCATCCCGGAGCTGTTGGACAAAGGCAAACGGGCGACCGAATTGGCCGAACGGTACTGTGCGGAAACGTTGCCAGTGTTGTTCTGGATTGCGGCCAACCCGCTGCAAGATGGCCTGCTTTAGGTCCACATACTCCAGGATGCTCGCGACCGGAAGTTGTTGGGCCGCAAGCTGTGCTTTGCCGGACAACAAGGGCAGCAATTGGGCTGCCCACTGGGTGTTGGGCCAGCCCATGCTTCAGCCGCCCACTCGAAGAGCTCAATGAAGTCTTTGGGTTCATCTTGCGGCCCCATTTTCGCAAGCGTGATGTGGACCATGGCCATGGCTGCGGCCAGTGTCGCTGCTGGAGTACTCCCCTGAGCCATCAGGCTCCGTAATACCTGTCGGTCCTCTGCCTGGGCTTGGATCAGGATCTGGAAACGCTGTTCCTGCTCCACACGTAGGTCCAGGAGGGCTTGATGCTGCATCTGGTGGATGCGGCAACAGTCTTGATGACTTCAGCTAAGGGCGAGGACTCCATGACGGTGTTTCCTTCCTCCTAATCCCGGTATTCGGCACCACTGTGACAGATCTCTTGCTACTTTCTTTAAAGGAGGAAGCGGGAGCCGGATAAACGATCCAACGTGAGTCTTTATTTTCCACTTTTCAGTGTAACACCAACATTTGCTTTTCAGCATAACATAAATAATGGCACACACAATCATTGCTGCATGCAACTCTCTCTCTCTCCTCCGGCGGTTTGGACTGCCCTTTTATCCCCCTCCAGCTCTCACTGCAACACAAAACAGCTGTTAGATGTGATTTCCCACAGGTGTCAATCCTTACCGTTCTTCCTCTCCCGGCCTTGCTCTCACGTCACTCGGCCACGCCCACATCACCACAGATGTCTAGGTAGGAAGCTCAATAGAGCACAACAGTGTTGGCCCACTTTTTCAGCCATCTAATTGTTTTTAATGAAGTTGTAATAACGTGGGCTGATACCTTCAGTAGAGCATATATCATAGATCAACAAGGTCTGTAGGTCTGTCTTCAAAGGTTTATAAGTTATCATTCTCTTCTAATGGTCTCTGATTGAAGAGAAATTTAACTGGTTTTGTTTGCCTTCAAATTTCCAAGAGATGACTGAATTTGAATCAACAATAACCTCAGGAAAAGAGTCCCAATTCAGCTGCACTGTCAGACTAATTTATCCCTATAAAAATAAGGTGTTAACTTTTAACTTTTTATAGATGGTGTAGATAATCTTCCTGTTGTTAATACCAGAAAATGTACATATGCATACCAACTCAAAACAACACCTTACTGTTTAATGAGCATTTCAGTGGGGAAAATATTCAATATGACTGGTAATAATATCACTTTTATTATTAGTTTCTGCCTTAAAGTTTTTCATTTCATAGGCTCAGAACCCAACCCCCCATGGCCCCACCAGTGCTACCAAATTTGGTGCTGGTGCCACCAAGTTCTACAGCTTGGTGGCACCGTTGCAACCTCCTCAAATATTAGTCTGGAGCCCAGATCCTGAATAATGGTTGTACCTGGCCAGGTTGTCCCATTCTTTGGACATGTGTTCAAACAGGGCTTCCATGGCACAGATGCATTCATGGTACTCTTTAGTTCTCTGCAGATCTTCGCCCCTCTGAGCCTGCAGTTTGTTGGCCTGATGGCACAGTTCCAGCCATGCATGACTCAGTCGACCAATCTCTGTATGATCAGGAGACTCTTTCCCTTCTGTCAGCTTACTCACAAGCTCTGTCATCTTAGTCAGAGTGCTCTGTCTGCTTTGAAGCTGCTGGACAAACTCCTAAAGGCAACATAAGCACAGAAGAAAAGCAAAAATACATTGTAAATTGACTATTTTTTAATAAATCTCTGTGGTTTATCAGTGAACATTATTCTAAAGAAAGAATAAAGTCAGTTGTCACAATCTTTCATCAAAACCTAATAATATTCTCCACATCAGAAACAAAAATTTTTTTTTCTGCTGACATAACCAAAGTCATGTTCGCATGGAAAATAATTACCAATATTTGAATATTTAAATATTTCCCACAGAGCATTCTGCTTCAGTGGAGGTACATCACATTATGGAAGTTAAATGTGATGTGAATGTCATTTAATGTTGTTTTTAAATAAAAAAGTTCATGTTTCATTAAATGAATAACAAAACCTTAACTACATATGAGATTTGAAACATATTTGTCACATTCATTAGGATCAGATGGAGATTTTTACTTTTGCTTGATCCAGCATGTTCTGAGCAATCTTGGGCTCGAGCTCAGAAGGTCTCCTGACAAGACTTTGCAATTGCTGTTCCATGTCCTGAAAAAGTGTTAACAGTTCCTGCTTCTGTTCCTTAATCTCCCTCCAACTGTCTGAAAGCTCTTGAGACGTGGACATCCTCCCCTCAATCTGTAAAATGGAAGATAATTTTAGAATAACAATAATCATATTATCAATAATTTATCAAAGATTTCTGGCATTGAATGAATGAATGAAATGTTATATTCAAGCAAAACAAAAGGCTGTATTGGTTGAATCTCAGGAAATTATCTCACCATTGTTTTAGTTTGCTGTATTCTGGCAGCAGTTCCTCTCACAGTTTCATCAGATAAATCACATACTGAACAAACCAGGTCCAGGTAAGTGCTCGCCTGTTCCTGTAGGGCCCTAAAGTGTTTCACCTGTAAAGTAAATATTCAAAATGTTTATAACATAATACTTTCTCATTCCCGAAAATACAACATGACTAAAATGTAAAACAGGTCATTCCACAATATGTGCTATAAATTATGTCCAACTATTCTACATTTCATAAATAAAAAAGCGGAATAATTTAAAAGAATAATTGTAAAATATGTGCCATAATAAAGAAGAACTGTATGTCCACAGCCACACTTTTAGAGTACTTTCACCATTTAAAAGTATCCATTTTAATTACACATGACCTTTTTTTGGCCAAAATAAATTTCTAAATAACAAAAAATAAATAGAAAATTCTTAATAAACATTATAAAGCTCTTTAAATTTTTTCCTAAACACTTCTTTCTGTTGTGTTATGTCTTTTATAAAATAATCAGAAACAACTTTTGAACTACTTCCTGTTTGAAGAGGTTATATAAATTGTTGGTAACCTTAAAAAACATATAATTGTATTATAATTTTTGTATAAATCTGTTCTGACAATTTCTAAGGTGTTTCTTTAACAATTAGTATAGAATCACCCCAATACCTTGCACTCTGTGCTGTTTACCTGTTTCAGAGCCTCTTGAAGGCCATAGGGAGTCTGTGTCTGCAGTTGGATCTCCTCTTGAACAGTGGACAGCCACGTTTGACACTGTTGTAGTGTGTCCTGATGGCTGACATGCTTCTGTAGCTCACGGTCCAGACTCTGATACACCTGATGAACCAAAGTTAAACATTAGTGTACACAATTAAACCATGTTTTATGGTGATGAGATGTAGTATTGCCAGTGGTACGCACACGCTGAGCTGTGCTGCAGATAGCTGAATAACTGTCTCTGGTTCCCTGTTGGTGAGCCTGGATCTGTTGACTGATCTTTGCCTGGACTTGCTCTGAGCAACTGCTGGTGAGATGATCACCTTTCTCTTTCAGACTGTTCAAACGCTCCTCAAAGCCGGCTATCTCCTCCATTATTGCCTATGTAGGTAAAGGGTAAAGTCGATTCAAAATTCATTTATTAAAATGCCCAACACTGCAGCAAGCAACAGTAGTTGCTGGCAATTAAATGTTGTTTCTTCAAGCAGCAAAGAAAATATATTTTAAATAACATAACATTTATTTATTTATATAATATATATTAATACAATGTACAACATACAATTTACAATATATGAAAGCACAAATAGTGCAATATAAATATGGCATGTGCCCTACAAAGAAAAAAGGCTATAAAAATGTTTTAGTTACTGCAACTTGGAATTTTTGCAGTCTAACTTCTTGCAGGAATATCATGTAAAGAAATATGATCCTTATTAATCATGTGTATTGTACATCTGGAAACTGAAAATTGTGTGCAACAGTACACGCACCTTGTGTCTGGCTAGCTGTTGTGTTGCGGTCTCTAGATTTCCACTTTGCATGGAATCAGAAGTGACCAATCTGCTGGACATCTGTAGCAGCCACTTCTCCACTTCCTGTAGCTCACTGTTATAGTCCTCATGTTCTCTGACACCCTCTGTCAAGCTCTGCACACGGACCTACAATCAACAAAACAATATTAGACCAGCATTGATGCATGCAGACATGTGTTATCAAAGGGTCACCATGAAAAACATAGAAATAGTTATTAGTTTTTTGTATGGCTGCACCTTAGCATCATTGCAAAGATCTTGATAGTCAGTTTTTAGCTTGCCAATGTTCTCACTGATAGACGGGTCCCGGATTGTTTCTAGAAGAGCATCTCCTTTCTCAATAACAGATTTGATGGCTGATTCGTGGGATTGTATGGTATGCTGGATTGTCTAGAAGGGTACAAAGACAGATTTAATTAAAGGGATAGTTCACCCAAAAATGAAAATTCAGTCATTATTTACTCACCCCTGTGTTGTTATAACCCTATATGTCATTCTTTCTTTTTCTTAACACAAAGAGAGAAATTGGGACAAACTTTTATGCTCAGTGATGTGATACAATGGCAGCTTATGGTGACTACCTCTTCAAGCTTCAAAAGTATAATTCAGAATGCAAAAGTATAATTCAGAATTCTAAAAAATTATTCCATGAGACTCATGATTGTTATGAAAGCATACGATAAGGTTTGGTGAGAAACAAACCGAAATCAAATGTGTTATTTAGTAAAAATGTTCACTGACCATTGATCTCCTGTGTGCTTTCATGACAGGGCATGAGAGCAACAGTTCATGCAACCCCCTCGCGACACTGGGGCGAAAACTCATTCTGTTTATCTAAAAACAGGTCTGCCTCAGCAATAGTGACAAAACAACAACACTGCTGCACAAAAAACAGAGAACAGAATTTACAACACATGTCTGAAGAGTTTGTAGTTGAAGAATTGATGCATTTCTATGCCCAGCCTTATGGTTTTTTTTTTTAAGTTTTTGGATCGGTGCCAGTTCACAGTGGACGGAGTTACCCGCGCGATGCCAAAAAAAGAAAACAAGCGATAAATAGAATGTACTGTCACTCTTCACTATGGGTTAGGACAAAAACTCTGATTACCATAGAAAATATACCTTTTATCGTGTGTCATTTGCTGTCAGGTTAGGACATGGTGTGACTGTGGCTGCCTGTAGCCTCCTTAATGTTTCTATTTGATTTCAGAGTACTCTGTTCAAAAAAATAAGGCTGGACATAGAAATGCATAAATTCTTTGACTACAAACTCTTCAGACATGTTTAGTAAATTCTGTTCTCTGTTATGTGTGCAGCTGTGTTATTTTCTTTTGTCACCATTTCTGTGGCAGTCCTGTTTTTAGATAAACAAAAGAGTTTTCGCTTGAACGCCCCAATGTCGCGAGGGGGCTTTGTGAACTGTTGCTCTCGTGCCCTATTGTGAATGAATTAGTGAAAATTAAGATTTTCACTAAATAATACAATAGATTTCAGTTTGTTTCTCACCTAAGCTTATCGTATGCTTTCATAACAATCATGAGTCTCATGGAATAACTTATTAGACTTCTCTATTATACTTGTGTGTTCTTTTGAAGCTTGAAGAGGTGGTCACCATAAACTGCCATTGTATGACATCACTGAGCACAGCATTTTTTCACAATTTCTCCCTTTGTATTAAGAAAAAGAAAGAAAGTCATATAGGGTTATAAAAACACAGGGGTGAGTAAACAATGACTGAATTGTAATTTTTGGGTGAACTAATCCTTTAAGTAAAGGGCTATACATAATTGTTCATGCTTACATAAAATGAGGAATTATGTTTTTCCTAAACAAAATGTTTAATATTCACACACTGTGATTAGTATTTTTCTCACATGGATTTTATCCATTCCTGCTTTTCACTGCAATTGTCTTAATTATTCAACACAATAAATGAACACAAAGTTATTATACAATAATCAGGATATAGGTCTGTTTTTAAAAACAGGGGCAATTTCTAGTCAATTAGATATTTAGAACTGAACATAACTAAAATGTATACAAAACAGTAGTATAAAGATATATATTATATTAGATTAGATTAGATTAGATTAGATATTTCTCCAGGCCTGAAAATCACATTTCCAAAACATTTCCCAGTTTTCCAAACTGTGGGAATACTGAAGAAATTTTATAAAAGTACATTTTCTCCAGATATAATGCTTGATATGCCCCTGATTCTAATTCAAATGTACCACAAATAATATTGAAAAATCTCCCCAAATTGGCTCACCTTGTATTTAGCTAATTGGGCCTTCTTTTGGTAAAGTTCAGCCTTTGGCTCCACAGGAGAAGCCAGCAGTGATTTAGTCTCAGTAAGCCACTGTGTTTGAGCTTTATATTTGTCCAGGAAGTCTTTGGAGAGCTGTATGGATTTCTCTGTGGCACTGAGCTCTGACCGCAGAGCTCTGATTAACGTCTCCAATTGGGAAAGTCGGATGTTGACTTCCTCCCTGAGCTGCTCTGCCTCTGGTTCTTCAAGGAATGTCATGGCACAACCCGTCTTTTCACGCATTGTTTTCAGGAAGGTGTGACCTAGTTCCATGTCACCCTGTAGAGCCTATTACATTAAAGATTTTACATAAAAGAACGTTCTTATCAATACAGGTGGATGTAAATTTACATTTAGCTGCTTAAATTTATCTGACCAAATATATGTATTAGCATACTATCATTATTATAATCTGATACCTCTAGTTTTTTCATCTTCTTCTCCAAGGCAACACGATCGACCACATCAATGGTGGTATTGGTCACACTACTGAAGTTCTTTTGTGCTGTGTTCAACCAATCAGAGAAGGTGCTGAAGACACTCTGAGCCTCTTCAATGCTGGACACTTCCTCTTCCAGCTGCTTAATAGTGTCCTGCACAATAATAATAATAATAATAATAAACTTAAATATAACATTGTTACACTTCAGGTATACATGTGTGTTTCCAACCCATCCAAAAAAAAAATCTTTATCAGTAACTTTGTAATCTTCCCCAATAGAAATAAGGTTCTAAGACTAGATATTGAATCTCAGTCTATCTTGTCTTATTCCATTGTCAGATTTTTTCACTTGTTTAAGGCATAAACCTTTTTGGCCGTGCAGCTATACTTTGATTAAATATTGCACTTAAAGTGATTCATAAATACACCAAACAATGTTTTTATTATTTCATATTCTAAATATACCAAAAATTCCTTTTTGATTTAGGGATAGGGTTTGGATTAGTTTATATTAATAATAATTATCTTGATTTTTTAAATGACTAAAAGTCTATGGTATGTCCCCTAGTTAGACAACTGGGTAAATGTATACTGTACCAGCAGGTGTAGTAGCAGGGCATGGTAGCGTGACGTGAGCTGTGTAGCTCTGCTGCTTACTCGACTGCTGATGGGGGTCTCTTCTAAAATCTGTTGAGCTAGAACACTTAGACCCTCAATCTCCTCCTGATACACCAGAACTTCCTCATACCAACCCTGAAAAAAAAAAAAAAAAAATCACAGCAACATATCACATACCACACACAAATATAAAATGTAATGCACTAAACTACTAGTACTTCATATGCATATAGTACATTCAGTATTCAATAAAAAGACTTTATTATTGTAAAGTGACAGATTGTACTTGCCTTATCAGATATTATAAAATGGATAGTTACAGCTCTAAAATCTGACTGGATGAGCTACATTCGAAAAACGCACACCTGTGACCACATATCAGTTGAATTCTATAAGTGGTGCTAAGTAAATGTGCAAAGCTGCCTAGCAACTGTAAACAGACTATTAGTAGACTAGGGGTGTAACGGTATGAGATTTTCACTGTATGATAACAGTCACAAAAAATAGCACGATATTAATATTGATATTAATAGGTGCATTGCTAATATCAGTATTATATTAACTTAAATTTAGACTAAAAAAAGACATCATCACTACTGCAATTTAATTGTATGCCTTACTATCAAATATAATTTTTTAATTATTATTTTAAGATTTTTTAAATTGAATATAGCGAAAACAAAAACACTAATAATTTGTAACGATTACTGCCTAGGTTAACAGTTCAGGTTACTGTCTATTTTCTGGTACAGTATCACTGTCCATTTCCAGTATGACTAAATCACTTTGTATTCATCTATAATGCATCACTTTGTGGGCATTTATAATTTATCTTATACACCGATGAGCCAAAACATTATGACCTCCTGCCTAATATGCTACTGGCCCTTCGCGTGCTGCCAAATCAGCGCCGACCCGCCGAGGCATGGACTCTACAAGACCCCTGAAGTTGTCCTATGGTATCTGGCACCAAGAGATTAGCAGCAGATCCTTCAAGTCCTGTAAGTTGCGAGGTGGAGCCGCCATGGATCGGACATGTTGGTCCAGCATATCCCATAGATGCTCAATCTGATTGAGATCTGGGGAATTTTGAGGCCAAAGCAATGCCTTGAACTCTTCATCATGTTCCTCAAACCATTCCCGAACAATGTGTGCAGTGTGGCAGGAGCATTATCCTGCTGAAAGAGGCCACTGCCATCAGGGAATATCATTGCCATGAAGGGGTGTACCTGGTCTGCAACTATGTTTAGGTAGGTGGCATGTGTCAAATTGACGTGGTCATAATGTTTTGGCTCATCAGTGTATACTGTATTTTCACTTGAGATGATGCTCGCGGAAATGGTGTTAAGTGTTTCCTACCTGAGCTGACACTTTTTTGCAACAAACCTTACAATCTGGGAAACTGTTAAACATTGATTGTGCCTACTGGGTCTTTAACATACCCAAAGTATTCCCACACTGTGGATTTAAACCGCTTTGGTGGGAGAAATATACCGCTTTTTTCAGGCTCTGACATGTCTGTGTGCTGCGCTCGCGACACGTATATTGCCTTTGAAATTAAGTGAGGGTTGTATGTAAATAAGGAAGTTGCAATTTAGAGATTTACATGTATTTTATCACGTCAAGTTTATATGATGCTGTGTAAATGTAGCCAATTCTGTCTTTATTGAACTTTGAATTTAGAAAAGTTCCTAAAAACCTGACTTTATATTAATACAATACCGTGAATGAGAAGATGTCAGTGGTATAAAACCAGTCTGTAACTGTTTTAAACATATCACTATACTGTCCAATTTAGCAGACATTTTTATCTATTTATAGTACAGTACATTTTTACTAAATTGACAGTAAAAATCTCCCTGGAATAACCTGAGGCTAATTGTCTAGTTCAAGGGTACAATGGAGACAATAGTTCATGAATCAACCAGTCTGGTTTAAATCTTCAACCTTTCAGTTTCCTATCCAGATCTTTCACCTCTGGACTGTTCTACTACTAACCTTCAAGAGCTGCAGCTGAGCCTCTTTTGTAGCTCTATCAGAGCGACGGCCAGAGCGTAACTGTCCTTTACTCTCCATTCCCTTCAGCCAGTTATCGAGCCGCTGGAACTTCTGTTCAATCTGACGCAGTTTAGCCATAGCACTGTTGAGTTGAGATCGGGTCTCACCCAGCTGGTCCTGATATGATCCCCAGTCCTGCTGCACTGTCTCCAGACATCTGTCTTCTAATTGAGGAACACCCCAGGGAATTACCTGCTCTCGGGTCACCAGCAGGGTGTTGAGCAGAGCTTGACCCTCTGTGCAGTGCACCTGCAACTCCTGCAGACAGATTAATAAATTAGTCAACTGATTGATTTTAACTGATAAGTCAATCCTATTGATGATTCAATTTGATTCAATTACATTTTTTCTATAGAACCTTTGTCAGAAACATTGCTTTAAAAATCACAGATCAAATCAAGTATGAGGGCAAGAAAACACTGCCTAAGATGATAAGGGTAGAAGGAAGAAGAAACTATAGATATACCGATATATCGGTTTTACCGATTAATCTGTGCCGATAGTTGCTTTATGGAACTATAAGTTATCTGTAAAAATCTATGCTGATAGTTGCCGATAGATTTTTTTCTTTTTTCCTCTGTGTTCCTCTGTTGTTGGCGCTTGATGCTTCTACAGTTAAAACGGATTGCTTCTGCATTATAACAGTGAAATAAAAACAATCACTGACATCTCATGGGGATTTGCTGTATCTTTCATCACTGACAAAATACATTCATATTTTTATCCTCACTTCAATGCATATTTTGTTATTCTGATTAGAATCGAATTAATCGCATACATAAATATTTGTTGAGAAAGCCCCTCAAATAACAATAATTCAATATGTAATGATTAAATAACTATAAATAGTTATATTTAAATAATTATAAATAATATATTTACTGTATATATTAAAAAATAATAATAATACAGAAAATTAAAATGCATTACATTATTTAGGCACACAAGTTAAGCTTTAAAAAAGACAATACAAAAAGTGGCTTTAGAATGCAATATATTGTATATTTCCATAATATTGAACATAAGTCTATCATTGGCCTACAGTTCACAGCAATCTAATTTGCAATTGAATTTGTCAATCAGTCCTTCATTTAGGGCTTGTTTAAGGATGCGTCAATGTTCACCTGTGTCAGACAGATGCTTTTGGAGCGTCTAGGTTGCGTTGCTTCATAAACATACAGTTTATAGGTCGCTGTGTCAAGTTAAACAAAGTTTGAAACTAAGAAAAACACGTCTTGAGATCCCTGCGTTCAGATTTGCACTCCATCAAGCTGTGTTTCAATGCAAGAGCATGTTCTCATCTTGTGTTTTCTGCTCTCGGTAAGTGTGGTCTTTTCTGTGTAAGCTGCGTGTTGCCTATACAGCTGGAGTTTCATTACAGCCCCCTGGAGAAAACAGGTGGTGCTCCATGCTTGAATTGCTCATATTCAAACATGGAACATTCCTTATTACGGTCCGGGGACATGATTAATTGCTTTAATTTTTTTAACATGTTATTTTTTATATAATGAATCGGTCTCACTTTATTTTACAGTACGTATACTTTCAGTATACTTATAATGTACTTACCCAAGAAAGTACTGAGTAATATTAGGTAACTACATGTACTTAATATGGGTTAAGGTTAGGGTTATGATAGGTTTAGGGTTAGTACCTAGTAATTACTAGAGTTTTTGTAATTATATATTACGTAAATGTAGAACAGTACTGTAAAATAAAGTGCAAGCATTAATCACACTGAATTAACGCATTAAATCAACAGCCCTAATAATAACATTATTCCTCATTAAACCTAATCTGGTGAGATATATACAGCATATACAAAACCCTTCATCTGGTGAACATATAGGTTATAAAAAGCTTTATTTGGTTAATTCTTAAATATAGAGCATTGTAACGGAGCTATCTGCCTTTTACACCAACTTGGTTATCGGTATCGGCAAAATCCACCATCGTTCAATCTCTAGAACCATTAGTTCATTTTAGAAAAAGAAACATTGTTAGCTATTTTTGCATCCACATCACTCAGTATATAGTATCCGATCCACACAACAACTAGTATATAACTTCTGAATGTCATCTGACCTGTAGTTTGTGAAGTGTGTCCTCCAGAGTCTCAATATCTCCCTCCAGCTGTGTGCAGCTGCTCAATCTCTCCTGCTGTCGTTCTAGCCAGTCTTTAAACTCATGTAGACTGCGCTGGTACTCCTGATGAGCAGACACCAGCTCCTCTGCTTTAGCAACCGCACACTAAAAGAGAAAAAGACGAGACTCATTGCATTAACATAGCAGCATATGGTAAATAATTAACATTATACAGTGATCAAATGAGGATGGTGGGTTATACCTGGGCTTTATCTTTGACCATGTTGTAGCGCTCTTGCAAGTCCTGAATCTCTAGTTGGGTGACATAATGCTCTGCCATATTGGATCCTTTCAAGGATATGACATCCAGGACGCTGCTGTGACTTGATACGTCCTCATAGAGCAACTGAAACAAGGGTAATATGGTTAAAAACACAAAATACACTTACCAATCACAAGACCGATCTCAATATTGACCCAAACACAGTTGCCTACTTTGGCTTTGCCCAGGTTGGTGGTTTTATCCCTCATCTCAGAGTATTGCTTATCGGCAGCATTTAAAGTCTCTTCTACCATCTCCATCCAGCTCACAAACTGACGCACGTCCTCTTGATAACTGGTCCACTGCGAGAGAGCGCCCTCCAATTGACTGCTCAAACCCAAACACGATACTTGTTAACATAGTGAAAGAAAGAGCTAATTAAATTTCTCTAAACAGCGTCACGGTCACATAGGTGGGAGTCCTACATTCTTAAGAATAAAGAATGGTTCAATGGTTATTTGCAGCACAATAGGTACAGTGAAGAACCAGCTTCTTTCCAAGAACTGGTATTGGGTTCTAGATTTGGTTATATGGTTCATTAAAGGCTCTTCCGATCAGTGTATTTGTTCCTAGGTTCTTTAAAGTCAAGAAGGAAAAACTTTTTGCAACCTATTTTACGTGCATTATGTACATATTTCTGACTGAAACAGGACATACAATGAGAAAAAAAATGGCGGTACTTGATTTTAATCCACTGGAAATGTATAGGATTGTGAAAAGTGTATCTATATGACAGGTGATTGGAAGAGAGGGGTTAACAAATATGCAGCCTATGTGATGTCAGCCAAAAAAGGAGTCATTTCAGAGGCAGAGCAAGGTATAAAATTTTTATGAAAATTACAAAGAAAACCCTTTTTTTGTTGTTGTTGTTGGATTAACGTGCACCAATTAATATTTCACATTAAGGCCATGCACGTATATATTAAAAGAATAGCTCACCCAAAAATGAAAATTCTCTCATCATTTACTCACCCTCATGCCATCCCAGATGTGTATGACTTTCTTTCTTCTGTAGAACATAAACGAAGGTTTTTTTAATCAAATATTTCAGCTCTGTTGGTCCATGCAATGCAAGTGAATGGTGACCAAAACTTTGAAGCTCAAAAAGCACATAAAGGCAGCATAAAAGTGATCCACAACACTCCAGTGGTTTAATCCATGTCTTCTGAAGCAACACGATAGGTGCTGGTGCGAAACAGTTCAATATTTAAGTCCTTTTTTACTATAAATCTCCACTTTCACAGACTTTCGCATTTTGAAAGTGAAAGTGGAAATTTATGGTAAAAAAAAAAAAAAAAAAAAAGGACCTAAATATTGATCTGTTTCTCACCAACACCTATCATGTTGCTTCACAAGACATGGATTTAACCACTGGAGTTCTATGGATTACTCTTATGTGGCCTTTATATGATTTTTGGAGCTTCAAAGATTTAGTCACCATTCACTTGCATTATAAGCACCAACAGAGCTGAGATATTCTACTAAAAAACTTTGTTTGTGTTCAGCAGAAGAAAGAAAGTCATACACATCTGGGATGGCATGAGGGTAAGTAAATGATGAGTTTTCATTTTTGAGTGAACTATCCCTTTAAATTCACCCTACCACAATATAAAGTGCAGCATTAAAAAGAGGCTGCTTGGCAGTTCGTTTTTTTTACTGGTTTCACACACATCTGCTCACGCCTTCTTTGCCCCTGGAATTTTCAGTGCAAAGGTAAATATGACCATGCCTTAAGGATGCAGATACACGTTTCATTTTGCTTTCAATCAAAGTATTAGTATTTTGTCAGGTGTATTTTACATTCGGTCTGTTTACTGCTTATAATAACAACTCATTGACCTTTTGCATTGAATAGATGCAGACAGCAGTCCATCCCAGGCATTTTTAAGGTCTTCCATTTGTTTGCGCACCAGTGGTACACCCTCAGCTGAAGTGTTTCTCTGCACAGACTCTCCTCTTGTCAGCAGCATTTTCATCTGGATCTCCTTCTCTTGACGTGCTGTCAGCAAAGCCTGGGGAACAAAAAGAGCAACCAGGTCTGACCACTTGTTACATGTAAACTGCATGCTAAGGGTCATGAACTCAAATATAAGTCAAATATAGTGGCTGTGTTTGGCATGGAATACTAGCACAGTGTTACTGCATACTGTACAGCATGTATTGTATACTGCATACTATTTTTTTAAAGAGTAATATGTCAAACAAACCTGTTGTGTGCTACACTGATGCCACATGACTGAATTGCTTGTGTAATTCAACAAGTGCATCCTGATTTAATGGCCTTACAAAATAATTAGAGAGTATTAATATAGTCAGCAATATTCCTCACCTCGAGTTTGATCATTCTGCTGTCCAGAACGTTTTTGTCAGCGGTTGGTGTGCAGTAGGTTTGCAGCATATGACTCGTATCAGCGACCCAATTCTGCAGCTCCTTCAGGCCCTGAGAGAACAGCTGATGTTCGGACACGATACGGTCGATACGAGATGCTTTTTCCTATTGGATAAGTACAACATATTCAAGTACTGTAAATAATCACTTTTTTATTGAGTGACTCATTGTGATGATTATCACAAACATTTTAGTACTTAATTATTCAGTAGGGGAAGTAGGGGAAGCATCTTAACCCTTTAATGCATACCTCAGGTCTTTCGTGACCCAGAACCTCATCCATATTTTTGAGTTATGCCCACACCTCTTTACTATTCCTCAACCTTTCTCTTCTGAATAGTGTAACAAAAAATTCATGGCAAAATTGCAAAGACTATTTTTTCTATAACTGCTTAATTACCACGAGTATATAGGGTCATTAAAGACCAGAGATATGTAATAGTGTCAGTTTTTTTATGCGCTTCCATAAATTATATTTTTGAATTATTTTATATCTGAATAAATTTACTATCACAGGAAATCTATTAATTTATTTTGTGTTACAAGAAAAATAAGTACTATATTCATACAAATGACAATTATATCACGTTGATTTTCTGTGTGACAATAGTGAATTATCAGTATTCCATTTGCGTGTACACATACATATTATACATGCTATTTCTTACTCAAGGTGGTGCTGTTGTTTCAGTGATTGACTCGATTTAAATTTGACATTGTTATTTGATGAAGAAGCAACGTGGAAGTAAATTATAGCAAGTGTAACACATGAACAGTGTGTTTGGCTATTGTCATTTGGGTGTACTCCTGAAATTATGTTAGTTGTGCATCTATTTAGATCAAAAACTGACTGAGATAATACATATGTGAAGCTTACGTGTTATGTGTAGCTCAATATGTGTTTGAGAGCCAGTTGTGTCTCATGAAATTTCAGTGTGGAAGTAATTAATCCTGTTCTAGATTTGTTGCATTATCTCTTTGATATGCAAAACATAAAACATCAAAATATATCAGAATATATTCTATTCTATTATTTTCTAATTGTCTTGAAAATGTTTTGAAAATTTGATCTGGGCATGTTGTAGATCCATGTACGTGCCGGGTCACTAAAGACCCAAGTATGTAATAATGTTTGGCTAAACACCAATGCATTTAAGGGTTAATTGAAACAGTAAATGTGTTAAAAGGATAGCAATTTAGAGGGTTTTTTTTAGTCATGTTTATATTTATCAGTTATGGGTAATTATTCCAAATTATGTTTTTGATTATTATAAGTTAGGCTGTAAAAATACCAACTTACATTACAGTGACAATTGACTAACTGAAAGAAAAATGTGAAACTTAAATACAATGTGAACAGAACATCAAAAACAATGTGTTCTGGAATCGCTCAACTGTGCATAAGCATAATAACTACATACAAAGTTTCAAGATGAAAAATGCTCTTTTAGACCTGGATTCGGACTTGGCTACTGCGTGATACAACAGCATTTTCAAGGTTTTGGACATAACCCTAGTGTACACCTAGTTTGGCGCACCCTGCAGCACAGGGACAGACAGGCAGGACGTTACCTTGGTCAGGTTGTTTAAAGCTAGGAACTGAGCTGAGAGCTGCGAGACACGGTGCACAAAGCCCTTTCCGGCCGTGTGTCCGTCCCACAGCTGCTGGGCCTTCTCCCTCAACCTGCTCAGCTGAGACTCCTTAGAGGCTAACTCCTCTAGCAGAGACTGTGAAAGCACAAGCACGTTAGCACAGGACAGGCCGCATCGCACAAACACACACACACACACACACACACACACACACACACACACACACACACACACACACAGTCACACACACACACACAGACACGCACACACACACACACACACACACACACAGCAGCTATTGTACTGGGTTAGTCACTCTAGATGGTTAATAAAGCAACATGGCAGCAGACAGATGTTATAAAGTCTAGGGACAAGCAATGTGAACATGAGTCTGACAGAGATGCAGATTAAAGATTAAAGCATGACATGATGCAGCCATCTTGGATTTACTTGATAATGATGTGAATCTCATGCACAGTTTATAGATCATTACAGATCCATTTAGAAACCTAACAACACTTCAAAAAGTGTTTTACATTTTTTTTTTTAATAATCACATAATTTAAATAAAAATGTTAGCATCTGCTAAATTTTAAATTGACATTAAACAATGACAGAAAAATACTGAGAGCTTCTTACACTGTTAGAAGGATATATATATAGAGAGAGAGCATTGCTTATATATATATGTTTTTTTTTAATTATTTATTTATTTATGATTCATTAATGAATAAAAAGAAGAACTTTAGGGTTATTTTTCATTTTAGGTTTATTTAAAAAAGAACTGTAGTAACTATTTTTGTGGAAACTATGGTTACCATGGTAGATTTTTAAAAGTTCATTCATGCAAAATAATAATTGTATTATATTAAATAATATAATAATAATAATAAAAAAGTTTTAGTTTTGATTTTGAAAATCTCTACATACTCAAAGAAGCAGACTTTTGACTATCAGCACAATAATATAAAAAATGACATATATATGATCACCCCACTAAAAGAGGCAAGTGTGTTAAAAAAAATAAAATAATAATAATTTAAATACTTATGTAGAATATTTTGTTTCATCCACAATATCAAAATATTGTGTAAAATAAAGATAAATTCAGAAATAAGCATGAAGCGTACAAACGTTGCTACTCAGTTTCGCCATGATGATGCTTTTGAATGGCTCTCCTAGTAATGGCTGTGAATAAAGGTGGCTTTGATTACACTGTACTACACCTGTAACCTGTGCAGTTCCCGTTTCTTAGCTGTGAGATCATGCAGTCGACTGCTGCTCTCTTGCACAGCTTCCTCAGTTTCATTCAACCAATCCTGGAGCGGCTCCACACTCGTTTCAAAGTCTCTCATCTGAGCCTGAAGATTCTGGAAAAAACAATCAATGATGGTGTATTCAGAGTAAGAAGACACAATACAAACACAACCTGATGCGATTAATAGGTCTATCAGACATTCATACAGTTTATGTAAATAATACAATAGCAAGCGACATCAGATAATGACAAATATATACAGTACATATATATATAATTTTCTTTTTTCATCAATTTTCTTCTCTTATAATTCATTCTAATACATTTTACTTCTGAGCTTGATTGAAAATAATTGTAATATTTTAATATATGTAACTATATATTTAAACATATATACTGTATATAAACGTATGTAATAATTATTGAGCTAATTAAATAAAATGTTATTATAATTTATCTAATAATATGTTTAATTATTTCTATTATGCATATGTACAGCACATTGATTTTAATATACAAACTATACATTTACCTTCATTCCAAGATTATTTCAGTTTTCTTTTTTTCATCCATTTACCTCGATTTCATTCATTTTAATACATTTTAATTAACTTCTGAATTTACATGATTTTAATATTTAATATAATTTAATTACAATTTATGCTTGTATACGTCTGTCTAATAATTACAGTATTTGAGCTATATAAACATATTAGCATAATATAAATCATACAAATATTATTATGAGTTATAATAGCATTTTATATTATTTATTTTTAATTAACCTCTGAACTTCAATGATTTTAATATATTTTAATCTAGTTTAATTATATTTTTATACATGTATATAATCATTATTTGAGCGAATCTTAAAAACTATTATTATAATTCAAATAATAATATTTTATAAGATTTCTATTATGCTTATGAAAAGCACACTAACTTTTAAATACAAACTATACTTGTACCTTCATTCAACTTCGTTGTTTTATTTTAATGTTCTTTTTCCTTAATAATACTTCTCTTATAATTATTTTTAATTAACTTATGAACTTCAATAATTTTCATATATTTTAATATAATTAAATTAAATTTGTATACTTGTATATATCAAACATCATTATATTTTTTTATATATTTTATATTTTATTATGCAGTGCACACTGAATTACCACTCACTCACTACATCTGAAATGTACCATATAAATAAACTTGCTTTGCCCATATAAAATCTATCCTAATATGAAAAGAAGGTCAAAAGTACAACAACACAAACTATATACAACACACAGGTGCTCTACTACAGGTGTGAATGATTTGTTTGTGATTAAGTAAATGGCAGACACCTGTAAGGCATTCTCTCTTTGGTGCAGGTTTGTCATCAGTGTTTTCCAGTCTTCTCTGGTTGTGTTGATTTTGCCTCTGACAGACTCCACTCTGTCTTTAGCAGTGATGCTCATCAGTAGCTCTCCACTGGCTGCCACTGTGTTCAGTTTGCCATGGCCCTGCTCTCGGTCACTCAGAAACTCCTGCAATAACAAACTCTTCCACTTCAGAAATGCAATGAATTGTGGTTTACTGTAGTTCAAAAACTTTGAATTGAGTGGGAAACTCTATAATTCAATAAAAATGCTACCTGGATCTTCTGCAGGCTAGATGATGCCTCGGCGAGATTCTGTGGCACATCAAAACATTTGGCTGTGTTGATTTTGGCATTAACCAGCCACTGCTGGAAGTCTCGAAAAGCAGCACGGAACCTCTGCTCCAGAAGCTTCTCCTTTCCTTGGCACTCTCGAGATGCCTGGAGACTAAGACTACAGAGAGAGAGATTCTGAATTACTGCAACTAAACGACAGCTTTGAAGAAGAGTGATTTACAGACTCTGTTTTCTCTGCTGGGATTTGTACATGACTGACACCATGTACAACACTGTACCTTTCTGCTAGCTCCTCTACTGTTGTTTAGTCATTAATATCATATAAAAGGTGAGCTGTGGTTGGTGGTTTTAAACAGGGACTAAAAGGGAAATGTTTCTCATTTTGGTTTGTTCTGAGCAGAAACAGTATTTTTTCGTTCCGGTTCCAGCGTTCTGCAGCCTCCTTTCCAAATGGTTACCGGTTAGAACTAAATAAAAGAACGGTTATTACGTTCTCTTTAAAATGACAGTACTCTGTGCTAAAGGTGGGTGATATACAAGTTGCAGTGTTTCCAGATCTAAAACACTTTTCCGCTCAACAAATTCAAAAGAAAGTCTATACACACAAGTCATACACTCAGCACCTCACATTTCTCCTTCACAATGACTCATTACAGGGGTATAATTCATGTATTCTACATAAATAGTATATCAGAAATAAGCATAACCCTATAATGTACTTTAAATTAATTGAAAGTCAGTAACTGTAATCTGATTACAAGAATTTAAAATGTAATGCATTACACTGCTTTTTTAGACTAATAAGTAATTAGATTATAGAAACAAATTACTTTGTAATTGGATTACACCCAACACTGGATACAAGGCACCTGTTTTGGAAAAGCAAGTTCAAAATAAGGGACTTGTCTCATCCAAAATAAGCAAAAATTAGCGATGAAATGCTTCCCAGGTGGGGGGGCTTTTCAGGGTTGAAATCATAACAAGCATAGTATACGATAGCCTATATAAAGTAACGTCTTTTCAATAAATGTATTCTTAATATTAAATTTATCCCCATAAATATTTAAAATCATTCAAATATTCATTTGGCCACCTAAAATTAATGAAAAGCCTAAATCTCTCTCTCCTGCAGGCATTCACACTGTGTAGGCATGTTTGGACTAAACGTCACCTGTTGTGGGCCGAATGATTTTATTTTATTTTTTGTAAAAATTTTAACTAGCGGTTTCCTTTAGAATCAAAGCACATGCTAATGTTTTACTAGCCTAATTGTTTTTTTCCGAGCAACAGGTAGTGCTGTATTCTTAACATTTACTGTGATAAATCCTTTCATCTTGATTTAATGAAAAAAATAATCGGAATGCAATTAACTGGTTATGAACCATTAAAAAAAAATAATAATTCACTCTGGAACAATTGAAAGGGATTTAGTTCCCGTTTTCGGTTACTTTCTGCAAAAAAAATTCATTCCTTTTGGTTTTCGTTCCTTGAAACGTTTTTAGTCCCTGGTTTTAGACAAATTCTTGTGTGGTTCTTGGCCAGAATGATTTACAGAATGAACGAGACTTAATGCTGACAGTCAAAGGTCAGTTTCAGTGAGACTTTATTATGTATTCAGACTTTTTGCCAAATACAAAACTATATATAAAAAGCATTATTACCTGTTGTACTCTTTGATGAGGGTGGACACTCTCTCAGATTGAGCTCCCAGATCTCTAGAGAAACGGCACAGATCATTCAGCTGAGACTTCAGATTGTCAGACATGGGCTCCACATTCAGCAGTGCTTCCAGAGTGTCCTGAGTCATAAAAAAAAAATGTTTACATCACTTATTAAAAATGAAGAAAATCAATATATATGTATATATACAGTTGTGCTCAAAAGTTTGCATACCCTGGCAGAAATTTTGAAATTTTGGCATTGATTTTGAAAATATGACTGATCATGCAAAAAAACTGTCTTTTATTTAAGGATAGTGATCATATGAAGCCATTTATCATCAAATAGTTGTTTGGCTCCTTTTTAAATCATAATGATAACAGAAATTACCCAAATGGCCCTGATCAAAAGTTTACATACCCTTGAATGTTTGGCCTTGTTACAGACACACAAGGTGACACACACAGGTTTAAATGGCAATTAAAGGTTAATTTCCCACACCTGTGGCTTTTTAAATTGCAATTAGTGTCTGTGCATAAATAGTCAATGAGTTTGTTAGCTCTCACGTGGATGCACTGAGCAGGCTAGATACTGAGGAGCAGAAAAGAACTGTCAAAAGACCTGCGTAACAAGGTAACGGAACTTTATAAAGATGGAAAAGGATATAAAAAGATATCCAAAGCCTTGAAAATGCCAGTCAGTACTGTAAAATCACTTATTAAGAAGTGGAAAATTCAGAGATCTCTTGATACCAAGCCAAGGTCAGGTAGACCAAGAAAGATTTCAGCCACAACTGCCAGAAGAATTGTTCGGGATACAAAGAAAAACCCACAGGTAACCTCAGGAGAAATACAGGCTGCTCTGGAAAAAGACGGTGTGGTTGTTTCAAGGAGCACAATATGACAATACTTGAACAAAAATGAGCTGCATGGTCGAGTTGCCAGAAAGAAGCCTATACTGTGCCAATGCCACAAAAAGTCCTGGTTATAATATGCCCGACAACACCTTGACACGCCTCACAAATTCTTGGCACACTGTAATTTGGAGTGACGAGACCAAAATAGAGCTTTATGGTCACAACCATAAGCGCTATGTTTGGAGAGGGGTCAACAAGGCCTATAGTGAAAAGAACACCATCCCCACTGTGAAGCATGGTGGTGGCTCACTGATGTTTTGGGGGTGTGTGAGCTCTAAAGGCATGGGGAATCTTGTGAAAATTGATGGCAAGATGAACACAGCATGTTATCAGAAAATACTGGCAGACAATTTGCATTCTTCTGCACGAAAGCTGCGCATGGGACGCTTTTGGACTTTCCAGCACGACAATGACCCTAAGCACAAGGCCAAGTTGACCCTCCAGTGGTTACAGCAGAAAAAGGTGAAGGTTCTGGAGTGGCCATCACAGTCTCCTGACCTTAATATCATCGAGCCACTCTGGGGAGATCTCAAACGTGCAGTTCATGCAAGACGACCAAAGACTTTGCATGACCTGGAGGCATTTTGCCAAGATAAATGGGCAGCTATACCACCTGCAAGAATTTGGGGCCTCATAGACAACTATTACAAAAGACTGCACGCTGTCATTGATGCTAAAGGGGGCAATACACAGTATTAAGAACTAAGGGTATGCAGACTTTTGAACAGGGGTCATTTCATTTTTTTCTTTGTTGCCATGTTTTGTTTTATGATTGTGCCATTCTGTTATAACCTACATTTGAATATGAATCCCATAAGAAATAAAAGAAATGTGACCTGCTCACTCATGTTTACTTTAAAAATGGTACATATATTACCAATTCTCCAAGGGTATGCAAACTTTTGAGCACAACTGTATATATATATATATATATATATATATATATATATATATATATATATATATATATATATATATATATATATATATCAGGGTTTCTGTTGGCTGGTAATTACCGGTTTTTGTCCGTTAACATATCCTAATGTCTGACAAATTCAAACATTGTTGGACACAATGTCTGGTGAAAATATTAGCACGATGCGTCAGCAAATCCTTTTAAGTGTACAGTGTGACGCCATGCATTGATAACAGCGCTTTGCTGCCACGGAGGTTTAAACTTTTCCAAAGCTTGAGGAGTCCTAATCAGCGACTATCCCGCAGACTAACATAAGCAGCCTGCATTATTCCTGTCTTGCGTGCTTCTCACTTCAGAATCACTTTAAAACCTTGCATTGCCATCTTCTGGAGAGAAGGACACCAGAGTTGTAGAGAAACACTGGACACATTTGACTTCACTTTGACAGCAAAGTACTTTTGTGCTATGAAAAATCAGATAATATTCATAAAAATAAAGAGCTAAGGAAATTAGCCAAGGTAATCAGCCAAGAGATATTACAGTTGCAATCGAAATTATTCAACCCCCCCCAAAGACATTAAGGATTTACAAAGGTAAGCTTTTCTGATGACCCAGAATTTTTAAACTTTACATCTATATCAGCTGAGTGACACATTCAAAGTCATAGTGTGAATATATAACCTAATATTTCTAAATAGCAGGATTTTTTTTTTAAATACAGCCATGTCATAATTATTCAACCCCTACTGCATGTAGCTGTTTCTTAAATATGTAAGGCTACACAAGTAATTGTTTTAAAACAAAATTAAGTCATCAATCTGCAATGGCACTTATTTAAGTTTTAAAATTTAAGTTTCACTTTGTAAGCTTAAAAATAAGCTGTCTCAAAAGCTAATAGAGGAGATTATTTCATTACACAAGAAAGGTCATGGCTAAAAGTACATTTCCAAGACACTTCAATTTCCAATAGACAAAGTTGGCAGCACCATTCATACATTTTTTAAATATGGTACAACAGCAACCTTCTTGGGGTGTGGAAGAAAGCAAAACTTCACCAAGGGAAATGTTGACTTGAATATTCAAGAAGTAATTAGGAAAGACCTGTTGAGTCCTGGAAGAAGGTTTTATAGACGTATGACACTAAACTGAAAATGAGTTTTAGACCCATGGGTCAGCAGTACGTCTGGAGTAAGATGACAAGGTGATGACAAGAACGACACCATCCCCACAGTCAAGCGTGGAGGCGGGTCAGTCCTGTTATGGGGGTGTTTTGCAGCTGCAGGAAACGTCTCTCCTGACTATGTGACTGACACTGTGGATTCTTTCAGGTATCAGGCCATTTTGGCCTGAAAAATGTGATGCCTTCAGTGTGTAAATTGAAGCTCGGTGATCACTGGACTTTCCAGCAAGACAATAACACATCCAAGTTGTCCAAAATCTGGTTCAGGGATAGGTCGTGGAATGTCCTTAAATGGCCCTTTCAGTCCATCATTAAAATCCCATTGCAAACCTTTGTTGGGATTTCAAGGAAGCAGTGGCAGCACAGAAACCAAATAATGTCAATGAGCTGGAAGCTTTTGCTCATGAGAAATGTGTAAAAATTCTAATAGAGAGGTGTCTGAAGCCTGAGAACACTTACCTGAAACATTTATTTGCTGTTATTAAGGATAAAGGATGCTCCACAAATGACTGACTTTAGGGGTTGATTATTTCTGACATGACATTTGTGGAGAGAATTAGTTATTTTTTATTTTAAAATTGGGTAAACTGAACTCTTTGTTCTCAAAATCACTCAAGTGTGTATTAAAAACTTACTTCAACTGTTTACTGAGGTTTTAGTTGATGTGTTTTAATTCACATCACCAGAATGTATTGCTGGTCAGGGGGGTTGAATAATTTTGATTGCAACTGTACATGACATAACCAAATGATTTGTTATTTTAATATTTATTTATAAACTAAAAGATATGTGGCAAATTGCTGATTAGTTCAGTTTTGCCCCAATTGCTGAATGTTTTTTTTTAATTAGACGCTAATTCCATGACGGCTGTTTTTTTTATTATTTTTATTTTTTTTAATGAAAAAGCAGTTATAATGAACAAATGTTTATCATTCAGTTGACCTGAATGTGTCATAAATTAGCCTGTATCGCATTATTATGCAAAGTCCATCGCATTTACATTGCAAAATAAACAGAAATGTTTCCAATTAGTACGGCAAACTTTTTCATTCTCGGACACGTTGGCCAGCACCAAAATCTCTTAGCAGAAACTCATGGTCACGATTAGTGGTTCTCGCTCACAATGGGGTGCGTGGTAAGTTGTGCATGGATTGCGGAGAGTAGCATGAGCCTCCACATGCGGAGACTCTGCGGTGTCATGCACAACGAGCCACGTGATAAGATGCACGGATTGACTGTCTCAGAAGCGGAGGCAACTGAGACTTGTCCTCCGCCACCCGGATTGAGGTGAGTAACCGCACCACCACAAGGACCTAACCTCACAAATGTGAATCTTGTGAGAATTTTGCAGAACAACGTGTAGTTACACAATATGTACATTGTATTTTATGTATTTTAATGTTGGTACATAGTAGTTAAAATCACCTAAAACAAAGTGGGACCCAAATATGTTATTTTACTATGTTACTGTAGGCTTTACTTTAGCTTTCATCCAGCTATCCATATAATTCGATAAAAAACAGGCAACTAAAAGATGCTCACTAATTTTACTGCCAACATGACAATATATTTGTTGTTTTGTTCCATAGGTATTACCTTCGCTATCTGCCAGCCCTGCACAGCCTCTTCACTAGATGTCATATCCTCCACCTTCTGTAGTTTGTCCCGCCACTCATGCAGCTTGCAGCTAAACTCCTGTAGGTCCTGCTCCAGCTGTGTGGCTAAACTGTTGAATTCCTGCTCCGAGTTTGCCATCTGACCCAGAACCCCCTCCAGACCGGAGCACACATGTTTGGCTCCTCGTTCCCACTGTTCCCAGGCCGACAGCAGCCCTGCTTCCTCTCGCTCCAGAACCTCACAGCCCATCGTGGACGTTTGGTCGCGTGTGGCAGCACCACAACGCTGCACACGGGACAGGCGCTCGCGTCCTTGCTTCTTGGAGTCTAACAGCGCCTAGAGCAGAATAATTGGAGATGAGATAACTTCCAATATTAAAGAGGAAGGTCACGCATTCTTATGCTGCAAATGGCTGAAAAACTTACCCTGACTTTGGAGAGTTTCCTCTGAACAGAAGCAGCATCTCCACACATGTCTGACCAGCGCTGAAGCTCTTCTTTAGCCGAGGTGAGCCAGTCGTTGAGTTCACGCACTGACTCCACGTACTGCTCGTGCTCTTTGACGATCTCTTTCATCTGTTGTACTTTACTCTATAACACAGGATAGTACATGTCATTGATACTGACACACTCTGGTCCATATTGAGTATATTTGGCAGGTAAGCGCTACACTATGGTCCTGTCCCAAATGGGGCCATCAGACCACACTTTGATGCCATAGTGTTGTGAGGACTGTTGGGCGCAAGTACGGACTTTGCAAAAGTACTGACTTCGCATTGCAAGGGGTGCTTGTGAGAACCCTTTTGAATCATAAAATGACAAATGATTCTCTTTTTTTACATATATTTATATAAATTATAAGATTATTCCAGGTTCAATACAAGTTGAGCTCAATCGACAGCATTTGTGGCATAAAGTTGATTATCACAAAAATGTATTTCGAGCTATGGAAGGACCTTACAATGGAAGTGAATGGTGCCAATCCGTAAACATTAAAATACTTGCTGTTTTAAAAGTATATCCACAAGACGTAAACAATATTTGTGTTAACATGATTTTGGTGTGATAAAATCACTTACTAACCTTATCTGTGTAAAGTTATATTCAATATTACAACTTCGTTGCCATGACGATGTACTGCCGTAAACACTTTAATCCCGTAAACAACGATTTAAACAATTAAATAATACAGTTTTAACAGAAGAATTAATGTAAGTGCTTTTATAAAATCTTTATAAAGTCTTTAAACCCTCCAAAAATTGTCACCATTCACTTCCATTGTAAATGCCTCATTGAAAACTCAATTTTTGCTTTTTTTAAAGAAAAGGAGGGACGATTCAAAATTATTTTTTGTGGTAATCAGCATTTTAATGTCAAACACTTTACTTTATCTGAACAGTTAGATTGAGAATATATTGAAATTGACAATACATGACCTCTTACCCATAAAATTAAATCAAAATCAATTTAGATTGAACGCAATGATGCATAATGTATAATTAAACATATAATTAAAAGAATATTAAGAATTTCAGAATATTACATTTACTTATGCTGCATCTGCTATTAACTGTTACACTTCTATGTTCATCTAAGGCACTCAATCTCAAATGTATGCCATATTAAGTTATACCAAGAAAAAAAAATTACATTTAGATTTAAATTCTCTATATATATTTTGTACCTTAATGACTGATGTGATGTTGGTAAACTGGGAATTAAACTCAGCTTTTGGTCCCTCTGCAAAAGTCTGATCTCCTGTCTTCTCATACAGCTCTGTGGCTTTCTCGTTTAGAAGGGTCAGTGCTGATGAATGGACCTCCACATCTGCCTGAATGGCCCTCAGACGCTCCAGCAGTGAGGCCTTCTCCTTCAGTCCGGGCTGCTGAGGCAGAGCCACGCCCACTTCCTGTTCCACCATCTCCATCCACTGCTGTAGCTGAGTTTTACTCTCCAGAAAACTGTCCCACTGAGTTACGGTCCACTCTAAACGACTGCATCACACAGAAAAACAACATGATTACAATACTCATATTCATATACAGTACATTTTAGTCAAGCAACAGCAAAAACTGTGGTAATCAGTCAATATTTGATTTCTTATCTGAAGAAAGTCCAGATAACATTCATAAAAAATTCTGTGTTACAACATAACCTTTATATTTTACTTCTCCTCATTAGTAACCAGTCCATTTTCTTCAGGTTGCAAGCTAAACAGTAGGTTATGTATATGAGCCTACCTGTGACAGCTCATGGCGGTCATGAGGATGTTTGCCCAGGAATCCTTCAGACTCTTGAGCTGAGAGCGAACGACTTCCTGTTTATCTCGACTGCAGTTCTTCAGTACCTGCTCTCCTTTCCCTACTGACATATTGAGCTTTACTTCTCCCTCACCCTTCATCAGCAAGATGTCCTGAAGCATCACACACACAAAACAAATGCATTAATACAGCATAAGAGTAAAGGAAATACCAGGGTTTGCAAGGCAAAAAAAAAAAAAAAAGTGTTTACGTTGCAGGTAAATTATAGAGAAGGCGCACAAGACCTCTGAAGATGTCCTGTGGTATCTGGCACCAAGACGTTAGCAGCAGATCCTTTAAGTCCTGTAAGTTGCGAGGTGGGGCCTCCAAGGATCAGACTTGTTGGTCCAGCACATCCCATAGATACTCAATCGGATTGAGATCTGGGGAATTTGGAGTCCAAGTCAACACCTTGAACTCTCTGTCATGTTCCTCAAACAATTCCTAAACAATTTTTGCAGTGTGGCAGGAGCATTATCCTGCTGAAAGAGGCCACTGCCATCAGGGAATACCACTGCCATGAAGGGGTGTACCTGGTCTGCAACAATCTTTAGGTAGGTGGTACGTGTCAAAGTAACATCCACATGAATGTCAGGACTCAAGGTTTCCCAGTAGAACATTGCCCAGAGCATCACACTGCCTCCTCCAGCCTTCCTTCTTCCCATGGTCCATCTCGTTGCCATCTCTTCCCCGGGTAAATGACACACACACACCCGGCCGTCCACATTATCTAAAAGAAAACGTGATTCATCAGACCAGGCCACCTTCTTCCATTGCTCCATAGTCCAGTTCTGACGCTCACATGCCCATTGTATGCGCTGTCATCGGTGGACAGGGGTCAGCATGGGTATTCTGACATGTCTGCAGCTACATAGCCTCATACACAGCAAGCTGCAATACTGTGTGTTCTGACACCTTTCTATCATGGCCAGCATTAAGTTTTTCAGCAGTTTGCGCTACAGTAGCTCTTCTGTGGGATCAGACCAGACAGGCTATAGCCTTCGCTCCCCATGCGCATCAATGAGCCTTGGGTGCCAATGACCCTGTCGCCGGTTCACCGGTTGTCCTTCCTTGGACCACTTTTGGTAGGTACTAACCACTGCATACTGGGATCACCCCACAAAACCTGTTGTTTTGGAGATGCTCTGACCCAGTCGTCTAGCCATCACAATTTGGTCCTTGTCAATGTCGCTCAGATCCTTACGCTTGCCCATTTTTCCTGCTTCCAACACATAATATTCAAGAACTGACTGTTCACTTGCTGCCTAATATATCCCACCCCTAGACAGGTGCCATTGTAACGAGATAATAAATGTTATTCACTTCATCTGTCAGTGGTTATAATGTTGTGGCTGATCAGTGTATATACAGTTTAAGTCAGAAGTTTACATACACTTAGGTTGAAGTCATTAAAGTCATTTTTTTACCACTCCACAGATTTCATATTAGCAAATAGGGCTGAGCGATATGTCTTCAAAATTTATATCTGGATATTTTTCAGCCTATTGATAATATTCTATATATATCTCGATAATTATGCATTTGCTCTAAAATGGCTAAAAAAAAAAAGTGTTTCGTTTTTTTGTTTTGTTTTTTATCAGAGGAACCAACATTTCATCCAAACTGTGATTGAAGCCAAATAGGTTAAATATTTTAAAGGTATTAAACAAAAATCTAATAATTACATTTTCATTAAATAAACACGAGTATGAAATTCAATCATTTTCATTGATATCACTTTAGATTTATATTTCATTTAAAATTATATATAGTAGCTTAATAAAAACATTATTTAAAATATCCTTCAAATACTTTTACTAATACATTTTGTGAATAAACAAGGAGTACAAAGCTACTTCACTGACTTATCTTTGAAACCCCAGCTGAACATTGCATAATACTAAATTATTACTGTGGGACACATCAGATTGATTATTATAATATAATGTTTAATTATAATTATTATTCTGATTATTAGATTTGCATTATACAGAAGTAATACATTTCTGTCCTATTTACTTCATCTTCACCTGGGGGCTTTTATTTTGACACTGAAAGTGCTGTCGTATTTACTTCAACTTCACAAGGAGCTTTTATTTCAACACAGAAAAGGCAATGTGAAATTGACAGTTTACAATGTTCAGCATTTCCTAAACGTTGTAATCTCCTCATCTATTATTCTGTGCCGCATTTGCAGATTTGTATAATAACTTGTAACTGTTACTAATGTTTGAATTGCGCGAATGATTGTACCTGCATTACTTTGATTTCACAATGCACGTGAACTGATCTGAGAGCACCGCCATGCACGTGCAAACAGATCAGCGTGTCTGGAGGTGTACCTGTGGATGTATTTTAAGGCCTACTTTCAAACTCAAAGCCTCTTTGCTTGACATCATGGGAAAATCTAAATAAATCAGCCAAGACTTCAGAAAAGAAATTGTGGACCTCCACAAGTCCGGTTCATCCTTGGGAGCAATTTCCAAATGCCTGAAGTTACCACGTTCATCTGTACAATCAATAGTACACAAGTATATACACCATGGGCCCACGCAGCCATCGTATCGCTCAAGAAGGAGATACATTCTGTCTCCTAGAGATGAATGTATTTTGGTGCAAAAAGTGCAACTCAATCCCAGAACAACAGCAAAGGACCTTCTGAAGATGCTAGAGGAGTGAGGTAGACAAGTATTTATAACCACAGTAAAACGAGTCCTATATCGACATAACCTGAAAGGCTGCTCAGCAAGGAAGAAGCCGCTTCTCCAAAACCACCATAAAAAAGCCAGACTACAGTTTGCAAGTGCACATGGAGACAAAGATCTTACTTTTTGAAGAAATGTCCTCTGGTCTGATGAAAAGAAAATTTAACTGTTTGGCCATAATGACCATCGTTATGTTCGGAGGAAAAAAGGTGAGGCTTGCAAGCCGAAGAACACCATCCCAACCGTGAAGCATGGGGGTGGCAGCATCATCAGTGGGGGTGCTTTGCTGCAGGAGGGACTGGTGCACTTCACAAAATAGATGGCATCATGAGGAAGGAAAATTGTGTGGATATATTGAAGCAAAATCTCAAGACATCAGCCAGGAAGTTAAAGCTCGGTCGCAAATGGGTCTTCCAAATGGACAATGACCCTAAGCATACCTCCAAAGTTGTATGGACAACAAAGTCAAGGTATTGGAGTGGCCATCACAAAGCCCTGACCTCAATCCAACAGAAAATTTGTGGGCAGAACTGAAAAAGCGTGGCGAGGAAAGAGGCCTACAAACCTGACTCAGTTCCAGCAGTTCTGTCTGGAGGAATGGGCCAAAATTCCAGCAACTTATTGTGAGAAGCTTGTGGAAGGCTACCTAAAATATTTGACTTAAGTTAAACAATTTAAAGGCAATGCTACCAAATAATAACAAAGTGTATGTAAACTTCTGACCCACTGGGAATGTGATGAAAGAAATAAAAGCTGAAATAAATCATTCTCTCTACTATTATTCTGACATTTCACTTTCTTCTTTTTTTTTTTTCTCCTTTTTCTCCCGAATTTGGAATGCCCAATTCCCAATGTGCTCTAAGTCCTCCTGGTGGCATAGTGGCTCGCCTCAATCCAGGTGGCGGAGGACGAATCTCAGTTGCCTCCGCGTTTGAGACCATCAATCCGCGCATCTTATCAAGTGGCTTGTTGAATGCGTTACTGCGGAGACACAGCGCATGTGGAGGCTTCACGCTATTCTCCGCGGCATCCACGCACAACTCACCACACATTATAGCGACCACGAGGAGGTTACCCCATGTGACTCTACCCTCCCTAGCAACCGGGCCAATTTGGTTGCTTAGGAGACCTGGCTGGAGTCACTCAGCACACCCTGGATTTGAACTTGTGACTCCATGTGTGGCAGTCAGCATCTTAACTCGCTGAGCTACCCAGGTCCCCAACATTTTACATTCTTAAAATAAAGTAGTGATCCTAACTGACCTAAGACTGAGTTTAAATGTATTTGGCTAAGGTGTATGTAAACTTCTGACTTCAACTGTATATATATATATATATATATATATATATATATATATATATATATATATATTGTGCTGTCATTCGATTAAAACTTTTAATCACGATTAGTTAATCGCATAGTTAATTGCGATTAATCACAGATTTTGAAAGTGCTGAAATTTTACCCTATCTACTTCTTTTCCTGTCAAAATGCATTTATTTCCTTCTTAGGAAAGAAAACAAAACAGTATGTAAAAATGATGCTTTATTAACATTTTACAAACAAAGCCTTCCACAGTATAAATATAGAAATGCACTGAAATATCACCAATTCAAGTAACATTAAACGTTTCCCTACGTGGGAAAAAAAGTCTACGTGGGAGTTTGATTAATTGAAAGAACTAGCCCCTCCATAGGTTGCATATTTATTGCCATGGACATTAAATCTCTTAAACTCTAATCATCCACAATATTAATCGGACATCAGACCGTGGCTATCCGCTTTGCTACAGCAATCGTGGAGCCGCATTCACGATTTGGGTCAGTGCCAGCATCAAGCACCGCTGGGCTTATTTTGTACAACAAATAGCGTTAAGAGGTCCTTTACACATCACTTGATCATCGACACGGAATCGCTGTTGTGTAAGTTTGTGTGTGTTGTGGTGTGTGTGATGACCCCAGGTGGACACAACTCACACGGAGCTGAATAAAATGTCAGAATCTAATGTCAAACCAGTAAATGCTTTAATCACAAATTAGAAAAATGAACACTTTAAATGTTTTAAATGAATCACATGTGTTAACATGTTAACTTTGACAGAGTTGTACAACACAAGCCCAGATGGGACTTGTGACATAAGGCACTATTTGATTACCACAGGAGCACGTCAAGTCTTAACTATCACGAAAATTCAGAATGAGACATTCTGTGCTTTTCATATGGAGTTCAAAGCAGTGCTTGATGCTGGCGTTGATGCGAATCGTGAATGTGGCTGCATGATTGCTGTAGCAAAGCGTTTGGCAGGGTCTGTGGAGAATGAGAGTTTAAGACATTTAATGTTCATTGCAATGAAAATGCAACCTATGGTTGCATAAATCTTTCAATTTGTCAAACTCCCACTTAGACTTTGCGAAACGTTTAATGTTACTTGAATTGGTGCTATTTTAGTGCATTTCTGTCTTTATACTGTGGAAGGCTTTGTTTGTAAAATGTTAATAAATCATTGTTTTGTTTTCTTTCTGAGATTGAAATAAGTGTATTTTGACAGGAAAATTTTTGTACTTTTAAATTCTACAATTAATCGGCATTAACTATGAAAAATTAAAAAAAAGAATGTAAATAGAATTCAGAATGCAAATAGTACAATGTTGGGTATTCTGTGAGTCAGTGGGACATTTTACAACTTTAACCTTAAGCTCCATTAAGAAAAATAGTATAAAGTTTATAAAAACAAAAATAGAAGTCAAAAAAGATTTAAATTATCTAAAAAAAAAAAAACTAAAACATTTTTTGAGTCTGTATGTTAAATGGTTAGATTGCAACCACTGCATCAATGAATATTACTCAAAGCCTAATGTAATAAAAGTCATATTTATAAATGGTTATATTGGGGGTATGGCTGTGTTTACCAACCTGCACCAGTCCCAGTCTCTTCTCCAGAGTCTCTTTATTCCCACTGGTGCTGTTGAGTGCAGTTAGTCGTTCCTGTACTCCACTGAGCCAGACCCATGTGTTTTGCAACGTCTCCTCAAAGTTCTTCTGCTCCTGCAGGCTCAGTTGACATATGCGCAGTCTCTCTCTCACCGCCTTGAGAAGTGCCTGATGCTGCAACTGCAGCTGCGCAGATGCCTGCACCTCTGCCCCACTGCCATGACCTTCTTCACTCAGAGCTTGAGCTTCCTGACACAAACTCTCAAACGAGTCTCTGCAGGATAGGAAGAGAAAAATCACTGATAATCTAAAAGACAATATTTTGCATAAAGAAAATGAAGCCTTATTAAGAACCATCAAATTTTTCTTTTTTTTTTTCTTTTTTTGCAATGTGACATTATTTGCATTACAATTAAGCACTTTATTCCTTTGAAATTCTCATTACTATACATGGAAGAAATTCCTATTCTTATTAATAGGGGAAAATTACGCAATTATTTTTATTTAGACCAGCAAAAATTAAAAGGGAGTGTAATTTAATACAATTTAGAGAGAAAAAAACAATATATATATATATATATATATATATATATATATATATATATATATATATATATATATATATATATATAATTGTTTTCTCTCAAAAAAAAATTTTCTCTCCAAATATGTTTTACTTAAATTTCTTTCTCTCTCTCACACACACACAGTCTTTTCACTCATTCTGTCTTACGTTGTCAATCAGTGATTTGTTTTACATTTCATTTGGAACTGGTATAGAGTTTTGTTTGATGTTCAGTTTTCAGTTGCGACAAGACTTAATTTTTCATGTCAAATGCACTAAAGAGGACTTTGTGGTTAAAGTTCAATAAAAAAGAAGCATTCTTAAATCGGAATTATATGCTTTCTTCTACTGTTATATCAGTAATGAAATTCAGTTGGTCTAATTAAAATGAAGATTTTTGATATTATAAGTATGATTTACAAACTGTACATTTGGGTGTCCAGCTATACGTACAACCCACATTGCACAAATGCCTGTTTTCCACATTCTATATGTATCACTTGATATAAAAACTAAAATAAAAACTAAATGGAATGAAAAACTCAAACTAAACTATAAAATATTTGAAAACTAAAACTAAACTAAAACTAACAAACAAAATGAAAACTAAACCAAATTAGAGCGAAAAATGTCAAACTAAATAGAAATAAAAACTAAATTAAAAATGTATAACTATTATAACCTTGGTGCAAAAGTGGTGCAACTGTTTAGCGAATTCGCACATACTGTAGTTTTAGCAAAATAGCACAGTGTTAATCTACCCATTCAGTGGCTTCTTAGATTTACTGACACAAGATCACTTATATAACATATTCTGACCTCTCTTTAAGCACTTCATGTTGGAACTCCTCCACGCGCTCCAGCACAGCTTTCTCCTGGTCATTGTGTCTCCCCTCGGGCAGCTCTGTGCTCAGCCTCACATCCATCCTCTCCAACCAGCGGGTCAGCCTCTGCAGACAGCTCTCAAAGCTACAGAGACACAGCCCAGTTTAATTTAGAGCATTTTGGGCCAAATAACATTTGATTGATCATTCTTTTGAAGAACAGAGTGCGCATTCTCTCCTCCACAGCAAAGCTGTTTATCCCCAGGAGTTGTTTCAAACAATCTGCCGCTCTAATATTTAACCCAGCATGCAGCGTGGTGAATAGGGTGTTAAGTTCGCACCTGCTGAGCAGACTGGCGCTCTCCTCCAGGTTTTGCTGATTCTGTTTACACTGCTCCACGTATCTGTCCCAGTCCTGCTGGATAGACGAGAGGTTCTGCTGCACCTGTCCTGCACTGGCTTTGGGAAGATGTAGAAGAAGCTTTTCTCCCTCCGTACACACTTGTGTTAGACGGCTGTCTCCATCATCCACCCGCTCCAGAGCGCCCTGATGGAGAAATGACTCCACAATTAAAAGGACAGTTCACCCAAAAATGAAAATTCTGTCATTATTTACTCACCCTAATGTTGTTCAAAACCCCTATGGGGCCGTTCAAACCAAACTAAAAAAGTTAGATGCAGCGCAATAAATATAACAGAATGCAGTATAACAAGATGCGTTTTTAAAAGCTTAAGTTCTTTTTAATTTGACACAATGTCCAAACAATGTGGCGCTCCTGTGAAAGATGCTGAAAAACATCAAAATGCAGTGCATCGGTCAAAAACGTCCACCTAGCACATGTTTCCATAGACAAACAATTGAAAATAGCTCAGATGGAAACAAAAACACGTTCAAGTTTTTTCTTCAAAAACACTGCCCATTTGACTTTTTCCAAAAGGAGATGTTTGGCAAAATGACACAGCCTCAGTCACCATTCACTTTCACTGAACAAACAAAATATGCAATGAAAGTGAAAGGTGACTGAAACTAACAATAGAGAGTCATACGGGTTTTGAATGACATGAGGGTGAGTAAATGATGACAGAATTTAAATTTTTGTGTGAAATATTCCTTTAAAGGTGCACTCTGTAATTTTTTTCTTATTACAAGAACTTTTACTTCCAAAGAAATTAATAGTAAATTTGAAACATATTTATTAAATCATGAGCACCACTGAAATGAAGACTCCAGTCATATCAGTAACCTTATAAAAGCTGTTTTACTCTACATGGAGAGCGTCCCCTCATGGGGGCTGCCAAGCACGATACCAATTTTTTCTCTCCCGATCCAATTCCTGAACTCTCTATATCGGCTGATACGATCCCAATCCAATACTAGTATTGTACAGTATTTTCCTTAATCAGTTTAGAATATTTATACCTCACTGTGTGAGAGTGAACAAGCCTCTAACTATACATTATAAAAATAATACTTAAGCTGGATGCAACTTAATAACTCTCAAGCTTTTATTTTGGCAGAACACTCCAGGAAGACTTCTGAGTGTTTGTTTGTAGGATAGTTCACAGTATTTTATTCACTTTTCATTCAAATTCTGGTGAAATGCTCCTCTGGTGCCATTCTCAAAGGATGTTTGAAGCGAACCGAACTATCAAGCATCTATCCACAGTTTTCCTGAGCAACCACTGGGCGGCGCCATGATCATTCTAACTACTTGTTTCCTGTTTCTGGTCTTGAGACGCAATGTAAAACTAACCGAAATGAGCGATCCAGCCAGAGAACAACCATTTAAGTGTTATTTGGGGTAAAAATTTATTTCAACTTGTGCAGTTTTTGGCTGTCATAGCAACTAAAGTAGTTAATGATATCAACATAACGAACCTCGGACCATCACTTCATGTCATCTACATACTCAGGTGGGTAACTGTCAAAGAAAAAAACGGTCATCTCGGCTCTGTGAAGTATCGGCGCTTTAGAGCCATGTTTTTTTACCATTTCTACAAATGTAATACTTTACCTGCTAAGAATAGTGTGCAGGTGAAAACACTGGAGACCGGAAATTGAAAACAGGCAAATCGTGGAACACTTCTGCGTTCAGGAAAAAGGTGGATATCTGAGATGTTGTTCAGGTGGAGCGCTCACATATTGCACACCGCTCTGAAAGCTAAAAATAGCAGCACATCACGAGCACAGTACATGTTATGTGTGTTCCAACAGAACAGCACTCATTCAGATTTAAGAGCATTTTTAATAAAATGCACGAGTCATATGGATTACTGTAAAGCTGCTTTTAAGGTTATTTTATGTCAATTTTTGAGCTTGACGTTGACGGTAATGACTGCATTTGAATGATGCTGCATCCAGCGGTCCAAGATGACATAAACAAACAAAAAAATTACTGAATGCACCTTTAAGTGAACTAAAAAAACACTAATAACCTAATGTGGTGGCAGATTTTTTTATTGCAGTTTTTTTTTTTTCTCCCCTTTTCTCCCCAAATTGGAATGCCCAATTCCCAATGCACTCTATGTCCTCATGGTGGCGTAGTGACTCGCCTCAACCCGGGTGGCGGAGGATGAATCTCAGTTGCCTCCGCGACTAAGACAGTCAATCCGTGCATCTTATCACGTGGCTTGTTGAGCATGTTACCTCGGAGACCTAGCGCGTGTGGAGGCTCACACTATTCTCTGCGGCATCCACGCACAACTCACCACGCGCTCTACCGAGAGCGAGAACCACATTACAGCGACTACGGGGAGGTTAACCCAACGTGACTCTACCCACCCTAGCAACCGGGCCAAAGTAATATAACTTAAAACTACGATGTTATGAAAGAGGATATACCTTTAGTTTTTGTAATTTGCGTTCTACTACACTCATGTCACCAGAATGATTAGAGCATTCTCTCACGATATCTTTCTGTCCAGAGAGCCATGTATGAAACTCCTTTACAAGATCTGAAAAGACATGAAGACAAAGATGGTTAAACTTATGTGTCAACTGTCACTCAATATGTTGTGCATAAATCAAAGTAAAGTGTAAGTTCTATAAAGAAATGTGTGATACTGAGTTCTGACCATTGAAGTGTTGCTGGAGGCCGTGCTGCATGGATGCAAGCTTTTTAACACAGAGCTGATTGACTGTTTCATATTTCTTGATGAGATCAGTCAGAGATGAACCCAGACCAGCAAGTTCCTCTGATGGGTATTTTCTGCAGAGTGTGTTCAGACTTTCCCGGGCTGAGTCAATACTTGTCTGCTGGTTCTGGAGTTCTTTCTGGATCTCCTAAAAACATAGAGAAAAACAGAGAGAGTAGATGGGGTGGTATGATTAGGAAATGACCCAGATTTGAAGTCGGGTTGCCTACACAAAAGTGGCACCATGCAATGCCAGCCCACATATCGCACATAATTGTTTGTTTAAAGGGGCTATATTCAACACTTTTGTAGCAGTTTAATATTTTCTTCCCTTCTCGTCCACTTAAAATGTTAGTCAAGTTTTCTTGCAACAAATACAGTTGTAATTACATTTTACATGGACAATTTTTTTAGAATTATTTATTTATTTTTATCCCCTTTTCTCCCCAATTTGGCATGCCCAATTCCCACTGCTTACTAGGTCCTCGTGGTGTCACGGTTACTCACCTCAATCCAGGTGGCGGAGGACAAGTCACAGTTGTCTCCTCTTCTGAGACAGTCAGCCCACGCATCTTGTCACGTGGCTCGCTGTGTATGAAATCGCGGAGACTCATAGCATGTCATAGGCTCATGCTATTCTCCGCAATCCACACACAACTTACCACGTGCCCCATTGAGAGCGGGAACCACTAATCACAACCATGAGGAGGTTACCCCATGTGACTCTACCCTCCCTAGCAACCAGGCCAATTTGGTTGCTAAGGAGACCTGGCTGGAGTCACTCAGCACACCCTGGATTCTAACTCATGACTCCAGGGGTGGTGGTCAGCGTCTTTACTCACTGAGCTATCCAGGCCCCCTAATTTTTTAGAATTAAACAAGCTGAATTTTTTACTGCTGTACCTTTAAGGCTACTACATGTAAATGAGCTCTGTTATGATTATCTAACTTCTGCGTACCTGTGTAGTTCACATCATTATTCATAAGGCAAGCCAAGTTGCTGAATACTGAATAATTATTATTATTGTATTATCGTTGATATGTAAATGTGGGTGGTCACATGTTAATAAGCTCATGGTTGTGAAGTCCTAACCATGAGGATTTCTGACAATCAACAATATTTAGAGCTTAGTTTCCATAAATGTTCTGGACAGTCTGGGTAGGGAGCTTTGCCAAAGACTGTTTAGCCCAAGACAGAGCACTTGTATTAAAATGTATGGGAGAAATTGGAACTGCCAATATGGCCGACGTAGAAAAAGAAGTCCTGCCTTACAGGTAAAAGAACCAATCACCTTTTAGAGTCAACTCGAGAACGCGCATTCCCATTAGCTGGCCAGCCTGAAAAATAGATCTGAGCTAAAGAAGCACAATTTATAATACAATTTTTGTCAGACTTTACTGCTGATTTGAAATATGTTCTTTGATCATAATCTTGACCAACCGTTTTGGAGATTTCAGTCTTTTCCCATTCAAGTACGTAGAAGCTGTACTTTTATGCCACTTGTATCCATAGAAAATAGCTGCCCGGGAGCGTTCCAAAGATGGCCACTGAGTAGACTGACTTGCCTTACAAAGGACTTTGGCTTTGCATTGTGAACAGTAAAGTATTGTATGTGTACATAGGACAGTACATTGAACTCCTTTTGTAAAAGAGCAAGAAAAGTCTTGTTTTTCATGATATGACCCGTTTTTTTGGTGGGGGGGGGGGGTTTCCCCTTTTCTCCCAATTTGGAATGCCCAATTCCCCAATGCGCTCTAAGTCCTCGTGGTCGCATAGTGATTCGCCTCAGTCCGGGTGGCGGAGGACGAATACCAGTTGCCTCAGCGTCTGAGACAGTCAACCCGCGCATCTTATCACGTGGCTTGTTGAGCGCGTTGCCATGGAGACATAGCGCATGTGGAGGCTTCACGCCATCCACCGCGGCAACCACGCTCAATTTACCATGCGCCCCACCAAGAACGAACCACATTATAGTGACCACGAGGAGGTTACCCCATGTGACTCTACCCTCCCTAGCAACCGGGCCAATTTGGTTGCTTAGGAGACCTGGCTGGAGTCACTCAGCACGCCCTGGGATTCGAACTAGCGAACTCCAGGGGTGGTAGCCAGCGTATTTTACCACTGAGCTACCCAGGCCCCCTCATGATATGACCCCTTAAAATTAAAGACACCACACTCTCTAAGATCTATTTATACCTTCACTCTACAGATTTCTTCTGGAGCTGTTCCACAGGGTGAATCCAGCAAAGATCTCTCCACATTCTTAAACCACTCAGACATTTGAGAGAGAAAGTCCTCAAGCTGTTTCTTCTGAGAGCAGAAATCTTGAAGGTTGCTCTTGGCTTGATCACATAACTCTTCAATGTTACCAATCTTCCTTCTGAGGTCCGTCTCCATGACCTGTAACAATTTCAAAAGTTTGCAGATGGCATACAGATTATGCAACCAATTGACAAATCAAAGAGCTGAACAATAAATAGAAGATCATCTCTGGTTTTAAGAAAATCTGAAAACGCTCAGCCATACCTGTAGTTTAGTAGGGGTGTCCTGGCCACCACCAAGTTGTTTCAGCTCTGATACTTTCTCTTGTAGAGCATCTATCCTCTTTTCTTTCAGCCTGACATCCACCTTCACAGAAAAAGAAGAAAAATCTACATTAGACATCTAGGTACTCTGTTCTGATAACATTAAATTACTAAAGTGATAGATTTAATGCCCAGGTACATTTCACCCCAAAATGAAAATAAATTATTTTCATGACAATTAAGCACATTTCCCCCCTAAATTCTTTTCACCGTATTGCATCCAGATATTTAACTTTAAGTATGTTTGTAATTCCTGTTATTCTCTGGGATTATTCTCATTGCAGTTATACAGTAATTTTTACTGTATTACAGAAATAAATATTGTAATGCTTTTTATTGAAATCAACAAAAGATAAAAGCAGAACAACAAATATTCTCAAATTTAAATAATGTATCCTTTTTTTTTTTTGCTGCATTGCATTGCATTGCAGTAAAGAAAATTGGGGGTAAAATGTGCTTAACTGTCATGAACAATGCATAAAAATCTTAATGGTCCTAAAAATAGGCTTTTTTTTTTTAAACGTAAAATGTAATTATTTCTTTCTTTTGATTTTGGGATGAAATATGACCCAACAGATTTCATTAGATACACCCATTAACCTCTTCAACTCTGGAGCATTTTTGGGCTGCTGCCTGCAATTTTTCACAATCAAATTTAAAAGCTCACCATTTACAAATACTGTGGACTAATTGCCAAAAATTGGTCTAATTTTTTTCAGAATCCCCCCAAATTAAAAAAAAAAGAGACTCCAATTATTCATAAATAATACTGTATATGTTTACAATCTTATGATGAATAGAATTAGTTTTTAATGTCCTAAAAACAATAAATGGTTCTGTTCACTCTATCTCCCTCCAAAAAGTCTTATTTTATTCCACTAGATGGCAGCAAGTACTAGAAAAAAGATTTTTTCCTCTATCACCTTCTGTCATAAAATGGCAATCTGAAATGTAGGTGGCGCTCTAACGCATTTTAGCCCTCACAGATGTGATTGTCCATAGACATTCAGTCTTATTTTCAGTTCATGCACCACCCCCGTTGTTTCATCGAATATCTCGGCCTCTGAGTGGACTAGAAGCTCAATCTAGGTGTCATTAGAAAGCTGAGATCCTCCCCTGATGTATAACATTTTATATATATTTTTACAGCATATTTTGTTCTGGACATCTAAGATATAACATTGGATTATTCACACAAGCAAGCTCACAGACAAGTACAAAATGGCTAATTTTTTTTAGAAGGTGCACTCATGTTATTTAAAGTGGCTTATAATCAGATTTATATTCACAGATTTTATTCACGCAGTTTATCGATACTGAGAATTACTGTAATGGCTCTAGAAAATTGATACCACAAAATTCATACACATTCGATCTTTTTATGTGATGACAACATCATGCAGGCTGCCTGTTGAGTGCCATGGGTCAAAACTGCAGTTGTTAATATTATGCCGATTATTTATTTTCTTGCGGGCCCGTGGGTGGTTAAAGGGTTTAAGACTTTTATATTCATAGTAATATTTGTACCACATAACCACTAGGTGGCGCTGATTTGCGACGCAAATGTTTCAGGCCTTATTTTGTTCTTTTATTTAGAAGTAATTGTTATCTCTGAAAACGATACCCCATATGCCTGACAAATGTTATCGGAGACTTGAACATTTTAAGGGTAAACTTTTTTCGTGACATAGCTCCCCTTTTTAGACCCACCAGTGGGACAGCAGAGTTTAAGACAATTTGGAACATGCCTTGACTTCAGAGAGTTTGCTTTCTGTTTTTTGGCTGTCGTTGAAGTTATTAAGTCCATCTGTAAGGTCCACAATGGAGCTGTTGGACCAGCTTTCAATCTCAGCGCTGATTTCATAGATGTCTTCCCACAAAGCAGAGCTCCGACTGAGACTTTCCAGATTGCCCTCGATTTTCTCTGACACCTACGTGTTGATAGGAAGCAGACTGGCTGTTAGTTAGTGACGATACAAGATTTTGATGTGATGATATGAGACTCAACAATTGGCCTTCTGACAAACTCACATCCAGCCATTGGTCCACGGTGGCATCCATTTCTGTTTTCACAATCTGGGCGTCACAATCAGGTATTCTGTTTAATTCACTTAGTAGCTTCTTGCCTTTGCTAGAGAATTTCTCGAGCACATCCTGGTTAGTGGACATCTCGGCTTTAACAGCTTCATGCTACAGAAAGGAAGAACATCAGAACTAAATCAGACCTAACCCTAACCCTAATTCAATCTGAAAATATATGAAGAGTTTTTTAGACAGACTTCCAAAAAGGAGTGACCAAAGATATAAAATGTTATCTTAGGTGGCAAGGGTTAACTTTTGGTGGGAAGACAATTTGTATTCTCCCCATTGACGGTCAGTATTTACCTTTAACAGCGATCTCCGGGTGTCCTCTTGGTCTTTTACAACAGCTTTAATGTCAGCTATAGCATCAGCACTTTCCAATATTGTGTTTATTGAAGACTTCAGACTTTGATAGTCTTTCATGAGTTCTACCAAAGCACTGCTCTGCTCTTGCCTGGAACACAATCATGCAATATCGTCAGCTATACATTAAAAACAGATTTCAATGTGCCAAGCACCTTTGCATATTTTACACCTAACCCTAACCGTAAATATGGAAAATAATAGCTAAAATCTATGATATATGTTCAAACAGTGGTTCTCTAATGTTTCACCACAAGTACTATGTCTGATCAAATCATACAATCCAAACACTCCCCAGTCACCATCTCACAAAAGTCATGGAATAAATCTTCATGACTGATTTGAATTATTAAAAAAAAATTATTTGTACATTTAATTTAATTCAGACAGTTAAGTTGCAAACACATTAAAGATGCAAATAGATATAAATAGAAATCAGATATAAAATAAAAGGATTTTTAAACGTTTAATATTTTTAGTATTTTAAATATTTAATATCAGTATTTAATATTTTAATAATTATTTTATAACATTTTAATACTTGCTTATTGTTTTGATTTAACTAGTATTTAATATTGTTTAGCATTTTACAATTAAAACTTGGGTGCACTACCACCATTTTAATTCAATGTGCAAGAACAATTTCTTTACTCTTTACTATTTAATTTACTTTCACTTTTTATTCTTCTTTATTATTATTTTTCCAACAGCCTGCTCCTGGAGACCCACCTTTCAGTGATGAGTCTTTTTGTGTCTTCCCAGGTGGTTTGAAGCAGGTTTATCTCTCTCAATACTTCACTACCCAGCTCTGCATCTCTCTGTGCCAGCTGTTGACCTTTATCTCTGAGCCACTGTTCTTCATGCTGGTGGGACTGAAGCTCATCCTCCAACTGATTGAAAAACCGAAGTCTACAAACATCAAAAAGAGGCCATATGATATAATATGATACTGAAACATTTGGATTGATTATGGTTTTTATTATCATAGTTTTGGTTTTCAGGTATAATTACTACAGTTCACTATGAATATCATGTTTAAAATATGGTTACTGTAGTAAAACCATACTGCTTCAGAAGACATTGATTTAACCACTGGAGCCTTTATGTGCTTTTTTGAGCTTCAAAGTTTTGGACCCTGTTGACTTGCATTGTATGGACCTACAGAACTGAGATATTCTACTAAAAATCTTTGTTTGTCTTCAGCAGAAGAAAGAAAGTCATACACATCTGGCATGGCATATGGGTGAGTAAATTATGAGAACTTTCATTTTTGGGTGGACTATTATATTAACTGTCATAAGGAATGGATAAATCTATTGTGAGGGAACCCAAAATAATTGCAAGGGAATTGCGAGAAACTTTTTTAGAAAATAATTTTCCTTCCCTGTCCAAATATCACCAAACAAACACTTTAGCAAAACTAAAACATCAGTGCATTTCGTCATACTTTTTGAGCAAGCTAAAAGACGGTTCGCCTAGTAAGTATGAATTAGCTTTAAGTTGGTCTTTTCAGCAGGGAACATATTGAAATAACAGTGCAATCTATACCTCTGCTGTAGAGTAAGAACATTGGGCTCTTTCAGGCCCTGTTGATCAGCCTTCTCCTCAATGTCCTCCACCGTTTTGAGCAGCTGCTCTTTGCGTTGTCTGAATGAGCTCCAGAGAGCACCCAAAGCTTCCGCCTCACTCTGCTTCGAGCCCAGCAAGTTCCTCACGGCATCGAGCTCCACACTCAACGAATCAGCCATTGAGCGGCAGGAGGCGCGAGCTTCTTTCCCGTTGATCAGGTGGAGGTGAGCTTTACAGAGGCTGCCGTCCAGGTTCACGGCGAGCATCTCAAGGCGACTGATGTCTGGAACGATGGCTTCCAGATCTCGCTGCAGCTCATCCACCCGGCTCTTGTCCCAGCTCCCAGCGCTCTCCACGGTCTGTCTGAGGCCTTGAAGAACATCAGCCGCCACCCTGTGGGTGTGTAAGAAGGCCTCGAGCTTTTCCAGGCTCTCACCACGTAGTTCAACCAGCTGATGGGCCTCCAGGTACGGCTGCAAGGAGCTCTCCCATCTTCCCTGAAGCTGCTGGACCTCAGCGAGCTCACAAACGTCACATAAGGCCTTAGTTTGCTGCTGAAGACTCTGTCTTTCAACGCTTTGTTTTTGCAGAGCCTCTCTCCTCTCCTGCCACGAATGAAAAGGGGCTGATTGTAAAACAGGACTGCTTTATGCCACAAACACTCTTAAAATAAAGATTCATCAATGGTTCTTTGCAGTTCCTGAAGAACCATTTTAAGAAAATGTTTTGGCTGTATAGCGATCTTGAGTTGACCTATATTATTCATTGGATATTTAACTTTATTTTTGTGTAGTGTCTAAAAGTGGTCAACAATTCACCTTTACATCATTGGAGGAAGGCTGCAGATCAGTGACATCAACATGAGAAAATGAGTGTAAAGAGGAAAGGAGAGATTCTGCCCATTTGAAGAACTTCTGTAGGGCCTGATCAAACTCTTCCACTTGAGTTAGATGATTCTGAAGCACTTGGATTCTGTGACAATGAGACATATATTCATTTAAGTGCTATGTGCTTCATTTAAGACTCGCTGTGTATTACAGGATTAGAGATGTTAAAGAGATTTTGCTTATGCTTCATATGACTGACCTGTGAGGTATAGCTGTGGTCTGACAGCTCCATTTTTTCTTGAGCAGTTCAAGGTCTTCTTTGAGGGTTTTCACCCGTTCGTCTGATGCCGTGGTGTAAAGAGTTGGCGTTTGGGCAACCAGCTTGTTGTAAACTGACTCCAGTGACTGAAGTTCACTCTGTAGATGCTATAAAAAGAACAAATTCATTAAAGCTCAGAATATTGGTTCATATTTGAGTACTAAATATATATATATATTTATTCAAAAAGAATGATTCACTCACAAATCAGAAATCATTTGTGGATTTCTGGACAAGGATTTTTATAAAAATCATTCAAATGCAGTAGACTCGCTAATGAAGCATTCAGATACATTTGTGAACCAGTTCGACTGATTCATTAAAAAACACTTTTCAAAAAGAATCATTCGCTCACAAATCAGACATCATTTGTAGATTTCTTGATAAGGATTTTATAAAAAGCATTCAAATGCACTAGATTCGCTAATGAAGCATTAAGATCGATTTGTGAACCATAAATATATATATATATTATATTAAAAAATAATGATTCACTCACAAATTAGATATTGTTGTGGATTACTGGATAAGGATTTTCATAAAAATCATTCAAATGCAGTAGATTCACTAATGAAGCATTCAGATCAATTTGTGAACCAATTCCACTGATTCATTAAGAAATAATTCAAAAAGAATGATTCACTCAAAAATCAGACATCATTTGCGGATTACTGGATAAGGATTTTATAAACATCTTTCACATGCAGTAGATTTGCAAATGAAGTATTCCGATCAATTTGTGAAGCAGTTCCACTGATTCATTGAAAAAAGATGATTCAAAAAGAATTATTCACTCACAAATCAGACATTTCTTTGGCTAGCGAGCAAGTTTTACTAAACCAAAGAACAATATTTAACCTATGAAATATTTTAGGGCAGAGCTTAATGAATGTACAGTATATTTCATGACTTTAAAGATTTTATTAATTTCCATTATATTTCTATGCCTGGAAAACACAATTTTAAACACAATGTCCATGACCATGGGAACCCTGTTAATTACTTTCAGTTCCAGCAGTTCTCCATCAAGCTTTAGTTTGTCGACAGGGAGGAACTGAGTATCAGAGCTGGATACAGATTCACATCGCTCCAGGCAAGACTTCAGGGCAGACCGATCCTTTTCGTATCTAAAAAAAAATACAAACTTTGAGCAAGAGATTCTAATAAAAATCTACTTTTAAAAAAGGATTAAGGTCTAATGGAAGGACTTGAAAGATGAATGCCTTAGGTGCACCAACAGTGCAAATAAACATACTTTTGCCAAAGTGACAGAAGGCTCTCCATTTGGCTTTGTTTCTCTTTGGCCAGCTTTAAACTCTGCTCGTAAGTTTGCTGTAGGGCCGCTACGCCTCTCTCTGCCTTCTCTCTCTCACTGAGCCGGCGGGATCCAGCATACAGAGACAGCAGGGTGGCCTTCAGCTTCTCCAGGGATTGGAAAACATCCTGGAAACCAATCATATTGTCAGACTGAATTCATGGAAATAAATGGCCAATGTTGTCAATGCAAATGCACTGTAATTGCAGGTATCATACCATGTGATCCTGTAGAGTTTTGTAGGTCTCAGATGAAGACACACAGGAAGTGACGGGGCTGTCTAGTTTCCTCTGGATGTTTTCAACCTCTGATTGGACCTAGACAGAAAGAGCTTATAAAGTCACTGGACAACATACAAAAGTTAATTTGCTCACAGTTTCTCCAGCACCAGCATCACCAAATGGAAATGCAAAAGAAGAAAACATCTAGGGGGAAAATTCACCTTTAACACCCATTTAAACTGCAATAAAGCCCAACTGAAAGCATACCTGTTTAAGATTTGCATTAAACTTCATCTGGTGAGAGGAGCTTTCTTCCAACTGTCCATTCAAGTGTTCCACACTCTCCTTAAGCTCCTCCCAGTACCTGCCAATCTGAGTCAGGCGAGCTTTGATTCGTGCAGACTCGCCAGAGGACATGAACTGGACCAGTCCTTGAGACTTCTCCTCCAGTTTGGAAAGGACCTCTGCTCTCTCCTGAAGACCATCACTGATAATCTAACCATGAATGCAGAATATAAGGGATGAAAACACTGCAGTGTCAGTGTCAGTCTATAGGAATTGAATTACTATTCAAATAATTAATCTTATAAAGAACTAAAAAGTTAAATTTAACATTTTCAGTTGTTGTGAATATGGAGAACCAAACATAAAAAAATTAAATAAAAAATAAGCTAATAAATAACTGCATAATTTACAACATTTAAAAAATAAATGAATACATATATAAATTAATTAGAAATATAAAATATATAATTTTTTATTATAAATATAAAAGATATTAATGATTTAAAATATAATATTTAGATGTAAAATATTGATATATTTATAATGAGGTATAAAGGCATTTACAGATACAGAAATAAATCTAGTCATTAATATATGACAAATAACATAATGATGGTGAACATAATTTTTTTTGAATATATAAAAATCATAAATATATACATATAAAATATATATAAATATTTAATATTAAACATTTAAATAAATATAAAAAATATTATAAATAAATGCAACCATTACATAAAAGTTAAAATAGTTTAATAAATAACACAATTATTGTAAATATATAAAATGTAAAAAAAAGTACTTAGCAGATTGGAGAGCAAATTTCCAAAGACACCTTACTAATTTCTTTAATTATTCATGTGTTTATTTTATATACAGTTTATCAATAAGGACGAAATGGCACCTTTACAGTACAGATCTGCTGGTCCAGAGGTGCGCTGGAGCTTTTCAGAGCATCAAGTTCTCTTTCTCTCTCTGTTATCCATGTAGAAAATGTTTCAAACTCACTCCCGAACGAGTCCCACTGATGTTTCATCCCCTCTAATGTCTTCACACTGAAAGATCGGGTAGTAATGAAAACATGGCCTTGCGGTTTCATTACAGTATTCATTCAGATTACTCTTAATTCATCAGTCTTAATACTCTTAATGTCAAATCTATAATAAAGTGTTGTGTATTACTCTCTCTCGAGGCCAGCTTCAACTTTGTCCACTTGTTCACTCAGAGCTCGGGCTTGATCCTGCAGGAGACACTGATTTTTGGGGCCCAGCTGGATGTCTGCAGCCCTCTTCAGAAGAGTGTTTACCTGTTTGGACTCTGATTTACACTGTTTCACCAGTTCCTATAGGATTAGAAGCAGCAGATGAAGTGGGGTACATGGAGAAAATAAAAATATATTGACAATGCAAATAGCCCACAAATGGGAGTGGGTTACAGTAAAAAATGTTATCACAGTTAAGAGGTGTTGGTAGGCACCCCCTTAACCATAGTAAAATCACTGAAACACATATCCTCGAATGGATAGTAAAATAGTGCAAAAGTAATACGATAAAGACATTAAAATATGTTTTAATCCCTTAAACTCTTTGGACCCAAAGGGGCTGCTATATCGAGAAAAACGTTTATGCTTAAAATGTTAAAGTCCCCGTATACATAAGTATCATTTGAAAGCACTTTTGCATTTATGATACATAAAAATAACAAAATAAGACCTGAAAATATCTGTTTCAAATTAGCTCCCCCTTGAGGTTATGGGACAGAAATATTAATATGAATATAAAGGTTTTCCACATAGCACTTAAATGGACGAGTTATACATCAATGCTCAATCTCATTCTCAGGATTGCAACTATACAGTTTATTTTGTTGCCCTTATACTACAATTTGAAAGATTTTCATAGAATCACAAAGTGAAATATGATTTCTGTAATTAATCAAATACAAGCATCTCATTTATGCACCGATAACTAATGCTGTAAGCCCCAAATAGCTAAAAACTTTATATCTGCTCTTACCTTAGGCAGTTTTCTAAATAAATGAGCCATTTTTTACTTGTCTGTGAGCTTGCCTGTGTGAATAATCCAATGTTATATCTTAGATGTCCAGAACAAAATATGCCATCCAGCAGGAAAAGCATGCTAAACAAATCATCAGAAAAATATGTTTTCGACTATTGATGATAAAATTAAATGATAAAATGTTATACATCATCGCAAAAGGGATCTAATGACACCTAGATTGAGCTTCTAGTCCACTCAGAGGCCGGGATATTCCATGAAACAATGGGGGTGGTGCATGAACTGAAAATTAGACTGAATGTCTATGGACAAGCACATCTGTGAGGGCTAAAATGCGTTAGAGCGCCACCTACATTTCAGATCTCTATATTGTGATGGAATGTGATTTGCAATCAGTCCACAGTATTCGTAAATGGTGAGCTTTTAAATTTGAGTGTGAAAAATTGCAGGCAGCAGCCCAAAAATGCACTAGAGTTTAAGCGGTCAATATACAGCATATTTTATAGACAATTAAATATATTCTGGAATGTGATACCATTCTTTAGCCTATCTGTAGGGTGCTTACCGTTGCCTAGCAAAAGTAGCAACTTGGCACATTAATATGGAATTCAATTGGTGTAGTTATTTAACCACAGCTTCAAAAAATCCAGTTGGATGGCTCAACCAATCAGATTTCAAAGCCAGAGCTATCCGTTTTATAATGGTGATTTTGGATGTAAAACCTCTTAGTGTATCTTCAGTTTTAGATTGAAGAGGCTCATGTTTAATTAAAAGGTGATTCATTTCATTCAGCTCCTGGAGATAAAGTGTTGATCTCACCTTGGTCTGCTCCAGCTCTGTGGTTAGACTCTCTGGACTGCTGAAATTCATCTCTTTCTCCGTGACCGATCGCACTTTACCCACAAACTCCCTCACTGCTGCCTGCTGACTGTCAAACTCTTGCCAAGCAGCTAAAGTCACCTGACAACACATGGAGCCATTTACAACACGGATGAGAACAACTCACTCTAATATACCTTTATTACTAAATATTCATCTTCATCCCAAATTACACACAAACACAATTTTCAAGCATGACATTTAACTAAAAGAAGTGTGTTTGTTAGGTTTTAAATGATGAAACAACAGATATACTGTTCAAAATGACAAAAGTATTTGGACACTTTCTGGTTATCAAACATTAGTGGAACATTTCCATAGTTAATGAGCTGAATTACACCTGTGGTTACTCACCTAGGACACCTGTGTGAACTTGTCGATTAAAAGGCATTGCAAAATGGCTAAGAAAAACTCTATTTGTTACAGATGCCACTTGATTTGGTATTTAATTATCTAATGCGATGTCCTTCATACATTTTAAGTTTGACACTTGGGGCCACTTTATTGTACATAAGCTACATCATATTGTCCTTCCTTACCTCCAGGTTCTGTTCCTGTGATTCAATACTTTGATCCATTTTGTTCAGGGTGGTCTCCAGTTTCACCAGATCTTCCAGTAAGCTCTCCTCCAGACCTTCTTCTATCTGCAGCTGCTGTCCTCGGATTATCTGCTCTTGCATTTCCTTCCTCTTCAACTGGAGACGCTTCAGTTGTTGCTGTACAGGACAGCACATTGAATTGCATTGAGCAATTTAAAAATAATTGATAGATTAAAATATGATATTTGCCTTTGAATAACAGAATTGCAACCTGATGTAGCAGCAGCAGTTGTTGTGCTTCTCTAACAGACTCAGAGTCCAGCATCTTGTTGATGTCTGTCTGCAACTCCTGTTGCCCCTGAGTCAACTCCTCAAGTGTGGTTTTCACCTCCTCTCTGAACTGAACACAGTCACCCACAGCCAGCACCACTTTCTCTGACTACATCATCACAACACACACACACAAACACACAATTGCTAAATAATTAATACTTTAAATCACAAAAAACACTTGTTCATGTCCACACTATTCTATTTGTTTTTTCTATCACCTATCATCTAATGTCATCGTTTACCAAAGTATGCGGTACCAGAAAGCAGAAAGCAGAAAGCAGATGTAGTCATTCAAAAGTCTCAAAGGTTTTTGGTGGAGAAAAAACGTAAACGTAGCGAAATCAATGCGTTTTCAAACTGGCTTTTAAATTACAGGCTACCAGCTGCTGTATTTTTACAGTGATTTAACTTAATAGTACTACAGTTTTAAAATTAAATGATGGATGTATTTTTGGACTTTCTAAAATTTATATTTTTACATTATTATTTTATTTATATGAATCTCTAGTTTTAACATTATTTGTACTTCAAACCTTTGTTTTGTTGGATGAAAACAAATCTTCATTCTATGTGGCCTACATTTGCCTTTCGACCATTAAAAATGTGGAAAATATAAAAATCTTCAGATGGAGTCACACTGAGAGCCCCATATCTCTGGCATTTAACCATTTAGGCCCTTAAAGGAATAGTTCACTCAAAAATGTAAATTCTCTGATCATTTACTCACCTTAATGCCATCACATTAATGCCATATATGACTTTCTTTCTTCTGATGAACAAAAACGTAGATTTTTAGAAGAATATCTCAGCTCTGTTGGTCCATACAATGCAAGTAAATGGTGGCCAGAACTTTGAAGATCCAAAAAGCACATAAAGGCAGCGTTTAAATAATCCATATGACTTCAGTGGTTAAATCCATATCTTCAGAAGAGATATGATACGTTTGGGTAAGAAACAGATACATTTTTAAATCCTTTTTTACTATAAATTCTCCTCCCTGCCCAGTAGGTGGCGATATGCATGAAGAATGCGAATCGGCAAAAACAAAAGAAGAATGTAAAAATGAAAGTGAAAGTGGACATTTATAGTAAAAAAGGACTTAAATATTGATCTGTTTCTCACCCACACCTATCATATCGCTTCTGAAGACATGGATTAAAGAGTCGTATGGATTACTTTTATGTTGCCTTTATGTGCTTTTTTGCACTTCAAAGTTTTGGCCACCATTCACTTGCATTGTATGGACCTACAGAGCTGAGATATTCTTCTAAAAATCTATTTTTGTGTTCAGCATGAGAAAAAAAGTCATACACATCTGGGATGGCATGAAGGTGAGTAAATGATGAGAGAATTTTCATTTTTGGGTGAACTATTCATTTAAGTGTAAAGACACCAAATGGGATGTTTGCTCTGAACCTGAATCTAAAAGGATATTAATATATCTTTAATACTTCTATTAATACTTTAATAGTTATAGGCACTTCAAATATGGAAAAACAATACAAAAAAGTGTTTTTTGTATTTTTGGACTCACACCATTGGCATAAAATGCAGTCAACTGATTTTATTAATTTATGAATCTATCTCTGTTTAAAAATGAAATAATGATGCTACCACCATTCTAAAGTACTTTTTTTTTTAGCATTGGCATTTTATGTTTTGGCTTTGACAATCATTTATTTATTCATTTGACCAGTAAAAATATTATTAATATATATATTTAAAAAAATATATATATATATATATATATATATATATATATATATATATATATATATATATATATATATATATATTTTACAGTGCCAAAAACCAGAGATGATTAATTTAAGATGGATTTTGTGATGGTAAAATGTACAAAACTACAGTAATCCATATTTATCAGATCTACTGAGGGACTACCCTACCTCAAATATTAGCTTTTCATCTAAAGTTTATACAATCATCATGTCTCACCTCAGAAAGGGACACGAGGAGGCCCTTAAAGTCATTGGAGAGTTTGCTGAGAGCGGCTCCCTGTCGCTGGGCATCGCTCTCTGTGCAAACCTCTATCAGAGCTGCCAAACGAGTCTTCAACCAGCTTAGATTCCCTTCCTGAAGTTCGGAATCGTTCCTCAGACTCTGTCATTCATGAAAGGACAATCAATCAACATATCACACATCTGTCAAATTCAGTTTCTTCCTTTTTGTCTTTATTTCTCACCTCAATGGTCGATTTGACCTGGCCAAACTTGCTGGGGTCTCCGGCTCTGTTTCGTAAAAGTCTGAGTTGACTTTCCTTTGATGTTACCCAGGCAGAGAGTTCAGAAAATCTGAAACACAGAGACAAAAGGAATTCGATATTGTTCTGCAGTGATTTAACCTACTACAGACAGTACAAAGGAGAAGACTAAAGGTTCACCTGGTGTTAAACTCCTTCCATTTGTCAGGGTGCTGCATGAGTTTGTAATGTGTGCTCTCGATCTCCTCTTTGACATCAGCAAACGCTGTTTTGGAGTTTTCCAAAGTCTGGCGAGCCTGTTCGCTCTCCGGAAGCTTCAGACAAAGTTCCTCCATATGCTGCAATCGCTTCTCACAGAGAGCCTGTGGACCCTTTTCCTTAAAAAACATCTGCATAAATATGGTCATTATTAGCCAATTATGGTAATGTCACAGGTTTTACAGTATATTATAGTAAGTTTAGGGCTGTCAGTCTCACCCTGTGCTCTTTGATTAATCTCTCACTACCCATGCTGGGCAGACTGCGGTTCTCTCGAGCCAGTTCAGACTGGCACTCCTGCAGTGAAGTCATCAAACGACTCTTCTCCAGTTCCACCTTCAGATGAAGCAGGTGATATGGAATCTCTGTCTGCACATCCTGTAGAAAACAAGGAGTTTAGCATTATTTGGGCAGTTCTATGCACTGGTGTTTTTTTTTCATATATGATGTTTCTTCATCTTTGGGCATTTTGGGCACTTTTACACAGTACTAACAATGTCCAACAGTGTATGTACATGCATCACAGGAGACTTATTTATTCATTTTTGTCATTTTTCCTCAAAGTCATGAAAATTCCAACTACAGTAACATTTTTAGGATATCTCAAATTCTGTTTTGTGTTTAATAGAATTCTGTGATGGAAATGACGCTGATGGAAATGGAAGGATTTTTAATGTTTTTTAAATAAATCAGCTGACTCCTTAATCTTGCTTGTATCCTAAATACACACAATTAAATAATATTTTCACACTTTTTGCATAATTTTGCAAAATTTTTAGCATGATTGGAAATTATGCCCAATAAAAATATTTCGCTCACAAGTGATATTTACCATGATTTTTCTTTGTTTTCTTCACACATCACTTGTCTCATATTTTATCTCAAGCATGCTCTTCATTGAAACTTTTGTTGACTCGACAAATAAGTACACTAACTTATAAAAAAAAAAAAACTTTATAAAGGTCAAAATTGCTTAGTGTTTGAAAAATGGATAGAAATAATTTTCAAAATAAATACTGAAATTGTTTATGTTTATTTCACCTTTTGTTCAGATTATCATCATTAGAAAAATTCAATCATTTGTATTTTTATGTGGATTTTGATGAAAAGTTTGGGTCTGGGACAAGGCTAAAACAATAAAAATCTACACATGAAAGGCATTTGAAAAGTACCATACATAAAAAAGTTTCAAAGTCAGTTTTAATGAGACCTTCAAATAACAAAAGAAATAAAATCTAACATCTGCGACATGAAAACACCCATATATGAAATCAATTGGCCCAATTTACATTTTTAAAGAGCTAAATATCACGTGATATACCTTGATCCTTTAATATAAAGAAGTTCATACTATGAAAATATACTGTAACTTTAAGAAGTCAAAACTTCCTCCCCAGTCCAAAAAAAATATTTTAGAATTTATTAATACCAAGTTGCAAAAATGGCTCTTTTTGAAATTTCTTGGATTTCTGATGACATATTTATACTTCAATGATGCCTGTTTGCTATTCAGAAACTTGGACCGCCCATGGTCTAAAGAAAATGGAAAACTGTCTCGAAAATCATATTATGAAAGGGTTAAACTCATGTGGCAAAACAACATGGCGCCAAATCACAGCAGAGTTTGTCTTTGGGAGAAATGCCAACAAAACTACATCTGGTAAGAGAATCTAATAAAGTTTTTACATTGAAACCTGTTTGAGTCAAAAGATTCATCCGAATTGCCATTTTTTAAATTGAGCAGTTTGTCACGTAATGCAACGCTGCTAAACACAATGTACACTAATGTGTTCAATTTAGCATGTTTTCCTTAGAAATCCTTTATTTACTGTGCATTATCACATTGAGAATAAATGAGTTCATCCAAAAGCTGAAAAATCAAGCTTTCAGAGCCTTTATATGGAGGATAAAAATAAGGTGCATTTCAAACTGTTCTGAGACCAGTGCAGACAGACAGCACGCTGGAGGTTAAGTCATTCACTAAATAGGGAGCAAGGGAGCATCCTATAGCTCTCTATGCAGCTAAGTAAGTGCATTCACTCCTAAAATCTGACCAAAAGTTCAGTTTCAGGCTGCAGATGATGTTTGGATCACTCAACATGTTGGGCAGACATGTGACAATGATAATCAGTACATAGATTCAGAATTCTATAATGCTATCATTTTATTCTAACGTGGTTGGCAGTGATTGGATGATGCTGGCCATTACTTTAAATCAGAATTAATTATGCTAATTTCTGATGTAATGTCTGTAACATCTCAGAAACATGAATAACCAACACTCCTGGAAACATAATAAACAATTTGATTAAAAAAATCTTCTATAGCTTTGTATTATTTAAAATTTCACAACTTAGTTCCACTGTCCACATATGTTGCCATCAATATTTAGGAAACTATTTGCCCTAGAATTTTTTTTATTTTTTATTATTTGTATGTGTATTAGGTGCTACTAATTACAAATCAAAAAGAGAAATGGAAAATGCACACAGCAGTCACGCTCCAGTCTGAAATTTGTATGTGCATGACTCTTAAGTGCATGTTATTCTACCTCTAAAATGACTAAATATAATATATTAAATATAACCTCATATTTAAATATAAGGTTATATCATCATCCACCCTACATTAGTTCCTGCTAAATATATGTCACATTAAACAAATTAAATGCATTGTGAATGACACTTCACGTTGTCTTTAAGTTGAAGTCCAATAGTAACACAATTCTTCTGAAATGCTAGAGAAAATACTGGGAAAAATGGAAGAGCTCTCTAACCTTCCACTGTTTGTGTAGTTTCCTGACTGTTTCCTGTAGATTCTGCTGTTCCTGTTCTGGCAGAATATCTGTGAGTTCATCACAGGCTTTGAGGAACGCGTTGAGAAATCTCTGATCCAGTTGCCCAAAGAACTCCTGCATGAGCGTCAATAAACACTTTAACACTTTGTTAAATTGAAATTTCTCTACACTCAACCATAAGAACTTATTTCCTTCTGGAAACTGAATGTGTTTTAAACTCTGCTGTTAGCCTATTTGAGCTGCACTAAAAAAGCCTGTTGGGTTCATTTCTCACCGTGTGCTTTTTCAGAAGCTCCTCTGGGTTTCCTCTCTCGGCCATGGAGCTGCGAGCTACTTTCAGAACCTTCTCAAGCTCCACACGAGACTCCTCAAACCTCTTCATCAGGCTGCTGTTCGCCTCTACATGTCTCTTCCACTCCGTGGTCTCCTTTACCATGGCCTTTTCCAGATAAAACATACAACAGTGCACATGTAGTGAGAAAAATAACTAATGAGGTCTCAGCTGTTTCTCCTAGACAGCAGTGACATTACTGGAGATGCTTCTCACATGTGTCTTCTCTAGAGTTCCAGAAAGATCTCAAGAATGTCTCAAATATAGTTCTTACCTGCGAAGAAGCCTGAAGCTCAGTGATTCTCCTCTCTAGCAGTGATGTGTCCAGATGTTTGAGGGTCTTGCTGGTGTCCAAAGATGTCAAAATGGCCTGATGGGTTTTATCAATCACTGACAGACACTTTTTACAGCTCTGCTGATATGTCACCAGCTCCTGTTAATTGTATAAACAAAGAGAGGAAAATACAAAAAGACAGAATTAATGGAAATTACCTACTAAAAACATTCAATGCACAGAGTCTTAAAGTTCACATCTTGTTGAAAGTGACTAAACGACAAAAACTTATGAAATTTTCACAACTGTTGCACCAAAAACTGTTCACACCAAGTTTGATGGCAAATTTGTGTCACTCTCAGAAAAAGTATATATATACATAGTGTCCACCCCATTTTTCAGCCGTATTGGTTCTGGAAGTATTTTTTTCTATTCATTTTTTCCATGGGGACTTTATAAAATCCTTCATAAAAAAGTTCGAAGCCATGAACCAAACCAACCATCTCAAAGGTGAATCACAACATTACAAACTTTGTATTGAAGCAGAATTTGAAAATCGGACAAAGGTGCAAGACGCTGTACTTAACGTCTTTAATGAGGGAATGAACTACAATCCCATGAAGCATTAACACAATCGAATTAAAAGTTGTAAAGTTGTTGATTAAAAGTATACAAAAATATCTATATTTTAAGTTTATTGCAAAATATTTGTATATATATATACACAAATATAGAAGTAGTTTGAGAGTGTTAGGAGAACGACTCAATTGTGACATTCACAGTGTGTCACTGGAATGGGCTGTCACTGCAAAGCTCTTTTGCTGCGCTTTGTTGGACGCCATTCTCTGATTGGTGGATCGTTTCCCTTCAGGATCATGGGTAGTGTTGTTTTTCCCCAGAAATTCCGCTATTAAACATGATTGTTTTTTTTTTTATGCAATTGAAATAACGTGAACTGATGGCTTCAACAGAAGCATAGACGGTAGGTCTGTCTTTAAAGTTTTATAAGTAGGGTTGTCGATTTAACGCGTTAATTCAGTGCGATTAATTGCGTAAAAATTAACACGTTAAAATTTATTATTATTATTAATCCCCGGGTCATAGTAAGGAATATTCCTAACATCGGAGCAATTCAAGCTTTAAGTACCACCTGTTTCCTCCAGGGGGCAGTAAGCGAAACTCGCTGTGTAGGCAACACGCAGCTTATACAGAGAACAAACCAAACTTACCGACAGCAGACAGCACAAGATGAGAACACATTCTTGCATTCAAACACAGCTTGATGAAGAGGAAATCCAAACGCAGGGATCTCAAGACTTGTTTTTCTAAGTTTCGAACTATGTTTCACTTGACACAGCGACCCTTAAAACGGTATGTTTTGACGCAACCAAAGTGAGACGCTCCTCATCTGCCACAATAATGTAATGCTTTTTATTTATCTGAATTAGTATTTTTGGGAATATATATATTTTATTTATAATTATTTAAATATAAGTATCTATAATGATTGAATCATTATATACTGAATTATTGTTATAAGAGGGGTTTTCTCAGCAAATATTTTTATATGCGATTAATTGCGGTTACCATGTAATTAATTCAATAAAAAAAAAAAAAATGGAAAATTAAAAGCATTTTAATTCTGGACTCAGACTGTTGCGCTCTATTAAAAAATACAACAGATCTTCACATTATGAGTTTCTTTTTAAAAAGATGTCATGCATGTTTTGCTACCAAAAATTTTGACTCATCACCCTTGAATGATACCCATTTTACTTCAGTCACCTGACACTTCTGCTTGAAGTCTCCTGGAGCCTCGGAGTCCCGAGAGGAAGTGATGCGGCTTGCCTTCTCCAGTGACTGGTAGAACCCAGTGATATGTTTCTCCATCTCCTCTAGAGGAGGCAGCATGGCCTGAGAATCCCTCAGCAGGGGCAGAGCTCTTTCTCTTATCTGAAAGAGATAGCAGACATTGAGGTCAAGGAATGATGGGGAAAAAAGACAGATTATCTTCATTTAAAGGGATATTTCACCCACAAATGGCGAAAATTCTGTCATTATTCTTTCACCCTCATGTCGTTCCACACACATATGCTGTTAATTTTTTCAGTGGAACCCAAAAGTAGGAATCTGTGAAAAATTGTCTAACACAACTCTTTTCCATACAACTACATTTTTATAATGACCACTATACAAGAATCATAAAAATTTGTAAAAGTAGTCCATACCACTTGTGCGCTATATTCCAAGTCTTCTTAAGTCATACAACAGCTTTGTGTGACAAACAGAAGACATGAATTAAACCACTTAGGTCTTATGGATTACTGTTATGCAGCCTTAATGCCCTTTTACGAGCTTGAATTTTTGGCCCACATTGACTTACATTGTATAGACAAAACACCTCATTCATTCTTTAAAAAATCTTTCTTTGTGTTCCACAGAACAATGAAAGTCATACCAGTTTGGGACAGCATGAGGGTGAGTAAATGATGACAGAATTTTTATTTTTGGGGAAATGTCCCTTTAATGTGGCAGCTCATGGAAGAAAACACAAAGTCATGTACCTTGCTGAGCTCATCTTTGATGGTTGCCATGGTAGCCAGCATCTGTGCAATCTCCTCCTCTGGGAAGTCTTTGGTCAGCTGCTGTGCATTACGTGTCGCTGTCTTAAACGCAGCCTCCATGGACGGCACTTTGTGCTTGATGTCCTGTGAGAATTGAGTTGACATTTATATCATACTTTGCAAACTAGCTCCACTGATGCTGACGTAAACATCATCGTTTATCCTCTTGAAATAAACTGAGTGGATAATTGTATGAGTTCTTATAAATGATTTATAAGTAAAGGATACTGTATTACAATAAATCAAAGAGTTCATACATTATCTAACTTAATACATGGCTACTTTCTAAATAAATGGACATGAAATATTGATTTGAGTTTAAATGATTTTATTATGCGAGAAGAAAGAGACCGCAGAAAAATATTTGATCGCAGAAAGCCATGATTAAACCAGTCAGAATCAAGGATTTCAGAGAGACATGTAATATGCTTTGTGAACTTTGATTACCTCAACATCTTGCAGATATGTCCGTATGTTTAGGAAAGACACTTGAACTGCAGTGTTCATTCTCTCGTTGGATGTATCAATAAACCCTTTTAAAGCTTCAATCCCGTCTTCATAATCTTTCCTCAGTTTGTCCACTTCATCTGCTCTTGCATACTAAGAAAAAGATTATTTGACAAAAACTTTTTATCTCTCTATCTGATGCAAAATGTGAGGTATGTGTTATAACTCTCCCTCATGCTATTCCAGATGTGTATGACTTTCTTCTGCTGAACACAAACAAAGATTTTTAGTAGAATATCTCAGCTCTGTAGGTCCATACAATGCAAGTCAATAGGGTCCAAAGCTTTGAAGCTCAATAAGCATATAAAGGCAACATAAAAGTAATCCATACAACTCCAGTGGTTAAATCCATGTCTTCAGAAGCGATATGATAGGTGTGGGTGAGAAACAGATCAATATTTAAGTCATTTTTTATTTTAAGTCTACCACTTTCAAACAGCCCTTCGACGTGCTCTTCTCTCCTAAGATTTCTTCTTCTTTTGTTTTTGGCGATTCACATTCTTTGTGCATATCGCCACCTACTGGGCAAGGAGGAGAATTTATAGTAAAAAAGGACTTAAATATTGATCTGTTTCTTGCCCACACCTATCATATCACTTCTAAAGACATGGTTTTAACCACTGGAGTCAAATGGATTCATTTCATACTGCCTTTATGTGCTTTTTGGAAAGTTCAAAGTTTTGGACCTTGTGACTTCTATTGTATGGACCTACAGAGATGAGATATTCCTCTAAAAATCTTTGTGTTCAGCAGAAGAAAGAAAGTCAAGCACATCTGGGATGGCATGAAGGTGAGTAAATGATTTTTGGGTGAACTATCCCTTTAACGCAACATTTAGAGGGGTGATGTTATGGAAAATTCTTCAATGTCCTATAAAGATATACTCTAACATTCACAATGTAAAGTTCCTCCACAGTCCACCCAGACCATTTATGAAAACTAAACTTCAAAAATGGGTCATTCAGAAATTGCCACAGTATTAATGTTATAACCATCAGTACTTTGACATATGACCACCCACATTTAAAAGACAATGATTACTCAGTATTCATGCACACTCTGGTGTGAACTATGTGGAAGTTAACCTATTACAACAGAGGATATTTACATAGAAGTCTTAAAGGTACAGTAGCAAAAACAGCCTTAAAACAGTTTAATTCCAAGGGTGAAAACTAGTTGTGCAAAACTAAATTATGACTACTTTGGTGCAAACCTTGATTAACTTATAAGTGGGAGTGATTATAAACATTAAAAAATATAAGCGTTAATCATCCCTTACATGTTTGACTCTGACGAACAGTTCTCTCCATCTGCCGTTGAGAAGGAGTAGCTGTTGTTTCAGTTCTCTGGACACAGTTTCATCACACGTTTCTATCAGGAAGTTTCCAGCATCGTTCATGTCCATGTGCTGCTGGATCCAGTGTGGTAGATTCCGGAAAAATTCCTGCAGAACAATTTACACTGTTATACAACCAGTCTTTGAATATGAACACAGTTAGCAAGTAGTTTGGCTGCTGAAAAAGGTTTGAACCATTTTAAAGTGGTTAGATGGTCTCCCATCTTGCCCAAACCGGTTAGGCTGGTCTGTTTTGATGGTCTTAGAGCCGTTTTGGGTACTTGTTAGATAGACAGGCTGGGAATCCAGCTAGAGCAGCTTAAACCAACTAAGACCAGCAAACCACCTGAGACTGGTTTAAGCTGTTTTGCTCAATAGGGTTCAAAGACACGAACTTCACAAACACACCCGTTTGTCGCTCTCTGATTGGTTGAGCATCTTCTCTGCGTCCTCCAGCCAGGCCTGCAGGCTGGCCACCATGCTGCTGTACTTCTCCCAGTTACAGATGACTTCTTCCAGCATGCTGCGAACACTGCGCACCTCCACCGACAGGTTCTTCCACTGCGCCGTTGCATCGCTCAGAAACTTATGCACTCCTTCACCCTCTTCAGCTGCAATCACATTGTGAATAAATCTCTTTTGACTGGTGATAAAGTCTTGCAAAGGCATGCAAATCAATCATCTACAGCCAGGAAGATTTATACTAGTGACGATTAGAGAATCAGCTAAGTGAATTGACAATAATAAGCGTTAGTAAAGGTGAAATTATTGTATTGTGACGTTAAAAATGTGTGCAATGTTAACTGTACTGTCCAAACTGCCACTACATTAAAGTGAATTCTTAGCACTCTGTTTACTCTAAACTCACCTCTCCTGATGATTTTACTGCCTAGAATAATAAATAAATAGGTATACAACATTACTACACCCTACATGTATCTGTGTATTTGAATGAATCTCAAGAAAACTGTCAAGAAAATTCCAGGACATTCCCCCCCTAAAATCCAAGAGAAATATTTGAGAAATTATTTTGTGCAAAGAGAAAATGTAACCAATACTTAGGACTAATAAGACAATTGGCTCTATTTTCATGCCTATCTGTGTTTGCGCTATCTGTGGGTGTATGCACTCAAATTGTGGGTGTATTGTATGTTAATGAAGAGGTGCAAAGCGCAATTTGCTATTTTCCTGAGAAAGAGGTCACTGCAATAACACGTTTCAATACCACATCTGTTTTCAGCGCAAAGTCTAAATTCAGTTCCTACATTTGCAGTGTGGAGATTCCACCAGCAGCTGGTAATAAAGTTCATGTCTAAACTTGGAAAATAATGTCGAACATCAAATTATGTAAATTACAATAAATGTTGTAGTCATTTTATATAATAAATATTTATGAGATTTGTGTTAAACTATCTTTTGGTCATGGTTTATATTTCAATTATTATTATCATTATGTTTATATTTACAATAGTATTTATGATGTAATTTGTATTGGTATTTTTCCACCTGTTGTCGCAGAGTGATTTTTAAGTCACTGCAAAAGGGGCCGGTGGAAGAAGTTGGAGAGAGTAAAATGTTTGGATTTGGTATGATCTTCCTGACCACTTCATTATTTTGATTATATTTTCATTTCGTTTGAAGTGTAATTTGAATTTAGAAATATTTTTGGTTTATTTTTTCATGTTTTGATCAATGAATTCAAGATCAAAATCGACCGGTAGAAGTGAAGTGCGTGCCGATACAATCACTGTTAATACTAGCCATGATTTGTGTGTCAGTAGATGAAAGTGATTAATAATAATTACATTTTCTATAATTTAACGGAGCGTACATCCATATACTGAACCACATTTTCCATGTGTTTAAAAGGAGTGTGTCACATTCAACAAGGACGCAGTTAATGTGCAAAATAATGTAAGACCATATTTCTATTCTTTTAATTCATTGCATACAATCCATTTACCCTACCAACTTCTTATGAATGTGCTGTCTTTGTTTATATCACTGGTGCTTGAGGGAATGGACTATATAATAGGATGCAGACTCTGCAATAACCGAAGAAGAACCACCGAATTAAACTGCACTTGACCCCGCCCATTAGCACCTTCCGTACGCGTTTTCACCAAACCCATTTGTGCATAGACTTAGCACATTCTTGCATAAAAATACCAGATGGCCATGCCAATATGTGCTTATGATTTATGGCATAGCGCTGCGCAGACAAAACTGCATCCAGGAAGTGATTATAAAAAGCCACATGATTCTCCAGCATCCTGGAGAAGATGGATGACAGTGAGATGTGTTCTTACCTGAAGCTCCAGATTTCATATAAGTGTCTGCAGCTTGTTTCAGACTCTGAAACGTGGTTTCATATTGCTCAAAGAACTTATGACCTTCAATAAATACCTGTGTTTAAAAGAGTAGAATAATAGCAGGATGTTTTATTATATGTTAGCTGAATAAGTTGGTCATAAAGCAGATATAAAATGGTTGAAAAGGTAAACTGGAGGACGTACAATATAATTTTGCAGGAGAAGCTCCACTGAGTCACGTCTGCCGTATTTAATGATCCAAGATTTGAGCTTCGACTCCGCCAGGATAAGAAATGCCATCAGGCGATACTTCATCTCCCAAAATTCAAGTTTAATCAGATGTACATGAGATGATGTGGACACAAAATTAAATCTGTGGAAATATGAAATATTTGTGAATATAGCTTTAATCTTTGAAAGTTCCCTCCCCTCCAACCAACCACTTTTCATAATCCAACAAATCCTGAAGGATAAAATCAAGTCTGTTTCACTCTGAAATACATCACATTCTGGAAGTTCAAAGCATTGCAAATTCAATTTTCCCAAAATTCCCAAAATTAATCCAAAAGTCATTAAAGCTGACCTTTCTGCCATGTCCTGCAGCTGCTCTGGAGGAACGGGGACGCCGTTTACGGATCTGTCTCTGTGAATCTGTTGGAATGTCTGTCTGTGTCCTTCCAAATTCTTCAACACCTCCTGTATAATTAGCACAAACATCATCTTTCAGTTTAGAATCATTTTGATTGGAGATAATCCATTAAGAATAAAAATAAAAGATTTCAAAGTTCAAAAGCAGACACAGGGTCTTGAGCGTACCATGTGCTGTTCCAGTTTTCTGTGGATGATGTTGGCGGTCTCTTCATGGGCCTGTTGAATGGGTACGTCTTCTCTCAGGGCAAGTTCTGCCCGATGCAGCCAGGCTCCAATCACTCCCAGAGGGCCAGGCAAAGACTTATCCAGATGGATGTGCCAGTCTAAGAGCTAAACAGACCACACAGCAACGTCGCAAATATCAAAAGGAGGGATCTGTTTTTAATGCCGCTCACAGTCTAAGAGAGCTTGTTCAAGCTGTCAAATGTTTTGCCAGATTGCTGTGTCCGCTCTGTGAGTCCTCTGTTCCTTTGAACAAAACCGGCTCGGTGTTTTGCCCTCTGTTCTCAGTAATGAACTTTAAATCAATGGCCTATACTCCAATTCACACTTCATTACAGCTAATGACAACTAGAAAAGCACATAATCATTTATTCTCATACAACAGCAACAATTCAGAGTTATACTATGAAGTACAAAACAAAAAAATGTATCAAAAAGTGACTGAAATATAAGCGCTTATATGCAGTTGGTTATCCTCCATAATAAATAAGCTATGAGTTCTAGACAGAGGCAGACATAATTTAAAGATATGTATTTATTTAATTATTTAATTATTATTTATTTGAGGGGAAAATCAGCTGAATTCTGCAGTATGGATTTAAACATTGCAAAACGTGTTAAACTTAGCTGAGAGTACATCACTGTTAATAGTACATGTAAGCATAATCCACATTGCCAAAATATTAAATAAATAACTTGGCCTTCCAATTCTCCAATTCTGTGGAACATTCTGCAGAGCTGGTACCATGTTAATACCATGATTGTTTTTTTGTTTTTTTGGGAGGGAATGGTATCGTGGTAATGCCTTGTTTTGTTTTGGGTTTTTTGGGGGATGGTACCATTTTTTTTATTTTTTTTATTTTTTTTTTGGGAATGGTACCATGGTAATGCCATGTTTTTTTCCATGTAAAATATGAATACCATGTTTTTTGGAAACTGATCAATGGTAATACCATGCTTTTGTATGTACCATGGTAATACCATGTTTTTTTCCATGTAAAATATTAATACCATGTTTTTTGGAAACTGATCGATGGTAATATCATGTTTTTGCATGTACCATGGTAATACCATGTTTTTTTGTTGTTGTATTTTTGGGAATGGTACCATGTTAATACCATGATTTGTTTTACATGTAAAATATTAATACCATATTTTGGGAATGGTACCATGGTAATACCATGTTTTTTTGTTGTTTTTTTGTAATGGTACCATGGTAATGCCATGTTTCTTTTACATGTAAAATATTAATACCATGTTTTTTTGGAAATGATTCTATGGTAATGCCATGTTTTTGCATGTCCTGTGGTAATACCATGGCTTTGGGCATTGTACCATAGAAAAAACACGATTTTTTTATTAACATGTACCATGGTAATACCATTTTTTTGGGAATGGTGCCATGGTAATACCATCTTTTTTACATGTACCATGGTAATACCAGGTTTTTTAGTCAAGATAATACCCTGTGTTTTGGGCATGGTACCATGTAAATACCATGGTATATGAATATCAATGTAATTCTATTTGTTAAAGCACATACCCTGACAGACACGTGATCCCAGGACTGTTTGACGACAGCCTGATCTACTGACAGTTTTCCGTCTCTGTGGACCGGCTGCAGAAGAGACTCAATCTGTTTCTTCCTCATTTCATACTGCACACGGAAGCTCTTGAAGGCCTGCAGCATGGGAAATATATTATTTACTGATATGCACATTTGGTCAATAATTAAATTGGATAGGACAATGTTTTGTGAACCTGTTACAACGTAATGCAGGCTTATCAAAGAGGCTGTTATTAAAAAAAGGGGCAGCAGCATATACAATGGACCTAACAGCAAACCCAAACAGTTTAGCCAATCCTAATAGAGCTCATTTAAATCTTAAATATCCTGTAAAGCAGGAAAATCAACCTTTTTTAATTCTAAGGGCCAGTGAGAAGGTGGAAAATTGTCAAGTAAAACTAGCAAGTAAGACTTTTTTGGGTGCAATTAACCTCGGCAAAAGTTTGTAATATGCCCCCTTTAAGCATTTTAGTGTAAAGGAGTCATTGTGGATTCCTTCTTTGAGTTCTTATATCTGTTAAGTTCTTGTTACCTGATATTTGTCAGTGAGACTCTCTTCAGAACCTTGTGCACACAATATATCTCTCTCCAGCTGATCCAGCCAGACCTTCACCTCTCTCAGCACCTTCCGTTCCTCTCTCTGTGCACAGCAGACAGAAAGAAACAACAGTTTATCCCTCGTTTAGAGAGCATTCAGCGAGTCAATCTATAACAACCCACAGCAGGTAACCGAACAGTGAAACAAGTAAAAATAAGAGAGAGTCCCATTTGAAAAAAAGAGTGAAGATCTTCACACAATAGTGAGCTTTTAGTCCTTCATTATGACCCTATTTATGAATAACACATACCTCAAGCATTAGTTCAATATCTTGTGGATCATACTGTCCAGGAAAGCAAGGCACACCAAGAGATGCAAACACAACACAGTCAAGATGTTAGCAAGAAAAAAACGCCAGAGAAAGAGAGGAGAAACCAGAGAGCATCCACTGCAGATGGGACATTCTCAGGAAACGGGTTCTATTTGTGCTCGGTTTGTGTCCATAAGACTTACTACTGATACAATTAACAAGATTCTGATCTTAGTTGAATTATTTGATAGATTTAACTCTGTTTAGTGTGTAATGCACAATATACTGTATTTTCAATTGTTAGATGCTTGTTTTTCCTTTCAATACCAGCCAATTTACAAGTCCTCATTCATCATCATGACACTTTAATGGGTAAATATAATTTTTTATGTTTTATTTCTAACTACATTTTGCTTTTATTGAAATCAAAATAGCATCCTTTCTTCATGCCTTTCAATTAAATTTCTAAAATGCTTTTTAAATGAAGCATTTGTCTTGTTCCTGCACTAAGGATGTTATATTTGCAACTATGTAACATTCAACCAAACACTTTGAATGTAACAGTGTTGAAACAAAACGTATTAAAAGAAAAAAGTCATGGGCTACTCTTTTAATTTTTCAATTATGATGTAAATTTTCAATTATAATCTTGTATATAAATTCCTGTATCCCAATAACAGGGTTGAATTAACAAAACGCTTAGGATAATTAATTGTTGGTTCTTTGAAATGCTGTAACCACATAATTAGGATTTGTATTTATTTTTATTTTATTTTCTCCCCTTTTTCTCCCCAATTTGGAATGCCCAATCCCCAGTGCGCTCTAAGCCCTCGGGGTGGTGGAGGACGAATCACAGTTGCCTCCGCGACTGAGACCGTCAATCCGCGCATCTTATCACGTGGCTTGTTGAGCGCATTACCGCGGAGACCTAGTGCGTGTGGAGGCTCACGCTAATCTCCGCGGCATCCACGCACAACTCACCACGCGCCCCACTGAGAGCGAACCACATTATAGCGACCACGAGGAGGTTACCCCATGTGACTCTACCCACCCTAGCAACCGGGCCAATTTGGTTGCTTAGGAGACCTGGCTGGAGTCACTCAGCACATCCTGGATTAGAACTCTCGACTCCAGGGTTGGTAGTCAGTGTCTTTACTCCCTGAGCTACCTCAGCATCCCCATAATTAGGATTGAAGGTAATAGTTTAAGGATTGGCAATTTGAAAAAGACAACATTGGTTGACGACTAATCTGAAAATTCGAGAGACACATCCCTCTATGGTGGTGCCTAAATGTTGATTACAGCCTTTGAACGTTGAGCTTAAACTGGGAAATTAATTGTAAATATGATTTCTTAAAAGTTCTGCAGTAATATTTAAACCTAACTGCACCATTTCCTGAGAATGACCCATACACTAAATGAATCTCATGCCAGCAAGAAGTAATCAGCTCTTACCTGTAGAGTTGGGATAGAAAGAGCAAATGTAGGAATGGAACGAACCAGCTACGAATGCGTACGGCGCGTGACACAGATAGAGAGAACACAGAGCAATGCATTATGGGTGTGATTGTAAAGTAAAATGAATGGATTCCACTGTGATGGACTAAACTAAATGATTAGTGACAAATGAACAAGCACTACAAGCAGTGACTTCATAAAATAACAAAAGTGAGTGATCAGTGTATCTTTGGCTGGTACATGCATGTAAACAGTAAGGCGTACCTCCTCTTGATGTCCATCTGTCTCGGATTGGTGGGCATCTGGGTAGTGCTTCAGGAACTGAGCTACATATGTCATTATTGATTTCTCATCAGGCTTGTCCACATCCACATCTGCAGACAAAAAAAACAAAAAAAAAACATGGAGAACTCAAAGATCAGGGCTGATCACCAACAAACTGCAGGATTAAACACCTCAGGGGATGATCTATGACCACTGTGCCCTTGAGCAAGGCACTTTCTCTCTCTCTCTCTCTCTCTCTCTCTCTCTCTCTCTCTCTCTCTCCCTCTGTCTGTCTGTCATATCTACTCATCCATCCATCTATCTATCTATCTATCTATCTTTTAGTCCGGCCACCTAGATAGATCTATCTATCCACCCAACTATCTAGCAACCACCTTGCAATACCTTACAATCACCCAGATAGCCCTAATCAACATCCATTCTTCCATCCATCCATCTACCTACCTATCTATCTATCTATCTATCTGTCTGTCTGTCTGTCTGTCTGTCATATCTACTCATCATCAATCCATCTCCTGATCCATCTCCTCATCCATCTATCTATCTATCTATCTAGATAGATTTGTACTACTTATGTGTATGTGTGTGTGTATGTATGTATGTATGTATGTATATGTATATATATTCATATATGTGTATATATGTGTATATATGTGTATATGTATGTATGTATGTATATGTATGTGTATGTATGTGTGTGTAAATGTATGTATATATATATATATATTGTCTATTCTATATATACTTTTTTCTTTTCAATATTTATCTATTTTGTTTTCAATATTAATTATTTTTTGAAAGTCTTGTTGCTGTTTTTGTATTGTTGTACACTGGAAGCTCCTGTCACCAAGACAAATTCCTTGTATGTGTAAGCATACTTGGCAATAAAGCTGATTCTGATTCTGATTCTGATAGATCTATCCATCCAACTATCAAGCAACACCATAGCAAGCACTTTGCAATACCTTACAATCACCCAGAATGTCCTATCAACTTACTAGCAATGCCCTCGCAAGCATTCAGAATTGCAATGGCTTAGTAATGCAAGTACACAAGGCATATAGTATATAACTTTCAAATCTCAAACTTCAGATTTCTCTTTAAATTGCTTAAGTATTTAAACTACATAAGGCATAAATAACCATTGAACTTCAAGACATTTTAAAACTGTTTTAAACTTTCAGGCAAAGCTAAAATTCAAAGTTAGTCTAGACAAATATTCTTATTCTAGTTAAAAAAAAAACATAATTTTACCAGCTGTGGTTGAGTGGCGTTAAATAAAGACTCTATAGAGCTGGTCAGGCAGGATAGCAGACTGTACAGTATGCCAACCCAGAAGGCTAACTGGCTGTTTGTTCCCTCAAAAATAAGGTTTCTGGTTAACATTACTTGGAAGTGACTTTCATGTTTTGTTCTACAACATAAATTACACAAAGTCATACCTCAAACATGAATTTTGAATTTGGTATTTTTTAAAAACATAAGCTGCTAACAACTACATCAGGACTTCAACAGTTGGCTCATAAATGCTAATTCTTTTCTGGGTTGAAGCACTACAAACTGAAGTGCACAATACTTGAACATTGCTAGACTTTGCATCAAATACGAAGGCAAGGCATTGGTTAAGCACAGAAGATGAATCATCAGGTGCTACAAAGACTTCATGCTAGATTAGATGTTGCAATGACTTTAGTCCCAAACAAGTCTTTTTATGGACTCTCAAAGGGCTTCTGCCAGCCCACATAATGATGCCATGCCTGCCTGTATCTGATCTCTACACGAGTCATGCCTGAATAGCAGCATGACCTACAAAAATAACTATAATATTGTCTGTCTGTAATGAAGCCTGATGATGGAGAATTCCAGCTTGATTATGCAATGCCTACTTACATTAAACTCAAAACAAATGAGTGGCTCTTGAAAAGCACAATAGGCCATTTACCGAACCAAATCTGTTCTACAATATTAGCCACAACATCAAAAGAGACCCTTAAATTAATTACTGTGGTTGTACCGCACAGTGATCGCATCAAATGTTAATACTATGATACTTTGATATACTGTATAGTGTACCATGGTACTGAATGATTACAATACACCATTGTTTTTAAATGGTACTCCAAGGTAGTTTTACCATGTACACATTAAAACATGGCGTTACAATGGAACATTTCCAAAAATGCATGGCATTACCATGGTACCATGTTGGATATTGGAGAGACACTGCAGAAAAATCAGAGTCTTGAAGCAGCATTGTACCTTCAGGATCTAGTAAACGTGGTATTCCAAGCTCATTCTCTGCCACGCTAAATGCTTCTTCCAGGTTCTCGCGGATACTTCTTCTTCTTACAAGGTCCATGTCAACGAGTTCTGGCCGTATGGCATGTATAACGGAGTGGAAAGCCACACCACTGCGCCAACTAGGACCAAAGTCTTTAACCTCAATCCCCAGACGCCTTGTGATGAGAGATAATTAATAATTATATAATCATTAAAATTATAAAATTAAATATTACATTTTGCTTAATTAATATAATTATATATAACTTTTACAGTATATTAATACATTTATATTACAATAATTAAATTGAAATAATAAAGATAAAAAATAATGATATTGGTTGATGAAATATATCGATTTCTAACAGTCAATCATTCAGCTTAGAATTTACTATGACTTCCATTGTAGGCACATACATGTCAACACATATTTTTATTATTTTTACAAACTTAGGTACAAGTTAAAATGATTTTATTATTATTTAATTATTCTTTCGTACTTGGTTGCTGTGCTTTGGACCCATCTGAGCAGGGCTCGTTTGGCGTTGCCCTGAAACTTGACCACCTTGCGTTTCATGGGTGGGCTGCCTGTCTCTGAGCTGGCCATGCTATCCAAGGAAGAGGCACTGCTGGATAAAGCCTGAAGGGCTTGTAGATTACTGGTCAACTCCTCAATCTGCAAATGATTGTAAGAACAGACCCTTAACATTCAAATATAGTGCATAATGTAGACTTGTATAAAACAAAATCCATATCCTACAACCATAAATGGCACACATTACTTGGAAATAGAGGATAATGGTCCACATCAGCCCCAAGACAATGGATGGGCGTCCATCAGCGATGTCAGTTGCATTAATATTGACTAGTTTGATCTGCAAATCAAATATCAAAGTTGTTCAAGATTGAGGCTCTTATATTACTAAATAATGCAAAGACAGCCGTGCAACATAGATGCCTCTGGTTCCCCATTTAAACAGCATATAAAGGGTCAGGTGTGACAGCACAAATAAGCCAGGCATACACAGCAAAACCTAGCAGCTGTTGTGTGCATCACTAAATCACAAATACTAAACTATCCAACTTGGATATCCAAGCATTTTAAGTAGATCTTTCTCAACTTTCTTCTGGTGGAAAATTACAACAGAAAGATAAATCAATAATATGGGTGAAGTGCTTATTCAAATATTGCAAAGTATTTCATGCTTTAAAGGTGCATTCAGTCATTTTCATGTTTATGTTACATTGACACCTGGGAGTGTCAGAAGTTCTCAGTTACCAATATCACTGGAAAAATTTGCTAATCATAGTCAACCACGATTAATTTATTTCGTGAGTGAAAGCATCTAGTAGAGCGCAACAGCGCCCACCCACTTTTTCAGCCATGTTGGTTCCGGAAGTATTTTCCCATTAATTTTTTTCTATAGGTATTCCATAAACTCCTTTAGAAAAGAGTTCTAAAGCATGAATCAAATCAATCAGCTCCGAGTTGAATCGCAACATTACAAACTTTCATGTGAAGCAAAAAAGTATTTGAAACTCAATCAACAAAGGTACTGTATACTTAACGCAATTCATGAGGAAATTAACTACAATCCCATGAAGCAATGATTAAAAAAATAAATAAATAAATAAATATAAAACTAATGATTTCAAGTTGTTGATTACAAAATATAAGCACATTCAATTTAAAGTTTATTGCAAAATATTCAGATATATACAAATACATTAGTAGTTTCAGAGAGGGATGTCCCGATACCATTTTTTAAGAACAAGTACGAGTACCGATATTTTCTTTTTGGTACTCACCGATACCAAGTCCGATACCGGTTTGTTTGTTGTTTTGTTTTTTTCTGAATTCCATGTCAACAATTTATTTTTAGTTTTATCATCAAAATAGTGTTTAAATCAATGAATTCCTTAAAACTTTGAAAGTATAACAATTAATTTTCAACATGATATTGTAATATTTTCATATGGTAAATCAATATCAGTGGTAAAATACGCTGGCTACCACCCCTGGAGTTCGCTAGCTCGCTAGTTCGAATCCCAGGGCGTGCTGAGTGACTCCAGCCAGGTCTCCTAAGCGACCAAATTGGTCCGGTTGCTAGGGAGGGTAGAGTCACATGGGGTAACCTCCTCGTGGTCGCTATAATGTGGTATTCGTTCTCGGTGGGGCACGTGGCGAGTTGACCGTGGTTGCCGTGGTGGATGGCGTGAAGCCTCCACACGCGCTATGTCTCCGTGGCAACGCGCTCAACAAGCCACGTGAAGATGCACAGGTTGATGTTCTCAGAGGCGGAGGCAACTGGAATCGTCCTCCGCCACCCAGACTGAGGCGAATCACTACACGACCACAAGGACTTAAAAGCACATTGGGAATTGGGTATTCCAAATTGGGAGAAAAAGGGGAAAAAATCCAAAAAAAATAAATAAATAAATAAATCATTGGAGTTATTTTTGTCAAATAAAGTGCTGCATAACAGAGCATCACAGATGTTATATATTGCTTAAATATAGTAAAATTACTATTTATTTATAATTATTATTATTTGTAGTATTACAGTGAACATTACATAACTCTACAGTAGTGATCTATTTCTCAACTAATTAAATTTAGCTTTTAGTTTGGCGGAGCTTTTATTTTGAAGTGTTTCTGTGTTATCATCACCAAGGAGCTCTGAAATTATGATGGTAGCTTCCCACTCTGGAATGTGGTTATTAAACTGCAAAAGTCTGCTATTTAATTAAATAATTATGTAGTTTGTATGTGCCTCGCGCTAAAAAGTGAATTAGCGCTCTGCCTGCTGTCATCTGCAACAAGCGCAGATGAGCGTGCAATGCTCATTAGGGTGTTTTCCGTGTATGAGTCAAGGATCTTTAAAAGGTATGAGCACTTTGTGTCTTTATGTCTGCACAACACTGGCTCCACACATTCACAAGCACTCATATTTAAAGCGCTGCACAAGCAAACTATATATTTATCTCATTAAATCGCAGCTTTTGCTGTACAATGATCTCACTAGGACATAACGTGATTTTAATTTGTGTGCTTAATGTTTACATAAGGAAATTCATATGTCAGATGGTATGGGTTTTTGGTATCAGAGCATTTTTACGAGCACGAGTACAAGTACATGAGCACGGTATCGGACCCGATTCTGATACCAGTATCAGTATCGAGACATCCCAAGTTTCAGAGTGTAGAGAGACTGACTTGATTGCATCATTCGCAGATCACAGAAGTGGGCGGTTGCTGCAGAGCTCTTTTGGTGCGCTTTGTTTGCCACGACTGTCTGATTGGTGGATGATTCTCTGCTGGATCATGGGTAGTGTAGATCTTCATCAGAAATTACACTAATAAACATGACTTTTTTTAAATGAAGTTAAAATAACACAGACTGATGGCTTCAGCAGAGGCATATACCATAACAGTAGGTCTGTCTTTAAAGGTTTGTGAGTTATCAGTTGCCTATATAGATTTTTACTTCCTGTATTATAAACGAATATTGAGATAAAGTGAGTAATATTTGGCTGGTCATGTGATCTCAACACAGCACTACTTATGAATGTGTGCCCAGCATTATACTATTTGTAGGATATAGCAGCTTTTTAAGACTGATATGACAAGAGTCTTAATTTCATGTGAGTGTACAAATGTAAATATTTTTCAAAAATACAATTCTACACTTACCGTTTTTTTTTCTGTTTAATAGATTAGCAATTAGCAAAATAATCACTGAGTGCACCTCTAAAAATTTTAGGTAGCCAAACATTTTTGCATCTAATGAAAAATAAGCAAATATGAACACACAAAGCATTTGTGAAATAAGTGATTTTATAGATAATAATTAGGGCTGTCAATCTATTAAAATGTTTAATTGAATTAATTGCATAACATTCCGATTAATTAATTGAATGAATCGCAATTATTTGCATATATTATATAATTATTATATTATGTAATTACATCAGTGCTGTCGGAGTTAACGCGTTAACGCATGCGATTAATTTAAAACGTTTAACAAGTTAATTTTCTTAATCGCGATTAACACATTTACCGTTAATACAGCATAAACCAGTACAAACACTTCTTGGGAGGATGGAACCTTTGTAATGTGTACGCCTGGAGGCATTGCACTGACAGACACACTACAAACACACCGAAAAGTGCTTCCCTGTCAGTAATAAAATGGTGGAGAAAGGAACTCTTAACGCTATTTGATGTACAAAAAAGCCAGGACAGAACCTATGTAAGGTGCATTTTAATTGCCACAAAATCTCATCAAGTCATCTATCACCAAACTATCAACTATCACCAAAATGCAGAATGAGACGTATTTGTCTGCAAGCGTGGAGTTCAAAGCAGAGTTGACGCTGGCGTTGACATTCTGACACGAATCATGGACGCAGCTTCACGACTGCTGTAGCAAACAGGATAGCCACAGTCTCCCAGCAGATTAATACTGTGGAGGATGAGAACTTAAGAGATAAGATATTTTACAGCATTTCTATCTTTATCCTGTGGAAGGTTTTGTTTGGAAGATGTAAATAAACCATTAAATTGTTGCATACTGTTTTTTCTTTCCTAATATGGAAATAAATGCATTTTGACTGAAAAAGAAATATATATGGGGTCAAATACATATAGTGTCAAATTTCAGCATTTTCAAAATCTGCGATTAATCAGTACATTAAAATTTCTTATCGCGATTAATCTCATAATTTTTTGTAGTTAATCGCGATTAAAAATGTTATCTACTGACAGCACTTAAGTATATATATTAATTCTTGTTGCACTCTAATCTGTCTTGGATAGTATTATTCTGATGCAACTGAAACTTTGTAATGCAGCATTTTTTTGTACTACTGTCTCCTTAAGATGAATCGCTTAAGTTTTTTTTATTCCTCTTTTCTATGTTGCTTTGGATAAAAGCGTTTGCCAAATGAATAAATGTAAATATATGAGAAGGCTCCCAAATAAAAATAATTCAATATAACTTATACATTATAATTCACTAATATAGAAAATATATACATTTAAAAAAAAAGATCAGATTTCAGATTTTTCAGAATGTATTGCATTATTGTGGCAGATGATTAAAGCATTGATTAGGCAATACAAAAAGTGGTTTTAGAAGTCAATATATTGTTTGTTTTATTCCCATTTCATTGAACAAGCGTACAGTCGACAGCAGTCCATTTAGCAATTGAGTTGGTCAATCTGTCCTGTTCTCACAGGACGCGTTTTTGCGTTCCATTTGCACTACTTTTTAAATGTTGGTTTATGTGCACGTGCATCAGATAGAAGCTTTTGGAGTGTCTCACTGGTATTCAGCGTCATACATGCCACGTTTTTAGGACGCTGTGGTTGAAAGTGGTTAAAATCGCATCTTAAACCCTTGCATTCCGTTTTGTGTGTCCTTTGTCGAGTGTGACCAGCTCCTTCTGTGGCTGCACTGCTTGTGAGGTTTGATGCTGACGCGGATCAGAAAAACAAGACGTTACATGTACTTGAAGCTCCAATTGCTCCGATGGTAGAAAAATACGTACTTTCAATATGGAATTAACATACGGCTTAGGCGGCATGATTAATTGAGCTACTTTTTTTTTTACGCATTATTTTTTCTTCATAATGAATCGCAATACATTAATGCATTTAATCGACAGCCCTAATAATAATTTACTCATGGTCAGCCATTCAAGGAGATCATAAGAGATGCTCAAACTCACAAAAGAAAAAAGTCTCTAAAAAATTCTATGACCTTTCAGCCAGTAGCAACTGCTTACAGTACGCATCATCAAATGCAGATATGCGTAACAAAAGCAGATGTTTGTGAGACCTGCAACTAGGAAAAGTACTGACCGGACATCCTTTGTATACAGACTACGATAAAGCATGGTAAAAGAGAGGACACAGTTACAAACACAGAATGATGATGTTTGCTGGACTGGGACATATCATATGGGCTGGTCATCTTTGAAAAATATGTGTACCCTTCTTCCAATCATCACACAAGATTGCAGATATGGATGGGAGTGTTTTACGATTGAATATCACCATAAAAACAAGACAATTTGGTAAATGCACTTACCCTCCTGCCCTCCAGGAACTTCAATGCAGTGCCGATGTTGGACACCCAGTGGATCCTTTTCAGCTGGCGGCCCTGCTCACATGGCTAAAGGAAAACACAAGCGGTTTATGGATCCTTTTCACAGACTTGGAATGATGTATTTCCACCTTAATTTAGCAGGTTAGATCTAGCAAGCTTTTTTATCTTATATTTTTCAATGATATAACATTACTGTACTTTGTCTTATATTACCCTGGCATTAATTACAAAAGAAAAAAACAACAACACTGCTGCGATAGGGTTTCAAATACATCTGCTGAGGGAGTGACAGTAAATTTGGCATGTTTCTCATTTCTGACTGCCATAATGACTCTCTCTAATTTTTGCCTGTATTGGATATTCTTGGAAAGAGGTATTTTTTCTTTTACTGTTGGAGCAAATGGGAACACATAAATAAGGTTTGCTATGGTCTCCCCTGTATCTCAGTAGACGTTTACCCCAATACAGTTTACTTCCACGTTCTAAATGTGGAAATGTTGACAAAGTCCATTTGGGGTTGAAATTAAAGGCATTTGTGCAAGCAGACCAGTATTGATCACTGTGATTACTGATACACGTCTGAAGACACACTGAATGTCATGCAGATCTGTAGATTGTTTTGGTGTGAAATCAGGATATTGCATTACAGTAACACTTACTAATCTCTGTCCAGACAGCACCTCTAACAGAGCCAACAGTTTTACCCCATCCTTGATGTCCTCAAAGAGGTCGTTGACTTCTAAGGGAGGTTTGTGCTGGAAAAGGACAGAAATAATAGAAAAATGTCAATTATTTGAAAGTAATTAACTACAGGAACCTTTATAAAAACGAACTTCCCCTTTTCGTTGGTCAAAACATACAGGCCTTTTAATAGTGCTTGCCAAGGCTGGTGCGGATGTGTCAGTTTATTAGTGGTAGGCTATGTATGGTTTGATTATTATCAATGCACACTCTTCACCTAATTTCTCCTCTGTCTCACAACTCACTTCAATTTGAATTGTCATTAATATACAGCAAGACTGACTGTCTGCATACAAACTTGTGAGCACACAGAAAAACTTTAACTACAGTCTGTCCAGCTGATGAAACCCTGATGAAAAAGGACACACACAATTAATACACTTTTTTAAAAGGCACATAAACAAATGAACATTCCATGTTGGTGACCCAACAGCAGCTAGAATGAGGATTATAGCTAAGATATTTAAATAAATTGCTGTGTCACACAGTTTCTGACACATTCAGCACTTGCAGATTATTGGAGGTTTTGAGTTTTGATGATGTGACTAATGCTTTGGCATCTCATCTGAATATATCTATTCTCCAAAACATGACACTACATTTCTTAGGCTACTGTAAATATTACCAATGCATAGATCCAAATAGAAGTGTTTGTGGATCTGTGTTATGAGTTTGGGGCTTTTGCATGCATAAGTACTCACCAACAAAAAAGAACCAAAAAATACTATGGTATTTTACCATGTTTTTGTTTTTTTCTCTCTCTATTTTAATATGATGCCAAAACCATGTTTCTTTGGACCATGTGCCATGGTAGTAGTACTATGGTATTCTCTGAAGTACCTTTGATTATCATGTAAATTACTTGGTACATGAATATGGTAATCATTTAGTATCAAAATACCATGGTATTATCATGTTTTTGGATATGTACCTTGGTAATACCATAATATTCTTATTCACTGCAAGTGCCTTGTAGTATCATATCCATATACCATGGTATATGAATATGGCAATCCTTGAGTACCATGGTATACTGTGCACTGTACTACTGTCACAGTACTAGACAGCAGTACATATACATATGCACATCAAAAACTCAGGACAGCTGCCCCTGTACAAACATGATAAAAAAAAAGTGCAAATATGCTTTAAAATGTTAAAGGAAATGGAGACAATAGGAAAAGATAACAGATGTGTTAGAGGTCATACCAACAGATTCAGAACTTTCCATCCTGAAAATAGCTACATAAGTGATGTGCAAACATTTGCTTCAATTGTGCTGACTACTGAGAAAAAAAACAAAGGAAGTATGAAATGTAAATCTGGATAATCATAATTAATATGGGACCACTGTCACATTTCACTGTTGTACAAAACTGATTATTTGATTTTATCGCTTCATTTATTTTTTTATTTTTATTTTTATTTATTTTTTTGTTTAGTCTATGCACAAGTATTCACATTTGGATTACAAAAAAAACAAAAAAAACATTCTATTTTATTTAAACTTAATTTTTTATGAATCTATGCAAAAATATTAACATTTGAACTACAAAAAATGCTTTATTCACAAATGTTCACATTTGAACTACAAAAAACAAGTGAAACATTGTATTTAATTTTATTTGTTAATTTTTGATGAATCATAGCAAAATATTCACAGTTGAACTACAAAAAACATGTGAAACTTTTTTTTATTTAACCAGTCCATTTTTGACAAATCTATACATTATTATTCACATCTGAACCACAAAAAAACATTTGAAACATTTTATCTCTTCATTTTTGTTTAATTTATGCAAAGATATACACATTTGAACTACAAAAAAAACATGTGAAACATTGTGGTCCCTATTTTAGGAGCACAAGCGATAAGCGCAAGGCAATGCCTTAACTCATAAGTGCAAAGTCAATGGGCATGGCTGTGAAGTGTTGGTATTTTCATGCAAGCGCTAAGTCTAGGCGCAAGTGGGATTGGTGAAATCACGCGTGCGAGGGGCTAATTGGTTCAAGGGAGGTTCTTCTACAGTCCCATCTCCATCCTATACAGTCCATTTCCTGTCTAGCACCAGTGATATAAACTAAGACTGCACATTCATAAGAAGTTGGTAGTGTAAATGGACTGTATGCAATAAATTAGAAGAATAGAAATGTGGATTTACATTATATTGCACATAAACTGTGTCCTTGTTAAATGGGACATGCTCATATATATATATATATATATATATATATATATATAATGAAAATAACGAAGCGTCAGAAAAATCATACTAAATCCAAACATTTTACTCTCTCCGACTTCTTCCACTGGCCCCTTTTGCAGTGACTTAAAAATCACTCTACAACAACAGGCTGAAAATTACTAGTCAAAATGAAATCATAAATACAATTGTAAATATACAAGAATAATAATACACATAAAATTAACTATAAAAATAATAATAATAATAATTGAAAATATAAACACAAATAATTAAGACATGAACTTTATTAGCACCTGCTGGTGGAATCTCCAAACTGCGAATACAGGAACTGAATTTGGACTTTGTGCTGATTTAAGAGGTGGTATTGAAACATCTTAGCGCAACGACCAAATTCTGAGGAAAACAGATAATTGCGCTTTGCACCACTTCATTTATATACAATAAACCCACAGTTTGTGCACCTACACCCACAGTAGCGCAAACACTTAGAATTAGCGCTCTCATGAAAATTGGATAAGACGTAGCGCATGGTCGTTGCGCGTAGCACTTTAAGCACTCATGAAAATAGAGCCCTGTATTTTATTGTATCTGTTCATTTTTGATAAATCAGCAAAATATTCACATTTGAACAACAAATACTTTAGACATTTTATTTTATGTCTTAATTTTTTGTTGAATCTGCACACAAACATTTACATTTGAATGAAACATTTTTGCTGAATTTATGCCAAGAAACAGTATACACATTTAAACTACAAAAAAAAAAAAAAATGTGAGCCTTTTTATTTTATTTTATCTGTTCGTTGGTGATGAACAAGAAAATCATTTGACATTTTATTTTATCTCTTTATTTTGTTAAATTTATGCTAAGATATACAAATCTGAACTACAAAACACATTAACATTTTGTTTTATTTTACCTGTTCATTTTTGACGAATCTATGCCAAATATTCTATTTGAACTACAATATTATTTTTACAATTTTATTTTATGTCTCCATTTTGATGAATCTGCACACAAAAATGTACATTTGAACTACAAAAAACATTTTAAACATTTTATTTCATTTCTTAACTTTTAGGAATCTGTGCACAAATATTCACATTTGAACAACAAAAATCATTTTAAACTACTGAACTGAAACAAATATTTATATATATAAAAATTCTGAAAGACAGCAAAGCAGACAGGCCAACAAGCAGACAGAAAGCAATGTAAATCTGTAAGTACTGCAGGTGGCTGCGGGCTTGCTGATGGGGGTAAAGTATTACTTTGCATATTCTGCAGCTCATTTAGTATGCACTGAGCGTGTGCTATCTGTACAGCATGAATGCTGGCTCGCTGCAGCGACCCTCTGCCCTGCACACATTACTCGGATCCTTGAAACTTTTCATTCTCGTGCTTTGAACTGTTGTGCACCAGATTCTGCTAAACAAAAGACACCTCAGTGCAATCTGTGCAGACTGGAATACTTAAACCCACCATTTGTGTCAGATTATCCTCTCTTTGTGCCCTACAAAGTGGCCCATCACCAAAGCAACTAATCACGCATAATGAGGCGAGAGGGAGGGGCAACAACACTTACAATATCTCACAACACTTCCACTTTAGTTTCTATAGACTGCATATGGGTTATTGCATAAAACCACGTATCCCTCATTAACATGTATGTTTGTGCAAATAATTACTTTTACAATGAATAGATGATATCAACTTTAACTTTGTGTTAATACAGGCATTTTGTAAACACGTCAACCAAATATCCAGTAACCTTTGTATTTCTTTTTTATAGTTTTTTTTTCTTTCAATTTCTCCCAGTCCTGTGTTTCCAATTTCTCCTTTTGATATTTGCAAATAAACATATTTTGATTAAAAACCAATTTAAAGAAGTAAAAGCTAGTATGTCTTTATTTTCTATATATTTAATTTTAGATTTAGGTTGCCAGTGTATCTCTGACAAAACATAAAAGTTGTGTCTGTAGGTTATGTGTCAACCCTGTTACCACCATAACTATCCCTTATCAAAATAATGTACTATTCCATCATCAAACCTTTTCAAGTTAAATAAAAATCTGCAAGGACATGTATACCGTATGTCTCCTTTGGTAGATCAGTTTATCTAATGTTTTGTTACCTTTGTCAGTAGAGGATGATCTTAAAATATCAGCCCTTTTATCATGACTGGATATAGTAAACAATGATTATTGAAAAGTGGATTAAAAAAAATATATATATATATATATATATATATTAGCAATAAATGATCTTTTAATGAGAATTCTGTAGTTTAATAACCTTGGCTATAAGGCTAGTATGTTGGCTGTAAAATTGACAACCCTGTTGCCTTTCTGATAATCTTTGCATTTATCTTGAGATTGAGAATTTACTTCATCAACACTTAAAGACAGTCTTGTCTGACAGATTGTTAAAAATATTACAGAAATTCAATTCAATATTGAGATTTTTAAAATGGAAAATTGATGCTAACCAAAGCCTAATTTTGATTTTAATTTATCACAGGGCTAGTTTGCTATTGTTGATTCTTAATCACACCATGTAAACTTGCTGCGCACAAATGTCAAAGACTTCTTCCCACTGAGAATTGTTCCAACCTCTCACTACGACCATCTGCACAAACCTACAGTGTCCAAGACTTCCAAAAAAAAAACAAAAACAAAAAAAAACACTTCAGTCCGCATTTCAACATAATGTGAAAGCGCTTAAAGGGACAGATCAACCAAAAATGAAAATTCTGTAAACATTTACTCACCTTCATGCTGTTCCATAACAGACTGAAAGTCTTAAAGCTGTAGCTCTCAAATCTCAATCACGCTTGCACATAATTCAAGCTTGACGCATCATGAGCAACGTGAAACACATGAGAACCCAAGCCTGTCTTGATGTGTTAAATTGAAAGCTACTCTATGGCTTTGGAAGACTTGGAATACAGCACATAAGTTGTATGGACTACTTTTATAGTGCTTTTATGTCAATTTTAGATGTCAATATTCCCAGGTCACTATAGGTTTTTGTTATGCGGTAAAAGCAGCATGAACATTCGATAACATTTCTCCTTTTTTATTACACACACACAAAAAAAAGTAAATCATATGGGTTTAGAATAACATGAGGGAGAGTAAATGATGACACAATTTTCATTTTGATATAAACGGAATCTTTAAGGGAATTATGCTTTAAGCAAAACAGCAGCGAATGTAATACAGTATGACAGACGTCGTAAAGATATCGCAAACAGAGGCCACATCCACAATAATCTGTTTTCATTTAAAAATTCTGTTTTCTGTTTCCTAATGTCACCGTTTTACAAAATATGTGGTATTGGAGAGCGTTTTCGAAAGTCTTAATGTTTGGCAGACTGATCTCATGTACATTACGTGACCGCGGAAACATTTTTGCAAAACAAAATTGCGTGCTTTATTACATGTTTCGCTGCAGTTTCCCAGTGAAATGTCCAGCAGGGGAGCGCCAAAAGCGTGTGAAATGATGTCAGCATCAGACAAGGTTTTAAAGTGAATGTTAGATGGAGGTTTTGATAAGTAAAACGCACCTCCCTAACCTAAACTTTACCTAAATCTACCCTATAGTGTCCTAAAAGCTAATGCGAGATGAAAATACATTTTATACACTTTGGCTACATTCACACTGCAGCTGAATGTGACCCAAATCTGATTTTCTGCTCAAATAAAAATGTTTGTTAGGTTGGTGGCACTAATCAACTGGAAAATCCCGGCACTGGACGTGCAGCTGATACACACCCACGAAAATTATATGCTTAAAAAAATGAATTGTTGCAGTTCGTGAACCCTTTGTACTGTAAACATAAACCCATCTGTTTTTGTAAGTCTGCTTATGTTTTTTTTTGTCTTAAATGTACATTATTTAATATGTATATCACTGTGTCTGTTATGGCATTAAAAGAGCAGCGAGGTTCGGCAATTCGTTTGCACTAAGCTCGTAATAAAATATCCCATAAAAGGTTTCATTACATGCAATGTTTTAGACAATGAATTGCAGAACCACACTGCTATTTTTATTGCAAGGACAATATAACAAAGTATTGCAATAATTTAAATAAAGAAAAGACCGTGAGCAATATTTTCTTTTATATTATATTTAATATATGCATCATATTTTATACTATATATGTTATTCTCAATGTACATTATTCCACGTGTTTTATATCACTGTACCTTGTGTTATATTATCCAGGCATTAATCCAGGCATTATAAAAAGAGGAGTTGAGTTCGGGAGTCTAGAATAAAGACCTAGTTGCAACAAAATACATGTGCAAATAAATGTCCAACAGAGCTCTTTACTCATCTCGATCACATAAAAAACACAGATTATATACTCCTCAAAATGCATCAACAGCTTGGAAAGAACATAATTAAATAATTATGCCGAAATAGGAAAATAAATGCTTTAACAGCGTTCAATATATTAATCTCAATTGATTCAATATGACGGTTGGGACTCCATGCTGAGTTAATGGCTTCAAGTTCAAGCACTGAAAAGACACAGATGTTTTGTTTGAAAAAATAATTCTGTCACTGACGGACATTTTACAGTTTTGGTGCATTTTAAAATATAACCTTGTTAAAGTCAACCAAACCATGAAGAAAATGCAACATTGTAACTATTTTAGCCCCTGTTTCGGAACAATAAAGCAAGCTATAGGTCTGAAAACGCCCCAAATCACTATATTGCAATTGCAATTTTATTCATGTTGTTATTTTGTCAGAGAGAGATAGTTGCGGTGAGGCGTTATATGTGTCACCCCTCCACCATTTTTAATTGGCAAGTGTGTCATACCTCTAACTGAAGAGAGTGAGATCTCAACAAAACAGTCTGCATGTGTGACACCCTCGGCCAAAACGAGTTGTTTTGAGTCTGCTAGTGTAGAGCCAGATTAACACTTCCTGAGCATGCGTAGAACAAACCCAAGCATGTTCATTATTTTAATATGTATAATGAATTAACTTATTACAATTGTTATTAGCAGGTTTTTTTGTTTTTTTTGTTTTTTTACCAGAATAGGATACTTAATGATGATCTAATAAAATATCTGCAAGTGATGGAAGACCAGATTGATAAAGTAATGTTAAATAAAGTCCTTTGCAGTCATATGGTGGAATTTAATTACCATTGAAGATCAAGAATGTAATATTAAGAGCGAAACATCATAAAATCAAAAACGGCATTATACTGTATAAATGTATAAAAGGTAAGAGTTTATGCAATTATTACAGATTTTCATTGACTTGCTTGTATTTGCATTTTGATACAGTTAGAGAAATATAGAAACAGTTTTTTGCATGAGTGACATGGGCAAAGATCCGTGTTACATAGGCTAAATCTACCGCTGCATGTTTTCATACGCATATTTTTACTATGTGAAATTCAAACGAACCACTAAGCACAACTGTTGAAGCCTTTAATTTTCTTTTCTTTTCTCAAAAAGAAACTGAATGCATTAACTAGAAAAGATATTACTTCAAATTAAAGGTTTTAAACCACAACATGCAAGTGATGAATGTTGATGTTAAAAATCACATTAAATCTGACCTGGATGTTCACACTGAAGGCACATCGGAAAAAATCTGATATGTATCCGATTTATTTCCTCATATGAAAGTGGCCCAGATCAGATTAGAAAATGTCTGATTCAAAGCGCTTTTGGCTGTTCACACGGTGATCCAATTAACAGATCTGTGTCACATGTGAGTGAAAAAATCTGATTTGGGCCACATTCAGCTGCGGTGTGAACGTAGCCCTTTGTGTCGCTTCTATGAGACTTTCGTCTTACGTGTCAGCTTGCGTGTTTGGCTGGGCTCGATCATAAGCTAATCACACTGGAATAAGTGTGTAAATTTAGGTAGGTCTGTAATACAAGTGTTAAAATGTACTGTTTTCCAAATGATGCGTTTGAGTTAAAGTGTTTAGATCATAACATAGCAGTGTGTGTGTAACAGAGCGAAAAGTAAGTGTTTATAAAGTCATAAACAGCCATTGTACTCAATTGTTTTGTCATTGATTTGTGTGAAAGTGAATATAATGCATAGTTGTTATAGTTCCTCTAGTGTTCATGTCACCAAAAAAACTGCAGCGAAACAGAACGTGGCACGAAAATGCAAAGATTTAGTTATAGAAACGTTCAGTCTATGAGACTAGGTTGTAAATGTTCTACTAAACAGATGAAAAACTTTAAGGTTAATGCTCTATCATGTTTTAAATCAACAAAACTTACCTCCCTACTCTAAACCTTAAACCTAAACCTAACCGATAATGTCAGAAAAGCAAATGTGACATGAAAGATGCAATTGTTGCAGCAACCATGTCATTTTATGGTGCTTCTATGACACTTTCGACTTAACGTGTCGACTCGCACGCTCTTCACGACTCGTACCCCAGTCCTTTGCATCACAAGTGCAACGCTCATCAGTTGAGCTACTGTGCAATTTGACTGCATTCGAACAAGCTTGTAAATGTAGTTTCATATGTGATGCAAATGTTAAAATCATACACTATAGTGAAAGAGTTTATATTTCATAAGATAGCATTGTGTGAAGAACAGGGTGAAACAGATAATCTGCCGTTTTACTCGTGATTTGTGTGAAAGGGAATAAATTAATTGTTCTTGAACTTCTGCAATACGTATAACAAGCCACGTAAATATAACTACATTATGTAATTCAGTGAGACCACATTGGTTCTTGGTGGAGGAAAACGGCATCCACAGTTTTTTTTTTTTTTTCAAACCAAAACGTATTAGTGCGGACATAGCCAGAGAGTCTCTGTCCAGTCAAACCAACTTTCACTTGCCAAATACAAGCGTCCGTCCCATACCACTAACTGAGCAAGTGACACAACATGTCTCCTCTGCAAAAAGGAAATTCTAGTAGATTACAAAGAAAAACAGAGCTCCAAAAGAGACAGGTCATACTGAAAAGCCTTCAGCCTTGATTACAAAAGTCCCCATTTCATATATTCAATGCATTTCAGTGTAGGTGTTCAGAGTTGTTTATCCTGTCGATTACAGATATAGAATGATAAAACACAGAACAAAACACAAAGTCAAGCTTCTCAGTCTACTAATGCAAGATCACCCACTCCTTTTGGCCATGGCAGTGGGAAGCCATCAAAACACAGCATTCATTCCCAAAGCACACAGTATAAGCACAGGCCTTCATGCTTTTTATTACAATATTACAGCATTACGCCCCCTCACTCACTGTTTACAGTCCTGCACAACAAACAGCCTTTAATCATGGGCGCTTTACTCAGTTACAAAGACATTTGCCCTTTAAAGTCATTATGACTTTAGGACATAAAGCAAATCACACGGACCACTCCCTGGTCACGGATGAAGGGTCAGATTGAGAGGGGGCGACAACACAGACATCACTACTTTAGACTCATGAACATCAGAGTAACATCTTAAGCCTCAGTCAACCAGTTTGCCTCAGTTACAATTCACTTTCATTGTATGGAAAATATGCAATGAAAGTGAAGAGTGACTAAGGCTAACATTCTGGCTATCATCTGAAATTAAAAGCCAGTCTTACCTTTGCCAAGTGAGAATTAATCCACTTTGTGAAAGTTCGTTTCTGTACCAACTCCTGTTCATCTAAAAAAGAAAAAAACAGACAAGAGCCCTTTAGTGACCAGATCTTTTCTACTGTAGTGATATTATCGTAACAGTTATCTTTTTTTCTTGGTTCCAGCCATTATGACTCATCTAGTTATGTTTTAATATTCTCAAGAAATAAATGCATTAAGGATGATTTCATATTTCATATTTTTGTACTTTTCCATTACTGTAACCCTGCCTTCAAAGCTAGAGAGGAGATATTTACCAGCAGAATACAGCTGAACGTCCTCATGTGGCATGGGCAAAAACATTTACATTATATCAGAAACATGAGGCAATATTATAATTATTAAATATATACTCAACAACATGAAGTAATTAAATGCATATTGATGCAGGCAAAAGTGTTTATTGTAAAAAGACAAACAACAATGTTCTCAGAATTCCCATTTTTACAGTATGCAAAACACAAGCTCTAAAAACTTGATTTATACAATTTCTGAAGAAAATATGAGTGGCGCTTGGCCGTGCAAAGCTCACTATTATGATGCTAGAGTGTTGTGGGTTATTGCCAGATAATTGCTATCCATTTGCTAGGGTTTTCTAAGTGTTTACAAGGACGTTCTTATGACCTTGCAAATTAAGAGTGGTTGTCATGGTGTTGCCATGCGTCTACATTGTAAACCCTAATTTTGTCATTACTGGAGAAATCAAGTTGTCTTACTTAAACATTATCATTCCTTAGTAAAAGGAAACATATGGGGGCATTTAAATGGTTGTTATTAAGAATTCATAGAGGTCTTAGCTCTTTTGTTGTATTATTTATGTTGTTTGTTGCAAATAGTCTTGTGCTGTCACCAATAGGCTGATCTTTGTCCCCTTTGGTCAAGTTGGACCCTGTTAACACTTTCAGTTTTGTGCATGTGCAAATGAAGTACAGGTGTCTATGCACTTCTGTGAAGAAATATGTTTATTTAATGACTGACCTAAAATAAGTTAGGTGGCCTCTATTTTTGTGAGCGTGCAACGCACAACGGCCGTGTGCTGCATCGTATCCAATTTTCATACGATCGCTAATTCTGAGCACAATTGTTGTGCCAGCGCAAAGCGCAAGAGGACGTGGGTGGAAGTGTTTGCGCTATCTGTGGATGTATGCGTGCAAACTATGGGTGTCTAGTATGTTAATGAACTGGTGCAAAGTGCAATTTGTTAATTTCCTGAGAAATAGGTCATTGCGCTAAGACGTTTCAGAACCAAGTCTGTTTTCAACTTCATTATTTTGATTATATTCATGTTTAGTTTGAAGTGTAATTTGAATTTAGAAATATTTTTGGTTAGATTTTTTTGTTTTGTTTCAATAAAATGAAACTTGACCCATCCCATTAGCGCTTTGCGCATGCAGTTTCGCCAAACCCACTTGCACCTAGACATAGTGTATGCTTGTATGAAAATACCAAAACTTCATGGCCATGCACATGTAACGGTGGCCAGCTGATAGACAGCTGTGCAATGTGTATAAACCTCACTCTCCTGACCTCAAGAGGTTGCACTAGCGACTGACGCTAGGGGCTGTAGCCTTTAGCCTCCTTGTTAGCGCACCTGCCTCCCATGCCGGAGATGCCGGTTCGAGTCCCGTACGGAGCGGGTAGAACAGGAGCGTCACAATGGTGCCATGACTCAGATGGGAGTGAGGTTTAGGGGGGTGAGTGTAATGGTGGCCAGCTGATAAGACAGCTGACCCATACAGAGCGGATAAAACAGGAGCGTCACACACACATATGACTTATAGCATATCACATTCTTAAAATAGGGCCCATAATCTTCATTATATAAGCTGTGTTATTGTATGACCAAAATGTGAGTTATTAAGTTGAAACAACAATATTTAAATAGCAAGTCTGAGTGAAGTCTACTTGCATCTAGTTACCTTAAATTAAATAGGTAAGTTCATTGAACATCAAGTAAAGTTAACCTAATTACACAAGTTTTGAAATGCCATTACTCAATTCAATTGAGGGAATGTGTTTACACAATCAATTGAGTAGAGTCAACTTATTAGGGTTTTCAGTGTATGACCTTGCAAAGGTGTTTAGAGTGGTTGCCATGGAGTTGCTATGCTGTTGCTAAGGTGTTCTGGGGGGTTGCTAGGGTGTTACTAAGTGGTTCTTTACTGTCCCAAGGTTAAAAAGCCCATCCCCAAATCTCTATTATATTTTGGTCCTTAGATATGGCTCAGGTCACTCCTTTAATGCATGTCTATGGAAGCTTTTCACACGATTTATTGTCCGCCAGGTGAAAATTGTAAATCCGATCACTTAGTAAAGTAATAGCACAACTCTCCTCAAGCCGCACAAATTCAGATATCATTTATATACTTAGTAGAAACAGCGCAGGATGAGTTACGAGCAAATAAATTCTTAACCTAATTTTTAGGATTAGGAGTTTGTTCAAATCCCTAACCCTAAGTATGAGCCACTGTAAAGGCCAAAACATACTCTATGCAGATGCTTGTGGCTACGTAAGCTCGATTTTGTGCGTTGTTGCGATCCAAAACATGTCAGACCCCAATTCCTAACATAACACAAGTACACGTAGCATTCTCAATATTGCTATAGCAGATATTAGTTTGAAATATCCGCTTCAAGGTGAGTTTTTTCTTTCAAGTCAACTACTGTCATGGCAGCGCAAATAAAATATAGCAACTTTTATACACTAAAATACTTTACTTTTATAGAAACTTGAGTACTGAGGTTTGTTACCACCACAGTAACTCAAGAATGCACTTTTATTTTTACTTTTTTGTTTTGTTGCATTTGGCTGACACTTTTATCCAAAGCAAATTACAGTGCATTCAAGGTACAGATTTATTCAGTGTGTGTGTTTCCTGGGAATCAAACCCATGATTTGGCATTGCTCTGGTGGCATACTCTACCAGCTGAGCAACCAGACCACACGTTGGCAATGCGTTGACAAAGTGCTCACATCTGCGTACGCACGCTTGTGTAAAGTATGTTTCTGGCCTAATAGTGATGCTTGCCTTAACAAGCACCACTAATTAAACTCTGTGGCATCTATTAACATAATGTGCAGATCTTGCAGAGCATTTACATTTATGCATTTGGCAGACGCTTTTATCCAAAGCAACTTACAGTGAACTTACAGGGACAATCCCCCCAGAGCAACCTGGAGTTAAGTGCCTTGCTCAAGGACACAATGGTGGTGGCTGTGGGGATTGAACCGGCAACCTTCCGATTACCAGTTATATGCTTTAGCCCACTATGCCACCACCACTCCACATTTAAAGACACACATAAGGCCATTCGGGTCAGCAACAGACACCCACTGGACATATTTATACATGATGGGCTGAAGAAGACCAGCAATATTCACAGCAAACAACATACTAGCTTGCATGCATGTAATGCAATGCACAGGGCATCTTTAAAAAGCATTTAGGCCTGTGTAGCACACAGTTCTGAAAGCACACATGATATGCCAATGCAGCACTAAAGGGACAGTTTATCCTGTCATCATCTCCTCACTCTCATTTTGCTCAAACCCAAGGAATACTGTACAAAAGATGATGTTAGGCAGAATGACAGCCTTAATCATTGCACTGCATCGGTCACTTTCGTTGCATCTTACAAATGGAAGTGAATGGTGACAGAGGCTAACATTCTGCCTAACATCTCGTTACACTGAAAAAAGTACGTCAAAAGGGTTTGTAACAACATGAGGGTGAGTAAATAATGACAGAATTTCCATTTTTGGGTGCCCTATCCCTTTAAGCACACCACAGCCTTTATAATCCAACATGCGCAGCCAAAAAGAGTTAAACATCAGCACTCGTTTGCAGCGGTGACCCGTGCTAACAAGGTAATTACCTCTCCCAAGGAGGAAGAAGACCTCAGCTGGCCAATAATATCTAGTGAGCCAACATGACCCAGAAATGTGTCACTGCATATCTGGATCACGCATCTGTTTCACCTTTATTCAGCAGAGCACAGACTGTGTTTAAATCTGAGCTACTGCCTCCTGTACTCCCCAAATTCCCATTCGGATGAGACGACGCATCAATGTCCCACTTACCACGGAGATACTGAAAGAATCCTGTCACCAGATTGAGAGAAGTGGTCTTTCTGACGGCTACATCCTTAAAGTGAGCCATTGTGTGCCCCACATTCCCTCCGTTTGTTTGTGTCCTTCATGTGTGAGCGTGTGCGCTTATAATCCAGGGAGGAAAAGGGGACCAGCTATCCTTTATTTCCTTCGGGAAACAGAATAGAGCAGACGGTACAGCTTTGCGTGTGAAAACTCAGCGCGACTGAGCGTTAGAGGATGGAACCTCCCCCTCCTCCTTCCCTGCTGCCTCCCTTTTTCTCCCTCTCCCTCCCTTTCTCTCCTCCACTGTGGATACGCTGCTATTACAGGGCAGTTTCTATAGGCAACATCCTGCTACACTGCAAAAAAATAATTTTCAAAATCAGTATTTTGTCTTGTTTTCCAGTAAAATATCTAAACATCCTTAAATAAAGATATATTTACTTTAACAAAATTGTGTAAGATAATAAGACTTGATTTTATAGAATAGCCTATATTGTGAATTAAGTGGTAACCCTTTACAATAAGGTTGTATTTGTTACAATGAACAATACTTTTTTTGGCACTTATTAATCTTAATTAATGCTACTTTTAACATATACTAACACATTTTTTAATGTAAAATTGTATATGTTAACTTGAGCTAATGCATTATCAGTGTTGCGTAAGTTACTCTAAAAAAAGTAATTAATTACTAACTACTAATTACATCTTCTACAGTGTAATTAGATTACTGTACTAATTACTCTGTCTGAAAAGTAATTGCATTACTTATTACTAATTACTTTCTACAACCTTTATCAACCTCGACCAGATGAAATATATAAGGATAGACATGAAACTGTTCTTGTAATTCTTTCAAATAAATCATATAAAATCAAATAAATTATTCATGAGCTGGCCAAAGAATTTAGGGGGCTGCGTTAAATGGGAAAACATATATTTTAATATTAGACGTTACATTTCGATTTTAAATTCACTATTGTTTTATATAGAATTGTTCTATAGTCTATACACTACAGTATTTAATGCAATTACATCAGAACTAACTGTACTTAAATTACTGAAAAATTAAGACTAATCCCTTACTTTACTTTTTTCATTGAAAAAATAATTTAATTACAGTAATTAATTGCTTAGTAATGCATTACACCCAACACTGTGTATTATGAACTAACATAAACTAACAATGAACAAATTAATTTCATAAATTAACATTAATCAGGATTAATACATTCTTAATGTATGGTTTGAACAATATGCTTGTTGTTGTTTTCTCGATGCTGATACTATTTTCTTTTATATATTTAAATATGTATATTTTGTATTTAAATTTATTATATATATATATATATATATATATATATATATATATATATATATAATAAATTTAAAAAGTTAAAGCCTAAATCTTTAATTAAATGGTAGCACTTTACAGTTAAGAATAATGAATAAGGCTGTATTGATTTACATTAGTTAGCTAAATTAGTTAACATGAACTAACAATGAACAATACTTTTTCGGCACTTATTAATCTCGGTTAATGTTACTTTTAACATATACTCATTTTTTATTTTATTTTTATTAAAAAGTTGTATATGATAACATTAGTTGCATTATGAACTAACATGAACTAACAATGAATTATTTGATAAATTAACATAACCAAGATAAATATATGTGGTAATAATTTATTGTTCACTGCATTTACTTATGTAAACAAACAGAACCGTACTGTAAAGTGTTACCAATTTTTTTTTTTTTTTACCTTTTAAAGGTAAGAAATTGCTTTTCCCCTTTGTTTTAAACATGAATCTAACTCAATTTAGTGAGGTTTACAAGAAAAAAAAACTATTTAAATAAACTTAAATATTAATTTTCTCTAAAAACAAGTCATAATATTGTAATTTGCTTCTCAAGTAAATGTATCTTCTTTTAAAGATGTTTACATATTGCCAGAAAAATACGGATTAAAGAGCAGAGTAAAGCATAATGTTAGTCTCAGTTACCATTCACATTCATTTATAAAAAAAATGTGTTGAAAGTGAATGGTGACTGAGGCTAACATCCTGTCTAACATCTTCTTTTGTGTTCCACAGAAGAACCAAAGTCATACGAGTGTGAAACGTTAGGTTGAGTAAATTATGAGAGAATTTTCCTTTTTGAGTGAACTATCCCTTTAAGAAAATGTGATTGTGGATGACCTGTTCATGTGGAGTGTAGTTCTAGCAGCATCCCACAGCTGCAGCCATGCTAACAGGCTGTGGCACTGATCCTCCAATCAGCATGTGGAGGGGCTGTGATGTCACCAAGCAGCTGGTGTGATCCTGATTTATATGTGTGGGTGGGGGTCAGCACTCCTGCTACACAGCTTGAACTCCATCAGGCTACAGCTACAAGCACTGCAGACACTCTAATGCAGGAATGGCTTAACAAATAATCAGATCTGCATTTTTCATTCATGTCCAGATAGCTACATCATGAGACGTATGGGTGCATGACACAATTACTGTGGGGGTGTGAGTTTAAAAACAAAATGTACCCTATGTCCTGTCTATTTACTGTTCCTGGTCTTAATGTGCATGATTAATCAGTGCACATTTTTCTAAACAATTTTTCTCTGCCTCTAAAACCACCTCTCTTTTCTGCTGATGTAATGGAGACCATAAATGAGGGGGTAAATAATATATTTTCAGTTTCACAATCTGATCAAAGCCAGATGAATAATCGAGTCTTGACCTATAATATTTCCCTCTGGATATTCTGTGTCACTCAAAAATATGTGGCGTTAAATTTAAATATATTGTGAATGCTGTTCCGTGTTGTTTTTATTTACTCATGTATGTCAAAAAAAAAAAAAAATCTATTTTTTTTTTTTTTTTTTTTTAACTTTTTTTAATAAATATGCCTGGTCTTTTTGTGCAGGATTTATTAGTGCATGTTATTCCAAAGAATAACAAATGTTTTCACAATCTTTTTTCAAACTATAAAGCTTTTTCAGTCTCTGAAACAACTTTTCTAAGATATTATCAACTTATTCCATAGCCCACTTTTTATTATTCAATCAAATCCAAATGCATAAAACCAAGTCCTTGTTTCACTCTTAAATATTATGGAGTTAATAACATAACATAATAGAAACATAATATTATACCACATTATGGACTTAAATGGCTGTGAATGACATTACATGTTGTCTTTAAATCTTCAAGTGGTATCTTTAAGATTTTTAGTGTCTAGGGCAAAAAAAAATCATTCATTTCATATTGTGAATTTACTCACTGAATAATACAGGCCTAACTGCATTAATTGCAAATGGCTAAAAAAAAACTGGGAACCAGCTGCACTCAAATGTATTGAATCATTAATGTCACAGCTAGTGAAATGCATCTGCCACCTGCTACGGTGCAGTCAGTGACATCACTCTATTATTCCTGAGCATCAGCCACAATATGGCATCTATACAACCCAAGCCATTCGACAATTTATTTACATATTGTCCACATATTTGACAGCTCTTCAACTGTGCAATAATAAGAATGATTATGGTTATGAACACCCAGGCATGCATTTTGTTTGGTCTTTTTTTAAACACATTTTATTCAATTACACTAAATTCAATCTTGTGTTTTGCTCCTCTGAATTGTTAGTGCATTTACAAAGTATGATTGCTCCTTCACAAATCCACTTAGAGGAAAAATCCATTCTCCGCTCACTCACTGTGGCATAGTTTAGATATTTATATCTCAAAAAGTCTTTTGTACGAAAGAACAAGGAATGTTCCTTAATCGGTTTCAGTCAGAAAAGTTCATGAAAACAGTGCTATTTACATCACATGCTCATCTAATGATTTAGAATTCGTTTTTACAAGTTAACTGGGATAAAGCCCTGTGTAGCATTAAAATAGATTCAAGTGTCTTGACAGAGTGTGGATTTTTAAAAATAAATAAAGAAATGGTAGATGGTCATCTAGCAGAGATTTCCTAAAAATGTAGACTGGTTGCTTGTCAGATTTTGTTGTCCATCACATCATAAAATAAGAGTCGGCAAAGCCATCGACATATGATTTTTCTCTTAACGTAAAGCAAAAATTATAGAATATTAATATAATTGTTTATATTATATCAATGTAATATAAAATATTCATATTATTATTCTTATTAATAACAATAGTTATAGATATTTATACACTAATATTACATTATTTAAATGTATACATTTAATTTATATCTAATTTAACCTCTTTAACTCTGCCAAAAGGGGGCGCTATGTCGCGAAAAACATTTACACTTAAAATGTTCAAGTCTCCGAATACAAAAATCAGGCATATGGGGTATCGTTTGAAAGCTTAGAATCTGAACTGTTCATAGATAATCAGCACTTGTGTATTTATGTTACATAAAATAAATGCGTCACATGAAAACATATGCGTCACAAATCAGCGGCACCTAGTGGTCATGTGGTAGAAATATTTATATGAATATAAAAGTCTTTCAAATAGCACTTGAATAGACAAATCTTTTATCAAATGAAAGCTCTTATTCTCATGAAATGTGACTGTACAGCTTATTTTGTTGCCCTAATACCACAGTTTGAAAGATTTTCAAAAGAAACACAAAATGAAAAATGATATTTGTAAGACATTGGGCACTATTTTAAGCATGCAAGTGCTAAGCGCAACGCAATGCCTTAACTCGTAAGCGCAAAGTCAATACTATGGCCATAAAGTGTTGGTATTTTCCTGTAAGTGTGCACTAAATCTAGGCGCAAGTGATTTGTGCGAAATCGCCCGTGCAACGCGCTAATCAGATCAATGAAGGTTTATCTCCAGCACCGTCTCCATCCTATTATACAGTCCATTCCCTGTCAAGTTCCAGCAATATAAATTAAGGCAGTACATTCATAAGAAGTTGGTAGTGCAAACTGACTGTTTGCAATGAAATGGAGGAATAAACATATGGATGCAGGCTCTGTTAAATTATTTAAAATGTAAGTATTATTAATCATTTTCATCTACTGACACACAAATCATGACTAGTATTAATAGTGATTGTATCGGCACGCACTTCACTTCTACCAGTAAACAATGATTTTGAAAAATGTTATTCATTTATTGAAACACAAAAAAATTAAACCAAAAATATTTCTAAATTCAAATTACACTTCAAGCAAAACAAAAATGTAACAAAAATAATGAAGTGGTCAAAAAAAATCATACCAAATCCAAACATTTTACTCTCTTTTCCACCGGCCACTTTCGCAGCGACTTAAACATAACAATAAAAATAATAATAATAATTGAAAAAAATAAACCATGACCTCTAGAAAGTTTAGCACAAATTTCATAATGTTTTGTTTCAACAAACAGCTTCAACAGCAATCGTCAAGGACATTATTTGATGTTCTGTACTTTCAGAATTTGGACATTAACTTTATTACCACCTGCTGGTGAAATCTCCAAACTGCAAATGTAGGAACTGAATTTTGACTTTGAGCTGAGTTAAGAGGTGAGCGCAACGACCAAATTCTTAGGAAAATAGCAAAATAGCGCTTTGTGCACTCATGAAAATAGAGCCCATCAAATACAAACGTCTCTTTTATGCATCGATCACTGCTGCTGTAAGCCTAAAATAGCTAAACACTTTATATCTGCTTTAGCCATGTTTTACTTGTCTGTGAGCTTGCTTGTGTGAATAATCCAATGTTATATATTAGATGTCCAGAACAACATATGTGGTCCAGCAGGAAAAGCATGCTAAACAAATAATCGGAAATATATGTTATCAACTTATCAACTATTGATGATAAAATGTTATACATCAAGGGAGGATCTCAGCTTTCTAATGACACCTAGATTGAGCTTCTAGTCCACTCAGAGGCCGAGATATTCGATGAAACAATGGGGGTGGTGCATGAACTGAAAATATGACTCAATGTCTATGGACGAGCACATCTGTAAGGGCTAAAATGCGTTAGAGCGCCACCTACATTTCAGATTGGCATTTTATGACAGAAGGCGATAGAGGGGAAAAAAGTTTAATACTTGCTGCCATCTAGTGGAATGAAATAAGACTTTTTAGAGGGAGCTGGAGTGAATAGAACAAGAATTACATGCTTACAAATTTAGGACAAAAAAAAAAGGATTACAAAAACATTATTATTCAAACGATTGTAAACGTATACAATATTAATTATGAATAATTTGAGTCTTTTTTTTTTTTATTTGAGAGGATTCCTGAAAAAATTAGACCAATTTTTGTCAATTAGTCCACAGTATGTGCAAATGGTGAGCTTTTAAATTTGAGTGGGAAGAAATTGCACGTGGCACCCCAAAAATGCTCTAGAGTTGAAGAGGTTAAATAATAAAGTACTAAACAGTCTGTACAGTTTCTGTACAGTCTTATGGTCACCCATAAAGCAAAGCAGGTGAAAATTCACTCTAATACTCAGCACTTCCTTGCCAGTAAATACACTCTTCCCAGTATCTGGATACTGTATTTTATGGAGCTGTCCAGTCCTGAAACATGACTGCAAAATAATGCATTTTGGTTTTCCTAGATGCTTACAGGTGAAGTGTGTAATTTCTGCAACATGTACAGTCACTTTCAGTATAGGCAGAGAAATAAGATGCCTCACTAAGGAGAAACAAAAGACTAAATGCAAGTGTGTGGATCATGTGAAATTTAAACGAGAGCATTACACAAAATCGGGACAGATGATATCATGGGCAGCAGGTCATGCTGTCATCTGTTGAATGGGGAGAGAGAGAGAGAGAGACATCTTTAATACTGTACACATCACTCCTGTGGTTTCAAATGACCATCAGGGACGAACGTTAAAGCTGATGCTCAAAGATGTGTTGTGTCGGAAGTTCCTCCCAAGTGGTGTCTCTGGATATGACCATCATCTTCATCATAACCAGCAGTTTAACTCTGGCAAACAGCCATCATAGTCTTAAACTCCTCGGCTTTGAGAACGAACCACCCTACTTGACTATTAGGAGAGTTGTAGTGTAGAAAACAATAGGAAATTAGGCACAAAACAAAATTAAGTGTATTCACAACGCAAAGGATACGATTTTCATTTTTAAACAAATACTTAGGAAATGTACTGAACTCTCAGCACATAAAGTCATTTAAACACTGCCATCTAGTGCTTTTGAGATCAACACAAAATTTAAAGGCATACACGATTTCAACCACAGATAATGAGATCAGTACCAGATCAGATTGTTAGGCAACTTCTCTTGAAGCTAAGAAAAAAGCTACAAAATCCCACATCTTCCTTTAAACACTACATTTAAAGTCTTCATGAAAAGGCATTTGCAACCCATTGTATTTTCTCAATGAAGTATTTCTAAGTAAAACAGTATTCTCTGAGCAAAAAATGGTGCAGGACTTTTTCATACAACAAGGTTTGTTTAAATCATGAATGTTAGATTATTATATTGTTGGTTAATATTATTTTCAATGACAGCCAAAAAGGAAAGTCATTTCAGAGACAGAGCAAGTCATTACATATTGATGAGTTGAGGTTTATATCTTGGGAATAACATGCACTGATGAATTGTGCACAATAAATGCAAATTTAAAGTAAAAAAAGTCAATATTTAATGTTCACTTTAAAGTTATGACAAACCAAAAGTTCATTTACAAATTCAATTTAGTCAGATACCTTCTTTTGCAAACTTTAATAAGACAACATTAAAACAATAAGATCTTTGTCTTCATTGGAGGGTTTGACATTAGACTAAAGGAAATGTCTGACTGTAAAAAAAAAAAAAAATTTTAAAAATCAGTTGTGCCAGGGCACACGATTTTACCACACACTCTAAACAGGCATGCGCCAGTCACCACTGTGGGGGAAACCAAAAGCAGTTCCTCTGAAAACAGTAACCACAGGTGTTCTGTCACATAAACCACACATGGCCTTATTTAGTGCTGATGTGCCATGGAAACGAGCACAGACCTTTCTGATATGACTTTCAATGCAAAGTACATGTGCATACATGCACACGCTTCTAATGAATTCACCATTTATGGTTCAACTGCTGTGCCAACATCGAATGCCAAATCTACTGCATTCTGTTTATACACATAAGAAAACATACAGGCTACACCACAAGTGCACATTTCAGAAGCTTTACATGTCCGATGAATCACCAACCTAGATTTTTTCTGAAGAAAATGTGAGTGGTGCTTTGCTTCGCAAAATTTAAGACCACAATGCTAGGATGTTCTTGGAGGTTGCTAGGGCACTGCTAAGCAGTTGCTATGGTGTTCTGATTCTTTTTAGTGAGTTGATTTGCGGTTGCTATTGTGTTCTGAGTGATTTTTTGTGTGTTGTTATGCAGTCATCCAGATGTTCTGGGTGGTTACCAGGGCATTGCTATGAGGTTGCTAAGGTGTTCTGTATGGTTGTTAGTATGTTGTATGCGGCTGCTAAGGTGTTCTGAATGATTTTTAGTGTGTTGTTATGCAGTTTCCAGAGTCTGGTGGATGGTTACCAGGGCGTTGCTATGTGGTTGCTAAGGTGTTCTGAGTGATTGTTAGTTTGCTGTTATGCAGTCATCTGGGTGTTCTGGGTGGTTACCAGGGCATTGCTATGAGGTTGCTAAGGTGTTCTATTTGGTTGTTAGTATGTTGTTATGTGGCTGCTAAGGTGTTCGGAGTGATTTTTAGTGTGCTGTTGTGCAGTTGCCAGGGTGTGGTGGATGGTTACCAGGGCATTGGCTATGTGGTTGCTAAGGTGTTCTGAATGATTGTTAGTGTGTTGTTATGCAGTCATCCAGGTGTTCTGGGTGGTTACCAGGGCGTTGCAATGAGGTTGCTAAGGTGTTCTTTATGGTTGTTAGTATGTTGTTATGCGGCTGCTAAGGTATTCTGAGTGGTTTTTAGTGTGTTGTTATGCAGTTGCCAGGGTGTGGTGGTTGGTTACTAGGACATTGCTATGTGGTTGCTAAGGTGTTCTGAGTGATTGTTAGCATGTTGTTATGCAGTCATCCAGGTGTTCTGGGTGGTTACCAGGGCGTTGCTATGCAGTTGCTAAGGTGTTCTATATGTTTGTTAGTATGTTGTTATGCCGCTGCTAAGGTGTTCTGAGTGGTTTTTACAGTGTTGTTATGCAGCTGCCAGGGTGTTCGGGGTGGTTACCAGGGCATTGCTATGTGGTTGCTGAGGTGTTCTATATTGTTGTTAGTATGTTGCTATGCAGTTGCTATAGTGTTCTGGGTGGTTGCCATGCCATTGCTATGTGGTTGCTAAGGTGTTCTAAATGTTTATTAATGTGTTGTTATGCAATTGATATAGTGTTCTGGGTGGTTGCCAGGCCATTGCTCTGTGGTTGCTAAGGTGTTCTGAGTGGTTGTTAGTGTGTTGTTTTGCAGTTGCTAGAGTTTTCTGTGTAGTTGCTAAGTGGTTTCTGCTAGGGTGTTCTGTGTGGTGGATGGGTACCATGGCATTGCTATGCGATTTATAAGGTGTTCTGAGTGGTTGTTAATGTGTTGCTATGCAGTTGCTAGGGTGTTCTGGGTTGTTGCTTAATGGTTTCTAGGTTGTTCTTAGTAGTTGTTAGTGTGTTGTTATGTAGTTGCTAGGGTGTTCTGGGTAGTTGCTAAGTGGTTTCTACTAGAGTGTTCTGTGTGGTGGATGGTTACGAGGGCGTTGCTATGCGATTCATAAGGTGTTCTGAGTGGTTGTTAGTGTGTTGTTATGCAGTTGCTAAGGTGTTCTGGGTTGTTGCTAGGTGTTTTATTTGGTGTTCTTAGTGGTTGATAAGTCGTTACTTACTGGCCCAAGTCATAAGATCTCACCCCAAGTTTTTTATGATATTTTTATTCACTAGAATTTGTTCACTTTTAACCATTTTATCATTCACCGGGCAAAAATCTTTAGTCTGATTGCTTAGAAAATTAATTGCACACCTCTCCATGATAAGTCACATGATTCTGGGTACCATTCATGTTCAAATTGTTCAAAGTATAAAAGTGATGCTTCCTTTAGCAAACAGCACTAGTAATTCATTTTGTCCATCTGAGACAGACACCATTCATTCTCAACTCATATTTCTTATACTACAGCTGCAAAATCATTTCAGTGTCTTGAAATTTTGGTGGTCACGACAGAACTGCCAGTTTTCAAGCATACGCAACTTTCTTCCTGTTGTGTGAACTAAGTTCCTCTCTGCAGCTCGATTCCCACTTCTTGTTTCACCCTGAACACTATGAGCATGTGGCCATTATGATGATGATCTTAAATAAACATTAATCTTCCAGCAGGAAGTACCGTTCTCTTCACCCAGGTTCCACAGGAAATGCATTATTAACTTTGAATATAGGTACATCTGCCATAAACTTGGGCATATTTAACTATTTATGGAATTTTTTTCATCAACTTCATGAGAATTTCAGGACATGCATGGTGAGTTTTGGTAATGTGAAAATAAAACATCCAAAATTGGCCGGATGGTGAAATGACCAAGCCCCCCCTACATTGGTCAGACGGTGAAACGAGAAAACATTTTGCCCACCCTAAAGGTCAAAATTCCGACCCAAAGATCTCATCCTAGTACCGGCCCGACAGGGACTCCAGATATCAATCTGTTCATCCTCCAAGGACAAGAAAGGTGTCAGGTTCTACCTTTACCCACAAACACCACTTAATCTTCCGGAGTCCCTGACCAGCTCTTAGACAAAAACACTGAAACTAATATGAGCACTACGCTAGTCAGTTGTTTTAGGTGTTGCCTATCAAAATGTGAATTTGCTTAAGGATAATATTCAAGTTCCTAAAAAACAGGTCGATTATAGAAACATTTTCCTACCAGCAGGAGTCATAGCTGTATCCTGGAACAACAATCATTGCTTCTTTATTTTGCTTTTGGGTGGAGTTGTATTTTTCTCATCTTCCAAAAATGGTTAGAAAAACATTTAAACCTTTCTGCTAGCTAAAAGCATTGCACATAATATTAAATGTATGGACGGCCATTTGTAGTTTGGATAATATTATGTCTCTGTGCGACCATTCGAACACTGAAATGACAGAACGAGTACTAGTAAACTAAAACAACTTTATCATAAAAAATATAAATGCCAATCTATCGGGGAAGGTCAAACAAAGCTTCTCTCCATGGCATCACAAGTGTTAGAAAAGAACCTTTATCAGTGACTACTTCCTGTAAGAAAAAACGATGATGTCCTTCACAACAAACTGCTAAAAGTACTGTATGTTAAACATGAGGAAACTAATCCCCAATGCAATGAATAAGCCACCATTCATTTTCGTTACTTATAAATCGTCCAGACCGATTAATCGGACAATATTTGGTTGTTTTAAGTACAGGTCAACCAATATATCGGTTTTACTGATTAATTGGTACCGATGGTTGCTTATGATGAATTCAACACCTGGATGACAACGCAGATAGTTGCGTTGTTTTTTTATTACTATTCTTCTGTGTCCCTCTAGGGCCAATACCCTTTATTTGGAGAATATATAGGCTACAAAAGCTTCATTTGGTGAATATTTACATAAAGAGCATTGTAAGGGTGACAAGACTCTGTTACCATCACTGTTTATGGACTAATTTATGAGTATTAATGCAAAATGTTAAAACAAGACACATATTACAATTGACAAGTGATCGCTGATGATCTACTTTTGATGAATGATGATCTACTGTGTTAATTACTGCTTATACAGTGTTTATTAGTCCATTTGACAATGTTTACTTTATAATGATTCTATTGTAATATGTTATAGATGATTGTAAGAGTGCATGTTTTGTTTCAGTTGTGTGTTTGTGTGAGCTGGAAGCACAGACACTTCAAAATAAGAGTCCCCGGTCCATTTCAGGCTTGTTTATAATTAAAAGTCCCGTGTTATGCACCGAATTTGAACTTTTTCTGGTTATTATTGGGATTTTGGTTGCACAACAAACACGCATTTGGGATATTACTCATTTGGACTCTTGCAGTCCTCTATGTCTTTACCTGTCAGAGTAAGGAAAGATTAAGAATAAATTGTAACATTCAATTCAACCAGGCAATTTTGAACCCTTAGCTAATAAATCAACAGGAGCTAATGCAGTTAACAAAGGATAAAGTGTCAAAATGAAAGTGCATTTTTTTAGGAGAGTTCAAATGCACAAACATTTCTGTGCCTGGATATAAAATGGGCCATATATGATGGCAACTTTAGTAAACACATCAATGAATGGACGTGCACACACACACACACACACACACACATGAACATTATGCACACCATTAATATTGATTTCTCAATTGGGCTTGTAAGCTCATGTGCCATCACCTATGATGCATCTCTGTTCTTATTTATGCAACAAGAAGCATCTGGCAAACTCATGAATTTAAGGCACTGAATCAGCAAAATTCTCTTCCTGACTCACCGTGCCAAAGGACGGTCACGAGAGGTAAAGAGCAGAAATCCAGCATCACTTACCTTGCAGCTTCTGCATCACATTCATAATATCCTTGCTGGACCGTCCGAAAGGACTAAGGGAAGCCATGGTCCCTTTCTAGTGTCCTCTACACCTCTGATAGTACACTGCAGATAATGCACTACTTTCTTAAGGGGACATCCCCATCTGCCCCTCCTACACTTCTCTTTCCTCTTCTAGCTGTCTCTCCTCTGATGCAGGAACTCCAGTAACTAGATTTAATCCAATAGAAGAGAAGGTCTCATTTAGTTGCCAGTCTGTGTGATGGACCAATCAGAAGTCCTCTTCTATGCACTGTAAGCGAGCTGAGAAGAAAAAGTAACACGTTTTGAACAAAACAAACAAACATCAAACTGTTTGCATTGTGTTTCTATGCACACTGTATGCACACTGTATTATTGTGCACGTTTACACATAAAGCAAGAGTCTTGTTGTCTTCAAACAGAAAGGCTGTAAATATTATTTTTCAATCTCATGCAATAAAAGTCAATGATGGACTTTAAATGTTGACTGATCACTGTTACATACAGACTTTATATGTTTTAGTTATACGAGGTATATAATGCATGCATAATTAAATAAGTCCCACCAGCGATAAGATTTCAATTCAGTGTAATGCATGGCCTTTTGCATGTATGCGGTAAATTGCATGGATTTTAGCCAAACGGATGCACCAGAAGACACCAGAAACTCAACAACACAACATAAATATCTGCGCAGACGGTTTACCTTAAGTCTAAACGCATGTTTAAATAATACACAGCAAACTTATAAATACATCGACTGCATATATTTTCTGAAAAACGAGCGCTAATTCATTGGAATTTATTAGTATGTTAGTTACAGTGCATGTGTATTACCGTGAGCAGATCGCGCCTACTTAACCGCAGTGTTCCTGTCTAGTGTGGTGATGGTGAAACTCTGTTAGAGAGGTTGTTATGGAAACCTTTAAACAATGTTGCAAGGCAGCGTTAATGTAATTAAACCTTACTGCCATCTATTGCCGCTAAACGGAACGGTACGGGAACATTTACACTGGCGAGGGAGAAACGAAGCTTTCTGAAGCTTCGAAATTATTGAACCGACTACTAAATGATTCACTCTTTCGACGCGCTCGAAACGCTGAATGCTGAGGACATCTGCTGGTGAAAAGTGTTTACATATAATGGAATGACTCGAAACACAAGCAACAACAATAATACAATTCCTTAGATTAGAAATTAATGTCTGATTTATTTAAAGACTATCTACAATGACCTTAAAAACAAAGTTCTCAATCTTTGCTAAAACTGAGTTCAATCAATCAATCTATCTATCTATTTGTATCTTTCTTTATCTATATATCCATCCATCCTCTATCAATCTATCATCTTCCCTTCCATCAATCTATCATCCATCCATCCATCCATCTATCTATCTATCTTTCTTTATCTATACATCCATCCATCCTCTATCAATATATCATCTTTCCTTCCATCCTCTTTCAATCTATCTATCATTCCTTCCTTCCATCCACCCATTCATCATCTATCTATCTATCTTTCCTTCCATCCATCCATCCATCCATCATCTATCTAACTATCCATCCGTCCTTCCATCTATCCATCCATCCTCTATTTTATCTATCTTTACTCTATCCATCCATCCTCTATCAATCTATCATCTTTCCTTCCATCCATCTATTTATCTATCTATCCATCCATCCATCCATCCATCATCCTCTTTCAATCTATCTATCCATCCTTCCATCCATCCATTCATCATCTATCTATCTATTTTTATCTTTCTTTACTCTATCTATAAATCCATCCATCCTCTATCAATCTATCATCTTTCCTTCCATCCATCTGTCTATCTATCCATCCATCCTCTTTCAATCTATCTATCCTTCCTTAATTCCATCCATCCATTCATCATCTATCTATCTATCTATCCTTCCTTCCTTCCATTGTCTATCTATCTACCTTTCCTTCCTTCCATCCATCATCCATCATCTATCTATCTATCTATCCATCCACTATTTTTTATCTATCTTTACTCTATCCATCCATCCTCTATCAATCTATCATCTTTCCTTCCATCCATCTATCTATCCATCCATCCATCCATCCATCCATTCTCTTTCAATCTATCCATCCTTTCATCCATCCATCCATCCATTCATCATCTATCTATCTATCTATCCATCATCCATCCTATATCTAACCATCCTCTATCTATCTATCCATCCATCCTCTATAAATCTATCTATCATCTTTCTTTCCATCCATCTATCTATCCATCCATCCTCTTTCAATCTATCTATCCATCCATCCATCATCTGTCCATCCTTCCTTCGTTCCTTCCTTCCATCCATCATCTATCTATCCATCCATCCATCCATCCATCTATCATGCATCCATCTATCCATCTATCTATCCATCCTTCCTCTATCAATCTATCCATCCTTCCTTCCTTCCTTCCATCCACCCATCATCTATCTATCTATCCATCATCCATCCATCCATCTATCCATCCTCTATCTATCCATCCATCATCTATATATCTATCTTAACGTCCAAAGTTTCAACATCTATTAGGCAATACTGGCATCTGCTGGTCATTCCTTGTTTTTCTCAAACTCATAAAATACAGTTGAATTTAGTAAATAGGTTGATGTATTGAGGTCGACATTTTTGATGAACTTGAAAAACTTGTATGAGGTGGGTATTTGTAAGATGATTATTATCAGTAGTATTTTACCCTAAACGGTTGTGTGTTCACAAAACATACTGTATATCCCAAAAGCAGAGACTGATGCAATGAGGAAATCCCTTCTGACAACAACTTGGGTATTTGCATTTTCTTATGGGAAATCTGTTGTTTCAAACTAACATATAAAGAGAGATGTATTGTTTGTTTTTTTTTTTTTTTACATAAGGGTTTTCCTTTCATCCTCACTATCCTAAAACAAATCTACTGCGAAAGAAGAAAATTTAAGGGTGGTGAAAGGCAATAAAAAAAGGTGTAAGCCGGTTGATTATAATATAATGGGGTAAAAAGACATTGTATTGTATCCACTGAAACGGAGGATATGATGCAATAGGAAACAGCCCTGTTCCCCTGGATTTCTGTCCCAAACAGATAAGCCGAGCACTTGCTAAATATACAAGTAAAGAGGCAGGAAGAATGACGACAAAGTTTCCCTTTATGCAAACAAAAAAAGGTGCCAGCTTCCCTGAGAAATACAGTGAACAGATTCTGTGTGCTTGAATAGAGAGTTTGACTGCATGTCTTTTGCTTTATTGTTTATATGCTTATGTTCACAGCTATGGCTTCAAATGAAACACATGAGATTTGGGAAATACTAAAACCTATTGATTTTGGTAAGAACTGACATGCATTTGTTTATTATCATTTTTGCCATGCGTGAGTTGGCTCGTATAGATTATTAAGGTGGAAAAGTAAGGTATTTACTCATCTATTTTAATCTGTTCAACATTTGTGCAGTTATTTAAAAAAAACAATGTTCTTTAGTTTTAATTTCAGAATAATTTGTAAAATATATATATACATATATTGTGCTAATCACAAATTTCTTTTATTTTGCTTTTTTATTTGATACACCTTTATTAATTTGACTCTAAATGTCTTATTTTATATAAGTTTTCAACACTTTAATAACAGCATCAGCATACATAATTTGAGAATGTTCCAAAGAGCATCTTGAAGCAAGTAAATCTGACCTTTTGTAAGGAAAGAAAATGTGAAATATTTGCTTATTTGATTAGTGACCTGGAAATAAAGCATAATAACAATTATTTCTTATTCATTTTTCATCATAATCTTTGTTTTCTTACATTTGTTTTATCCTGAAACTTCCAGGTTTAAATAAGACTCTAAATGAGCAACCTGACTTTTGAACCCCACTGTACTTCTGAACCTAAGTATATATTTTATTACTCAAAAAAACTTATTTGCAATTCAATACCCTTTTCATCCAGAGGAGCTCATCCTGGCATTTTCCTTGTCGATACTGATGGGTCTGCTCATCGGGATTTTGATTTTCCTCCTCCTAACATGGATGTCACGCCACAGAGCTTCGGTCAGGATTACCAGACGTCAAAACCAGCAGTCCGATTCTAAAAACTCTCGTAATCAGCACTGCCAGCTCAGCCACTACAAAAGTCATGGCGAAGGTGTGGATAGGGCCGTTCTAAACCTCCACAGACAGACGTCTGTAGACCCCAACGAACTGCTGGGTCGAAGCCCCAGTTTCCAAAACTCCACTTTTCGGCCACCACTGAAAAAGACTAATAAGACCAGTGATGATGCAGATGAGGATAACCAGGCTGCATTGATTCCTAACATCTCAGATCCATTTGGTACGGTACCAGCAGAGTCCTTTTGGCTGGGAAAGGGCAGTCTAAGAGGTTTTTTACCCAGACAGACTCCACCACCTGCATATGACAGCGTCATTCACATCTTTCAAGAGTCCCGTACCTAACTGGACTGTGGCAGATTGCACGAACTATGACAACAGAGACTAAGGCCTTGCAAAGGATTGTACATACAGTAAATCACTAAACATGGTTTTAATGTGAAAGACTGGAGCATAAGGGGGAAAATACATATGACTGGAATCTTCACACTACTCTGCTTTATCTTGTTCCATCTATTAATTGCAGAATTGACATGCAATGGTTTAAGAAGTAGGAAATGGCCAAACTGAACATAATTGTATATAACCTTGTGAACAAAATTTGTGTGTACCTTATAATAAATAACAGATACTTTATCCATCTCAAGCTTTACATCCTTTGGCCAGTGTTGGTTTGGGAAGTTTGATTACTGAAGCAGAACACCTAAAATAAGGGACAAACAATATTTATATGTGGTCTATTCAATAGCACTAAGTGTTACTAAATAGAGGCTTGGTCAACATGACATCTATCCAGACATACCTGTTTGGAGCTATGCCTTCCAACATTTTTAAGCTTTCCTGGATACTTCCACATCCACAGGTGTTACAGCATTCTGCATACTATTTTCTTTTGGACTGTTGTATCATATTCAAAAACATGTGTTGACTTTAAGGTAAAATGCACATGTTTACGACCTTTGGGTGACAGCTCAGGTGGAAAGGAGATGGCACAAAAAACTTTCACAGTGCCATAGTACAGCAATGGGACCTGATGGTAATACCATCCTGCTTTGATATAAATATCATGGTACTGAAAGATCCATATTCATATGGCTCGGTTTGTACATAGTACTCCAAGGCCAAACACCATACTTTGCATACTTAGTCAAAGACATATAGTCAACAGCTCTACAATATATGGTCATTACTGATTTGCTAACATCAGATTTAGAGGGAAAGTACTTTAAAACGGTCATTGTACCGTCTCTCGGCAAACCCCTTTGCCCTTGGCAAAGACACGTCAGCCAATCCGATGTTAGTATTCCAGAGTGCGCAAAATGATTGACAGACAAAGGGCGTCCCTAATTGGCAGGTTTTCTGTTTGGCTACAAAAGTGCGGGCCGCTCGCGTTTGCCTTGTTTGGCTCTCTGTAACAGACACAAATGTGATTTTTCTTTCAAAATATTTTAGTGATAGCTTGCAGGTAGTATGGACATTTTATACGTGGTATTTAAAATGTTTATAATACCTCTAAGTACACAGTCTTGAACTTGTCTCGGAGTTGGTTTGTTTGGTTCAAGAGTAAGCAGCCGTTCACACCAAAGTGTTTGTGTGCGCTTTTCAATAGATTGTCTATGGAAAAATGTGCACGACTAGACCGTTGTTTTTACAGCGCACGAAAGTACTTCAACCAGAGACGGGTCAACTATCGTGTTACGACAGTAAGTCACCGTTTGCGGATACCATACAAATGAATGGAGAGAACCGTAAACTGACACCTATCTGTCGCAAAATCGTTCATGTCATCCCTGATAAAACAGCAATTTTATCGTAGTGAACTCCACACATAGTTCACTACAGAATGATTGTTTAGTGTAAAACATGTTGAATATTATCAGACAGGCGGTCAATTCATTAAGTGATGAATTGTTTCCTCACAAAAGTAGTTTATTCAGCGTCGGGAAGCATCTCCTCCATAGACATCCATTCTAAAAGAACGTGCTCTAATCTCCCCGCCAGTGTAACGCCCTCTATGGGACCGCTGCGTTATGCTATTTTATGCTAAACTTGTAGGTTCAGACGGGCTCTGCTTCAACCGTTAAAAACGCATCTCGAGACACCTATGCGTTCTGTTCTGTTTATTGCGTCTTGCTTTTTAAAGACAAGAACGCTTTCGGTCTGAACGGCCCCTTCAAACTATTTAATGGAACTTTTTTTTTTTTTTTTAAATGCACTGACAAGGCGAGGATTCAGAGTTCAAGAACCAGAAATAACCAGAGATTGTTTAGGGGAGATGGGCCACTTCTGTTCAAATGAATGGGAGCAATTATAACGGTCAACGGATATAGAAAGGAAGTCCCGCCTTACACGTAAAAGAGCCAATCACATTTAGATACAGATATCGCCTGTCAATCAACTCGAGAACGCGCATGCGCATTAGCTATACAAGCCGGGGAAATTACGGTTTTTTTTAGCGTAATATGAGGTAAAGTAGCACAATTTATGACACCAGTTTTTTCAGATTTTACTGATGATTTAAAATATGCTCTTTGATCGTAATATTGACCAACCATTTTTGAGATTTCGGTACTCCCCCATTCAAGTAGATAGGAGCTGCACTGGCATGACTGGAAATAGCCTCCCGAGAGCGTTCCAAAGATGGCCGACAGTGGACTGTGGACTGTTAATATCCACTGTTTTCGGTGAACATGGAAATAGATTACATAAAGTCTTGCCTCTTTATATGTTTATTAAAATTAAGAAGAGGATTGCAGTGATTATCAGCGATCTATACACCATCTGGATGGGGTTGCCTGTCATGTGATCTGAAGCTCCATTCCGTCAGAGCGTGGGTTGCCTCCGCGCGTCGAAATATCCCTCATTCTGGAGTTATTTTGCGCCAAAGCACTGCATCCCACTGTATGAGTTTAATGCTCCCATGTTCTCAAATTCACCATGTGGATCTGGCAACCATTTAGACGCATTGTGAGCGAGTAAGTAGAGGTGAGTTTGCCTGTAAAATGAATGCAGAATTTTTATGATGAATCCTGAATTAATTATTCTCTTGCTAGCTTATATTATTTCCATTTGATTTCTTTGAAATGTTTCTTTTTGAAACTGTAAATGTCAATGTCGTTTCCCAGATGGTTGTATAATCACGAGTGTAGGTGGCGATCACAATTAATGGATTTATTCTAAACTGCACCCATCTTAATTACCTGTCACAATGCACATGTAACCAGATGTTTGAAAATGAGCCATTCGTGTTCTGGCAATCCTGTTATAGCTGTTTTTATGTCGATTGCATTGTAGTTTAACAGCACGATTATCTTTAGAACTATCTTATAGCTCTTATAGAACTTGCATGGGGAAAATTGAATGTTTATATTGGAAATGAGAATAAATGCAGTTATATAGGATTGGGCTGTATGTCATTAAAATTCAGCCATCACATCCCTGTTGCCATGACGCCTGCGAGCTGCCTCATCCCTCATTTGCTTTAGTTCTGCACAATGTTCTGTTAATGCTCGTTTGCATGCTCTTTTAATAGATGTTTCGATGTCTACATTTTATTGCGTTATTTAGAATATAAAACCGCGAATTGTTGGGGATTTAAACGTCCTGTGACGTAATGGGGACTAATGTCAACTCAAGTGTGGGTGCAGACAGATACATTTAATGGATTTTAAATTATTCTGGCTTGTACTTGCTCGTCAATCTGCTAATGATATATGTCTGTTTCAATGGTATTGTGTTAAGCTTTATCCCTATCTCATTTGTGTGTGTATTTGTGTTTTACTCTGCACAGAAATCCTGGACTCCAGAAGGCTGAAAGCTGCTTTTGTATAATGAGGATAAAGTCAATATAGTCCTTCTGTTTTAATTAAGATATAATTCAAACATAGACGTTTTCTGAATATAGATTGAATAAACTATATTATTTAGATTATAATGGCCTGATTTTAGTCACATTCATTTTTTAGACATATCTGCACATCACTTTTTTTCTTTTTTTTTTTTTCTTTTTTTTTTTGAATAAGCGAGCAAAATGGAGCACTCCTTCAAAGACGGAATTTGGACAAAAAATGTCCAGCGACTATGAAGAGGTGGGCGTTTTCATATTTTACATGCCAAGATGATCTTTTGTTAGTGACAGCTAGCATTATAGATTCTGCAAGTGGTCAGTTGATGTGTGGCATGTCATACTCCACACAATAAACCCTAATGTTGTCATTACTGGAAAAATCAAGTTGTCTTAAAGGGATATTTCACCCAAACATGAAAATTCTCTTATCACTTACTCACCCTCATGCCAACCCAGATGTTAATGACTTTCTTTCTTCTGCAGAACACAAACAAAGATTTTTAGCAGAATATTTCAGCTCTGTAAGTCCTCACAATGAGGAACAATTTATGTTCACATAAAGGAAACATAAAAGTAATCTATATGACTCCAGTGGTTTAATCCATGTCTTCAGAAGACCTATGATTGATGTGGGTGAGAAACAGAGTAAATTTAAGTTGTTTTTTTTTTTTTTCTCCAAATCTCCACTTTCACTTTCACATCTGAAAGCCACATGTGGTGCCTGTTTATTTTCACTTTCACATTATAAGTAAACAAGAACTAAAATATTGATCTGTTTCTCACCCACATCTATCATATCACTTCTGAAGATATGGATTAAACCACTGGAGTCATATGGATTACTTTTATGTTCTGTTTATGTGATTTTTGGAGCTACAAAGTCTGATTACCATTCACTTGCATTGTGAGGACTTACAGAGCTTAAATATTCTTCTAAAAATCTTTGTTTGTGTTCTGCAGAAGAAAGAAAGTCATACACATCTTGGCATGAGGGTGCACTCTAAAAAATGCTGGGTTATTTTTTCTACCCAAAAGCTGGGTTGAGACTGTTGGGTGAAGAAGTTGGGTTGATCTGATCCAAACCGGGATGGTAAAGGTTTTATACCTGTAATCCAGCACTGCTGGGTTGGGAAAGCGGACGTGAAAGAAACCATATACGTCGTACATCATTACCTACGTACAGTTTCAAATCTTTGTGAAGGCTGCAGAATGAGAGAAAGAGCACCAACGCTGGAAGATGTAAGCTGTAAGTCATTAATTTATTCATTTATTTAGTCATTTTTGAACATATGAAGGAATATTTAGATACAGACAGTTGAATTACTGAAAATTAATGCACATTCTGTGGTGAAAATGTGGTGCGAAGCGACCGTTACGCATCAGATGTGCATTAACTTCCAAAACTTCAACAGTTTGGATTCAGTTATTCCGCTGATACCACAGTTACCACACACATAATACATAACCACATGCATTTGTTTGTCTCAACACATATTCAGGTTTTCAGCCTGGGTTTATAACTATTCACTGAATAACCTGTAAACGAGCGGTGCTGTGTTGCGGATGCCGCGTGAAATTGTAAACCTCCGTGAAGACTGAAGAGCCCGAGAGGTGACACTAGAGACATGCAAGTAATTATTTTTTTTTTCAATAAGCAATATTTGACAGACCACCGCGAATGTTCATTAAACAGTGTGGAATTAGTTATTCGGGAGCGTATCTATGTTCCCAGGGTCCTAAGTTCCCCAGTTCAATATTCTGTTAATACACATTAACCCTCCTATTGTGTTCGGGTCAGATTTGACCCGTTTCAAGTTAAAATATTTCCCTAACCCTAACAAGTTAAAATATAACCTAACCCTAAGCCCATGTCATATTAAGTGAATACAGAGCTGGGGAACATGTTTTCAGGTACCCATTATGTGCTAAATATAGCTGGGGAACACAGGACCCTGGGAACATAGGACCCTTTGTCACGTTTTCATTATGTGCCACATAAATCTGGGGAACATAGGACCCTGCAAACATAGGAATGACTCCAGTTATTCTGCTTATCCCATGATTAACACACATTTATTTGAGCACATCTTTCAGATTCTCTTCTGTGTTAAACTAATTTCTTATGTAAAAATTTTCATCTAAACTAGTTATTTTGCCCGCTAGACACCCAGACATGCTTCTGGCAATCCTTATGAAAATTAACCATGGTTTTACTGCAGTAATATTGTAGTAACCATAGATATGTGTCATTTATTTTATTTTTATTTTCTTTATTTTTTTGGGCAGAAATCATGGTTTTACTATAGTAAAATTATAACAACCATGGTTTTACTACAGTAACACTGCAGTGTCCATATAGTAACCATGGTAAAATTGTAGTTGCTATGACTATGTATAACCATGGTTAATTTTGTGGCTACTGTGGTTTTACTACAAATACTATGCTTACTATAGTAAAACCATGGGTAATTTTTGTAAATATTTGACAGTGTTTGATAGCTTTTTTCTTTACTTTGATATTTTAAGACTTTCCCAGTTCCCTATCGATTCAGTTCACTCGACATTGCGGTAAACGCTTTTGGGGAATTCCTTCTCCAACGACCTAGTTGAAGCTCTTGTATAATAATGGCAATCTTAAGATTGGCAATGGTGTTTGAGCCATTTAGACACGCAGTTGGCCAATATAAGTGGGTGCGCGAACACCATTTCTTCAGAATTTTCTTCCTTCAAAACCGACATTGTCTCATCTTGACTACGACAATCATCTCGTCTTGACTACGACAATCATCTTGTCTTGAACAACCCTCTCTTCGCCGTCGACGGACACCCTCCAGCGGACAGGACTTCCCTGCAGATGCAGACAGGACGGCTCATCGCCTGTACCACTCAGTGCACACAGAGAGAAGACTCACCCCTCCCCTGCAGTGTTCCGGCGAAGATTCTCTCCGCCTCGCTGTCGAAGACGCTTCTGGGTGAACGGATTCTTTGCTTCAGACACTCGCTGTTGAACAATGCAATGTATCGGTGAGACACCCCCACTTCCCGCAGCGTTTCGGCAGGAGATATTGTATCCTTTTCATATATACTTATTAATATGTTGATGTAGCACATAAAAGATCCGCTTGCGTCCAACGTGTCTTTTTCAAGATGTCGTTCCGCAAGTGTTCCGCATGCGAGCGGCACATCCCGCCATCAGATGAACATGAGAGCTGCATTCCCTGCCTGGGCCGAAGCAGCTCTCATAGAGACAGACTGACCTCACTGCGAGGGCATGAGTCTCCAGACGCTCTGCTCAAGGATCGCCCTCGTTCTGAGCCTCTTCTGTGTTAGATACCGAGTTTCACACAGGGTGGCATGGCGGGGCTGTGAGGTTGAGTTGGATGAAGTCGAGGAAGAGCCCGCGCTGGCGCAAGCCCCGCGATCTCCCGATGTAGCGTCTGCGCCAGTACAGTATACGCGTGATGAGCTCCGGCCCTCTATCAGAGCACACTGTCTTATCACATTGGCGGTTCTGACTATGGGGATGATGTCGTGTCGCTCGCAGTATCAAATATGAGCGAGTGGTCCACGGAGGATGTCGCCGTCCCTTCCCCCAGTGATGGTGAGGAGCGTGCACATGCCACTGATAAGAGCTGATTCGCGTCCCTTTTTGGGTGGTTGTGGAACTCTGTACCGTGGTCTCCTCCAGTCGAGCCAGAAATATCTCACCTGGATGAGTGGTCTTGCAGTCCGGTAGCTGTCAAAAGACTGCGTCCCAAAGGGCAGCGCCATCCTTTACGGAGATCCGGCTTGCGTGTTAACTCGCCTCATTATGTGCTGGCCTTAGAGTCAGAGGGCCGTGGTTCAAAACCAGCCGTCGACTCAAACTGATACATGCCATGACAGTCATGGATGTGACACAACATTTCGTGGCGCTGCTCGTCACAAAAAGTCACCGGTAACTCAGTCTGATGACTCGCCGCTCTATTTCTGATTAACATTTTTGTTTTTATTCACATAGATAACAAAGGAAAGCAAAACAAATATACACAGAATCAACATTTAACCCCCCATTACCCCTCCCTATATATAATATATATAATAATCACACGTTTAAAATTAAACTTCTCCCTCCACTGCCCCTCCCCGAGAGCCCTCCAAAAATGCCAAATAGCTGCCCCATTTCCCATCAAACGAATCCCAATTCCCCAGCCTTCTACATGACGCTTCCTCGAAAGCCACCACCCTCCCCATCTCCATGCACCATTCTTGAAATGAGGGCGCTCCAGCCGACTGCCATTCCTTTAAAAAAAAAATTGTCTGTCAATCATAACACTGGTTAGGACCCAATTTCTTATTTGTATATTCCCTATATTGATGACTGCCCCCATCGCCTAAAATACAGAGTCTAGGGCAAAATGAAATTTGAGTGCCCAATACATAACACATAAAACTCTGAACCTTCAACCAAAATTCTTGGATCTTAACACACCACCAAAAAACATGGGTTGTGTCTCCATCTTCTGATTGGCATCACCAGCAGGTTGGTGTGTCTTTAAGACCAAGCCTATACAATCTAGTGGGGGTCCAATAGAATCAATGTAAAATCTTGAATTGCATAAGGCGCACCCTTGCATCTCTAGATGCAGACTTGACGTTTTTTAGAATCCTAGCCCAAACTCCCCCCTCCAATACCAAGTTTAAATCTTTCTCCCATAATCTCTTGACAGAAGTTAAAGCGCCGTCCCCCAGACTCTATTAGCAGGGAGTAATACACTGATGCCTCATGACCTTTTCCAAAGCAGTAATCACCACTCCCAGAGTATCTGCCGCTTTAGGGGGGAATATGCTACTCCCAAAAACAGTACAGAGCAGGTGGCGCAGCTGTAAATACATAAAGAACTGAGATCCCAAAATGTTGAACCAAATTTTCAAAGGATCTCAACACTCCACTCTCATATAGGTCACTGAGTGGATTAACCTGCCTCACAATCCACTCTGACCAGCAGAAAGGGGACTCATTAATACATAATTTTGGGTTCACAATGGAGAAAGCACTGCCTGCGTCTGCTCGTGCCGCACATGCTTGACATGCACGCATTTACATGCTGTTCACTTCCCCTCCTCGCCGGAGTTTGTTGGCAGATTACATGTGTGTTGTTTCTCTGTGGTGATTTTCTTACACGATAGAGAAAGCGATTGGTTGTGTCTGCTCGCGCTGCACATGCTCGACACACGCACATTTACATGCTGTTCACTTCCCCTCCTCGCCGGAGTTCGCTGAGAGATTGCATGGGAGATATTCATCAGGAATCATGGAATTATGCCAACTATACCCAACTTTATATTTCTCCCAACGAAAATTCACAATTCTCAAATTAGCAGTGCATCAATTAAATCAAAGATTGGATGGCCAGAAATGTCCTTCTACTCAATTCCGCCAAAACGGAGGTACTAATTATTGGACCAAAACCTCTATTTAAAAAAAAAAAAAAAAAAAAAAGCCGCTAAAAAATAATTTGACTCTCTAGATGGATGTACCTATAACTCTGCATAAAATTGAATGACATCTACACTAATATTATTCTATTTGTTTCTATGTCTCATCCTCGGGATTCATATCCCGAGGTTACCAGAGCCAGACAGATCAAGTTCTGTTACTGCTTGGTGTCGGACACTCATGCTATGTGTCTCTGAGTGATGAAATGCAGCCGGTGCTAGCCAGATATCACTTCAGTCTATTACGACGGACTTAAGAGGATGAACTGATGCCAATTCCAACTGTAAGACATCGGATACTTCAAATGCCACTGCCCGAACCTTGTACTTAGGATAGACCCCACCAAATCTCACCGAAATGACCTGCCGGTTGAACTGCGATGCACCTGATTGATCTCTGCCTGCATCACCTTTGACCATTGATGGACTACACTCTTGAAATGGAATAATTAGACTGTCATTTAATTGCCAACAAAAGCCTTCATCAGCCAACTAACAAAGGACAATGCAGTTAATCCAGGATGGACTTCAAAGACATTAGTCATTAATCTTACAGTTCATAAAAAATCATTTTTGTAAAAAAACACTGGTCCTTAACACTTACTTAGTTTACTAATTTTAAACCATGACCTGCACTGCACATAAATAACTAATATTGGCATTATATTCATGCTGGTTAGCCAGAGGGGAACTGGCCCCCACAGTGAGCCTGGTTTCTCCCAAGGTTATTTTTCTCTATTAACCAACATCTTATGGAGTTTTGTGTTCCTTGCCACAGTCGCCTTCGACTTGCGCACAGGGGTTCTAAATACAATTATTATTTAATTAAGCTGTATACACAATTTACAATCATATTTAATCAAACTACATAATGATCACTCTAAGACTTTATAGATATTACAGTTTAATTTTTTTGTAAATGCATGATTTTCTGTAAAGCAGCTTTGAAACGATGTGTGTTGTGAAAAGCGCTATACAAATAAAAATGGCTTGACTTGCATGTGTGTTATTTCTGTGTGATGATTTTCACATAAACAATCTTCTCACACAATAGAGAAAGTGCTTGTTGTGTCTGCTTGCACTGCACGTGCTCGATACACATGCACATTTACATGCTGTTTGCTTCCCCTCCCCGCTGATGTACGCCGGGAGGCTTCACGCCAACTGTTTTTGTGTATTGTGTTCACATAAACCGTTTTCATAAAAATCTGAAATGTGCTAGTCACAAATATTGAGACGCACACATTCATATGCTGCTCATTCCCCACAGTAGGTCGCTGGGATGATAAACAAATGTGTTTTGTGTGTGGTGTTCACATAAGAATGTTCTCACATAAAAAAGCATTCGCTGTATGAGACGCACACACATCACACGCTGTTCACTCCCCGCCAGAGTTTGCCAGGATGTTATACGAAATGTTTCTGTGTGATGTGTTAAAGAATGATTCTTACAAAAAAGAGAAAAGTGCTCATGATGCCTTCATGAGACACTCAAACACTCTCATTTCTCTCCCCTTCCCCGGCGGAGTTCGTAGGGACTGGGATATTACTCAGACTGTTGCTTCTGTGTGTTGTGTTTACATAAAGGATGTCCTCATAAGAGAAAAGCACTCGTTGCACTGCAAGAGGCGCACACACTCGAAAAAGGCCGTCACGCTTCTTTTACCCACACACTCTGTGCACAACCACTTCCCAGTGGCTAGCGGAGATCTATCTCCTCTGGCGAGCAAGCCGACGCACCCGCTATCTTGCTTAAGGCATTCGGTCCCTGTAGAGATTGTTCCGAACTGCGGTGCACACAAAGGTTTTACAGCCGATGTCTTCTGTTCTGGAGTGAGTTGGCAGGTTTCGGCCCATTTTAGATCCGAGACGCTTGAATCACGCGCTTGCAAAACGCCCATTCAGAACAGTATCTTAGAAACAGATCTTACCACTCATCTACCCTTGGGATGATTTGTGTCAATAGATCTAAAGGACACACACATACTTTCATGTACGAGTTGCACCTCATCTCAGGCTGTTTTGAGATTCGCATTCGAAGGAAAAGCATAGCCTATTAATTCAGTCTTTTGCTTGGCTCTCCACACACTCGAAGTGTATCGATGCAGCGCTCGCTCCACTGAAGCTGAGCAGAGTGTGCATTTTTAACTACCTCTATGATGGGCTATTATTAGCCCGATCAGAGGCTCTGTTGTGCGAGCACAGGAATTTAGTACTCTGAGGCCCAGGCTATATAAATGGCAATGTCAGACTGGGTGAAAAGCATCTACCATTGCACAGTTAGGTCTTTTACATGAGACCTCTCCAACGCTGGCGGCACGCCTGGCGCCAGGGGCGCATGCGTGTTGGCATAACTCGCCGCTGTCTGGTTGCTCTAGCACCTTGGACAGCTCCAACCTTTTAACAGCATCATGCTGGGTCAGGTCTTCTGGCAAAAGGTAGTAATCACAGATGTATTCAGCACAGGCTGAGGCCCACTGTGCGGTGGGCGCCCAGCCTTTGGCACCTAGCACTTCAGTCGTCTGGAAATACTAGCTGTCTCTTAGCCTTGACGGTTTTGCTTTCCGAGGTAGTGAATCACCACGTTCTGATTCGATCGGACAACATGACAGTGGTAGCTTCCATAAATGCTCTGCCCCGCTGGGGTGAATGTCATTCTGCAAGGTGAATGTCATTCTGGTGAAAACTCCGTGAACTGCTCCATAGCTGAGATCCTTACGTTCCTCCAAGAGCGGCTGGAGGTGGATCTCACCACATCGACGCTTAGGTAGCAACTATGTTGACTTGCTTTGTCAAGTTCCAAAGTAGTTTGAAACTTTGAAAAACACATCTGGAGACCTGCATTCTGTTGCGCTCTTTCCGGCTGTCTCTGAATACAAGAACACATCCTGTTAGTAGTAGTAGTAGTGGTGGTGGTGGTGGTGGTGGTGCATGGTCTTGGATGACATGAAAAAAGGGCCTTAGGTTTGCCATGGGCTGGTGTCATGGGGGGGTGTTTGGTAAGGGTTGCCTTCAGAAGAAATACAATAATGCTACAATATGGTTCAAGGCCTATTTTTTGACATTATTAAATGCATTCCTTGTGCTTGACCCATGTCCAGAGCGCTGTACACGCTCTACTCATGTACAGTACATACGCTGTATAAATGATGAGAAAATTATCATTTTTGGGGTTAACGATTTAAACAACATTAGGTAACATTATGAACTAACAATGACCAGTTTTCATAAATTAACTCAAAATATTTTTCATCGCTACTTTAACTAATGTTAACAAATACAATCTTATTGTAAAGTGTTACTGAAAATACCATATACTTTAGAAGAAGCACTAATAAGTCATGAGTACTGTGTCAGACACGTAATAATTTTACAAAAAGTCATTTCTGTTTTCCCAGGTTCGTACCAGTGGCTGAGTACAGTACCTGCATCGTGCAAAAGATGGCATCAAATTTTCATACACACTGATGCTTGGAGAAAACAATCAGTGCTTTCAAGCTTTTGTTGTCATTCACAGAGAAACGCTTCAGCAAAATACTTTGCAGGGCACAGTGGACATTTACTTCAACGCTTTCTACCTCTTAAATATTAGTCATCCCAAGAAGTGTTCCCCAGTGTGTGAATTTCTACAGACTGGTAACTTGTTTATTGAAACAGACAATAAATTTCTACCTTTTGATTGTTATTGTTATCTGCCTCCCTTATGTGTGTGTGTGTGTGTGTGTGCATCTCTGTCTGTTGGTCTGTCTGTCTGTCTGTCTGGGTGGTGGGGGAGGGGTGTAAAGTGATTTTGATGACCAAAAATTTGTTTAAATTTTAAACCCAATTTGTAGTAATTATAGTACCCAATTATAGCAATTTTTAACTAATAGTTGGGTAAAAAAAAAAAAACGGCATGCTGGGTCAAACTTTTACCCAAACCCGTTGGGTCAAAACAAATCCAGCGTTGAGTTTGTCCGTATTGGACCCAGTGCTGGGTTGCAAAAATGACCCAAATTGGGTAATTTTTAACCCAGCATTTTTTCAGAGTATGAGTAAATGATGAGAGAATTTTCATTTTTGGGTGAATTATCCATTTAATCATTACTTGTAATGTCAAGTTTTAGGCTCATAACTCAAACATCTATGTCCCTTGAACTTATTTTTCTTATAAATCCATAAACTTAAGATGAGTGTTTATTGAGGCTATGGGAAATATCCATAATGCCTTGTGCCTGAATTATTTAATTATGTTTCCTTAGTCAAAGGAGACATGTGGGGACTGTTAAATTTGTTATTAAGAATTCATAGAGGTCTTGGCTCTTTTGTAGTATTATGATGTTTTGTCGCAAATAGTGGTTTCATGTGATGTCACCATTACGCTGTAAAATCTAATTAGTTGACCTTAGATTTTTCAAGGCAATCAGTTTGCATGCTTTTTCTAAGTAAACTTATTTGGCTCAAGTAAACTGTACTTTTTGTCATAAAGTATTTTAAGTAACATTAACTAGTTATAAGTAAACTTAACTCATCTTTGATTGAAGTATCATTGTTTTTATGTAATTATTTAAATTGAGTTATAGGACTTGTACATTACAAGGGAAATTATGACTGGAATTTTGGTTGCCATATGGCACATTGGATTCTCCTCATTACCTTTTAGTGCACATAAATCTGCACTTTGGTAAAGTACAATTGAGTAAAGAAGAATGGCTTAAATTAACAGGCTCCAAGTTCACCAGAGGTAACACTAATCACCCTAATGGTGACAACTATCAACCAGCTACAACAAAACAACAGCAATATTCATAATAATTAAAACTATATACAATTTTGGGGGCCTGGGTAGTTCAGCGAGTTTTGACGCTGACTACCACCCCTGGAGTCGCGAGTTCGATTCCAGGATGTGCTGAGTGACTCCAGCCAGGTCTCCTAAGCAACCAAATTAGCCCGGTTGCTAGGGAGGGTAGAGTCACATGGGGTAACCTCCTCATGGTCGCTGTAATGTGGTTCTCGCTCTCGGTGGGGCACATGGTGAGTTGTGCGTGGATGCCGCGGAGAATAGCATGGGCCTCCACACGCTACGTCTCTGCGGTAATGGGCTTAACAAGCCACGTGATAAGATGCACGGATTGACAGTCTCAGACGCGGAGGCAACTGAGATTTGTCCTCCGCCGCCCGGATTGTGGCGAGTCACTACGCCACCACGAGGATTTAGAGCGCATTGGGAATTGGGCATTCCAAATTGGGGAGAAATTTTTTTACAGTTTGAGATAACTATTAGTATTTAGAGTGATAGGTTGATCTGTGTCCCCTTTGGTCAAGTTGGACCCTGGACATCTCAGTTCTCCTTATGCATGTGCAACTGAAGTACAGATGTCTATGCATTTCTGTGGAGAAATGATTGATTATGACTGACCTAGAATCAGTTATAATCTTCTTTATTTAAGCTGTGTTATTGTTTGACCTAAATTTGATTCCATTCGATGAATTATAAAGTACATTTACATTACATTACATTTAGTCATTTAGCAGACACTTTTATCCAGAGTAGAAACAACAAAATGTAAATGGCAAATCTGAGTTTAGACTACTTGCATCTAGTTATCTTAACTCAAATAGTTAAGTTCATTCTATATGATCAGCAAGTTAAGTGAACTTAATTACACAAGTTTTTTGAGATGACGTTTACTGAATTCAACTGAGGGAACAAGTTTAACCAGTCAATTGAGTAGAGTCAGCTTATTAGGGTTTCAGTGCATCTAAAACATTTTAAAGGGATGTTCAAAACAAGTTAAGCTGGATCAACAGCATCTGTGGCATAATATTGATTTTCGCAAAAAGTCATATTTACTTTCCCCTCGTTTATAAAAAAAAATAAAAAAGTGTTACAGTGAGGCACTAACAATGGAAGTGAATGGGGCCAGTCCATAATAAACACTAAAATACACGCTGTTTCAAAAGAGTAGTCGCAAGACATAAACATTATACATGTAAGCATGATTTTAGTATGATAAAATCACTTATTAACCTTCTACGTAAAATTATATCCAATACCGAGATTAAAGGGTTTAGTTGTCTTGAAAACGAAGTTGTAATATTGAATTTATTTCGTTTCACTGTATATTTATATATGCAGCCATATATGTGTACTGTTTGTGACTGGAATGACGATAAAAACAATAAACCAACAAACAAAAAGAAATGTTATCCAATCAAACAATAGTTACATTACAGATCATGAAAGTGTTTAAAATCATGGTGTTGTTGATATTAACTTCCTCCTCTACACCCATAGCCTGGTCAGTCAGTAGGGATGTTGGCTGCGGTGGAGCATGGTCCGGTCCTCTGCAGTGACTCCAACATCCTCTGCCTCTCATGGAAAGGAAGAGTTCCCAAGAGTGAGAAAGAGAAGCCGGTGTGCAGGAGGCGCTACTATGAGGAGGGCTGGCTGGCCACGGGGAACGCCCGGGGTGTTGTGGGCGTGACGTTTACCTCCAGTCACTGCAGGAGAGACAGAAATACCCCACAAAGAATTAACTTCAATTTACGGGGTCATAACAGTGAGGTCAGAGTTTCATCTAAAAGTTATTTTGCAGACAGATTAAATGAATTTTTTAAGCTTTAACATTTTTTAAATCAAAAGAAGTGTTTTTGTCAGTTTGCCATGCTTGCAGGTAAATAGCGCAATTATGGATTTTTGGAGGGAATTAAATTCCCATGCTGTGTACCTGTACAGGTTGTCCTTGTCAGGTGGAATGAGCCATTTCAGAAGCTTGCTACATGTGACATGGAGGGAGGGATATTTGTGTGGATCCAGTATGAAGGAAGATGGTCTGTAGAACTGGTGAATGATAGAGGTGCTCAGGTATGTTAATATTTAAAATGTATTTTACTTCTGTGGTCAGTTTAGAAGTGTATAAGATACTGTATGTCTGTCCAGATTGAAAATCATATTTATATGCTTTGACAAACATACAATGGGAAAGGTTTTACAAAGTAAAAAAGTAAATACATTTATATATACAGTATATACAGTGGGGTACAAAAGTCTGAGACAACACTGAAAATATGAGATTCAAAATCAACGTTTTTGAATTTTGAAAAAAAAAAATAAATAAAAATAAAACCAAGAAACTTTATGTAAGAGTAATATTCTGCACTATTTTTAGGCCATTAATCAAATTTAAGCATGCACTTTTAACTCAAATTGTTATGCTAATAATATAATTTGTAATAAAAAAATATATATATATATTTATCAGAAAAATTCCAAATAAAAGCATTTTCACTAGTTGTCTCAGACTTTGCGACATCACTATATATCTAGCTGGTATGGCGATACAATTAATTGCCATTTTCAGGGGCATCACTTTGTTTTAAAAAGTGGTGGGAACATTTTGGGGGAAAGGGGTGACGTCACAAAGTGGCGAAACTGATGAATATTAATTAGGTTATGTGCTGATAGAGTCAAATAATCTTTTACTGTTTTGATAAAAAGTTATTCTTGATGACCAATTCAAGCGCTCCAATAAACATTTTGCATAATTAATTTGATGACTTGATCCGTGCTAAACACTGTCAGTATTGGGATTTTGTCAGTCAATAGATAAATACATGGATCAGTAGGCCTAACTTTAGCCAGAAAGACTGGTCTTATGGTAAAGTTTTCGCCTCTAATACAAGGAGTTCCGGGTTCTAATCCACTCTGATATGAACGAAAATTGCATCTGTACGTCAGTGGATGTATATCATGAGCAGGGACACATCTGTTTGCATTTTTCTTTGTGATTTAACTGGAAAGGAGCGCAAGCTGCGCAACAGCGGAGTGTGTAGAGCTCATCTGGATGCACGAGAGAACATCACTGCCCATTGTCACTTAACGGCAATGATAACTGCCGCAAAGATTGACACTCCTGCTCAAGAACTGGAGATGTTTCTTCTGCATAGACACTTATGATGAAAGCTATTTCAAAAAGTGGTGGGGACAAAATTGGCAAAAGCAAAAAGTGGTAGGGACACGTCCCACCCGTAAATGATGCCTATGGCCATTATTATGCTTTCATGTGCTGTTTCCTTAAGTCAGCCACTACTGAACGTGAGAGTTACAGTTGTAAAGCACGAAAAACTAGTTCATCAGTTAATTATGTTTCAGAAGGGATATTGGTTAAATCTTCAGCTCATTATTTCCAGAACCCTTGACAGTTTTTAACAAAGTCAGTTCAGAATCAGTTTTAGAGTTTTTATTAAAAATGTATTTTAAACATCTTATATAAGTTTTTAGTTGTTCTACCTTTTTTTATATTTTAACCTGGATTTCGCCATTAGAAAATAGACATTGAAGTTGCAATGGCACTAAAAAAAAGCTAACACATTTTCTAATTCAAATTTTTTGGAATCAAAATAATTGAATGAAACTTGTTTTCACACACACACGAAAATAGTTAGTGGTTTGTCATCTAGGTGAGCGACTTCACCTGGTCACATGATGGTACACAGGCCTTAATCGCCTACAGAGATGGTTTCGTCCTGGTGGGCTCAGTGAGTGGTCAGAGACACTGGTCATCTGAGATCAATCTGGAAAGCCAGATCACCTGTGGAATCTGGACCCCCGATGACCAACAGGTAACCTTTTGGTGTGACCTCATTAAATTGAGGCAAACTATTAAAAAAAAACATGACCATATTATGCAACAGTTCTTGCCATCAAGTTGTTTTCAGTCTTTCCTCATGATATAACTTGGACTACTGCTCTTGGACTTCTGCATATTTCCCTAATTTGGTGTTTTCACTCATTTAAACCCCCCTAGGTGCTGTTTGGAACTGCAGATGGGCAAGTCATAGTGATGGATTGCCATGGCCGTATGCTTGCCCATGTTCTGCTGCATGAGTCAGATGGGATAGTCGGCATGTCCTGGAACTGCCCAAACTTTCTGGTGGAGGACAGCACTGAGAGCGATACAGACTCTGATGACCCGGCCCCAGCTCAAGGTACATTACACTGTTAAAATGAAAGGTTATTCAATGGTTCTATGCAGCACCAGAACTCTCTTCTTATCAAGAACCATTTTTTACTGTATAGGGTCCTTGAGTTATTTGTCAAATGTGCAACAACACAGCAGCAACAAAACTTGACCATGAAATAGATTTTTTTTAAATCCTAAAAATGTATATATTATAGATTTAGACATGATATATACTATTTATATAGAATAGGAATTATTACTTTTTTAAGGATGATTGCATTGGCAGTGATGTGTATTTGATTTTTATGTTGTTGTCTTTTCTTTCAAGTGCAAAATCTCAAACCACTGCTCACAGTCAGCTTCATATCGGGAGATATTAGTTTAATGAACAGCTATGATGACCTTTCACCTAACATCATACACTCAGGGTTGAAAGGTAAAATACAGATCTTTTATAGTAATAATATAATTAGCCTGAGACCGCTTGTGAAAATGCTTTCAGTTTCAGATTTTCTTGGTACAGTGTTTGGTATGTCCTCCTTTGCTGTAATGACAGCATGCACGCAAGCTGGCATGGACTCCACAATTTTGTGCAGAACCTGATGATTTTCAATGTGGTCTCAGACATTTGGACCCTACTGTATGACCATCTACATGCATTGCATACACTCACTGAGCACTTTATTAGGAATACTGTGGTCCTAATAAAGTTCCTGATGTGGTCTTCTGCTGTTTTAGCCCATTCACCTCAAGGTTCGACGTGTTATGCATTCTGAGATGCTATTCTGCTCACTACAATTGTACAGAGCGGTTATCTGAGTTACTGTAGACTTTCTGTCAGCTCGAACCAGTCTGGCCGTTCTCTGTTGACCTCTCTTCTCAACAAGGCATTTTCGTCCACAGAACTGCCGCTCACTGGATGTTTTTTGTTTTTGGCACCATTCTGAGTAAATTCTAGAGACTGTTTTGCATGAAAATCCCAGGAGATCAGCAGTTACAGAAATACTCAAACCAGCCCTTCTGGTACCAACAATCATGCCACGGTCTAAATCACTGAGATCAAATATTTTACCCATTCTGATAGTTGATGTGAACATTAACTGAAGCTCCTGACCCATATCTGCATGATTTTATGCATTGCACTGCTTCCACACAATTGGCTGATTTAGATAATCTCATGAATAAGTAGGTGCTCAGTGAGTGTAAATCCACATACACTATATTGCCAAAAGTATTCGCTCACTCATTCAAATAATTGAATTCAGGTGTTCCAATCACTTCCATGGCCACAGGTGTATAAAATGAAGCACCTAGGCATGCAGACTGCTTCTACAAACATTTGTGAAAGAATGGGCCGCTCTCAGGAGCTCAGTGAATTCCAGCGTGGCACTGTGATAGGATGCCATCTGTGCAACAAGTCTAGTCGTGAAATTTCCTCGCTACTAAATATTCCACAGTCAACTGTCAGTGGTATTATAACAAAGTGGAAGCGATTGGGAATGACAGCAACTCAGCCACGAAGTGGTAGGCCACGTAAAATGACAGAGCGGGGTCAGCGGATGCTGAGGCGCATAGTGCGCAGAGGTCGCCAACTTTCTGCAGAGTCAATCGCTACAGACCTCCAAAATTCATGTGGCCTTCAGATTAGCTCAAGAACAGTGCGTAGAGAGCTTCATGGAATGGGTTTCCATGGCCGAGCAGCTGCATCCAAGCCATACATCACCAAGTGCAATGCAAAGCGTCGGATGCAGTGGTGTAAAGCACGCCGCCACTGGACTCTAGAGCAGTGGAGACGCGTTCTCTGGAGTGACGAATCACGCTTCTCCATCTGGCAATCTGATGGACGAGTCTGGGTTTGGCGGTTGCCAGGAGAACGGTACTTGTCTGACTGCATTGTGCCAACTGTGAAGTTTGGTGGAGGAGGGATTATGGTGTGGGGTTGTTTTTCAGGAGCTGGGCTTGGCCCCTTAGTTCCAGTGAAAGGAACTCTGAATGCTTCAGCATACCAAGAGATTTTGGACAATTCCATGCTCCCAACTTTGTGGGAACAGTTTGGGGATGGCCCCTTCCTGTTCCAACATGACTGCGCACCAGTGCACAAAGCAAGGTCCATAAAGACATGGATGAGCGAGTTTGGTGGAAGAACTTGACTGGCCTGCACAGAGTCCTGACCTCAACCCGATAGAGCACCTTTGGGATGAATTTGAGCGAAGACTGTGAGCCAGGCCTTCTCGTCCAACATCAGTGTCTGGCCTCACAAATGCGCTTCTGGAAGAATGGTCAAAAATTCCCATAAACACACTCCTAAACCTTGTGGAAAGCCTTCCCAGAATAGTTGAAGCTGTTAGAGCTGCAAAGGGTGGGCCGACGTCATATTAAACCCTATGGATTAAGAATGGGATGTCACTTAAGTTCATATGCGTCTAAAGGCAGGTGAGCGAATACTTTTGGCAATATAGTGTATATCATGTAAATGCATTTATCTACAAACATCTACATGTTGTGTTTCTGTCTCGTGATCATTGTATATGGAATATTCCTGGTTATTTTTTAACCACAATGTCTGTGTACAGCATCCATGACATACTGTTGATAACCATCAACAATAATTCTGCTTTTGGTTTAAAATACTTACATTAATTCTTCAATAAACATTTTGTTTCATCCTTGAGCTGCACAGTGTCTAAATCGCCCTTTTGAAGTGGTACTACTTTTTGTGAGGGAGGAACTTCTGGTTATACAATGTACTCCGTGAAAATATCCCCGAGTATTCCTTAAGACCATTTGATGTCACATCATGATTGTTGATTCTTTGTGACAGAGATACACCAGATTGTTATCTGATTGGACAGAGTTGTGTCGTTTCAGATGTGGAGGTACAGTGGTGTTCTCAGGGAGACCTTCTGGCAGTGGCAGGGATGGAAAGTCACGGCCTGCCCGCTGACTCAGCCTGCGCCTCCATAATGAGGAATGCCCTTGTCAAGTTTTACAATGTCCAAGGGGAACATATATACACTTTAGAAACTCCAGCCCAAGTGAGCTGTCTACACCAATTATCATTTAACCACATGGGTTCTAAATTGACCCCGTTTACACCTGGTATTAAGATGCATTTCGGGGAATCCGAACACATGTTGTCTGCCCTAAATACTAAACGGGGTCTTAAATATTTTGTGATCAGATCACAAAAACCACATACGACTGTGGACAAAAACACATGTGACCACAACGCATTTGAAGTGTAAACTCTAATCCATCCTGTATGCATCACAGCAGCAGTGAAGCACCACCCTCACCTTTCAATCAACCACTGTGTTAAAACAAGAGTTGAAACTTTGCCAGTTATGGGTGGCTTTAAATGGAAATAACCATCCGGTCGTGACATACAAAATCACGAGAGCTTGACGGATCTTCTTCATTGTGTCTAATATCAACACAGATGAGAAGCTCAAACAACTGAAGCTCCTTTTATACAGGTAATCCAATAAAATAACAGATCATTCTGCTTGACATGTTGCGTTTGTGCTTAGATTAAATTTCAACCGCATCTGGGAGAAACAACGCTCCGTTTTTCACGGCTTTTTGGTCTTTTCTGACTCTGTTGCACTTTATTATCATGCAGTAACACACTGACATAGTTACTGATGTATGTCATCATGAAAACAGAGACCCTCCCCTCCAAATCCGAACACAAGTGGTTACAGGAGATGCATTTAAGTGACCAGGTGTAAACAGCGATGTATCTCACCTGATCAGATGCGATCGGATCACCTGAGATGCATTTAATTAGAGGTGTAAACTGGATCATTATGCACTGAATATAACAGAAGTATAAATATGTAGATGATCCAAATGATCTGGACACTCAAGAATACACTTAAAAATAAAAGACATTGCATTAGACAACAAATGATCAAACCAATTGGCATCAGCAAACAAATGATGCTAGAGTTTTTCTCAAAACTTACTTCCTTTTCTTAGACATATTGCAATTACTTTTAACCAACTAAACTCAAGGTAGTTTAGGGTGTGTATGAAAACTGTTCCCTTCAAGCTCACACAGATGTCCTTGCAAAATAATGCAATGACATTCATACATTTTCAAGTGTTCAAATACTTTTTTGGGGCCACGGTATAAAACAGTAGATTAGTATGTACAAATTATGCATACATCAACTAATTCTTATATTACACTGTATGTAAATCTTTTATTTGTAGAGGCCCATCACTACTATCTGCTGGGGTCACAGGGACTCCCGGCTGTTTTTAGCCTGTGGACCAGCACTATATGTTGTGCGTGTTGAGCACCGTGTGGCCAGTCTGCAGCTACTGTGCCAGCAGGGCATTGCCAGTGCTCTTAAAGAGGAGAGGGATGTGGGAAAACTGAATATGCCCTCCCTACTCTGTTCCTATGTTACCACTGCATTCATTCCAACTATCAAGGTACACAGGCAAAACAAATGAAGTTTTGAAAGTTACATGTGTGCTAATATAATGCATTAAACTCAATGTTGCTCTCATTTGTCTTGCCAGCCACCCATCCCTGATCCAAACAACATCCGGGACTTTGTGAGTTATCCCACAGCAGGCAATGAAAGGCTGCACTGCACTATGAAACGCTCAGAGGAGAACCAAGAGGCAGGAGGGCCATGTTACACACTCTACCTGGAACACCTAGGTGGCCTGGTGCCTATTCTCAAGGGCCGTCGCATCAGCAAACTGCGACCAGAGTTTGTCATTATGGACCCCAAAATGGATGGTAAAACAGGTATAGTGTATTACCTCATTTGTTGATGTTAAACTATTAATATTTGAAATGGATGTACAGTATCTTTCTGTTAACACACTTCTCGTTTAAGAACTAAAGCACCTGAAAAAGGATTACACCAAGCAATTGCATAAATTTAATGTTAAACTCCTTGTTAAGGTAAATGTATGAATGCACTGAGGAGTCTTAAAGTTAACTTTATCTGAGGGCCTGGGTAGCTCAGTGGTAAAAGACGCTGGCTACCACCCCTGGAGTTCGCTAGTTCGCTAGTTCGAATCCCAGGGTGTGCTGAGTGACTCCAGCCAGGTCTCCTAAGCAACCAAATTGGCCCGGTTGCTAGGGAGGGTAGAGTCACATGGGGTAACCTCCTCGTGGTCGCTATAATGTGGTTTGTTCTCGGTGGGGCGCATGGTGAATTGAGCGTGGTTGCTGCGGTGGATGGCGTGAAGCCTCCACATGCGCTATGTCTCCGTGGCAACGCGCTCAACAAGCCACGTGATAAGATGCGCGGGTTGACTGTCTCAGACGCAGAGGCAACTGGGATTCGTCCTCCGCCACCCGGACTGAGGCGAATCACTATGCAACCACGAGGTCCAGCACTATTGGGTATTCCAAATTGGGAGAAAAAGGGGGAAAAATCCCCCCAAAAAAAAAAGGTAACTTTATCTAATTTTGCCTTTCAGATGAGGTCTGTGTAAATGGTATGATCTCCTATATGACTGACAGCTGTAACTGCTCCGACTCCAGTGATATTGAGTTAAGTGATGAGTGGGTTGGACGAAAGTCACCAAAACTTTCCAGAGGAAACAGGTCTCCTAAGCTTCCTAGGTACTCTAAACATTTAAGGTACTGTCCATTGATTCACACAAGATTACAGGGTGGTAGAATTTTTTGTTCCATCAGAACCTTGGCAAAACACAAGATAAATACCAATACAGTAATCTTCTGAAACTTTTGAAGAACATAACATTTCCACCATTTTAACTGTCTTTCTCTTGTGTTTCATATTGTATCTTTGCCCAGAGTTAATATGGAATCAAGAAAGTCTCCAAAACTTGCCCAAACATCTCAAGAAATGTCTAGGTCTCCTAGATTACCAAAGAAGCTACCAGTTCGGTCACCAAGTCTAACTCGAAGAGAATTTCCTGTTGATGGCTTTAGTGAGGTAATTATCTTATTAATAAAGCCACGTTTGGTAATTATTTTATATTAATCTGCATGCCTAGAATTAATATGGAAGTGTTTGTATTCATTGGCTGCCTCTACTGGACACTTTGCTAAGCATTTGTCACATATATTTTGCTGGATAAAAAGGATTGTAAACCAACTTTGACTACTTTCTAAAGCTATCACCTAATTTGCTTTGCAGCATAATTATTTGGCCCAGGTCACCTCTAACATCTGGGGAACAAAGTTTAAGGTTGTGGGGCTTGCATCCTTTTTGCCAGCTAACTTGGGAGCAGGTATGACAGGTTTTGCATTAAAATTAACAGTTTCACATAATTGCTTTTGTGATGTTTTCTAATATGCTTTGATTAATAGGATTATTTATTCATTAATTACAATTTTATTGTGTTCCAGTTATTTATAAAACTAGTTTGCTGCACCTGCAACCCCGTCAGATGACAATCTATTTACCTGAGGTGCGTAAAATTTCCTTGGATTTCATGAGTCTCCCAGTCTTCAATCCTAATGTGTTCAGTGAGGATGAAGATGATTTACCTGGTAAGAATCTGTAAATCATTTTTGTACAGGTATTTGTTTAGCTTAAATACAATGACAAATAATATTCTTGCCTCTTTTTCTAGTGATGGGACCCTCTGGAGTATCAGCCGACAATCCTCCTTGCACAGTTAATATTCCCATTGCTCCAATTCACAGTCCTGCTCAAGCCATGTCTCCTACGCAGAGTATAGGCCTTGTTCAGTCTCTCCTAGCAAATCAGAACATTCAACTTGATGTCCTCACGAATCCCACGGCCACTGCAGTGGCGGCTGCTGCAGCTGCAGCAGCAACAGCAGCAGCAGCTAATGCAACAGCTTCAGAACATAGTCAGGACACTGTTACAGCACAGTACACAGTGCCAACAAGATACTCCAACCCTGGACAGGTGATATTTAGTGGCCTTGAAATGAGTAACATTCTAAGTGGAACCCTTCCTCCTCCCCCACATCATCTTCCGCAACAATCCCACCAACAAAGACAACAGCAACAGCAACAACAAGACCATCAACAATCAAAGCATCAGCAGCAATTACAACCACAGCAGCATCATCTGAAATTGCAACATCAATCACAGCAGCTGCATCCACAGTCACTGCAGCAGCAGCACATGCAACATCAATTGCAAACACAGCAGCATCAACAACAGCTGCAGCAGCAGCATCAACAGCTCCAGCAGCAGCATCAACAGCTCCAGCAGCAGCATCAACAGCAGCTGCAACAACATCAACTTCATCAGCAGCAACTGCAACAGCAGCAACAACAAATTCAGCAGCAAGTGCAGCAGCATCAACAGCAAATTCATCAACAACATCAACAACAATTTCAACAGCAGCAGCATCAACTGCAGCTACAGCATGAGCAAATGCAGCAGCAGCAACAACAGATGCAGCAGCAGCAGCAACAAATTCGACAACAAATTCAAGAGATGAGGCAGCAGCAACAACAGCTTCAACAGCAGCATCAACAAATACAGCTGCAGCATCAACAGATGCAAAGGCAGCATCAGCAAATGCAGCAGCAGCTCAAAATGCAAATGACCTTACAGCCTCCTCCTTCAGGTTATACTACTCTATCCTTGCATCAGTTACAGCTGATGCCTCAAATTCCACATCCAGGCCAGCCACCGATCAGAGGAGAACAAGTCCTCACTCTGAAGGTTCCCTCACGACCACAGTCTTTCATTGAAATGGACACTCTTGAGGTTCAGATGCGCAAGGTAAACCCTCCGCCACCTTATCCAGGTACAGTGGTGTCTGCTGCAGCAGCCATACCCACCACCGCCCCTCCAGTTCTTCTTGTTAGCAACGAGAATGGCAATACGCTTTCAACGGACCAATGCTTGACTAAGGATGAATTCTCTCTTCATCCGGTGGGCCTTCAATACCCAACTCCACTAGGCTATGAAAGGATCACAACATTTGACAGCAGTGGGAATGTGGAGGAGGTGTGTCGCCCAAGGAGACGCCTGTTAAGGAACCAAAATGCCTATGGGGTGCAAGGGATGGGCAGCTCTGCTACACTGAAAGTAACCTCTTCTGAGAACAAGAAGGTCCAACTGCCATATAGCTCAGCAACCCTCAGTCGCCTCTCCGTGCCACGATATTCCATACCAAGTGGAGACCCACCACCTTATCCTGAAACATCCAGCCAGATCAACACTATCAGAAGTTCCACACAGAGGATTGACAGCAGTCTGATTCATGCCACTTTGCGTCGTGATCGAAGGGAGCCCTCCCTAAAGGTTTCTCAAATGGTAGACACAGTGAGGACTTTACCGACAAAATCAAAAATGAATGGCTCCCTCACGTTGTCCTATCCGCCTAGGATCCCCACAGCTTTGTATACGTGCACTCAGTGTAGCAGTAATAGCAGCAGCACAAGTGTCAGTGTCACTGGTGGTGGTACCAACAGCAGTGGAATTGCTGGAGGAACTGTGGTGAGGCAAGAGTTTCCAGCAGGCAAAGAGGCCCAACACAGCACTATAATCGTGCACTCCAAAAGTGCGTCACCATTAGCTTCCCAGTCCTCATATAACCTTCTGAGTCCCGTTGACAACAGTAGAGACAGAACCGTTTATGTGAATTCTGCCTTCACTGAAGATGAGACACTAAGCCAGCAGTGCCATCTTGAAAAATCAGTGCGACATTTGACGCTAGGAGATGTTAATTTGACAGTCAAACGGCCTCCACCTTACCAATGGGACTCTCCTGCAACAGATCAACTATGGATACCTCAAGAGCAAAACATACTGCCTGCACCTCCTTCACATAAGCCACCACCATTCATTCTTAGCCCACCACAGCACTTGGACATGACCCGACTGCCTTTCGTCCTTTCAACAAAGCCTTCCCCCAGTCCAAATTCTATGACCCTACCTTCAGCTTATCAGTTGTCTCTTTCACACTTTCCAACAGTGGTAGGACATGGTGGACCTCAGTTGCAGCCTTTGCAGAGTCCTGCGCAGCCATGTGGTCCCAATGACATGGTAACATCTAGTCCTTTCAGCCAGCCCGACCCAACATTAGTCCTTCCCCCAGGTTATCCCGCTAATCTGACCAATCTAGGTTGTTGTACTCTGCCACCAATGTACCCAGGGGCTAGCTCTTGCAACAACATTCAACTCCATCCAATGAGTTTGCATCCTTGGAGCACTTACAGCAACTGCCCTCCCTTGCCAGACCATTCAGCCACACTCCCCGGTAAGACCCATCAGGCCTTGGAAAAGCCAATTCTTTCTCCTCCTCCACCACCTGTACCTCCCCCACCACCCCCTCCTCCACATCCTCTCCCTCCTCCTCCTCCTCCACCTGTTGAACTCTTGAACCATCAAATCACTTCAGAGGTGATTGCTGAATCTGGAGAGAGCTTTCAGGAGCAGTCCTCACTAAATGAGAGTCCAATTCCACAGGGAGCTGAGAGGTTCAACAAAAAGGGTCGTAAGAGGCTTGACAGTAGGGCAGAAGAGGCAAACATGTCCAGCGTCTCTGAAGGAAAATTAAAGAAGGAGAGTCGTACACTCTCAGACTTCAATTCCCTGATCTCCAGCCCAAGGCTTGGCAGCAGGGAGAAGAAGAAATCTAAAGGGCAGAAAGAGCCATTGAACAAGGCCAAGAAACTGAGCAGGACCTCCAATGAGTTCCAGGACAGCTCAGAGAGTGAACCTGAACTCTTCATTAGCAGTGATGAGTTGATGAACCAAAGCCAGAGCAGCAAGAAAGGACGGAAGAGCAAGCGTAATCTACGTACTGCAAGTGAACTTGAGGAGATCAAGTGCCGCAAAGCTAATGAGAGAGAGGATCGTAGTCTTGGCAGCCAAGGTTTCGTCTACGTCATGGCCAACAAGCAGCCATTGTGGAATGAAGCCACCCAGGTTTATCAGCTTGACTTTGGAGGACGGGTGACACAAGAGTCAGCCAAAAACTTTCAGATTGAGCTTGATGGACGACAAGTAAGCATTTTATTATTATAATTTCATAATGTTGATTCACATCAATATCAATCAATAGCCTCTAGTAACAAAGTTGTACTTTGCAATCATTCCTCTGCATCTAACACATAATTCCCTGTTACAGGTAATGCAATTTGGCAGAATCGATGGCAATGCATACATCCTGGATTTTCAGTATCCATTCTCAGCGGTACAGGCATTTGCTGTGGCCTTGGCCAATGTAACTCAGAGACTTAAATAGAAAACCTCTCTATATATTTTGGCCTTGAGAACAATTGAGAAACATTTTGTTGAAAAATTATGTTCTGTCTCTCTGCTGCCGTAAAATGCTGCTGTCTGTGTAAAACCAGTTAGTAGCTGAGGGATCTGGTCTCTCTCAGGCAGAGTGTACGCGAGACGTACACAGGTGATCCAACAATAGATTTTTGGCTTTGCTGTACCTTTTTCTTAATAGAGGTACAAGCTGATTTACCTTAAAGATGGTACACATTTGAAAAGAAAATGTAATTGCTTGTGTGTTGATGGAATATATTTTTATTTTAAGATTCAACCTTGATTAATTTTCCTGTATTTCAATATGTACTGTATAATGGTGTGATGAAATGTAAAGCTAATTACTAAAGTCTGACATAGATGTTAGACTATGGACCATTCAATTCCTTTTTTGCTTCCTCGCCTCCTTTTTATTTATTCTTTCCTGAGAGTTTTTTTTTTTTAACCTTAATCAAATTTAGGTTTCCTACAATCATTTTAAAGTGACTGATTTTTGACTGTTGTTTGTTGTCAGCAATTTTAAAAAAATGTGGGATTGAATGTTCACATCCCAACATCTTCCAAGAAGTGAAATCAGAGAAAATATATTTCAGTTATAATTATGTTTTCCCTTTTTTTTTTCTTTTTTTTTTTTTGAAAATGTCCTACATTAAATGTCTTAAACAATTATATTGCTTTATTTGCACAATTAAATATTATTAATGTTTTTTTGTTTTTTTTTTAGCAAATCAGTACTTTTTAATGTTAAAAATAACACAAATAAGAGTTGGAGCCTTTTTTATTTAATGTCAAATATATTATATAATAGTTTCTTTGTCGTGTAATAACATGACAGAAAAGTCCTGTAGTTAAATGTACCTAAACAAATTTACATTACAGTGTTCAGTGTACTTGAAAATGACACTTTAGAAGGAATTATAAAGTATAGTATGCATTTATTTAGCCAAAAATGTCTTATCTCACAATATAAATTGCATTTAATAGACTATATATTATGCATTGAGTGGAATAAAATGGAATAAAAAGTTGGTATGTTGGACAAGAGTATTCCTCATTCCTGAGGAATCTTGAATAATCTGATTTGTAATTTGTTTCATCACAGTTTAAAGGGACATCCTTTATTAGATTCAGTCTATTTGTTTTACTGTTTATTAATTGTGTATTCATATTTTAAATTTCTTACAGCAGAACAGCTAAAACAAGGTATTGATTTTTTTGTTGCTTTGTTGCTGATTTTTTTTCTTTCTTTTTGTTTTTTTGTTTTTTTCAGTAATTGTATCAGATTTTATTCTCATTTTTTGGTGTAAGCCAGACCGTGATTCAGAGTGGGTTAGCTGTTGATATTGTCAATTTTAAGCACTTATTCTAATTATAATTGTTGTATTCTTTGATGATTTGCAGTTGCAGTTATTTCTTACCACTTTGTACTGGGCTATTCAAGTTTAAATCATGTGGATTGTGAGGCTTCAACTGTGCTTTATTGCTTAATAATGTAAATTTAAAAATGTAATTCAAGGATCTATTGGAAGCATTAGAATGTGTGCACAGTAGACTTAAAGTCAACTAAATAAAATCAAACTAGTTTGATGAAATCTGTGAAGATTATTGATACTCTTGTTATAAAAAGTTATATGTATTAACAGTATTTACAGTGCAAGTTTGATTTTTGTTGGCTATTACTGAACTGGCTATGGTAAACTTGAATTCTGTTCACAGCATGCTATCCGCAGAAGTGTCCCACAACTCATGACCGATGCATGTTTTCAATTTCCGGTCCGGTGTATTCACTCGCATTGGCGTATTTCTTAGCGGATAATTATGGAGTTATATATGTGCCACAATTCTGCATGCGCAAAATTATATTTTGAGTGCACAAAAATGTTCTGCGTGCTCAAGATGATATTTTGAGCACAAAAAAATTCTGCTCGCGAAAGATGATATTTTGAGCGCACAAAAAGTTATTTTGCATGCGCTTGAACAGTTTTGTAAAGCAGTGTATCTTGCAAAGATAAATTCATTTTGAGCAAATGAAAATTTTGCGCTTGCATAAAGTTTATTTGAATGTGAATTTGCTCAGAATTCATACATTTTGCTTTCTCCTCTTACCCACTCTGCATGCAGAATACCTTTTTGCATGATCAAAATATCATCTTGCACACGCAGAAAAAATTTTGTGCGCTCAAAATATAATTTTGTGCGCACAGAATTGTGGCACAAGTATAACTCCATAGATAATGTGATGTTTAGAGTATTACATATGTAAAAAATTGTGAAGCATGTGGCATGTGCCAATACGTAAGGGTCGTGATGACCGTTTTTTTGACAGTGCCTCACCTGAGTGAGTAGATGACATGAAGCGATTGTCTGAGGTTAGTTATGTTGATAACTACTTTGAGTTGTTATGACACCCAACAACTGCACAAGTTGAGCCTAATATTTATTTTTACTCCAACTAACACTTAAATGGTTGTTCTCTGTCTGGTTCGCTCCGACTTGATCGTAGTTTTTATATTTCTTGTCATTGAGACCAGAAAAAGAGACTGTGGAAATTTCTGCGTTGTAGCCAGTGTTGGGTGTAATGCATTACTAAGTAATTAATTACTGTAATTAAATTACATTGTCATTGATTACTCTTAATTTTTTCAGTAATTTAATTACAGTTACTTCTGATGTAATTTAGTTAAATACTGTATAGACTATAGAACAATTCTATATAAAACAATAGTGAATTTATAATAGAAATGTAACATCTAATGTTAAAATGTATGTTTTCTAATTTAATACAGCCCCCTTAAATTCTCTGGCCAGTTCATGAATAATTTATTTGATTTCATATGATTTATTTGACAGAATTAAAAGAACAATTTCATGTCTATCCTGTCTAATGCAATTACTTTTCAGACAGAGTAATTAGTACAGTAATCTAATTACACTGTAGAAGATGTAATTAGTAGTTAGTAATTATTTACTTTTTTAGAGTAACTTACCAACACTGGTTGTAGTCTTTGGAGGTCCGATGCATTTTAGAGAATCGTTTCGTTCGGACGGTTCATTTCAAAGAACCAGTTGAACCGATTCACAACCGAGTCGTCTCTCAAAAGTGCTGCCATACAGGTGCATCTCAATAAATTAGAATGTCTTGGAAAAGTTCATTTATTTCAGTAATTCAACTCAAATTGTGAAACTCGTGTATTAAATAAATTCAATGCACACAGACTGAAGTAGTTTAAGTCTTTGGTTCTTTTAATTGTGATGATTTTGGCTCACATTTAACAAAAACCCACCAATTCACTATCTCAACAAATTATAATATGGTGACATGCCAATCAGCTAATCAACTCAAAACACCTACAAAGGTTTCCTGAGCCTTCAAAATGGTCTCTCAGTTTGGTTCACTAGGCTACACAATCATGGGGAAGACTGCTGATCTGACAGTTGTCCAGAAGACAATCATTGACACCCTTCACAAGGAGGGTAAGCCACAAACATTCATTGCCAAAGAAGCTGGCTGTTCACAGAGTGCTGTATCCAAGCATGTTAACAGAAAGTTGAGTGGAAGGAAAAAGTGTGGACGAAAAAGATGCACAACCAACCGAGAGAACTGCAGCCTTATGAGGATTGTCAAGCAAAATCGATTCAAGAATTTGGGTGAACTTCACAAGGAATGGACTGAGGCTGGGGTCAAGGCATCAACCACACACAGACGTGTCAAGGAATTTGGCTACAGTTGTTGTATTCCTCTTGTTAAGCCACTCCTGAACCACAGACAACATCAGAGGCGTCTTACCTGGGCTAAGGAGAAGAAGAACTGGACTGTTGCCCAGTGGTCCAAAGTCCTCTTTTCAGATGAGAGCAAGTTTTGTATTTCATTTGGAAACCAAGGTCCTAGAGTCTGGAGGAAGGGTGGAGACGCTCATAGCCCAAGTTGCTTGAAGTCCAGTGTTAAGTTTCCACAGTCTGTGATTTGGGGTGCAATGTCATCTGCTGGTGTTGGTCCATTGTGTTTTTTGAAAACCAAAGTCACTGCACCCGTTTACCAAGAAATTTTGGAGCACTTCATGCTTCCTTCTGCTGACCAGCTTTTTAAAGATGCTGATTTCATTTTCCAGCAGGATTTGGCACCTGCCCACACTGCCAAAAGCACCAAAAGTTGGTTAAATGACCATGGTGTTGGTGTGCTTGACTGGCCAGCAAACTCACCAGACCTGAACCCCATAGAGAATCTATGGGGTATTGTCAAGAGGAAAATGAGAAACAAGAGACCAAAAAATGCAGATGAGCTGAAGGCCACTGTCAAAGAAACCTGGGCTTCCATACCACCACAGCAGTGCCACAAACTGATCACCTCCATGCCACGCCGAATTGAGGCAGTAATTAAAGCAAAAGGAGCCCCTACCAAGTATTGAGTACATATACAGTAAATGAACATACTTTCCAGAAGGCCAACAATTCACTAAAAATGTTTTTTTTATTGGTCTTATGATGTATTCTAATTTTGTGAGATAGTGAATTGGTGGGTTTTTGTTAAATGTGAGCCAAAATCATCACAATTAAAAGAACCAAAGACTTAAACTACTTCAGTCTGTGTGCATTGAATTTATTTAATACACGAGTTTCATAATTTGAGTTGAATTACTGAAATAAATGAACTTTTCCACGACATTCTAATTTATTGAGATGCACCTGTAAGTTTTGCGTGGCGTTTACGTTTTATCTTGTAGTGAAAGTATTGCTTTGCATTTTGTTTTCGATGTATTTTCTTATATAGTTTGCGTAGTGTTTGTTGTTATCATTCCAACATTATCATTAACAATATTGTAAAGAACTTCATTAACATAATGTTGACTGAAGTCCTCGCGCGGTATTTAGTTTTCATATTTGTTGTACAATTATTGTTTTCGGTATATTTTGTAATATAGTTTATGTCAAGTGTTGTTAGTATTCCAACATTATTGTTAACAACAGTATTAAGAACGTAATTAGTGGTCACATTATTAATAATAATATTAACAATATTTTTCCAATCTCACAGTTTTGCTCTTACATTAACACATTTTTACATACATAAAAAATAAAATTAAAAAAAGCCTAACTGTGGAGTCGCTATAAGCTTTGTGAATCAGTTCGTCTGAGTCATCAAAAAGAATCGGTTCAAAAGAACGATTCGTTCGGGGGTTGGGCAGAACTATGTTGGCTTTCCTAGCTGACAGGTTGCGCACGCCGATTAGTTACCAAATCTTAGCGACCTGACAATGGAGATCGATCAAAATAGAGGTATGTAAATACATTTATGATTTAGCTATTGTTTCAGCTTTAGACCTTTTTTGGATCTTTGAATCTTTGAATCTTGAACCTTGAACTCTGCGTCTGCCATTGACCATATAAACAATGTTTCTTAACTCATCGGTGAATTCATGTTAACTTTTGTAGGTGAGTCTTCACCACCAGAGACTCCAGCCACTAAAATGACCAGACAACAAATATTAACACTTATTGCAATGGCATCTATAAACTTCAGTTCAATGATCTGCTATTCCATTCTGGGTCCCTTTTTCCCAAATGAGGTACATGCATTCTGTATATAACATTCCTTGCATAATAACCTATAAAATGAAATGCAATAGAGTTGTCCTTAAAATTTGTCCTAAATGCATTGCATAGAGTGTTTGAACATAGGCTGCTGTTACTAAAGTTCAGAATGTTTACATCAAGCATGTTAAGGTTGCTTTCACCCTGTTTCCCTAGGCAAAGAAGAAAGGTGTTAGTCAAGCTATGATTGGTTTAATATTTGGAATCTATGCATTATGCACTTTGGTTGGGTCTTTGTTACTTGGTAAATATGTAAGTTAATCATTTTTTCAGAAGATAAAAATTCAAGTCTTGCATGATTGATTGCATACTACAGCCATGTGTTTGACCTCTGTTTCAGATTGTCCAGATAGGAGCCAAGTTTATGATTGTCGCAGGTTTGTTCGTATCAAGTGTATGTACTGTACTCTTCGGGTGAGTATATCAGTGACGATTTGCTCTGTGTTAAAGGTTATGCCTATTTGTATTGTCAAATAAAGTGTCATTTTGAATATATCCTGAAATGTTCATCTTAATTGATGTTTTCTAGTTGAAATATAATGTGAACATTCATTAAACCATTAAATATTCATTATTGTTTCTGATATTTCTCATTTGTATTGCAGGTTTCTTGACCAAGTGTCTGATGGGACTGTTTTCATAGTGCTGTGTTTTATAACACGGTGTATAAATGCAGTGGGCTTTTCTGCAGCCGTTACGTCGTCTTTTGCTGTTTCAGCAAAAGTATTTCCTGACAACATAGCAACCGTTTTGGTGAGTTGTAGTGGATCCTTGTCTTTCAGTGCAGTTATGGTGTTTTGGAGTAAAAGGACAATGGACGCAGTTATGTTCATGTTACAAAGACGTGTTGTTGCTCGAGAGGATCTTTAGATTAGGTCATTCAGTGTCTGCCTGGTTGTTTAGTTTCTCACAGTCAAGGCATATACAACAGCTGGGGGATCCATTTTAGATTTACAATTTTAAGTGAAAGGTAATAGTTGGGTCATTGGCAAATAAGGTGATAAAAATGTGAAAGCTTTAAAAAAATCTGGTTTAAAACACGTTTCATATGTAATCTTTGTGTCCATGTTGATTTCATACATTTTTATGACATGTGGTGGAAGCATCAAGTAAATGCTATTAAAATACTTTCCTTGCACTTTGTATACATGATTAAGTACTCAACTTTATCATTAATTTCAAAGTAGTTTTTCAATGTTTTTTTGTTTTTTGTTTTTTACAAATATCATACATTTTTGAGTCATGAATATCAAGACGTTTTCTCAGGGTTACTCCATTTTTTTTTGTTTAAATTTCACACACAGTCATCAGGGTCTAAAGGGGTCTTCTCTGTTTGTTTGCGTGTTTATTTTTATCACATGACAACTGAATGGCTACCTACATTTTTTTTTACACCACATGGCTTTGATTTTGGTGGACAAAAGTTTTTCAATTATTAAAGGTGCTGCAATAGATTTTAGCTGTTCTACTTCCATGAGAAGGAGCTGTTGAATTAGCCACGCCCCTCTTTCCAAAACCCTGCACTCCAAAGATAACAAATGAGCTTTATTGAGGCCGACATCGTGCAGAAACGGTTGTTAAAAGTAACAGCAGCAAAATAGCGCCCTCAACTGACAACAGTTATGAGCAACATGGCAAAAAAATGGCATTAAGCCTCAATAACTCACTGCAACTACAATACTATGAGAACGCGCAAACTGATTGACAGGCAAAAAGCACCAGATACTGTGGCCCGCGGACACATTTTTGTTTGCTCACATGCTCTAGTGCTGTCACAGAGACAGGTGAAATATCTCAGGACACTTAATTCATTATTATCTTTCAGGGAGTAGAACATTTGTTTGCATACCTTTCCATGAAAAAATCGTGTACAGCATCTTTAATCCTGTTTTAAAACAACATTTTTGCTGCTTATTTATGAGAAATAATAATATTTGACATTTACATTTATGCATTTGGCAGATGCGTTTATCTTAAGCGTGTGTTCCCTGGGAATCCAACCCATGATCTTGGCATTGTTAGTGCCATGCTCTGCCAGCTGAGCTACAGGAATAGGAATAAAAAATTATATTCTGCACTACTCGTACCAACATTAATTTTTTTCAAAAATGTAAGCTTTTAATGAGGCTTTTGATCTCTGGACAGTTACACCACATTAGTTTTTCTTACTTTAAAGGTGCACTCAGTAATTTTTTCCTCACTAAAAAAATTTTACTATTAAAGAAATGAATTGTAATATATGTATAAAACCATGAGCACTCACATGAGATGAAGACTTCAGTCATATCAGTAACCTTATAAAAGCTGTTTTATTCTACATGGAGAGGGTCCACACATGGGGGTGGCCATTTTAGAATCACATGACCAGCCGAATACTACTCACTTAATCTCAGTAACCGTCCTGTTATTTTACACTTTCACTCATTGATTAAAGTAATCATGGCTGACTGTGAATACTACATTTCTACAATGGCTTCTGAAACTGAAAACTATTGATTTTAAATGATGTTGCATCCAAGCCGCTAGGTGTCAGTGTAAGTCCAAGATGACACAAAGACAAAAGTTACTGAGTGCACCTTTAAGCACCAGAAAATATATCAAAATGACTTTGAAAACAGAAACTGAAAATCTGTTCATCATAGAAGAGGTGTATTTAATTTATTGTTTTGTGTGAATTGCATTTTTTTAATGTATTTTTGAATAATTTAACAGATTTGGACCAAATAAAATGGGTGACTTGTCATTGACCTAAGTACTAAATTCTTTAGGTCTGTCCCTATACTTATTACTTTATGATTAAATTAAAACAGTAATGCCAATGTCTTACTTATAAGTGCTTATTTTACAGGGGTTTATGGAGATTTTCACTGGGCTTGGCCTAATATTGGGACCTCCATTGGGCGGTTGGTTGTATCAGGCGTTCGGATATGAAATCCCATTTGTTTTCACAGGATGCCTTCTGTTTGCGACAGTTCCCCTCAATATGTGGATTTTACCAAGCTTTGGTTGGTATCAAATTCATACTTTCATTATTCGTGGTACATCTCTTCCTAAAGATGAATTATTAAATACTTTTGCTGATTAGAATGATTTATGAACAACAATGCATAGAGCTCATTCTTTCTAAACAGACGAGGATGTGATTCCCATGTCCAGCATGTCTGAACTGTGATTGTTTTACAGAGGTAAACATGTCTGTTTATCTCATTTTCATTTAGATGCGGTTCCTTCCCAGAATTCTTTCCTCAGACTGTGTACCAGAGTAAAGATCCTGCTTATCTGTTTTGTGGTGTTCACGCTGAGTTCAGGAATCGGCTTCCTGGATGCAACATTGTCCATATTTGCCATCGAGAAAGTAAGATCTTTATGTTCATTGATATACACACAGCAGTTTCTGTAAGTTGTTTTTTTACCTGAATCATGTGTGATTTTATATATATATATATATATATATATATATATATATATATATATATATATATTCACCTGTAAGCCATCCCAGATGTGTATGTCTTTCCTTCATCAGGAAAACCGAAATTAAATTTTTTTTTTTTTATAAGCAAATTTCAGCTCTGTTTGTCCATACACTGCAAATGAATGGGTGCCATGAGTCTGCAGGCTGTTTGATGGTCCAAAAGGCATATTTAGGCAGCATAAAAGTAATCCACACGAATCCAGTCGATCAATGAATGTCTTCTGAAGCAAATCTATAATTAAAATGTTTTAAACTTTAAATCGTCACTTCCAGCCAGCGCTGGGATGCTGTTTGAAATAACCTAACTCTCGCCTGACGTTCGTTCCCCTGTTGTATACGAAGCGCGTATCCGACTTTTCGCGTGAACGCGCCATCATGATTACATCAGGCGACAGCTCCGTGATTGGACGACTGTTAGCAGGAAGCGTTTTTTTAAAAGATAATAAAGTTTAAATTATCTATTTATTTATGTTGATTTGCTTCGGAAGACATTCATTGATCGACTGGAGTCATGTGGATTACATTTATGCTGGCTAAATATGCCTTTTGGACCATCAAACAGCCTGCAGACTCATGGCACCCATTCACTTGTATTGTATGGACATACAGAGCTGAAATGTGCTTATAAAAATCTTAACTTTGGTTCTGCTGAAAATGGAAAGTCACACACATCTGGGATGGCTTAAAGGTGAGACAATCATGAGATTTCCATTTTTGGGTGAACTATTCCTTTAAAGTAATATTCCAGGTTCAATGCAAATTAAGCTCTATTGACGGAATTTGTAGCATAATGTTGATTACCAAAAAAATAAAAATAAATTCAAATAAAAAATAAAAGGAATGTCTAAATAATTTTTTGTGGTAATTAACATTATGCAAGTGCTGTCGATTAAGCTTGTATTGAAACCTGAATATTCCTTTAATCCAATTTAATTCCACTTAAAGCTGAAGTATGTAATTTCAAAACAGCTTTCTGGGGGGCCTGGGTAGCTCAGTGGTAAAAGACGCTGGCCACCACCCCTGGAGTTCGCTAGCTCGCTAGTTCGAATCCCAGGGTGTGCTGAGTGACTCCAGCCAGGTCTCCTAAGCAACCAATTGGCCCGGTTGCTAGGGAGGGTAGAGTCACATGGGGTAACCTCCTCATGGTCGCTATAATGTGGTTCGCTCTCGGTGGGGCGTGTGGTGAGTTGAGCGTGGATGCCGCGGTGGATGGCGTGAAGCCTCCACACACGCCATGTCTCCATGGCAACGCGCTCAACAAGCCACGTGATAAGAGGCAACTGGGATTCGTCCTCCTCCACCCGGACTGAGGCGAATCACTACGCCACCACGAGGACTTAAAAGCGCACTGGGAATTGGGCATTCCAAATTGGGTGAAAAAAAATAAAAAAATTCAAAACTTATGGCTGTCTCTACATATTAAGCTGGGATAGGAGACAGTAAAAGTTACATACTTCAGCTTTAATATTCAAAGAATACAATTCTGAAACCACAATGTGTTGGCAAAGTTTCACTGAAATAAATGTGACAATACTTCTCAGTTTCTGAAGTATGATTTTGAACATCAGGATGGTATAGGTCAGGGCTCTTCAACTACTTTCTTGCGGGGACCAGATTATCCAGATGAAAACTTGGCGGGGGCTAAACCTTTTCTGTATTTATCTTAGCTAACACTTTCATCGCAAGTAACGTTACATAAAAAAAACCAACAACAAGAAAAACGTAAAACAGTGCATTTATTTCTATTAAAATAGTCACAGGGTATACTGTATATTGAGTTATAATCTTTTAAGGTCTGGCCATAAATTCCATCATAAGATCTGGCTGAAGAACAAACATGACTTTTACTCTTAACTACCAAATAATTTTTGATCAACTTTACTTTGAAAAACAAAAAACTAAAACATAATAATCTTTTTAACATTTTAGGGCTATGGTTTACAAATTATTAAAACTGATGAGAAACATTTAGATCTGCTAAAGCCCTCTCACAATATTAACCCACATATGAAATCAATGATCATATAGAAATGTCATGTTTACTTAATGCATTTAAATTCAATTTTCTTTTTGGAAAAAAAGAGATAAAATGTCTATTCTTCCATTTTATCTATAAAGTATCATCCTATTCAGTGAATAAAAAAATGAGTCCTGCAAATATTGTGAATTTGCACACAATAACCAGTGCAGGAGCCAGACATTTGTGCAGATAATCACTGGCAAAAGAAGAAAAAACTGAGTTGATTCTGTTCGTGATTGAGAGGGCTGACTCGCAGCTGTATAGAACCATGTATAATCAGGATATTTGCAGGTTCAGTTTCACATATCAGTGTTTTTACAAGCACTACCGACACTGAACTGATGAGACGCCCGTTTGACACTTCAAGAATAGTGAATAAAAGCAAACTTTTCAGCACATTTTCTTTGAACGTTCAGTTTTCATAATTGATTGCTTTTGTTGCCTAATGTGCATATGCGCTCACAACTGCGGTGATCAATTTTTACATATGTAGATTTGACCGCACTCCACCCAATTAAGCAGTTTTATAGAAATACATTTGATTGAAAAAGACGCGGTCAAATGCTCACCTAAACGGTGCATCCATGTTTAGCAAATCAGTGTAACTAAACTATCGGCAGAAAAGCTTAAACACGTGCTCCGGTCCGCACAACTGATGATGACTGAATGCTGTTGCATGCGCCGTTGAGCACTGTTAAACTCACCGCTAATTGCTGAGGCTCGCGCCTATGAACGCTGAGTTTTGCACGGAGAGCACTCTGGTATTTCAGCTGGCGAGACAGTTTGATCAAAAATCAGTCGGAGGGCCAAACCACCAGTTGACTAGCCCTGGTATAGGTGGTCAAATCTGACCAATTAGAGAAGATGTCCAAACTCATAAACTATAAGAAAAGGACCATGCTAATATGAAATATCTTTGTGCATCCTGTTGAACAGCTTAACCTCAGTGCTGGTTCAGTGGGACTTCTCATGATTGGACTGTCATTGCCGTATGGAGCGGCGTCACCCATCTTCGGTGTGATCAGTGATAGATATCCTGTAAGTCAACCATTATCATCATTTTTACAGAGATTATGTTTTTTACGTTAGCAGTTTGTCTTTGGAAGATGTATTCTGTCACCCAATAACCCTTAATTTAACAGTAAACAATATCCAATTACTTCAGTAATTCAGGGTTCAATACAAGTAAAGTTTAATCGACAGCATTTGTGGCACAATGTTGATTACTAGCGGTCAACCGATATGGGTTTTTCAGTGGCCGATGGCGATACGATATCTAGAGAGCAGGTTGAATGAGTCCAAATTAATTTTTCTGGGAATCAATATTATGCCACAAATGCTGTCGATTGAGCTTAACTTGTATTGAACCCAAAATATTCCTTTAACAAATATTTAATATCTACATTTTTTGGTAACATTTTGTTTTGAAGTGGATGTTTAGGTATATCAAACTTTTGGCATAATTTGTGTTGGTAACTGATTCCGTGTGCAGTCAATCAGGAAATGGATGATGGTGATTGGTGGAATGGCCACAGCGGTTAGCTTCTGTTTCCTTGGCCCACTTCCTGTTTTCCACATTAAGAAGTAAAGTATTGCTTTCTTGTCTTTTAAAGTTACAAGTTACTTTTAACCCATTGCTAAGCAGTTCAGGGTTTGTGTGTCTTTAGTCAGCTCTGGCTCACGGTTCTCATGCTGGTTGTGGTGGGCTTCTCTCTGTGTATGACCTGCATTCCAACTTTCGCTGAGATGATTACTTGTGCACAGTGAGGCAAATGCACCATCATAACAACAATACATTCACACTGTGAAACACACAGCCACACACATAAGGCTGAGTCAGTGTTATTATCTTTATGAAAAGCCATTATTGTCACTTATTTACCAAGTTGTTTCACTCGAAATTCCTGAAATTGTTTGAATGGAGTTAAACCTGAAGCTGATAAAAAATAATAATAAAAAAAAACAACTATAACAATACAAACCAATACTGTATTAAATGTATAAAAATGTGCTCTTGTTATTGCAGTGAATATGGTTTTGAGGAAGGATTGAGTACACTGGGTTTGGTATCAGGATTGTTCTCAGCTATTTGGTCTGCTGGGTGTGTATTGAACAGAAGTTTTGTTGACGATACTTGTGCAATTTGCTATTCAAGCATACTGTATTTGTTTCCTAAAATCTGAATTATATTTTTCATTTCACTGCAGGATGTTCTTTGGCCCGACTATTGGTGGATACATCACACAATCACTAAACTTTGAATGGAGTGCAGGGATTCAAGGAGGACTCGCCTTTCTCGCTGTAAGAACAAAATATTCATATGCAACCGTGCATATCTCTCAACAAGAAGATAACCGATCAATTTAGGTTGTCTTTTGACATGTGAACTCCGAGAGCAAGTATTTATTTACTGGCTAAACTTATATTTTGTTGCTTTCTTTAGGCCCTCCTTCAAGTAACATATTTTACCTTTGAAGAAATTCAAAAGAAGAAGTAAGTACATTTGGTAACACTGCTATAAGGTTCCACATTAGTTAAAAATGTTAGTTAACATGAACTAAAAATAAACAACACTTATACAGCATTTTTTAATCTTGGTTAATGTTAATTTCAACATATACTAACACATTTTTTTAAATCAAAAGTTTTATTTGTTAAAGGGATAGTTCACCCAAAAATGAAAATTCTGTCAATGTTTACTCACCCCTGTGTTGTTGTACCTCTATATGACTTTCTTTCCTTTTCTTAACACAAAGGGAGGAATTGTGTAAAAATGCTGTGCTCAGTGATGTCATACAATGGCAGCTTATGGTGACCACCTCTTCAAGCTTCAAAAGAATGCAAATGTATAATTCAGAAGTCTAATAAATTATTCAATGACACTCATGATTGTTGTGAAATCATACGATAAGGTTTGGTGAGAAACAAACTGAAATCGAATGTATTATTTAGTGAAAATGTTCACCAACGGTTGATCTCCTGTGCGCGTTCATGATAGGGCACGAGAGCAACAGTTCATGCAACCCCCTCACGACATCGGGACATTGTCTATCTAAAATCATGTCCTCCACAGTGATAGTGACAACAGAACACAACACAGCTGCACACAAAACAGAGAACAGAACTTACTAAACATGTATGAAGAGTTTGTAGTCGAAGAATTGATGCATTTGTGTGCCCAGCCTTATTTTTCTGAAAGTTTTTGGACCGGTGCCAGTTCACAGTGGACGGAGTTACCCGCACAATGCTGAAAATAGAAAACAAGTGATCAGTAGAATGTACCGTCACTTGTCACTGTTGGTTAGGACAAAAACTCTGATTACCATAGAAAATATACCTTTTATCGTGTGTCGTTTGCCGCCAGGTTAGGACAAGGTGTGACTGTGGCTGCCTGTAGCCTCCTTAATGTTTCTGTTTGATTTCCGGGTAAAAAATAAGGCTGGGCATAGAAATGCATCAATTCTTCGACTACAAACTCTTCAGACATGTTTAGTAAGTTCTGTTCTCTGTGTTTTGTGCAGCTTTGTTGTGTTCTGTTGTCGCTATCACTGTGGAGGATCTGTTTTCAAGTTTTCACTTAAACGTCTCATGTTGCAAGGAAGCTGCGTGAACTGTTGCTCTCGTACCCTATCTTGAACGTGCACAGGAGATCAATGGTCAGTGAACATTTTCACTAAATAATACATTCGATTTCAGTGTTTCTTACCAAACCTTATCGTATGATTTCATAACAATCATTGAATAATTTATTAAACTTCTGAATTATATTTTTGCATTCTTTTGAAGCTTCAAGATGTATTCACTATAAACTGCCATTTTATGACTTCACTGAGCACAACATGGTTTCACAATTGCTCCCTTTGTGTTAAGAAAAAGAAAGAAAGTCATATAGGGTTATAACAACACAGGGGTGAGTAAACAATGACTAATTTTTCATTTTGGGGTGAACTATCCCTTTAACATTAGTTAATGCACTATGAACTATTGTAAAGTAACAATGAACAATTTTATTTTTATTAACTAACATTGACAGATTAACAAATTCTGTAAAAAAAATAAATAAATATATATATATATATATATACACTCACACACACACACACACACATTGTGCATTCTACCCAATGCATTAACTAATGTTAACAAATGGTACCTTATTTTAAAGTGTTACCGTATATTTTTATATTATTTATTCATTCTCTACTTTATCAAAATAATTGGTTTGGCAAGTCATCAGTTAGATTTTGTGGTCAAGACTGCCAAGATATATTGCACAGTAGGAAAGCACTGATCATGCCTAATCCTTTATTTTCATTTCAGGTTACAAAAGGCCAACAATACTGAAACGACAGAAAAATCTCCTCTTCTTCCTAAGAACGATCATATCAGAGCTGACGTCAGCTGAGATGCTGTATGCTTTTCAAAGGAAGCAGAAATGTTATCATATTGCTGGTTAATAAGTGATACTGATGGAATATGACAAAAGTAACAGATCCAAAATCCAGAAAGGATCTATGTTACAGTGTTTAAACTACACTGGTGGTCTGTTGTCAACACAGAAGTATTAATTTTATATGGACCTGCCATTAAACCAGGAATATATTATATATCAGTTAAACATTATGTTCTGTAAACAGATTAAATCAATAAGAGAGGAGACTAATAATAGGAGTAAAATATTCCTCTGCGGTTGCATAAATTTATCAGTTACAAATGTTAAAAGTTATAGATCAGTGTGTGTGTGTGTGTGTGTTTTTGAGTACAGTAGGAAGTATTATTTCAAAGATCTCTGAAAGACTTCAAAAATGTTTTGGAGCTTTGCAAGAATGCAGGATTTTTGTGTTACTTAACATAGATTAGTCACACTGGCTCGAGTTTGTGAGTGACCCCATTCCTGTTGACTTGAAAGATTTATGCTATTGCCATATTACTCATAGGAACAAATTACATTTCTACAAATGTACAAAAATGTCCTTTTTACAATGTGCATCAAAATAGTTTCATATGCTGGGTTTCTTTGGTGCAGTTATACTAATATTGACCCCAACCAAGGACTTAAATTTGGCGTAAACACTGGGGAGGTTGCAGCATTGGGGGAGGGGGGGGTCTACTTGCTTGTTTATATGTAGATATGGTTACTACTGGATGAGCTGTTATGGTTACATTTTAGATTAATTTAAATAAAACATTTTTTTTTTCAAAACTGAAAACTCAATGTTTGTACAAACAAATACATGTTAAATAACTATTAACATAAATACAGAACAAAATAATCCTGTAAACTACATTACAAATAAAAAAATATCTATTCTGTAATAAGGCAAACTACAAAAAAAAATAGATCAACATACACACTATTAGAAACACGTCATTGTGTTTCTGTCTTTTTTTTGTCTTCAGTTCCACTGTAACAGAGGCATGTCTAAAATCAGACCAGGGCATATCAGTTTGGTCCTTCATCCTCAAATGCATTGTTTTCTCTGCCTTGTCTGGGGAGAGGTCTCCTTCTGGAAGATGTTGAAGGCATCTCAGGATCTGATGAGTCAGCCTGATGAAGATCAAAGGGAACTTCACTTCTCTTCACCTTTTTCTTCTTCTTTTTTGTTCTGTTAAGAATATACGTGAAGAAAACAAAATCAGCATACTCACACAAAAATGGCACTTCAAATAGAATACATTAGAACATTACAATCCATATCCACAAATGTCATAAAGATACAATAGAAGTGTGTGAATACTTAAAATTGTTAAAGACAACATGAAATCAAAATGCAGTGGTTCTTCCACATTATTCTATTACATTTTCGAACATTTTCCACAATCTTTAGTCAAAATGTGATAACCACCGCAGGAACTATTTACAGTATTATAATGCAACCAAAGTGGGGTGGGCAAAATAATAATATAATAAAATACAATAGTCCATTTTTACAATTAGAATGGATACATTTTGCAAATATGTTTCAATTAAAAAATATATATATCCCATTATAGTCCCATTAAATGTTGCAAATGCCTGTTTTTGTTGTCTTTAAATGTTTTTACATTGTATTAAAACTGAAAGTTACTCTGAATTGGCATTCATTTTGTGTCTATTACAACCCAAGTACATTTGCTAGCATTTCGATAGTCAAATTTAGTTCCCTGCGAAGCACATCTAAGAGTATGTTGGTCAAATTTAACTGAAGCCTAAACCAAATGTTCTAAAAGCAGAGGAGAGAGAGTTGATGAGACTGAAATCTTCAATCATACTTAATGGAGGAGGCTTCAGGATCAGTTTCCAACTCTGAGATGAACTTAAGTTCTTCAGAGGCACTGATGACTGCAGACAGCTGCAAGAGACAAAGCAGAGAAAAACAGGGTCAGGCAGGTCTAAATATGGGGTTGTTGGAGTTGATCCCCTCAAGGAACGAGCCATTACCATTGTGCCCTTGAAATGGGGACTTATTTATATAGGCACAGGCTGCTCCAGTTCATGGCACCCTTTTATTGCAACATCACATGAAAGTACATTATGATAAAGATATCCTATTCTGTATTATCTGGGTGAGGCCTTGTTATCTCCAAAGGCACTTTCTGGAGTCTTTCATGCCAAAGAGTTTCAATTTTAACTCATTTGGGGTAAGAAGGCCAATATTTTAGCACAGCTAAGACTAAAAGCTATCATAAGAAAACAGTTTATTTAATGTCACCTGAACTGAGTGGTGGCGTAGTGGGCTAAAGCACATAACTGGTAATCAGGGGTTGCTGGTTCAATCCCCACATCCATCACCATTGTATCCTTGAGCAAGGCACTTAACTCCAGGTTGCTCCAGGGGGATTGTCCCTGTAATAAGTGCACTGTAAGTTGCTTTGGATAAAAGTGTCTGCCAAATGCATAAATGTAAATGTAACTGGTGTTTCACACTTGACTTGTTCAGACTGATCTAACTGTGATGGTTGTGCTTCTACAGCTCCTCATCAAAATTCCCTTGGGAGATACATAGAGTCCACTATTATGCATGTAATTTCAATTATTAAACCCCAACCACATACCTTCATAAGCAACATAAGATGCTGGGAAATATCCCTCCTGTCCTCTGACCAAACACCCAAACCACCAAGTGTCATTGTCTTTGTACAGCACATGAATCATGTCACCGCGCTGTATTGATAACTCATCTGATCGATTGGCTCTGTTCTCATACAATGAGACAACCTGGAAAAGATTTCAGAGAGATCCAGGCTTTATATAAGAGATCACAAACATATCCCAGAAGAGCAAACAAAATAGACAAAAGTAACTCAGCATTTAATACAAGTAATGGTGAACAACAATAATAGAAATATTACCGTCTGATGGATTTGCCCAAAATCTGGCTCTACTTGTTGAGAGAATTCAGAATCCAGTACACTCTGTAAATGATAAAACAATCTTTGGTTATCTTACATAGTTCACAATCAATGTGGGATCTTCCATAGATCATAATTAATAAATGCATTATATTATATATCCCTTTAATACTAAAGGAATAGGTGTTGTGTAACTGAAATGGTTGGAAAACATACAATCATAACATTTGAACACTTAAACATAACATTAACACAAACACAATATTAAAGCATTCAGTCATAACATTGACACATCCAGACATAACATTTAAACATCCAATCATAACACTGACACATCAAATCATAACATTAAAACATAAAATCATAACATTAACACAAACACAAAATTCAGTCATAATATTAACACATCTAAACATAACATTAAACCTCAAATTATAACATTTACACAACCAAAAATAAAAGAAAAACATCCATTCATTACATTAACAAAAACATAACATAAAAACATAACATTCTCAAATCCAAACAACATTAACACAAACATAACATCAATACATCCAATCATAACATTAAGACAAACATATTATTAAAGGGTCAGTCCATCTCAAGTGGTCCAATACAAGTTGCTTGACCATTTTTAATTTTCCTAATGTATTTATTTATTTATTTATTTATTTATTTATTTTTTGTGATTACCTCTATGTATTGGTAATGCAAAACTACCAGTTTTTTTATTTTACTTGTTTCAACAACGACAGCCACGACACATTTTGGTTATACAACTGTTTACGGAAACCTCAATATCTCGGCTCAGTATGGTCCTAGATCCATGGAACAAAAACTGATCTCTAGAGCACATTACAAGGTACATATACATATGTAAACATTTTGCAGGTTCTTGTTTCTTAAACTTAGAAATTAAGTCCTAATGTAATGCTCAAGATTGCTCAAAGTTCCACTTTTAGAGTCAGTTTATAATGGGAAGAGTTTGAGTCTCAGTCTTATTTTTTTAGGGGGTAACTAGGTATGTATAGTGTGCATGCAGAACATTTCAGGTTTGTGACTTTGCTTTTTTTTTTTTTTTTTTATGGGGGCAAGAAAATGCCATTTTTTACAATTCCCCTCACTTTCGAGTTGAATATCTCTGGTGGGGGACCAGATAGGAACCTGTATTTTTTCACAGAAATAAGTCCTCTATAGTAGCATTCTGCTACATAACATAACATAACATCACATTTAAGCAGTGGGTTATGACTGACAGAGCAGGTATGATCACTGTCGTTCTCCCTAGGGATGAATTTTCTGTTTCTCTAGCTGAGAAACTCAATGCGTTAAAAACACACCATTGGTTGAGGACATCAGCGTGGAAAACTTTGATGTTTTTGTAAAATTCTTCCACCCACCTGGACCAAGAACATCATTCAAAATGTCTACTGAGGACAAAGTGTGGGTTCTCATGAACAATGCTCTCAGAAAACTGACACCTGCCAAATTGACTACTGTCACAGGATGCTCCCACAACATTTCAGAGAGACTGAGTGAGGAAGTCTCACAGCTTCTAATAAAACATGTACATGTAAACATGTGAAATACTGTTCATTTTTGTTATTTGTTATGCTTATATTACATCTGTTCATTTCTCAAAATGCATGAATAAAGTAGGCTTTTTTCCCAGATTTCTACTAGCTCTAGCTCTGTAACCAGTGGAATCTCAAACACATTTTTATATAGCAGAATGCTACTATAGAGGACTTATTTCTGTGAAAATTTTAGGTTCCTATCTGGTCCCCCACCAGAGATATTTAACTCGAAAGTGAGGGGAATTTTAAAAAATTGCACTCTCTCGCCCCCATAAAAAATTTTTTTTAAATAAAACGAGATGTCTCAAACCTGAAATGTTCTGCATGCACACTATACTTACCTAGTTACCCCCTAAAAAATTAAGACTGAGACTCGAACTCTTCCCATTATAAATTGACCCTAAAATGGAACTTTAAGCAATCTTGATCATTACATTAGGACTTAAGTTCTAAGTCTAAGAAACAAGAATGTGTAAAATGTTTATGTGCTCTAGAGATTAGTTTTTTTTTTTTTTTTTTTTTTGCAAAGGAGCTAGGACCATCCTGAGCCGAGATATTGAGGTTTCCATAAACAGCTGTATAACCAAATTTGTTGTGTGCCATGAAACGAAGATAGCTGTCGTGCTTAAGCCAAGTAAAATACAAATAAAAACTGGTGGTTTTGCAATACCAATACATAGAGTTAATCACTCAAAAATATTTTTGGAAAATTAAAAACGGTCAAGCAACCAACTTTACAATTACTGGACCACTTGAGACTGGGCTGTCCCTAAAACATCCAAACATAACATTAAATCATCCAATTATAATATTAACACAAACATAACCTTGACACATCCATTCATAATATTAACAAAAACATTACATTAAAACATCCAATCATAGCATTTAAACATCCAATCACATTTAAACATCCAATCATGACATTGACACATCAAAACATAACTTTAAAATATCTAATCATAACATTAACAAAAATATAACCTTTACACATCTATTAATAACATTAACAAAACACAACATTAAAACATCCAATCACAACATTAACACAAACATAATTTCAAAGCATTCAGTCATAGCATTGACACATATAAACATAACATTAAAACACCCAAATATACCATTTAAACAAACAATCATAACATTAACACAAACATAACTTCAAAGCATTCAGTCATAGCACTGACACTTCCAAACATAACATTAAAATACCCATATATAACATTTAAACATCCAATCATAACATTAACCCAAACATAACTTCAAAGCATTCAGTCATAGCACTGACACATCCAAACATAACATTAATAATTATCCGAGGCCTCCCACTCTCTGTGCCCCGAGCCGGATTGTACATGTTATGGAGGATATTTTCATCATCTTCAGTGGCTTTACTCAAATCTAGGTTTTTCTTCAATGTCTGAAGCTACAAAAAAATGCATGACGATGTTTATATAATGGAAGTGGCAAGGATAACTGGCTACAAACTAGTGAATTATATATAACTCAACATACCACAATAATGTCCTGGGGCTGGTAAACGGTCTGCCTGGATTTTTTTTTTTTTTTTCAGAAGGAGGGTTTGTGTACCAAAGTGGCATTCAACTGATCACAATGTATAGTCAGGACATTAATAACATGAAAAATTACTATTACAATTTGAAAAAAAATGTTCAGAACTTCTTAAACTACTTCAAAGAGTTCTCATCAAAAAATCATCCACAATGACAGCTTTGCAGATCCTTGGCATTCTAGCTATCAGTTTGTCCAGATACTCAGGTGACATTTCACCCCACACTTCCTGTAGCACTTGCCATAGATGTGGCTGTCTTGTCGGGCACTTCTCACACACCTTACAGTCTAGATGATCCCACAAAAGCTCAATGGGGTTAAGATCCAGAACACTCTTTTCCAATTATCTGTTGTCCAATGTCTGTGTTTCTTTGCCCACTCTAACCTTTTCTTTTTGTTTTTCTGTTTCAAAAGTGGCTTTTTCTTTACAATTCTTCCCATAAGGCCTGCACCCCTGAGTCTTCTCTTTACTGTTGTACATGAAACTGGTGTTGAGCGGGTAGAATTCAATGAAGCTGTCAGCTGAGGACATGTGAGGCGTCTATTTCTCAAACTAGAGACTCTGATGCACTTATCCTCTTGTTTAGTTGTACATCTGACCTTCCACATCTCTTTCTGTCCTTGTTAGAGCCAGTTGTCCTTTGTCTTTGAAGACTGTAGTGTACACCTTTGTATGAAATCTTCAGTTTTTTTGACAGTTTCAAGCATTGTATAGCCTTCATTCCTCAAAACAATGATTGGCTGATGAGTTTCTAGAGAAAGCTGTTATAATTAGCAATTTAGCATGATTACTCAATGATAAGGTGAAATGGGGCCTGTCTAGATTTGATCAAAAATTACTTTTTTCAAATAGTGATGGTCAAGGGTGTAAATTTTGCTTGAACATTGGTGGGGTTGCAGCGTGAAGCATTTACATGTTTCCATTGATCATGGTATAAATATTGGGGGGTGTTGCACTTGCTTGTTTTGATTATGGTGGGGGGGGGTTACCTCCCCCCATCCCCCCTGGAATCTCTGCCCTTGATTATGGTGCTGTTTTTTTACATCAGTAATGTCCTGATTAACCTTTGTGATCAGTTGAATGCCACTTTGTTGAATGAAAGTACCAATTTCCTTCCAAATATATACAGGTGCATCTCAATAAATTAGAATGTCGTGGAAAAGTTCATTTATTTCAGTAATTCAACTCAAATTGTGAAACTCGTGTATTAAATAAATTCAATGCACACAGACTGAAGTAGTTTAAGTCTTTGGTTCTTTTAATTGTGATGATTTTGGCTCACATTTAACAAAAACCCACCAATTCACTATCTCAACAATTTAGAATACATCATAAGACCAATAAAAAAAACATTTTTAGTGAATTGTTGGCCTTCTGGAAAGTATGTTCATTTACTGTATATGTACTCAATACTTGGTAGGGGCTCCTTTTGCTTTAATTACTGCCTCAATTCGGCGCGGCATGGAGGTGATCAGTTTGTGGCACTGCTGAGGTGGTATGGAAGCCCAGGTTTCTTTGACAGTGGCCTTCAGCTCATCTGCATTTTTTGGTCTCTTGTTTCTCATTTTCCTCTTGACAATACCCCATAGATTCTCTATGGGGTTCAGGTCTGGTGAGTTTGCTGGCCAGTCAAGCACACCAACACCATGGTCATTTAACCAACTTTTGGTGCTTTTGGCAGTGAAAATGAAATCAGCATCTTTAAAAAGCTGGTCAGCAGAAGGAAGCATGAAGTGCTCCATAATTTCTTGGTAAACGGGTGCAGTGACTTTGGTTTTCAAAAAACACAATGGACCAACACCAGCAGATGACATTGCATCCTAAATCATCACAGACTGTGGAAACTTAACACTGGACTTCAAGCAACTTGGGCTATGAGCTTCTCCACCCTTCCTCCAGACTCTAGGACCTTGGTTTCCAAATGAAATACAAAACTTGCTCTCATCTGAAAAGAGGACTTCAGACCACTGGGCAACAGTCCAGTTCTTCTTCTCCTTAGCCCAGGTAAGACACCACTGACATTGTCTGTGGTTCAGGAGTGGCTTAACAAGAGGAATATGACAACTGTAGCCAAATTCCTTGACATGTCTGTGTGTGGTGGCTCTTGATGCCTTGACCCCAGCCTCAGTCCATTCCTTGTGAAGTTCACCCAAATTCTTGAATCAGTTTTGCTGGACAATCATAAGGCTGCGGTTCTCTCAGTTGGTTGTGCATCTTTTTCTTCCACACTTTTTCCTTCCACTCAACTTTCTGTTAACATGCTTGGATACAGCACTCTGTGAACAGCCAGCTTCTTTGGCAATGAATGTTTGTGGCTTACTCTCCTTGTGAAGGGTGTCAATGATTGTTTTCTGGACAACTGTCAGATCAGCAGTCTTCCCCATGATTGTGTAGCCTAGTGAACCAAACTGAGAGACCATTTTGAAGGCTCAGGAAACCTTTGCAGGTGTTTTGAGTTGATTAGCTGATTGGCATGTTACCATATTCTAATTTGTTGAGATAGTGAATTGGTGGGTTTTTGTTAAATGTGAGCCAAAATCATCACAATTAAAAGAACCAAAGACTTAAACTACTTCAGTCTGTGTGCATTGAATTTATTTAATACACGAGTTTCACAATTTGAGTTGAATTACTGAAATAAATGAACTTTTCCACGACATTCTAATTTATTGAGATGCACCTGTATATTACTGTAATCAGAGCGAAATTGAATTTATTTATATTTATTTATCTTTATTATTTTTTCTCATATATAAATATATATATATATATATATATATATATATGGTTATTTATATCTTCAACTTTAGTATATCAATAGGAAAAATAAATTTTAGACTACTAAACATTCCTTTTGTAAATAGAAAAGATTACAATAGAAGAACAGGGAGCTCTGCAAGAGATGTCATGGCCCCCACAGAGCACCCCACTGAACATCGTGTCAGTCTGGGATTACATAAAGAGACAGAAGCAATTGAGACAGCCTAAATAGATAGAAGAACTGTGGCGAATTCTCCAAGAAGCTTGGAACATCCTATCTGCCAACAACCTAGAAAAACTGTGTCCAGGTGTATCTAGGAGAATTGGTACCATTTTATAGGCAAATTATTGATTTAGCTTTTTTATGTTTACTGGACTTTGTATGATGTTAACTGATAAATGAAAATAATTGATGGCATTATTTTTGAAGACATCCTCACTATGCAACATTTTTCACAAGTGCCTAAAACTTTTGCACAGTACTATATATATATATATATATATATATATATATATATATATATATATATATATATATATATATATATATGTGTGTGTGTGTGTGTGTGTGTGTGTGTGTGTGTGTGTGTATTATAGAATTATTGATTTGCTATTCTATTTTCTATTCTATTTGTTAACATTAGTTAACAACATTAGTTAAACATGAACTAACAATGAACAATATACTTTTACAGTATTTATTAATCTTGGTTAATGTTAATTTCAACACATATTAATACATTTTTTAAATTAAAAGTTGTATATGTTAACATTAGTTAATGCACTTTGAACTAACAATGAACAGTTCATGATATCAATTCACTCATGTTAACAAGGAACCTTATTGTAAAGTGTTGCCAGTGTATCACTAGTTTCTGTAAGTATTGTGAATCATACCTGAACATGTTAAACGAAGCACAGAAACATGACTCGTGAATTTGAGATTAATTATTTTATTTTATTTTCAAAAAAACAAAACACTTGAAACCACTAGGCAATTTCTGATGCCTTTTACGTTACATAAACTAATAATTCATAAATAATTTTATTTTCAAGTGCTCGGTGGGGTTTTGTAACGTGTGAATCTCCGTTCAATAACCGTGTAATTTGGCTTCAAAAAACACACACACTTTCATCATCACCTCTCTTCTGAGAGCAAATCAAAAGACAGTTTCATAACTGAAGGATTTTGTCCGTGGAGCATCCACACTTCTCAACAATCATGTTCGGAAACTCTGCCACCTCGATTTCCGTGTAATCTCCCTTTTTCACCAGGTACATCATGGGCAGCGGTGCGCTCTCCATCACCGCGCACGTCCTCTGTCCGTAACCATAGAAACCTGGCTGCTTGCATCCTCCTGCGCAGCGGAACGCCTGGTATCCGGCCGGTTCGATGATCCAATACTGCGTCCAGGTGAGCTCACGGAAGTTTATGAAGTGCTCCTCCCGACAGCACTTGCTGCCGTTTGGGCTGGAGTTGCAGTTACCCTGTGATCTATTGAAATGAAAATGAGATGGTTAGCTAATCAATAAGTGATTGACATGTGTGAACCGCGATGTATAAAACTACACTAAAAATAATGGGTTCGTTTTTACCCAAACGTTGGGTCAATTGTAGTGACAATGGTAGTTTTTGTGTAGCCCAGCATATGTTTAAATATACCCTGATTTGGTTGTTTTTAACCCTGCATTTTTAGATTGCAAAACGTTGCTTTTTATTAACAATATTCACCCATATTCATCCAAGTTTAAGGTGTAGAACACAAGTTCTGGTGCACCCATGTCCTTCTCCAGAGCGTTCTCCTTTGGAGCTTGTGTTGCAAAGCACACTCTCTTGGCCATTTCAGCTGCATAACTCCCTGGCCTCATTCCCTCGGTCCACACCTCAAGATGCAAAGGTGTCTTCTTTTGCGATTTAGACCAGTAATGAATCGCTTGAGTCACATCAAAGCTCCTCCAACCAGTTTCATGAATAGGAACCAATCTATTGAAATGCCAAACATGAATACATGAGTTTAAATTCATGCATTTGAATAACATATATTGTTTATTTATGCATTTATTGTATACAGACATCTGACATACCTGGAGTCTACAAGAGATGTTCTGTTTGAGCCGTCTTCCAACACTTCCACCCAGTAGATGCTCACTCTTGCATTACTAATGGGTCTGTGGTGCCTTCGCTCAGGTTTAGATGGGTTTTGCACAGCTGTTTGGTACAGTTTCAGTTCGGCCATAGTAACTTCAGTGTTTTCCTGTAGCCTCGCCTCCATGTCAAACATAAGACGCTGACGAGTTGTGTCAGAGTACTTTACTTCTCCTGTTATATCTGTGAATGCAAATGATACATTAGACTACTGTTTATGACAGATGCACTGTAAAAATGTTTTAACCTTTATGTTATAATACCATCTTTTTTTTTTTTTTTTAAATCCGTTTTATCCGAGTTTCAAGTAGATTTACTTCATCAGTAGCCTAAATAAATAAAAAATAGTCAAAATGGCTTGCAGCCATTAAATCTAAATTTTAATTTTAGTGGGTTTAAATTTGCAAGGTTTTATGCTAATGGTTAACAATGAGCAATACTTTCACAGGATTTCTTAATCTTGGTTAATGTTAATTTCTACATATATACTAATACATTTTAAGCTATTGTTTATTCCTAATACATCAACTGTTAATATATTATATATATATATATATATATATATATATAACCATGAATTGTGTACAGTATGTTGCTAAACAGTTAAACTTCACTTTTAAAAAAATCTAACCCACCTGCACTCCCATGGATGCCTCTTAGAATTCCTGCCAAACTCGGCAGAGATCTTCTCTTCCTCTTGTTATGCAGTTTCAGCATGGACAGATATTTATTCTTGATGTGAGCTGGGATGACCAGATTTTCCAAGTCTCGCTTCTGAATCCTGGGCATTTCCATTAGTCCAAGTTTTTGGAGCACAGCTTGCTTCATATCCTCATGTTCGAATCCCTCAGTAAATGAAATGAATGTGGCACAGATGAACAGCTGGATGAGCAAAGCCATACTTGATATAGTTGTGATGTCGCTCTTCCGGCTGAATGACTGTTTGACTCGCTCTGGGCTTATATACAAATGCCCCCCCCCCACATCCCATCTGGCTTTTCACACCTCCACAAAGGGGAGGCAACCTAAAAAATGCACCCTTCAAAGCCATGTCCTATATAGACCACCTATTGTTGCTCATGATTTTTTTATTTTTTTTTATGAATCCTAAGCATGGTCAGAATATTTTTATGGAAAAGTGCAATTTTCCAATTAATCAGTTTACTGAATTTGTATTTGTTTATTTGATTGCATTGCTATTATTTAACCTTCACTTCATTGGGTTTTGGTACATAGCATGACTTTATAAATGACAGACACTGTTTTTTTTATTTTATTTTATTATTTTAAAGCAATAAATTCACTATTAAATTAGACAACATGAATATTGCATGGTCCAGTGAATTGTTGCATTCATTTAATTTATTCTGGCTGTATTTTGGTACATTGCCTTTTTTGTAAAAGCAGTAGTACATTTGTAGGGATGTAGGAAAGAGGAAAGTGTATTCGGAAATGACCACCCCTGCTGTCTTATTAGGGAGAGTCATTATTACACAAACAGAGGCAGTAAATCCAGGAGTGTGCTCAGGGGATGTGGATTGGAGGGAGTTTTCTCAGGGGGGTCATTATCTTTTGCTATTGCAGGACTGCTCAGACCATTTCTGTGTTGCCAACTAAATGGACTAAAGTTACCCCAGTCTGCATTGTGTATTGGGGCTGCAGGTTGTCCTGGGATGTCAGACAATGAAGGCACATGAACGGCTGATGGTGGATCATGTCACGTCAGACAGCTAAGCAAATTTACTTGCTACATAGCCACGTTTTCATGGTAATCATTTTATTATCTAACACTGTTTGTCAGGATGGGCAAGAGAAGTATAATCCAATGTTTACAAATCAACATGGCCATTCTTATTCAAACAGGAAGTCAACAACACTACAAATCAGCCAAACTGTCAAACATAATTTTAAGACCTACATTTCATTACTTACAATACTTGAGAGTTTTAAATTGTATTAATTTTGGAGCCACGTATAATACAAGAGCCAGATGTTTTTAAAGAACTTTCCTTTAGCATCTGTTTTGACCAATAAGAATTCTTACAGGGTGACTTGTGAAAACGTAAAATCAAATGTGGCAACATTATTAAAAATCAAAAAGATCCATTGAACTATTACAGGAAGATGAGAGCCTGGAAAAATCATGGAAAGTAATATAATCTTAAAATTTCATCCAAAAAATCTGGAAATGTCTCTGGTGAATGTGAATTTTTCTAGTTATGCTTAGCTCTAAAATATATAATCGGCTAGAAATTACTGTGAATGTCATCTCTATTAAATATTTTTAAACATTTGCATCCAGTTATCATGAACAACTGAAAAAGTCATGGAAATTAATTAGTCAAAAGGTGCTAGAAACCTGCATTAATGACTATAATGCCCACTTTTGTGTGCTGGATAAGTTTTTATTAAATGTCTTTATACTGAAATGTGTTTTTTGGACAAAATATGTTTTTGGAATGTTAAATGTTATCTATTCTGAAACTTTTTGGAAATTAATTACATAGTATATAAAGTATTTTTTATTCCTGAAAATTTTGATTATTTTTACTCTATTTGAGAACATTTCATTTTGTAGTTATTATGTATATATCTATAAGGTATCTAACAATGATCATTTGGACTGTGGTCTCAGACTTAGAAATCATTAGCTCACAAAAAATTATTATTTGTAAAATAATTTATTTTAGTGTATTTTAATCGAATGCACATACAATGTAAACTACAATATAAAACGAATTCAATATATAATACAAGCTAATACAGTATAATACAATATGTAGTATCAAATTACGCAAGGCCCCAAGTAAATTATGAACTTTTCCACTCTTGCAAGATATTTCTTGAGACAGCCCTATTAAAACTGTATTGTGATTAAAGATTTGAATACACACCATAATGAAGAAAAGATCTTAAGCCTGTGACTTTCAATGACTCATTAAGCTTAACTATCATTTATACCTATAGACGGTTGTTTTAGTGGGTGTGGTATTCACAATTGAGTTTCCTTGATTTATCGACTGCAGATTCTGCCACATCAATTAATTAGATGATCTAGACTGAAAGTGATATTTCACATATTACAATTGCATATGAAAAGGGATCAGGGGGATTAAACCAACAATAACACTGTCCTGTATTTTTCCCTTTTAATCAAGAGCCCCAATAAACAAAAAAGGTGTTAATGATGGGCATTATAGAATCTGCTCATTGAAACTAGACCTTACTTAGCTCAAATGTCCCCAATGTGTACTGGTAAGAAGGAAGACTTTATTTGATCAACTGTTAAGACTAATAGAAATTAAATAAAGTTATATATCCAGCTAATAGAAAGGAAATTTAAATTGTACATCCAGCCAGACAAACTATTACAGTAATACACAGCCCTGTTTTGCTTTCTTATCTCTAGAAAGTCACATTCACAGATCCTCAGTAATAAAGAGTGGAATCTGCATTGTAGTTTTGCAATCACTGCATTAATTATGCTTTTTAATATTCCTCAAATGTTTTACAAACAACAATATAATTCTACCATGCTACCAATTTGAAATGTTGTAAGGTCACTTTGGCATGCACCTACGGTTTTTGACAGCAGGTGGCGCTGCTTTAATATTTTCATTCTCAGGGACAATTCCCAAACTTTCTGGAAATGGTCTGTGGATTTTTCTGTCCCCAGGGGGAGCACTGGTATTTGCAGACTTGGTCAAAATTCGTTAATTACTGTAATGCTGAATACACTGAACCAGCAGTGTACCATCAGGACACTTACTTGAAAGGTCATAGATATTGCTCAATAAAAATACAAAATACATTTATATTTACATTTATGCATTTGGCAATTTTTTATATTATTTTATATTGTATTTGTATACATTACAAGAGATTACACCGATCAGCCACAACATTAAAACCACCTGCCTAATATTGTGTAGGTCCCCCTCGTGCCGCCAAAACAGCGCCAACCCATATCTCAGAATAGCATTCTGAGATATTTTCTTCTCACCACAATTGTACAGAGTGGTTATCTGAGTTACCGTAGACTTTGTCAGTTCTAACCAGTCACGCCATTCTCTGTTGATCTCTCTCATCAACAAGGTGTTTCCATCTGCAGAAGCTCACTGGATGTTTTTAGTTGGAGTAAATTCTAGAGACTGTTGTGTGTGAAAATCCCAGGAGATCAGCAGTTACAGAAATACTCAAACCAGCCCATCTGGCATCAACAATCATCCATGCGATTATCTAATCAGCCAATCATGTGGCAGCAGTGCAGTGCATTAAATCATATTTACGGGTCAGGAGCTTCAGTTAATTTTCAGATCAACCAACAGAATGGTGAAAAAATGTGATCTCAGTGATTTAGACCATGGCATGATTGTTGGTGCCAGGTGGGCTGGTTTGAGTATTTCTGTAACTGCTGATCTCCTGGGATTTTCACACACAACAGTCTCTAGAATTTACTCCGAATGGTGCCAAAAGCAAAAAACATCCAGTGAGAGGCAGTTATGTTTATGAAAATGCCTTGTTGATGAGAGAGGTCAACAGAGAATGGCCAAACTGGTTGAACTGACAAAGTCTACAGTAACTCAGATAACCGCTCTGTACAATTGTGGTGAGAAGAATATAATCTCAGAATGCTATTCTGAGATATGGGTTGGCGCTGTTTTGGTGGCACAAGGGGGACCTACACAATATTAGGCAGGTGGTTTTAATGTTGTGGCTGATCGGTGTGTGTGTATATATATATATATATATATATATATATATATATATATATATATATATATATGGTGCACCCATGTAATTTACATTTACATATAAAATAAAACTGACTGATAGCCACCTAATAAACTTATTTCATCTATGACTGTGATAATGGCTTATATAAAAAATAAAGGCTTAAATTTAGAGAAAGTTAGGGTAACCAGAATAGATAGATAGATAGATTAAACGTTTTATTTTAACTTTAATTTAAATATTCTAATTTAGTCTTAATTTAAATAATTTTTATGATAAACTTGCATTTAAACCTCTTAAATTGACAGTTCATTTGCACAATAATTTGTATGCGCAAGATCATGTCTGATTAAAGTAAGAAACCAATGCCTAAAAGTTCAACCTCCTGGTTCCTGATGTGTCAAATTAATTCATATTGAAACTGCGCATAAGAAATCCTGAATGGAAACGCTTGATATGCGAATAAACTTTCTTAATGCGCTACGAGGAGGTAGATTTTCTAGGGTGTCGCATTAGTTAAAATGCGCATTAAAGTGATGGAGACGGTTTATTCGCAAAACGATGACGTGTTTTGACCATTCGCGCATGTGTTATGAGTATGCGATAGCTTGATGTGGCTGGCCCAACGACAGGTCCGACCTTGGCACACACTTCTTTGAACAGAGCGCTTGTCATTCGGAAGTGTTTAACCCAAAGTGGGTGCTCACAATCTGCCAGAACAGTTTTGAGCGCGGACGCTCCCATGCGCAAGCTGGTGGCGTGAGCATCGCAGCACATTTCAGCCCTCATAAAAAATACACATAAATTCTGGTTATGTTAGGGAAGTGTGCGAACTCTGCGTACAGGCAGGGGAGCCACTGTATATGTATTTATAAATTATCTTAAAAAAAAATGTAATGTGTGAATCCATTAAGGAGATGACGACCACCCCCCCCCCCACCAACCTGCCCCTTCCCCCTTCAAATACCCACCCCCATCTCTAAATTCCCCAAACAGCTGGTCTGCCTGTCTGCCTGTCTGCCTATATATCTATCTATCTATCTATATGCGTGCGTGTACTGTATGTATATGCAACTGTATGTGTATGTATATGTTTGTTTTGCGCGTGTGTGCATGTGAGCATGTGTGATTTATTTACTATTATTTTGCTTTAACTTTATTTCAATAGAGTATGTCTCTGCATGTGTGTGTGTGTGTGTGTGTGTGTGTGCGTGCGTGCGTGCGTGCGTGCGTGCGTGCGTGTGTGTGTGTGTGCGCTCGCGCTTCCAGTCGCCATGTTTCTCCTCATCATTCCTGAAACACACTCCGCAACGGCGGGCAGATGAGAGAGAATAACCCCGTCACCTCGCATCCACATCTCCACTGTCCTCCTCCTCTTCATCTTCATCACCACCATCAACATCATCTGACACACTTTATCCCGCGGTCAGGACTTATTTTCTGAGAAAATTATCCCTGGAAAAATGACTAAAACTGTGGAAAACTCAGTCGGTGCCTTTGGAGAACTTCACGAAACTCACTTTCTGCGGATATAAACACATTTAATCCGTATTTTCCACACATTTAATGAACGAATATCACATTTGGAGGGCATGTCATGTTATTCTCATCGAGTTTTAGGAGAATTTTACCTGAGGACGAGCTAAAATCTTTAGCCTGTTAGCCGAACGTCTTTATTAGCCGGATCAGTAGCATCAGTTATTCTATCCCGTTAAAGTTTAACAAACTGGGGATCTTTTAAAGTTTACACGCTTGACGTGTTTTGACACTAGTGTTGGTTAATATCAGTACATTAATTTTGTTTGTATGCGAGAGAAACTGTGTGACATTGCAGACATTCTGTCGCGAGATGTTGTTTAGCTAGTTAGCTTGAGTGGCTTCAGATAAAGGCACTTAAATATCTGCCAATAAATGTGTATTACTAAACATAGTATATGAAAGAGCTTTGACATAAACGCGAATGATCTTAATGGCTTAAATTGAAAGTTAAAAAAAAAAATTATTGGCTTTTTTTGCTTCTCTTCCACTGAGTTTATCACTAGATTCAAAGATGTAGTGAAACGTTTTTATTAGGTATGAAATTAACATTAAGTTTGAGTTTAATGCAGTTTTTGCACTGCATTTTAGCGTGATTATGGGTGGGTTTTATTTATAGGTGTTGACAGAGCCTCTCAAAAGACTTTGCATTGATTTTCTAATAAGATTACACTACATTTGTTTGGACCGACACTCTTTTTGAATCATGTCTGGAGAGGTGCGTTTGAAAAAGCTGGAAAAACTGATTCTGGATGGCCCTGTCCAGTCTAATGGACAGTGTTTTAGTGTGGAAACCCTTCTGGATGTGCTCATTTGTCTTTATGATGAATGCATCAACTCCCCACTCAGAAGAGAGAAGAATATAGCTGAGTTTTTGGAATGGGGTGAGTATGGTGCTTTACAATCTGTTTCTTAAAATCAATGCATTTTATGTGCAAAACTCCTCAAATCAATGCATTTCATGTACAGACCGTCTTAAATCAATGCATTTCATGTTAAGAACATCTTATAACTGTGCCAGACCTTTTTTTTTCTTTTCTTTTTTTTTAAAGAGTTAATAAATAAGGATATTTCACTGCTGTGCATGCAATAAATGTCTTTAAGCCACATTTGGCAATACTGAATCATAGGTTTGTGTGTACAGCCCTGGAAAAGTCAAGTAGCAACATGTTGCTAAATACTGAGCCATCATACCAGCATGCTGAGTAGTATATCATTGTGCATGGATTAAAATATCCTTTGGAAATGTGTATAAGTGATGACACTTGAGTAAAAATGGTCACAACCTATGTTATAAAGTCTTTGTCTATTTAAAGAACATTAGCTGTTGAATAACTTAAAGTTTTAGTTAAAGTTATTAGATCAATCTGTATTGAGTTCCTTTGGCCTGTGGCAAGACATTCTGATACTGCAGGTTGTGCTACACACTTTCTTAGTAATTGATCAAACTGGATCCCTATAGGAAAGACTATAGATGGGGGGGTCTGTGTGAATGAAGTAGAAAAAGTCGTTGGTGTCATTCAATGAATGACATTGCTAAATGTATGAAATATGAATTCTCCTCCTTTTGTGTTCAATAAAGCATCTCTCCAAGCGTGGAATATGACTTGTGGACTTTGTGGTGGGAAAGTTGGTCACTCTCACCTGAGTCAGACTCAGTCATAAATACATTTAAAAGGAATAGTTCACCCAAAAAATTATAATTCTCTCATGCTGTCTCAAACCTTTTTCTGCTGGACGCAAACAAAGATATTTTGAAGGATGTATGATGTGTTTATATCAATGCAATATAGGTCAGTGGGGTCCAAAAATGTTCTTCGTTTGCATTCCGCAGGAGAAAGTTATACAAGTTTGTGGTTGTATGAGAATGAGAAAATGATGAGAGAATTATCATGTGATTGGAATATAGTACAGACATACTGTGTTAAGGGAATATATGTACTGTACAGTGGTCTTGTGCTGTTGTACCTCAAGGTTCGACATGTTGTGCATTCTGAGATGCTATTCTGTTCACTACAATTGTACAGAGCGTTTATCTGAGTTACCGTAGCCTTTCTGTCAGCTCGAACCAGTCTGGCCATTCTCCATTGATCTCTCTCATCAACAAGGCGTTTCCATCCGCAGAACTGCCGCTCACTGGTTGTTTTTGTTTTTGGCACCATTCTGAGTAAATTCTAGAGACTGTTGTGTGTGAAAATCCCAGGAGATCAGCAGTTACAGAAATACTCAAACCAGCCTGTCTGGCACCAACAATCATGCCAAGCTCCAAATGATTGAGATCAAAGATTTTTCCCCCAATTCTGGTGGTTAATGTGAACATTAACTGAAGCTCCTGACCCGTATTTGAATGATTTTATGCACTGCACTGCTGCCACACGATTGGCTGTTTAGATAATCGCATGAATAAATAGGTATACAAGTGTTTCTAATAAAGTGCTCAGTGATTGTATATTGTCTGAGCTCTACAGTTTGTGTTCACATTTAATTAATATTTGTATTATACATTTTTACAAAAAAATACAGCCATATCCATACCAAAGATATTTTTACATTCAAATTGCACTTCAAAGGAGCGAAGTGGTCCAAAAATTGTTTATAACCACCTCCCCAAATGCAAACATTTACCATCTCCCACTTCCTCCAGCTCCATTTGCGCAATCGACTGTTGCAGTTGACATCGGGATATTTGTCAGATATTGTCAATATCTGATTACGTCATCCTATCGCCCAGCCCTAATTTATATAAACATTTCTCTTTTATTATAAAGGACTGACTGTCAGTTGCCTCCGCGTCTGAGACCGTCAACCCGTGCATCTTATCACGTTGCCAAGGAGAAATAGTGCGTGTGGAGGCTTCACACCATCCACACTCAGCTCACCATGCACCCCACCTAGAATGAACCACATTATATCAACCACGAGGAGGTTACCCCATGTGACTCTACCCTCCCTAGCAACCGGGCCAATTTGGTTGCTTAGGAGACCTGGCTGGATTCACTCAGAACACCCTGGGATTTGAACTAGCGACTCCAGGGGTGGTAGCCAGCATCTTTAACACTGAGCTACCCAGGTCCCCTCCCTGGCCCCCTATTAAGAACATTTCTTAAAATGTGCAACCCTAGGTGTGAATGAACATTGTGTGCTATTTAGAAGTTTATTCTGTGGCATGACTTGCAGCTTGCCACCCTGAATGACTTGGTAGCAAAATGCCAATTTTAAACTTTCCTACCCTTTATAAAGAGAATTCATGATGCACCCAGTGTAGATTTAACAAGCGTGGCACAATAACGCAGTAATACAAGGGATATGCCTTGGGACTTAAAAGCAAAGTAAAGCAAACATCGAAAAATGACACCCATCAGCTTTAAATAATATAATATTTTAGTACACAAAAAAGGCTTTTAAAGGTTTTACAACTGCCATCATGGCCTTTAAATCTGTTTATTAGTTCTCCATTTTCTTCTGGTCATCTTATACTGGGCATATGCTGTACTTGAAAGACATTAGAAACAACATCTTTTTTTAAAGAGACTTCAGAAAACATGACGATGTTTCCGGTAAGGGAACATAGTGAGCAACGATGCCCCCTGATTTTTATGGTGCATTGTGGAATTTTTTTAGGGAGCGAATGTTTCAATGCACTGAACGATTTTGTGATTGACACAGCCCTTAAAATGACCGACTCCCTGATCAGTGCCCTGACTACTGAACTAGGGAGCTGATTGAGACAAACCCATAGTGTTTTTATTGGCATAGTGTTTTCCTATTTATGTGTTCTATAGTTATAAACATTATATAAGCATTAAAAAAGCTGTTAACATTTCTCACATGGCTGTTTTATACCCTGTCAGCTATACGTTGGGGACGATGCCAGGATGAGCTGTAACTCGTGCCAGATATATGCTATAGTCCATCTGACTGTTTACAGTTTTAGAGATTGTACATACAACCTGATTCCATGGTTTGATTTACATTTACATAGTTTAGAGGAATAGAAATGGATCATATTTGTGTTTATTTCGATATATGAATTTTTGTGTTGGGGTGGAAAGGTTTTAGGTTCAAACCCTGCTAGAGTTGATTCATATAATAACACCGTTGTACCCATGAGCTAGACACTTTAACCTCAGGTTATTTCAGTGGGACTGAACCTAAAGGCTTGGCTATTTCGTTTTTCCGTGTTACGGATCGTTTCGCATACGGTTGATCGCACAGCTTTTCAAAATATACTCTCTTGACTACGAGTTAAAATGGCCACATTTAGAGAAAAACGTGGACAGTCCGCACTGACTGTGCTGATGACAAAATTTGTGTCACTCGTACTTTGCCCTTAAAGACCCGGGAATACTTCATTTTTCTGCATGCCGCATCGAATCGCGTCTCGTCGACCATGTTGCCTTTTGACTGCGAGTGAATAAGAACATGTTTGACGCATGTGCACTATGACTGCTTTGTTATACTCTTTTAGTACATTTAATGGCATGCACTGACAGTGTGCACAGATGAGGACTATCCGCATGTCGAGAAAATCTGGACCGCACATGGACAGTCCGCACAGGCTGTGCTGATGACGAAATTTGCATCATGCACAATGCACAAAGCGATTAGCAAAGCATAGTAAACTTTGACTACTACTATAATACGATAAGTTTGTTATATCTGATATTAGATGTGATTTGTCATTATTACAAATCTACTCTTACTCTTAAACTCTTGCTTATAGTGAAAGTTGGCACCAAAACACTTTAAGTTATAGTATAAAAGGAGTATACTCTTTGAATTGGAAAAATAGGCACTGCTTCCAAAATCTGAGATGATTATCTGTGGAAATGACCAGGGATGCTCCGATCAGGATTTTTACAGCCAATACCGATCACCGATCTTCTTGTCACCAGATCGGCTGATACTAATCATTTCACCTTTTACCAGGATCTCTGTCATAACTGCCTATATGTAAGCTTTCTGCACACTGTCACTATTAATTGAATTTCATCTTCCCAGAAATATCACTTTGCCTAGTTTTTGCTGACAAAAAAAGTTTAAATAGTTTTAAAGGTTTATTAAAAAAGTTTGTTTTAATAAGACTGTAAAACAAGTATAGGCTAACAAATTATTCTCTATATTAAGATATATAGCCCTATAAAAAAAAGGAGCTTAGTGTCAAACTAAAGACAAACTTTTAACCCATAGGTGCAATTACACCTAATGTGACATTTTTGGTTATTGATTCATTGTCATTGTTTCATATAATTATTAGTATTCCTTATTTTATTTCTATTTTATGTTTGCATCATATTTTAAACATTATATTACGGTATCTCAATGTTGTATTAAGTATTATATTTACAAATTCGTTCCTTGCCTTTTCATTTAGTTGGATGATTGTATTAATAGTACATTTTTCACTTGTTGTTGCTTGAACTATTGCTCTCTCATGTAGGTGAGATGAAAGGAAAGCGGTGAGAGCGTATGTTTCTGGACTCTACAGTTGCTGTATTGTTAATGTTGTTTAATCGGGTGACATTTAATAAAGATGTTTGAATTACACCACATCTTGTAACTCGCGTCGTTTTCCTTTTGCCTTGTCGCATGTGAAACACCACATTCGTTTTCATATTCGCCATACCTCTCCTACTGCATCGTTCTTAACTGCTGAATCAAGTTTGTTGTCTTACAACACTGTGCCAGTATTCCCCACACTTCGTGATGCCATGACAGTGCTGCTCAAGTCTTAAAGGAGCTGTGTGTCTTGCGACGTGAGCGATCTGCTTATGTGATCGGCCAAATTACCGATCGCAGATCAAGTCATAGAACGTGAATATATGCCGATAATGATCAGTGGCCGATCCATTGGAGCATCCCTAGAAATGACTGATATATCATGCATCCCTTGAGAAAAGTGTCAGCTGATTGACTCTGTTTACATGCACAGTCTTACACCTATTATGCTTAATAAGCCAACATGTAAGGTCATGTTAATACCTTAAACTGTGTTCTTTCATTGGGGAACAGTCATAAGCAGTTTAAGTAAAACCCGATCGGCACACCTTGGTTTTTACCGTTACCCCAATCTCGCTTTGCAGGTAAATACTTTTACCAGCATTCTGTTCTGCTTATTCAGTGTGCACATGTCTGTTTGACATCAAACAGATTTTCTTGCACTGTCGGTTTGATTTTCAAGTAAACCCTTAAAAATATATATATTTATAATGAGCCAATTTTTTTTATTATCAGTGCTTTTTTGTACATATAAATGCACAGCATGCCTTGACTAATAATTAGTGTGGCAGTTTCTTGCTTTCAAATTTACATTGTGTCTTTGACTTGTGGTGATAAGAAAAGAGGACCGCAGACTTTTATTTTTAGGCAAATGTTGGAATGTACAAGTCACAGATGCTGTCCAGGCCCAACTGTTTTAAAGAAAAGGCTGACTCAGTGATCCCAGGACTAACAACTACCCTCTGGTATGTCAAGAAGTACCCCTGCACTGTGAGTTTTCCTGGACAGCTGGTTTAAATTGACCTCACCATGTGAGGTAGTCACAGCATCTTGTAGCTTTTCCACAGCATTTCAAATGTACAGGTTAAGTTTGTTATTTTTGCTGGTTGGGTTTACTATCAGGTAAAACCGGTCTCATATTTTGGGATTTAGCCTGTATCTTGGGAGGTTTCTCGTATTCAGAGGTTTAATCCTGATCACAGACTATTCCTTTATATTCAGTTCTTATTGGTATCTGTATTATGGCAAGTTAACACTTGTTCTGGTGTACAATGCACTGTAATTGGCAACACCAATATGATGTTTAGGGATAGAAATAATCTTGTTGTCAGGCAGGGACAGTTTTTGGACCAGGCTTGTTCCTCCATTGTTATCACTTCTTCTCTCGCATTTGAAAAGTTGGCCAAAGTGCAGTGTTTAGGAATGTTTTTTTTTTTTTTACATTTAGGTTTAATTGCTTAATTTATCACATTATTTATGGATTTTATTGATATAACTTGGGGTTTTAATTCATCAAATTGATTTATGAAACCAGTGTGCATTATAAATGCTTGATCTGCAAAATGTCAAGTGGATAGACTAGTGTAATCTATTTACACTCACTGTAAATGTTCTGCATTTTTATCTGTTGTAAAAATACTGGGAACTCTATATTCATATATTGTATTTTCCCTTTATAGAGGATGCATACACTGCACCAAGTCAAGATGGGTTTAGCAAAGTGTTTTTTTTTTTAAAATTTTTTTTTATTTGAATGTTTTATTTGAGTCAACTTATAAGTCTGGATATACAGAGCAATAAAAAGTGTGTGAACTATTTAGCTGGTTTCCTGCATTAATTGCTCAAAAAATGTGATCTCATCTTCATTAAAGTCACAAGTATTGACAACACAATGTGCTTAAGCTAACAACAAACAAACAATTATAATCTTTCATGTCTTTATTGAACACATACCATTAAACATTTACAGTGCTGTGGAAAAAGTAAGTGAACCCCTAGGCTAAAGATGACAAAAAACGCTAATTAGAGTCAGGAGTTTGGCATCCAATTAATGAAACAAAATTAGAGGTGTTGTTTAGAGCTACTTTGACTTATAAAAAAACACTCAAACATTTTGAGTTTGCTATTCACAAGAAGCTTACGTGCACCATCCCTCAAAAAAGAGATTTCAGAAGACCTATGAACAAGAATGGTTGATTTGCTTAAAGCTGGAAAGGGTTACAACGTTATTTGAAGAGCTTAGATATTATTCTGTCCACAATTAGAAAAAAGTTTCTATAAATGGAGATGATTTAGTACTATGGCTACTCTCCCTAGAAGTGGCCGTCCAGCCAAGATTACTCAAAGGACACACCGCAAAATGCTCAGTGAGGTAAAAAAAAGAACCCTACAGTGGCAGCTAATGACTTGAAGGAATTATTGCAACTATTTAACATTAGGGATGTAGGGGAGAACGAGTATGAGGACTGATACTTTTTTTAGTACTCACCGATACCAAGTCCGATACCTGTTTTTTATTTATTTTTTATTTTTTTCCTGAACTCAACACATCACAGTTGTGTTTAAATAAAGTAAAACTTTAATCAAATGAAAGTTTAACAGTTTTCAACATGAAATTGCATTATTTTTATCAAATGAAGTGATTTTATACAGAACCTCACAACACAATCCTAAATAAAACATTGGAGTAATTATTAAAAAAATAAATTGCTGCATAATAGAGCATCACAGATGTGAGATATTACTTAAATAAAATACCATTACTATTGAATTATTATTATTATTATTAGTTGTATAACAGTGAATATTGCATAACTATACATTTTGGATTGCGGTAATGCAAAATTGCCACACGAGATATGTGTTCAGCACATAACACATACGCATTACACACACTGTCGGATAAATGGAAGGCAGAGGGACTGCTCGTTCTTCAAATTCATTTGAATGAGAGGAGATTATGAAGGAAAATGTGCATCCTCAGTGGTGTGGAATTTGTTTGCTTTAGAAAACACGATACAGAGCAAAAAACGGCAATTTGCAAGGTTTGTACATTGTGCATGTCGAGATATCCATGTGCGCATATATATCAGTGGTCAGGGCTTCATGTGAGACTGATAGAAATAATGAAACTCAGTAATTCACTGACAGCTGCACATGTCATTAGATGAAAAGCTTGTCTAGAACGCGAGAATAAATTACACTGAATCCCAGGGGCGGATTGGCCATCGGGAGAACCTGGACTATTCCCGGTGGGCCGGCCGCAAAACGAGTCCGAATGGGCCGCCGCGTTATGCAGAACGGGCCACAAAAATATGCTTAATATGTCATTTTACTTTTTGCATTGCTTTGAGAAGATTTCTATTTCTTGAGGAAAATATAACAATCATAACAACAACAACAACAATAATAGTAATAATAAAAAGAAAGAGAAGAAAATTGGTGCACATCATCAGACTCAAAATAAAGAGAAAATTTTTCATTTATAAAGTATTTAATTCACTTACTGGATTACTCAAAATTACATGTTGCAACATTATTAATTAATATATAATAACATTTTATGAAAAATATAACTATATCGTGATATATATCGTTATCGTGATATAAAATTACTCATATTGTGATGTAGGATTTTGGACATATCGCCCACCCCTAACATGAATCACAGTAATTAAACCTTTGCTGCTTCGGGGCTTGGTCTGCTTGCCATCATCAAGGGACAAAATTAATTTCCAAGAGAGCTGTTCACACCAGACATCCTAAGAAAATGGCTGAGCTGAAACTGTTCTGTAAGGAGCAATGGTCCAAAATTCCTTCTGAATGTTGTGCAGGTCTAATCCGCAGCTACCAGAAACGCTTGGTTGAGGTTATTGCTGCCAAAGGAGGATTGTCCAGTTATTAAATCCTAGGGTTCACTTACTTTTCCACAGCACTATGAATGTTTAATGGGATGTGTTAAAAAAAGACATGAAAGATTATAATTGTTTGTGTGTCGTTAGCTTAAGCTTGTGCTTTGTCTATACTTGTGTCTTTCATGAAGATGAGATCACATTTTATAATCAATTAATATAGAAAACCAGCTATTTCCAAAGGGTTCACATACTTTTTCTTGCCACTGTAACAAGGTTATGAAGGTTTTGTATTTTTAAATACATTTTTAGTTTAATACTGTTTTCTAATTTACTTTGAATTTCAGTTTTGTTTTTGCAGTGGTTTTGTTAGTAAAATTTAGTTTTTATATCATAAAACATTTCTATTGTTTATAAAGGCCTATATTTGTTTTCATAATTTAAGTTTTAGTTTGTGTAGCCTAGTTAACAAATCAGATAACAGTGTATTACATACTGTATATTCAAAAGGCAACACCTAGCGTAAGCTAGGTGGAACATTTTAAGTCAATATGAAATGAAAATTGGCCCTATTTATGGCTTTATTACATGTTCCTGGGCATAATGTGGATGAGTAATCGCTGCTTGTTATTCCAAAGAAGAAAGTTTCTCTCTATGTCATCAAAATATGATAACTTGCTCCAAAGGATTTTTCTTTTCGACTGTTGTCACCAAACCCTCTTATTTTTCCAAATCTTCTCCTCTTAGGCTCCATGTAGCATGGCTCCATGTTGCCAAGGTATAGAATTCTCTCTTTACACGATCCAGTCAGTTCCTGATGGATAAAATCAAGTCCCCTTCTACATTTTGTTTTCTTGGTAAATGTCCTGTTTCTTTTGGAAATAAGCCACATTATAGAAGAATGGGTAGCAAATACTGTTTCATGTTGACTTTAAATTCACTTAAGAAAGCAAGAGCACTGTTTTTAGTTTCATTTAGTTTTAGTTTTGTTTACTTATTTTATTGCAGTTAATGAAAATAGTTTTCATTTTACTATTATAAGGCTGTCATTTCTGCGACACTAGCACCACCGAATGGAATTGAAAAATAAACATTGCTTTCAAAACAGCTTTCTGAGTACACACTCCTCCTGCCGTTGTTCAAACAAAGAGATAGTCCCGCCCCCTACTCAAGCTATGGGTTGAGTAATGTTGTTGGGGCGGGTCTAAACTGGTTGCTCAAAACAAACAGAGGAATTTGTATAGAGCCACAGAGACACAGTGTTTGGCTTACTTCTAGTTGTATCAGCCTACAGTGCATCCGGAAAGTATTCACAGCTCTTCACTTTTTACACATTTTATTATGTTACAGCCTTATTCCAAAATGTATTCAATTCATTATTTTTCTCAAAATTCTACAAACAATATCCCATAATGACAACGTGAAAGAAGTTTGTTTGAAATCTTTGCAAATTTATTAAAAATAAAAAACGAAAAAAATCACATGTACATAAGTATTCACAGCCTTTGCCATGACCCTCAAAATTGAGCTCAGGTGCATCCTGTTTCCACTGATCATCCTTGAGATGTTTCGGCAACTTGATTGGAGTCCACCTGTGGTAAATTCAGTTGATTGGACATGATTTGGAAAGGCACACACCTGTCTATATAAGGTCCCACAGTTAACAGTGCATGTCAGAGCACAAACCAAGCCATGAAGTCCAAGGAATTGTCTGTAGACCTCCGAGACAGGATTGTATTGAGGCACAGATCTGGGGAAGGGTACGGAAAAATTTCTGCAGCATGGAAGGTCCCAATGAACACAGTGGCTCCATCATCCGTAAATGGAAGAAGTTTGGAACCACCAGGACTCTTCCTAGAGCTGGCCGCCTGGCCAAACTGAGTGATCGGGGGAGAAGGGCCTTAGTCAGGAATGCGACCAAGAACCCGATGGTCACTCTGTCAGAGCTCCAGCATTTCTCTGTGGAGAGAGGAGAACCTTCCAGAAGAACAACCATCTCTGCAGCACTCCACCAATCAGGCCTGTATGGTAGAGTGGCCAGACGGAAGCCACTCCTCAGTAAAGGCACATGACAGCCCGCCTGGAGTTTGCCAAAAGGCACCTGAAGGACTCTCAGACCATGAGAAACAAAGATTGAACTCTTTGGCCTGAATGGCAAGCGTCATGTCTGGAGGAAACCAGGCACCGCTCATCACCTGGCCAATACCATCCCTACAGTGAAGCATGGTGGTGGCAGCATCATGCTGTGGGGATGTTTTTCAGCGGCAGGAACTGGGAGACTAGTCAGGATCGAGGGAAAGATGAATGCAGCAATGTACAGAGACATCCTTGATGAAAACCTGCTCCAGAGCGCTCTGGACCTCAGACTGGGGCGAAGGTTCATCTTCCAACGACCCTAAGCACACAGCCAAGATAACAAAGGAGTGGCTACGGGACAACGCTGTGAATGTCCTTAAGTGGCCCAGCCAGAGCCCAGACATCTCTGGAGAGATCTGAAAATGGCTGTGCACCGATGCTCCCCATCCAACCTGATGGAGCTTGAGAGGTCCTGCAAAGAAGAATGGGAGAAACTGCCCAAGAATAGGTGTGCCAAGCTTGTAGCATCATACTCAAAAAGACTTGAGGCTGTAATTGGTGCCAAAGCTGCTTCAACAAAGTATTGAGCAAAGGCTGTGAATACTTATGTACATGTGATTTTTTTTTTTTTCCCGTTTTTTTATTTTTAATAAATTTACAAAGATTTCAAACAAACTTCTTTCACATTGTCAATATGAGGTATTGTTTGTAGAATTTTGAGGAAAATAATGAATTGAATCCATTATGGAATAAGGCTGTAACATAACAAAATGTGGAAAAAGTGAAGCGCTGTGAATACTTTCCGGATGCACTGTATTAAGCTGGAATAGGAGAAAGTATTGTAACTAGTGGATGGCCGATTTATCGCCAAGGCCGATAAATCGGCCTATATTCTGATTTTTTTAGTTATCAGTATCGGCCGATAAATTTTCTCCTTTGGCCGATTTGTTTCTTGATGGTGCTGAAAATTGCCTGCTTGCATGTGAAGCGACTGAGACATGTAAACGACCAGTCATGGTTCGTTTTGTAGTTATGTGCCATCATGTTATTACAATAATAGACCGGTGTGCAACACAGTGTCATTTAAATGGTCCGCATATCAGAGCCACGGCACACGTGTTTGTGCTCAATGTTAAAGTGCTCGCCTGTTTCATTCTCCCTCTCTCTTCTAAACAGTTCCCTGTAACTTTTAACTGTGTTGTCTAATGTACAAAGGCAAATATCAATAAAACTAATATCAATACCTTCTGCAAATATGCGCATAGCTCTTTTAAACATGTAATAAACCAACCTCACACAACTTAAACAGATCCAGCGTCCTGTGGAATGCTCATAAATCTTCCTCTGAAGCACGTATTTTAACAGTCTCTCCTCAACAGTTCCCTGTAACTTTTCTAATGATAAAAGGCAAATAGCAATAAAACTTCTATTATATACTGTTTGCAAATATGCAGATATCTCGTTTAAAAATATGTAATTCACGAACCTCACAGAAATCAGAATCAAAAACTTCAGGATCAAAAGTTCCTCTGATTCACAAATCATGACAGTCAGTCCGTGACGATCCAAGAAGGTGATCCAGGCCGTTTAAACTGTAAGGAGATTGCTGCTCTCGTTGGATCTCCACGAGCGCGTGAGTGCAACTTCAAAGTAAAAGCACTTCATGTGTGCTATGAGTAAATGTCTTATTCACTATGCACACTGTATGTACAATTGGTTTGATTCAGTATTTTTTGAGAAAATGTGATTGCTAACGCAGATATGCCATCCATGGCTGCTGGACTACTGTGTGTACTGTTATTTCCTTCTTCCTAATATATTAACAATTTCTTCATGTGCAAATAAATTACTAAAATTTGATGACTAAACAGAAATCAGAAGAAGCTGCTATCTACCATTTAAAATACAATATTATTTTTTTACAAAGTTAAAGTTTATTGTGAAATTGAGTAAATATATTGCTAAATAATTGTTTATTAATTTTTTAGCAATTTTATGTTTGTTATTTACTATATTAAATTGTGTGATATATCGGCATTGTATCGGCCTATTGGCCACCCTGCTCTCTGGATATCGGCATCGGCCATTAAAAAACTCATATCGGTCGAACACCAATTATAACACTGAAAAAATGACATACTTCAGCTTTAAATAATAACCTATAAGCTGAAGGGGTCTGACTATTTATTTTACACCCCGTGTTTGTATTATGTAGATGTGTCATAGTGAATATGTTCTTGATGTTTGAATTGAACAGAACTGGTCTGAACACTGCACACACTCTGAAGTACATCTGAGCTCTATCTGGAGTCACTTAATGGCTTCCAGCATTTCTTTCCCTCTATGGAAATCATATTTTAATGATCCTGCCAGTGTCTTTGCCTTTATATGGTCTCCTAATGCGGGTCTCCTGGGTATTCCAGGAGATAGACGGTATGGTTCATTTGATTTGCAGCCCTGTGGCCCTTCAGACTGGAGACTATAATGTTGATGTATACAAAGTGAGCTTTCTGAATTCAGACCTTTAATGAACTCTGACTTGTGAATGCTGGAGTTGAGAACAGTGTTGGTTCTTCTAAGGAAGGCTTGATCTTAAACTGGCCTCTGCAAATAGCTTTTATACCCTTTCCCTGTTTGATGTATTAGATGCAGTGATGGCAGTTCCAGGTGGTCCATTTTCCATCCGTTTCTAATGCCCTATAAAAGGATGCCTGACACGGTGGTAACATTTGATATTCAGGCATTGTTTACATGGAATCTTGCCCATATCCAGCAAAGCAATGTGTGTGGATTTCATATCAACAAATCAGTTGCTTGGCATTTTGGCTATTGGAACTCTGGCTATTTATTGAATGTCTTTTGGTGCTTGAAATGTTTGGCCTTGGTTGCTTCTTATTAAGTTGGTAGTCCTTTTCAAATGCCGTCATTTTTAATGAGTCATTCGTGATACTTCGGTAAGTAATCAATCATAAGATGCTTTCATCCAAACTCAATTGCAGTACTAAAACACAAAGATTGTGAAATTAGTCTATTGATGCTGTCTTTATGAAACTTAATGGCCAAATTAAAGCACATTAAAATCATCATGATATTCACGATATTGGTCAGTTTTACATCGTCCGCAAAATTATCTCGATTATATCGTTAATATTCGATATATCACCCAGCCCTAATAGTAATACAACAACATTTTGGGGAGGCTTAAACCTCCTTTGGGGCTGTGTTTTAAATATCGATTAGACGATGCATCATCATGTTCTCCTTGCTGATGCGTGTATCGATGCAGCTGCGCCTGTATCGATATTATGCAGCACATTCAAAGTTTGAATGTAGCCTATCACATCTATCATGCAATGAAAGTTGGCTGTTTCACTTGAGCAGTAGCTGACCGTCATATTTAATTTTTTAAGCTCCAAAAAGCACTTACAGCCATTAGGAGTGTAATGATCCATCGATCTGGATCGATGCATCGATCAAATCCCCAACGATACGATGTCATCAATTCAACACGTAAACATCAATGTATATTTTTTTAAAGATGCACCTTTATTTTGAAATTCTCTTGCCAGCCACGTCCGTACACATTTCCGTTAGGCGATGCAGCAACCTTATGATATTCATCTTGCTTTATAAGCGCTAAATATGCTTCTCATGTGGCCACACGGATGTGCGTGGAGTGATTGAAGCCTGAAGTTGCGTTGCGCTCTATCTGTGCGCGCCCGTCAACAGTGCTGCGAGCTCCGGTTACAGGATAGCGCAGAGTTGTTCACATGCACGATTAAATTGGCTTCTATCGATATCGTGGTGCATGCAACACATTTGAATTCACATGAGAATTTTCTATTTTAAAGCGCTTTGGAGTAATTCAACCAATTAAAACGGCTAAACAGTCGCGATATTCTGAACAGCGCTGATGAGGGAAAGAGAAAACACCTGCTCTGCCCCAACATCAATTACAAGACTAGGTTTGTGTAAATCAATATGTAAATCATTTTACACTAAAAATGTTCACTTCAGCCCAGCTCATTGATGAGGGTGGATTTAAATTTGCCTCTCGCGTGATGTAAGCGCTTAAGCCTCCTCTGCATAGATATTCATATGTAGATACCTTGTTTTCAGCTCTTCCTATGGACCACACAAAAACAGTTTATGCAGCAGTCTGAGGCATCTCCTCCATTCACTTGCATTCAAACATCTCTCATTGTTGACCGTTCCAAGATGGCGCCGCAGTTGATGTATCCAAACCTGCTGAATGAGGCATCTATGTATGAATATCTATGCTCCTCTGTTGTAATCAACACTGTGCTTCCGTATTTTTCTTATTTCACATGTCAGTTCTCGCGTGAACTTGCCAAAACGCTCACGTCATGCAAGAGGCCGCTTTACCTCGACCCTTGTGAATTTTTAGTAATAAAAAGTTTTAAATATTGATTGATACACACCTAGCGTTGCGCTTTAGAAGACATTAATTTATCCACTTTAGTCGTATTGATTACTTTTATGATGGCTATATGTGCTTTTTGGAGCTTAAAAAATTTGGCACCCATTCAGGGTGCTTTCACACAAGCACTTTTGGTGTGCACCTGGAGTTGAGTGATGTCAAAGTTCGGTTCATTTGGTAATGTGAACGCTGTTTTCCAAACTCGGTGCACACCTGCAAACCGCACCCGGATCTGCTTCAAAAGGTGGTCTGGGATGTACGGTTCATGTGAACTCTAGAATATTTTAAACTATATTAAGGGTAGCACAAAATGCTTTAAAAGCAGAAAGTAAAAAGGGCCTATAAAAGTAATTTGCTATTTGGTAACAGAATTATTAATTTGCTTTTCTTATCTTTTTGGACCTTATTGTGTTTTAATGGCACAAAACTGCCTCATCAAATATTGCTTTGATGTAGTTAAGTATAGCACTCGCTTCAAAAATAGCTCTTTAATTCTGTTTATAGCAGGGTGAGGCTGGTATTCTGGTCTGTCCAACCATCTGCAGTAAAAGCAACTGCATGCTTACACCCAAAACTCACAGATAGATACCATGAGCCATCATCTTGACAAAAGCCCTCCACCAAAATCACGCAGCATCACGAATTAGCCATGCTATTGACTGCACACTATAGGCCTGCAATAGTTAACCATATTGTGATACATCTTATTCTACTTTTTTACCATTTCTGCAGTTGATTACAGCTCTTAGCTGACATTTCTTTGTGTCTCCCATAGTGGCGTCTCATTTAAAGGTTAGGGAATTAATTTCAGGCTATGCTGATCTCTTAAAAAACAAAGTATGCTTGGATCCTTGCAAGATCTTGGGGACTTCTTCGGTTAGCAAAGTTAAATCAATTATTATTTTGCTGGGTTAACAGGGCCCATTGTCTGTAGAGCAGACTGGAATTCTGGATTTAATGCAGTCCAAGTGAAAAGAGATCTGTCTTTGTGTCCACTCTGTTGGCAGTCTTGAGCTGAATGTGACTCTCATTGACCAATACAGAGTTAATTCATAAACAGCACACAGTATTGCAGCTATACAGTCTTCATGTTTGTAGAATTTATTTATTTTTTCTCCTTAACATACAATGATTCATTGTTTACTTGTAATAGATTGACAACATTTATGGACTAAAATAGATTGTGTTTTTTCTTTCTTTTTTTTCTTCTTTTCTTTTTACAAAATGTGAGTGGTTGGGGCAAAATGTGCTTCCACGATGATTGGATGTTCTGGAGATTGCCAGGGCATTACTAAATGGTTACTTAGGTGTTGAGTGACCAGATCAGCTCCTGTCTGGAAGAGCATGTGAAGCAAGCGAGTTCATACACACAGTGTTAATGACACAGAGTGACACAGAGGAGAAGATGCATGCTTTTTTCTGTGGAGTGATAAAATGAAGAAACGAAATCTCAAAGGTTTTGCTTCATTATGAAAAGGGCTCGTGGGTTTAATGAAAGAGCATGTGAAAGTGAAGAAATTAGGACAGAAATATTTTACTATTACATAATATAATGTAGTAAAATATAATATTTTATGATATAAATATAAAAAATATAAATGTTATATTATATTTAAAAAATCTATTTGATTTTTTTTTATATATATATAATTTTATCTTATATGAGTTCCAAAAACAACAATGTAAATGTAAAATTGACCAAAACTAAAGTTGATCAAAAAGTATTTTAAGTATTTAGAAACATTTTGATATTGAAAACATTATTATTCATGTCATTCATAAGTTTTAAAGCCTTAAAAGGAAACCAAATATCCTTATTTTATTTGCAGCTGGTTCCCTTTTTGGTTCACTTTAACTGAACTGGGTTTGGTTCATTTTAAACAGACTATATGTGAAACCACCCTAACACATTTTAACAGTGCTTATTTCTTTTTATTTATTTTCTCCCCTTTTCTCCCCAATTTGGAATGCCCAATTTCCAATGTGCTCTAAGTCCTCGTGGTGGCATAGTGACTTGCCTCAATCCAGGTGGCGGAGGACGAATCCCAGTTGCCTCCGCATCTGAGACCGTCGATCCGCGCATCTTATCACGTGGCTTGATGATCATGTTACTGTGGAGACATAGCACGTGTGGAGGCTTCATGCTATTCTCCGCGGCATCCACGCACAACTCACCACGCGCCCCACCGAGAGCGAGAACCACATTATAGTGACAACGAGGAGGTTACCCCATGTGACTCTACCCTCCCTAGCAACCGGGCCAATTTGGTTGCTTAGGAGACCTGGCTGGAGTCACTCAGCACGCCCTGGATTCGAACTCATGACTCCAGGGGTGGTAGTCAGCGTCTGAGCTACCCAGGCCCCCCCGCCCTTAACAGTGCTTATTAATAGTTTGGCTTAATTGCATAAAGTTCAAATCAGTGTTTGACCTTGGCCATTGTGAGCATGTGCAGCCTTGAGTTGAGTGCATAGTCTCTTCACAGCTCTTAAATAGAACTCCTGTCTCTTAGATATCCTCTCTACCGCGCACTAAATCATAGTTTGCTTCATAAAGTACTATAAAAATAATGATTGAATTATCACTGTGAAAGGTTGCAACTTTGGAACCAGAAGTAATTTGCTGTAGTGGAAGTTATTAAAAAATAATTTGCTGTAGATAAATACCACAAGTGCTTCTGTTGTCAGTTGAGCTGTTGGTGCTTTATTTTACACAGTTATGATTTATAAATTCCATGAGATAGAGATCCCGAACAATCAGTCACGATCACATGACAAATTTGTTCTGTAATTCATGTCAAAGCTTGCTACAATTGGGTGTTAGGGGAAATTAGTAAGTTAGTATCTAAAGGATAATGTATAATCTGCTGTATCGGCTTTATCGTAAAATAAACAGACAGCCTTTTAAGAACATCAAACCCTTATGAACGTTTTTCTGAATGGCACACTACAGTGAAGTGATGGATGTAAACGTCTTTAATAACTCTGTGCTGTCTTCTCTCTTTTCAGCCAAACCGTTCACCTCTAAAGTGAAACAGATGCGACTACATAAGGAAGACTTTGAAATCCTGAAGGTTATTGGACGAGGAGCTTTCGGAGAGGTAAGGTCTTATGTTGAGATGTAGAAGATGCAATTTAATGAATTGGTAGTGTCTTATTACTGCCGTACTGTCTTTATACTTCGAAATATGGATGCTAAAGTATCACTTGCAAACTACATCATTTTTCTGTATAGATAATATTAACGTGATGTCTCACGACAGGCAAATACTCTTCAGAGTTCTTTTGAGCTGTAGCTTTTAGTGGTGGGTATGGGCAGCGCTGTGGTTTTAATAATCTACAGTATTAAGTATTATATAATCTAATAATGTTTGTTTATATTATGTAAAATGATTATAAAGGGATATCTGTGGGTTATAGTAAAGAAATATATGTAAGTTATTTTTGAACAGTCGAAAAAGCCAGATTTATCTTTCAGTACACGTGTATGATTTTGTCGTAGGTGTAACAGGTTGATGAACACAAATTTTCACACGTTTAACACTTCTAAAGCCTGATAAATGTGGTATATAAAAATGAACACTATCATCAGACATGCAATATTTAATTTACATCTTTATTGATAAATTATCTGTCCACATACAGTATATTAATAGCATTTGACATTCAATATTCAATATGCAAACAGTCGATTTAGATTGAGCAAGTTACCTACAGCATTCAAAATAAATGCAAAGGTAATTTTTTTTGAAGTAGTACATTATTTTCTTTTGCATATCCATTCACAAACAGCCTAGGGTGGTGGGGAGATGGGGTCTGATTCATCCCGTTAGATCTTCCATGGTGGTTTTGTTCCTACAAGGTCATCGTTGGCTTCATTTCTTTCACAGCAGTTGCTTTGGAAATGAAAAACAACCTTTTGTGATTGGCGTTTGTGTGATGCCTGCTTAAAAAAATAAAATAATAATCTACCAACAGCAGTTGTGGGACAATTGGATCTTATTAGTGCAGACATGTTAACAATTAACAAATCCCGAGTTTGTCCTTGTCCACCGAACCAGATGAAAATTTAAAGAAGCCCAATTCTTGAATAAACTTTTGAAAACAGGGTGTTTAACCCTACAAACAGCACTTTTGGGGACATTTTCAGCTCAGTTTGAACAAAGCGCCCATTGAAATTAGGTCTTTCTGGGGTGCCAAAAAAACCCGGAAGTGCTGCAGTCGAGCTTTGTTTGTGAACGGTAACTTCATTCATAGAAGTTTCAGTATCGGGCTGCTGCCAGATACCAATTAAGTTGGTAAACGAAGAGACAAAAATGGAAAACCAGAGACTCAGTGGTTTTAGCAGTGAGTGCTAGCCTGGCTTCTAAAGGAATTAGGATCAGGCAAGCACGCGGCTGTCGGAGTTACAGATCAACCTGAAACATATAGACAACCCTTTGACAACTACAAAGACCTCTGTTCAGAGAGCATAACACCCATCTGCTTAATGTACTCCCATTCTGCAGATGATGGTGGTGGTGTCACACTCTCCAAATATAAAGTATGCAAACATGAAAATAGGTTGATTTTGGCAACTGTACTCTTGACTTAGGTTAAATACATTCAAGAAGTTAAAGTTATGATTGAGTAGCAAACTGTACTTTTCTCAGTTTATGATGTGTAAAAAATCTTGGCATTTCTCTGGATCTTGGATGAATTATTTGCCTAAGAAACAACAATGGCACCACAAGGGTTCCTGACCACTTGTCTGGCGCTTAAAGGAATAGTTCACCCAAAAATGAAAATTCTGACATAATTTACTTTTTTTTTTTTTTTTGCATACTTTAAAAGTGAATAGTGAATGAGGCTGTTATTCTGCATAACATCTTTTGGTGTTAATTTATAAATTTGGATATTTTTTACCACTTCAACTGTAGTAATTTTAGAGGACCAAAGTTTAAGAAGCCAAAAACATGATTAACTCAATCCAAATTACCAGTAAATCAGAGTCAATAACAAATGTTGTTGATTTTGCTCTATTTTCCTCCCCTGGCTTCCATTCCATTTTTCTTTTTTATTGCTCACACTTGTCCACCCACACATACCTCTTACTGTTGACAATGTTTGAGAGAAGTGCAATGTCATCTTTGAGTAATTATTAGATTTAACGATATTTCAATAGCTGCTTTGACTTAGTCATGTGGGAGTTTGGTTATGTAGGGTTGTTATTTGTTTTGAGGGCACAAGGCACTAAACTCTATTTTAAAAACCATCACTTTCCAGTTACATCACAGTGGAAAACTTTTTCCTTGGTCCGTTTGATTGGATGTTTTTCGGACATTTAAGCAGGTATTCTTTTGTTTTTCTTCGCAAAAAGTAATCTCTGAAGTGAGTTTAAAAGGAATATTCTGGGTTCAATACAAGTTAAGCTCAATCGACACCATTCGTGGCATAATGTTGATTACCACAAAAATGTATTTCAACTGTTCCTCCTCAAAAAAAAAAAAAGAAAGAAAGAAAAATCTGGGTTACAGTGAGGCACTTACAATGGAAGTGAATTGGGCCAATCAGTAAACGTTAAAATTCTCACTGTTTCATAAGTATAGCCACAAGACATAAACAGTATGCATGTTAACATGATTTTAGTGTGATAAAATAGCTAACTAACCTTTTCTGTGTAAAGGTTTAGCCAATTTACAAATTTGTTGTAATGACAATGTAATGTCAACAAACCCAAAAATCCCTTAAATTACTGTAAAAATGACGATTTTAATTGTTTTTTACAGTTCAAATAATACATGAGTTTTAACAGAAGAATTAATGTAAGTGCTTTTATAAAATGTGTAAGCTTCACATTTCTGCCTTTTAAACCCTCCATAAATTGGCCCCATTCACTTCCATTGTAAGTGCCTCACTGTAATGTCGATTTCTGCTTTTTTTTTTAAAGAAAAGGACCGATGAGTCTAAATTATTTTTTGTGGTAGTCAGCATTATGCCACAAATGCTGTCGAATGAGCTTAACTTGCATTGAACCCGGAATGTTCCTTTAAGGTCTTTGGCTTTGGGATTTTGCTTGTTATATCACTATCAAGTAAATAAAGAAGTGAAGAGTGGGATTTTGTCTGGAATAATGCTTATAAACCTGCCCAGGCTGGAATGTGCAGACCTCTTAAAGTGTGCTTGTTTTGGCTTATTTAATGGCAGGGAGTGAATCACACTGTTGTTTCGCTAAGTTCAAACAAAAATGTCCATTCCACTTCCATTCCTTTTCCCATGATGCTCACACTTAAACGTGTGGACGAAACACACATTTTTACTTGCTGAGTAAAACAATTTTTATTGGGCAGACCCTTCGGACACTGGAGCACAAACAAGTGATGCATATATAATGATTAAATAATATATAATTTTGTATGAAATGTCTATGGAGGAAATGAATGGGGAAAATACAGTACTTCAGGAACCAAGACGGCTGAAAAAGTGGATGGGCGCTGCTGCGATCACTACAATCCACACACAAATTAATCAGATCTGTACATTTTTACAAAAAGTGTCTTTAAGATTTGAATGGGCATAATGAAGGATTCAAGTTTTCAGACAGGTAAATGCTCCCTTGAGGAAGACACCTTTATTTCTCAGAGGAACAGTTAGGTTACAGCATTTACTGCCCAGTAGTTTGGAAAAAGGATTTTCTAAAACATTAGAAAATATTGAGATTAATTTTTTTTACAATATTTTTTTTATTTTATTTTTATTTTTATTTTTTACAATTTGAATTTTAAAAGTGCCTGGAATCACAGGCATGGGAATCTCCCTAAATTATTTAGTCCCTTATAGGGATGTGCGAAATATCGGCGACAATATTGGTATCTGTTAATACAATGTAAGTCAAGTCAAAATGTATTTCTATAGCACATTTAAAAGCGCCAAAATGCTGCACAATAAAACGTTGAACAAATAAAAAGAAAACATTAAAGGAAAACATGCGGCGTACAAAATATAAACACATTAAATAAAATACAATCAGAAAACTTCAACATAAAACCCTTAAACTAATCTTAATCAAAAGCCAGAGAGAACAAATAAGGTTTAAGAGCATAAAACTGGCTAGTGAAGGAGCAAACCTCACATTTACGGGCAGACTGTTCCAAAGTTTAACCGACCAACCTTAGTTTTACAGCGACAACGTGGGACGGTTAAGAGAAGCTGATTACTAGACCTAAGTGCTCTTTGGGGAGAGTAAGGAATCAGAATGTATTTTGGTGCGATACCATATAAAGCCTTGTACACAAAAACAGCAATTTTAAAATCGATTCTAAACTTGACAGGAAGCCAAAGTCACTAAAATGGGAGAAATGTGATCCCTCTTTTTTGTTCCGGTAAGAAGTCTCGCTGCAGCATTTTGGACAATTTGCAGGCAAGATATCGCAGTTTGAGGCAGGCCACAGTATAGGGAATTACAGTAGTCCAGGCGTGATGTTATAAGAGCAAAATCTTTCGGGGGTAGAAACTGTTTTAATTTATCAACCGATCTCAGATGAAAGAAACTGCCCTTTACCACTGTACTGATTTGTTTCTCAAAATTTAATGACAAATCGAAAGTAACCCCAAGATTTCTTACATGAGTTTGAACACTGGCAGAATGAGAACCTAAATTAAAAACAGATGGAGACCTGGAGGGGCCTAAAATCAGAATTTTGCTTTTGCTTTCGTTTAATTGCAAAAAAAGTATTAGCCATCCAACATTTGATCTCCTCAAAACAGTCGCAATGCGCGTCAAAAGGATAACTGCTGTCAGTTTTAGCTGGTAGATAAAATTGTGTATCGTCAGCATAGCAGTGGTAGGAGATCTTATATTTCTTAAAAATGACACCCAAGGGGAGGATATAAAGTGAAAAGAGAAGAGGGCCTAAAATGGACCCTTGGGGTACACCGCATAATAGGGGAACCGACGAAGAAGAAAACTTCCCAATGCTCACTGAGAAGGTTCTATCTTTGAGGTAAGAGGCCAACCATTGCAGGGCAACACCCTGAATACCCACCACCTTTTCCAACCGATGTCACAGAATACTATGATTGATTGTATCGAATGCAGCGCTTAAATCCAACAAGACAAACACCGCATACGAACCAGTATCGAGAACTTGCAACAGGTCATTGCTGACCTTCAACAGTGCGGTTTCCGTACTGTGCATTGATCTAAAACCCGACTGAAAAGTATCTAAAATATTGGACATACTGATATAAGAACTCAACTGACGATTCACAACTCTCTCTAAGAGCTTTGAAATAAAAGGCAATTTGGAGATAGTTCTGAAATTGCTAAGGATAGATGGGTCAAGATGGGGTTTCTTAAGCAGAGGGTGAACCACAGCATGTTTAAAACTAACAGGTACAGCTCCATTTGCTAGAGGACTGTTAATAATAGCTGTTACAGCCGGGCTCAAGGTTACAAACACTTCCTTGAAAAGACAAGTTGTAATGACATCGGACTCACAGCTGGAGCATTTAGCCTTTGAAACAATATCAGCTAGCTGAGCAGAGGTAACTGGATGAAAACAAGTTAGCGAATCTGTTGATGAACAAATCAAAGGGGGATCATATTTTGATGGCTTAATGGAAGCCTTGATCTCCAAGACTTTATTATCAAAAAACTTTAAAAAGTTCTCACAAGTTTCCCTAGATGGAACAAGAGAAGGGGCTGGTAAGGGATTTAGCTCTGAATCAATTGTCTTAAACAGCATTCTCGGTCGGTTAGCATTTTCAGTGATGAGTTTGGAGAGGAATTTAGACTTAGCCTCTTTTATTGACTTTTGGTAACTAGTTAAGCATGCAGTTAAACATTCATATGAGACTTGAAGTTTGTCTCTTTTCCACTTTCGCTCTGCCTTATGACACTCTTGTCTAAGAGAGCGGGTGTTATCATTTAACCAAGGCTGAGCGTTGCCCTTTCCCTTAGTTTTCCTGGGCTTAAGGGGAGCAACAGAGTCTATAGAAACGGAGCAGGATTTAGTAAAAACCTCCACCAATTCTTAAATTTTTTATTTGTCAAAGATGACAGCATCCGCAAAGTTAGCTTGATAGTACTCTGAAAATAAACTGGTAGTGGAAAATTGAATGAATCGAGAATAACTTACAGACTGAGAGCAAGTGGAGGTGGGAGAAACACAGACAGATTCAAACAAAATTGGCAAATGGTCTGAAATAACAGCATCAATCACTCTCAGATTTGTTACAGGAAAACCATGTGACAACACCAGATCCAATGTGTGCCCCAAATTATGAGTAGGACTAAAAACTAATTGTGACAGATTTAAAGATTCAACGAGGCATAAAAACTCTTTCACCAAAGTTTTAGACGGGCAGCAAAGGTGAATATTAAAGTCTCCTAGAATCAACAGTCTATCACAGCGAGGCACAATATTAGAGAGGAACTCAGAGAATTGCTGAATGAAGTCCTTGTTAAATTTCGGAGGCCTGTAAACCAGTGCACATAATACAGGACCCCCTATGTCGATTCTCATTAACTGTACCTCAAAACTGAAATACACATCTGTATGTAATTTTTTTTGTTTTTAATTTTTTTTTAAAAACAGTAGCAACACCCCCACCATGACCAGAAAGTCTTGAAGTTCTAAAAAAAAGCACAATCCGGTGGAGAAAGTTCACCAAGAGATGGTAATTCATCCAGTTTCAGCCATGTTTCAGTCACAAATAAGAAGTCAAGCGAATTCGTGATGAAAAAGTCATTTAAAATTAATGATTTGTTAGATAGTGACCTCGCATTTATCAAGGCCATCCTCACCGTCAGTGGCTCAGCTTTTTCAGCATTTGGAGTTGAAAACTTAATTGAACAGAGATTTAACGGATTTACAGACCATAACTCTGCGCCCGACTTTGAAGAGGAACGGCGGGATGAAATTACTGGAATGTAATCGCTAACCAAGGAAGCAAACTGTGTGCCTTTACAAAAACTGCGCCGAGATCCTTGGTGGACATATCGAGGACGGCGTAGAATTTCCAAGGAAGCACAGTGATTATATATGTCCACGGGAAAACGCTATGAAGAGTTCAGATTATGCAAATCCAGAGATGAATAGAAGAGACTAGACAAATATAATATCCAAGAGCCAAAGCAGCAAGGTGGAGAGGGCTAAGAGCATTAATACAGCTGTAACATACCAGAAAAGTGAGCAGAAGGGACTTCATCCTTTGTAACACCACCACAACTAGGTCTCTGTCTTAATGGTCTTAATGTCCTTAATGTCCACGTGTGCCAACACGCCCGCAAACAAGCACGCAGCAGTACAGCTGCCAGCCGAGAGCAGTTGATCCCAATCCACCGCAAGTCCAGTCCGGTCCATCCAAACACAAGGCAGCGAGTGCCGAGCCTCACCCGAGGTAAGCCGATGTTTTAGTGGATGAAAGGCAGGTAGGCGGCAGGTCGTTCAGGCGCTCCCCGAAACTAGCATCTGATCATCCAGCCGAGAGCGGTCGATCCTAGGCCGCCACGAGTCCATCAAACACAAGCAAGCGAGTGCCGAACCTCACCCAAGGTAAGCTGGAGTTTTAGTGGATGAAAGCAGGCAGGTAGTTCAGGTGCTCCCCACGACTAGCAGCTGATCATCCAAATAGGGTTGCTCCGAAATATAATATAAATGCCGCGTGAAACTGAACAAAGACCAGACCAGACCAGAACTAATTTAGCAATGGAGGCATTACTGCATTCTACACTTCTATAACAAGAGCCTAGTCCTATTTATAGAATGTTTCCTTTCCTTAATCTGAGTTCTAACTCATGGCTCCTCCAACTTCTGTGTGTATGTACACCCGTAGTAACCTGACCTGCCCTGTAACTCAAGGTTTACACCCTACTGTCTCTGATAACCTACCACTTCAATGTGTGATCTGGTAATCTAGATGCAATAAAGCAACACAAGGCTGCTTATCATCTTATCAGGGCTCCTAAACATGCATCCCCTCATGCGTTCTTCATAGATCAGCCGGGTTTCATATTGTTGTGTGATCATTGGATACTCTGTGTTTACCTGTGTGTTACAGGTAGCGGTTGTAAAGGTGAAAAGTTCAGACAAGGTGTTCGCCATGAAGATCCTCAACAAGTGGGAGATGTTGAAAAGAGCAGAGGTACATACACTTTCTGTCTTTCTATATCAGAATTACTTGCTCATTTGATAAGGACAATGTAATCACATCAAAACAATTCTAAATGCAAACAAATTTGTGTGTCTTTTTATCCAGACAGCGTGTTTTCGGGAGGAACGGGACGTGCTGGTGAACGGGGACTGTCAATGGATCACCACATTGCACTACGCTTTTCAGGATGAGAACTTCTTGGTAGGTTTCTGCCCTCCGGATGCCCCTGACTTCACATCCATAATGGAAGCTTTTGATCAGATCAGGCTTGGTTAATCAGTCCTCTCTATTGAGCATCAGTGATTTCTGAATGGTCTCAGTCTGTTAAATGAGTACAGAGAGACTGGAGAGACTTTGGTTTGTGTGGACTGTACAGAGACACACCTCTTGCCAGTTCCCATGTGGGGAACTACTATAAGAATGACTGTGAAGTCAATCCAGATCCATCAGGAAAATAATAGGGTTATTTTAGTGCATGTGGTTTGTCTTGACAAGCTTACAGCATTTTTTATAAGTCTGAATGGTGTGATTATTGTTCATTCAGGTTGTCTTTTGTACCACAGAAACCATAACATACTACAAGCCTCAAGTTAGTCCTACATTTGTCTGCCTTTCTAAAAACGGCCGTAGTAAAATATAAAGGTCACAATTACGTACAGCAGCTGTAGACATAGTTTTATGTATATCTGTTTGTCTGTCGTTCTGTCGATCATTCTATACTGTATATATCGTTCTATCTGTTCGTCTGTCTGTCTGTTGTTCTATATCATTCTATCTGTCTGTCTGTCTTTCTGTCTGTCATTCTGTTGATCATTTTATCTGTATATCGTTTTATCTATCTGTCTATCCTTCTATCTACTGTTCTATCTGTTCGACTGTCTGTTGTTTTATACCATCTATCATTCTATCGTTCTATCTGTCTGTCTGTCATTCTGTTCTGTCTGACTATCGTTTTATCTTTCTGTCTGTTTGTTGTTCTGTTGATTGTTCTATCTGTCTATCATTCTATCTATCATTCTGTCTGTCTGTCTGCCTGTCTATCATTTTATATTTCTGTCTGTCTGTCATTCTATTGATTGTTCTATCGTTCTATCTTTCAGTCTGTTTGTCGTCTATCGATTGTTCTATCTGTCTATTGTTCTATCATTCTGTATGTCTGTCTCTGTTGTTCTATCTATGTCGCTCTGTCTGTCTGTTGTTCCATATCTATTTATCATTCTATCGTTCTATCTGTCTGTCTCTCTGTCTGTCTGTCTGTCTATCATTCTATCTGTCTGTCTATCATTCTATCTGTCTGTCTATCATTCTGTCTGTCTGTTTGTCATTCTATTGATTGTTCTTTATATCTGTTGTTCTGTCTATCTGTCAGTTTGTCTGTCTATCATTCTAGCATTCTGTACGTGTCTGTCTCTTTGGTTCTATCGATCGTTCTATATATCTGTCGCTCTGTCTATCTGTTCTATTTAGTGTTCTGTCTGTCTGTGTCTGTCTGTCTGTTCTATCTAGTGTTCTGTCTCTCTGTTGTTCTATCAATCTGTCGATTTGTCTGTCTGTTGTATCTATCATTCTGTATGTTCGTCTGTCTGTCTGTTGTTCCATATCTATTTATCATTCTATTGTTCTAACTGTCTCTCTCTGTCCGTCTGTCTATCGTTCTATCTGTCTGTTTTATCATTCTATCTGTCGTTCTGTCTGTCTATTATTTTATCTATCGTTTTATCTTTCTGTCTTCTATTGATCATTCTATTTGTATATTTTTTTATCTATCTGTCTATCATTCTATCTGTTCATCTGTCTGTTCTATATCTATCATTTTATCTGTCTGTCTTGCTGTCTGTCTGTCGTTTGATCTGTCTGTTGTTCTATCGTTCTTTCTGTCATTTTTTCTATCTGTCTGTTCCATTTATCGTTCTATCTGTCTGTCTGTCTGTCTTTGTTGTTCTATCAATCGTTCTATTGTTCTATCTGTCTGTCTATTCTATTTATTTGTCAGTGTCTGACAGTCTGTTCTATCTAGTGTTTAATCTGTGTGTATGTCTGTGTGTTCTATCTAGTGTTTAATCTGTGTGTATGTCTGTGTGTTCTATCTAGTGTTCTGTCTGTGTTCTATCTATCATTTAATCTGTGTGTATGTCTGTGTATTTATCATTCTATCTTTCTCTCTGTCTGTTGTTCTGTCTGTCTGTCTATCATCATCTATCTGTCATTCTATCATTCTATTCATCTGTCATTCTGTCTGTCTATCTGTCTGTGTATCATTCTCTCTGTCATATCTATCTGTCGTTCTGTCAGCGTATACAGTATGTCAGTTTGTCTGTCTTATCATTCTGTCTATAGTTCTATTGGTCTGTCTGTCTTTGTTCTATCGATCATTCTATTTATATACAGTATCGTTCTGTCTATCTGTTGTTCTGTCTATCTGTTCTATCTATCTGTCGTTCTGTCTATCTGTTCTATCTATCTGTTCTGTCTGTCTATCATTCCATCTATCGTTGTCTGTGTCTGTTCTCTCCATCTGTCTGTCTTTGTTGTTCTATCGATTGTCGGTCTATCTATCTGTTGTTCTATCTATCTATCTGTTTATCTGTCTGTGTCTGTCTATTGTTCTATCGGTCTGTCTGTCTTTGTTCCATCGATCATTTTATCTATCTGTTGTTCTACCTATCTGTCTGTCTGCCATTCTATCGGACTGTCTGTCTCTGTTCTATCAATCATTCTATCTGTTCTATTTGTCACTCTATCTAGCTGTCTGTCCATCATTCTATCTTTTGTTCTGTCTGTGTCTGTCTTTCTGTTGTTCTATCTATCTGTCGTTCTGTCTGTCTTATCGTTCTATCTATCCTTCTGTTGTCTGTCTATGACTCTGTCTCTCTGTCTGTTGTGCTTTCTGTCTTGTTCTATCTTTTGTTCTTATGGTCATTTTATCTGTCTCTCTGTCATAAGTTTATACAAAGGTGACTTTAGTTTAAAATTCTAGACTTGCACATTGTTGTCATTTGTCTATAGGCTATTACAGCATTTGTCATAACATATGTTTTCCACAGTACCTGGTTATGGATTACTACGTGGGAGGCGACCTCTTGACCCTGCTCAGTAAGTTTGAGGACCGTTTACCGGAGGACATGGCACGATTCTACCTGGCTGAGATGGTTCTGGCAATTGATTCTGTGCATCAGCTTTACTACGTTCACAGGTGAGACTATAGATGCATTCAGCTAGAGAACTGCCTACTACTGGCTATTTGTTGTGTCTCTTTCCATGTTTTTATTTATTTTTTGGTCTGAATGACCTGTGAAATTTGGGCCAAATTGCATGGAAATCATTTGTAAACACCAGTCTGTGGGAATGTGAATTCTTTTGGGAACACAGGAAGTGACCAAATTGTTCTGATTTGTGCAATCACAGAGGGCATATCAAAGCTGTGTGTCTGGCTGGTTGTTTTTGTTTGTTCTATATGTGGAGCACTCTTTCAGGGATAACGCTCAGAGGCGCCTGGCCTCTCAGATGTGGCTCCAGCGGAACTGATTTATTATGGGCTTAGTTATTGCAGGCTACTGCTGTGGAGCAGAGCAAAGCTTCATGCATACATTTTGCGGACTGGGAACTCAAATAAGGATGGTAATTACAGGTTTAACCGCCTTGGCCGTGAGATTTGTTTTGGACCATGTAAAAAAGGGATAGGGTACTGTAGGCAACTCCCTACCAAGAAAGAAAAATAGATTTCGTTCCATTTTTAACAAAATTCAAGTACGCTGGCCACATTTGGACAGATTTACTCAAGTTCGAAATAAATGGTGCATAACCTCATCCATAGTAAAACCAAAGCTTGCTGTGTTGCAAACGCTGACTAGCCACTTAGCATACTTTGCTAGGTAGGAAGTTCCCTATTTGTGTGCTAATCTCTGAGCTTCCAGTTTGTTTGTTCCTCTTGCCACAGGGCATTTCAATTCAGCAAGTCCATTAAGTATTTCGAGTATGATTCTTAAATTCTTTCACTGACTGTGTTGTGAATCTCTCAAGTGCTTTTATAGAATGTAAAGTGCAAGTTTTTGCAGAAGGGTGCTTAGGTTGGTGTGCTCCATCTACATTCCTGCTTCCAGTTAAAACTCTCTGTGCCTGACTGGTGAGGAGTAGTCAGAGCTCACGCAATAAGTTCAGTGATAAACTGTGGCATATTTTATCCTGAGACAGCTGTTCTCTTTTTCTTTTCTTTTTTTTCTCTCCCCTATTTTGGAATGCCCAATTCCCAATGCGCTCTAAGTCCTCATGGTAGCATAGTGACTCGCCTCAAACTGGGTGGCTGAGGACGAATCTCATTTGCCTCCGCATCTGAGACCGTCAATCCGCGCATCTCATCACGTGGCTTGTTGAGCGTGTTACCGCTGAGACTTCACGCTATTCTCCACGGCATCCATGCACAACTCACCACGTGCCCCACCGAGAGCGAGAACCACACATTATAGCGACCGCGAAGAGGTTACCCCATGTGACTCTACCCTCCCTAGCAACTGGGCCAATATGGGACCTGGCTGGAGTCACTCAGCACGCCCTGGATTCGAACTTGTGACTCCAGGGGTGGTAGTCAGCGTCAATATTCGCTGAGCTACCCAGGACCCCAAGACAGCTGTTCTCTTGCATTGTTTCTCTTTTATGTCAATGCACTCTAGCACTCACACGGACAAGCTGACGGTGTCATGACAGTAGGAATTGGCTACAAGAAACACTATACATATTCTGTTCAACTCTTGTTTTTTTCCCCTGAAGTCTCATGTTATGTTGACTAACTTATATTATTAGTCAAGGTTTCTTGAACCAAAAAAACCAACAACAATTTACTTAGTTTGACAAGACCATTTTCCACCCTCTTTCTGACCCTTTACTAGGAGTGACACAATATGCGATAAAAGCTATCTTTTCTATATTCATTAGAGTAAGAATAGTACAAACTTAAGCTTAAGTTGAGTAAACTTTTTTTTTTTTTTTTTTTTTTTTTTTTACAATTTGATATACCTATTAGTATTTACAGTGAGTCGTTGATATCAGGAATGGGCATTTGTGTAAGAAGTACATAGATGATATGTGAAATTGGAACTTGTTAGAAATGAATTACAGATATGTGTTATTGTTTTTTTTTTTTTGTTTTTTTTTATATAAAGAAAATGAATGACAGATAATTGTGAAATTCCATTTGTAAAAATGAAGTTTCAGATATCAATAATTGTTTTTACTAATTCAAATAAAAATTTTACATCAAGAATTAACATTTTCACTAGTAGTTATTCCATTGATGATCTTAAGAATTAGCATTTTAACTAGTGAAATACATTTTTGAGATCTGTAATTCATATCTTGCACATTGTTAAATGTTGAAAGGGCTTGTGATATTCTTCAGGTTATCCAGTCAGTTGATATTCAGTTATCGACCAATTTGCACTCCCAAATTAACAGTGTTTGTAACTCGATGTCATACCTAAACAAAATAGATGGAGCTGAAGTTTTCTGTGTGTTGAAACCATTGTCTCCATCCTGTCTCATGATGTGGACAACTGTGAATAGTTTTGTGTGTGTGTGTGTGTGTGTGTTCGGCTCCAGTCGTGTAGACTCCGTCTTCAGTCAGCTGAGCACAGTGTGCAGCTATGTCCAGTGCCCTGACCTGTTCACCAGAGGTCAGCAGTTCAGCTCTCGAATTATTCTCATTCCATATGCATACAGGTATGTGACACGCCCAGAGCAAACCCTCTGAATACTTTGACCAGCAACAACAGTCATATGAATGCAGGCTTTTTTTTTAAGAGTGTCTGGTCAGTGTCATGCCGTTATGACAGCTAACACACATATCTCCCTGAGAGCCTAGCAGCGTGGCTGAGATTCTGACACCTGCAGCCCGTCTCGTGTTCAGAACTCACACACACTCACGCAGACAGCAGCTCTGTATCAGGTTGCTTCATCATGGGATAGTTAAGTTTCTGACCTCATGGGATTGTGACTGTTTTGATTTGAGGAAGGAATCTACATAGAGCTAAAGCCAGTGAGAAATGTCTATGATTGTGTGCACATGAGGGAGAGAGTTGTGCTTATGCATTTCTCAGCGTTTTGCAGGTGTTGGTATAAAATTAGGGTTGAAGAAAGGAGGAGCAGGGAAAGAAGGTAAAATTATGAAGTTTAGAAAGAGTAGGGATAAGTTCAGAATGATGTACTACCTACTTGGGTTTGGTGATGCATAGAATATATTACTATTTGAATAATATTCAATGTTATTTGCTGCTAATATAAAATTAACCAGCATTGTGAATTGTGCAACATTTTAATGCAATTTTTATTTGGCCATTCATTTTTCTGAAGACAGTGTTCTGGTTTCGCTGGTGTGTCATGACTTGTATGAGAGTTTTTTAAAACCTATTTTAAGCTCTTCACCTCTGCATACCCGCTGGCGGGTCCAAAAAGAGGCACTATGTCACAAAAAACGTTGACTCTTAAAATGGTAAAGTCTCTGAATACATAAGTCAGGCATATGGGGTATCGTGAAAGCTTAGAATCTGACTTTTTATGTTAAATAAAATAACAAAATAAGACCTGAAAACATTTGCTTCACAATTTAGAGCCTCCTAGGGATCATGTGGTAGAAATATTAATATGAATATAAAAGTCTTTCAAATAGCACTTAAATAGACAAATCATATATCAAATGAAAGTTTATTTTGTTGCCCTAAAACCACAGTTTGAAAGATTTTCAAAAGAATCACAGTAAAACAGGGCTCCAGATTGTGACCAAAACGGTCTCATTTGCTACTAAAAATATCAATTTGTGAGTAATGTTTTTGCAGATATCGCCACTGGTGGCTATGTAATTTTTTACATGTTATATATATATATAAATATAAATGCCTTTTGCCCTTGCTTGGTTGCTTTTATTATGAAAAGAAGTCCATCACATCATTCTGCGTGTTAATAAATCAAGCCCGCTGCACTTGAACCAAGTCGGTGAATTCAAATTCATCCAGAGCGGTTAAGTGTTTGTGCAGAAAGTGGAGATGGCTAAGCATAAGCAAGAACATGGCAAAACGATTTCCTGTCAACTCCCAACACTGGTGGATCTTCTGTTAATCTAAACTCTGACTCAGCTTGTGCTGGCGTGAATGAAGAGAATGACGAAAGCACAGAGGATCACCTGCCCGCATCAAACGTTGTACGCCCAAGTAAAACTGTGGAAAGACATTCTAAAACTCTGTGGATTCAGGAGTTTGATTGGCAACATTTTTTTTTTTTTTGTGACTTCTACTCTAAAGTGGGCAAAGAAATAGTCGGTAACATGGATTTCATAAGTGGAATGAACCATTTCAAGAAAGAGACAGCCAAAAGCATAAAAATGCTCATGACCATGTCATCGCCAAAGTACTCCCCGAGAAACGCCATTAGCCCGTGCAGTGACTTGTGCATGCGACATAAATGCTGAGAAAGAAAGGAGCTTAAAATAAAATTAAACCAGCCTATGTGATAGCACACGAGGAGATACCATTCACCAAATTTACCTCGCAGATCTTGCAAATGAAAATAATCGGATTGGATGTGTCTAAAACATATGACAATGATACAGCATGTGCTGAGTGCATAGGATGCATTGCAGATTAAATCAAAGTGCAGACACTTCAAGATGCTCAGAAAGCTAATTACTTATCTGTCATCACTGATTGTGGCACAGATGTGTCTGGCAGGGACAATGTCATTGCATACTGCAGGCATATTTCTGCAGGTGTAGCAGTGAACTGGTTTGTTGCCATGCCCATGGATTACTAGGCAAAATAAAAGATTTGTTTGGTAATGCTAACCAAATTAATAAAAAATGGTGTCAGGATAAGGCTTTGGAGCAGATGGGGCCAGTGTAAACATGGGTGCCTCAGGTGGAGTAGGTGCGCTCCTTAGAGGAGACATAGGAGAACCTATTCTCTCATTTCACTGTTTGCCACACAGACAGGAATTAGTCATGTTGGAACAACAAAAGTCTCTTCCAATGATTGAAAATGTCTATGACTTGCTACATTTCAGCCCCAAAAGCAAGCGTGAATTGAAAGCTATAGGTATGGAGTTAGGCTGCATTATACAAACACCTTCAGCTGTGAAGACCCAGCGCTGGTTGCCTCACATTTACAGGGCCCTTTCTATTTTTCTGAAGTCAGATCATACAACAGGGCAGGGTCAATATACAGCTGTGCACCACCACATGGAGCACCTTGCTGCATCATCCAAAAACATTGATATAAAAGGAAGAGCAAAACACGTTGCGGAACAAATGGAAAATTTGCCTTTCGTGGCATTCTGTCACTTTCTCCATGACCTATTTGCAGAAATCTCCAAATTGAGTGTTGTGCTCCAGACTAACTCTCTCATTCTTCCTCAAGCTGTGGCAGCTATCGACATGTGTGTTGTAACAATCAAGAGCATGAAGGACAAACACTGAGAAATAGAAAGTTGGAGGAATTTATCCTCCACACAAGACTATATTCAACTGATCAGCATTAAAATGTGGTTCAGTAGGAGAAAGCACAGAGAGATAAACAGAAAGAGAGACAAGTAACTAAAAGACAGAAAAAGACAGCAGCTACTGACTACACGGGCTTAACATTTCAAAACATTCAGCTTAAGGGCTCTAGTCTTTCAAGTTTCAAAGATGAAATATAACACCACATTGAAAAAACTGTAGACATTACAGTTAAAGAACTAGGAAGGCGATTTGAAATGATGAGAGAAAACACAGCAAAAAAGTACACAGAGGAAAGAGATAATTCAATGCTTCCCAGTCATTTGTCATGATTCATGGCCAGATGATGTTACCACTTTTGGAGAAAATGAGATCGACACACTGTTAAAATGGGATCAAGACATCTTGCTGATGAATGAGTGTGACGTGAATGCTGTGCAGACAGAATATAGGTCAGTGACACTGGCTCAGAGTCTTGAGTAAAGAACACTTCTTTATGACTGTAAATAGTTCTCAAGTTGGAAAAGCGATTTGGTTCCCACTGTTGGTGGTAAACATTGATGATTGATGAAAATCAGTTCCCAGGACATTGTAAAAAATTGCCGCCTATTTTTTATTTTATTTTTTTGAGCCCTGGTAAAATATGATTTCATTACGACATCAAACCCAACATCTCTTTTATGCGTCGAGCACTGCTGCTGTAAACCCAAAATTGCTAAAATCTTTATATCTGCTTTCACCTTAGGCAGTTTTCTAAACTAGGCTCACTTGTCTGTGAGCTTTCTTGTGTGAAAAATCCAATGTTATATCTTAGATGTCAGAACAAAATATGCGGTTCAGTAGGAAAAGCATGCTAAACAAATAATCGGCAATATATGTTTACAACAATTGAAGATAAAACATGTTACATCATCGCAAAAAGGAGGATCTCAGCTTTCTAATGACACCTAGATTGAGCTTCTAGTCCACTCAGAGGCCGAGATATTCGATGAAACAATGGGGGTGGTGCATGAGCTGAAAATAAGACTGATTGTCTATGGACGAGCACATCTGTAAGGGCTAAAATGCGTTAGAGCGCCACCTATATTTCAGATCTGCATATTGTTATGGATGGTGATAGAGGAAAAATCCTTTTTTCTAGTTCTTGCTGCCATCTAGTAGAATAAAATAAGACTTTTTGGGGGGGAGCCGGAGTGAACAGAACCAGAATTACATGCTTACAAAGTTAGAAAAAGATTTAAAAGGTTTAAAAAAAAAAAAAAAAAAAAGATAATAAAAAAATTCTATTCATCATTAGATTGTAAATATACAATATTATTTATGAATAATTTGAGTCTTCTTTTCTTTTTCACAGTATGTGTAAATGGTGCGCTTTTAAATTTGAGTGTGAAAAATTGCAGGCGGCAGCCTAAAAATGCCCCAGAGTTGAAGAGGTTAATAGTGTCTCTGATTTAAACCTCAGAAGCAGTACAGTTGATGTAGGTGTGTAGTTCTTTTCCATTAATAAATTCTTTTGAGCTGTCTGTTTAAATGAATCCGTTAAAAATACTGATTCAGTGATTCGTGTGATAGCCCCTCTGAAGAAAAATCACCCTTATTTGCCATTTCATACATAATACATAAATAATACAATTTTGAATTTAATTTTAAGATTGAATCTGGTCTAAAAGGCTGAAAAATATCAACAAATTTGACCTATATTGTTGTCCACTATTACCTACTATATTTGGAAAAAGTAGTATGCAATTGGGTATTTCTTAAACTTTGGGCCATTTCATGTCACATGGGTTGATTTTCATAAAAACGAATAGAATTCAACTTTCCTTTTTGCCAGGCCTTCAATAAATATTTTTGGTACATTTCAAATGTCTTCTATGTATAGCCGAGATATTGCTGTTATAGCTTTGCCCCAGACCCAGAAATATTCAATATTAAACTATGAAAATCCGGGGGCCTGGGTAGCTCAGTGGTAAAATACACTGGCTACCATCCCTGGAGTTCGCTAGTTCGAATCCCAGGGCGTGCTGACTGACTCCAGCCAGGTCTCCTAAGCAACCAAATTGGCCCGGTTGCTAGGGAGGGTAGAGTCACATGGGGTAACCTCCTCGTGGTCGCTATAATGTGGTTTGTTCTCGGTGGGGCGCATGGTGAATTGAGCGTGGTTGCCGCGGTGGATGGCGTGAAGCCTCCACACGCGCTATGTCTCTGTGGCAACGCGCTCAACAAGCCACGTGATAAGATGCGCGGTTGACTGTCTCAGACGCAGAGGCAACTGGGATTCGTCCTCCGCCACCCGGACTGAGGCGAATCACTATGCGACCACGAGGACTTAGAGCGCATTGGGAGAAAAAGGGGAAACCCCCCCCCCATAAAAAAAAATTTGAATATCCATTATATAAATCGAAATTATAGCATGTTTAAAAGTATAATAATCAAAACAAAGAGTGAATTAAACAGAAACCATTTCAATATTTATTGTGTGAAAATTATTTCTATCAATTTTTCAAAAATTACGTCAGTCCCACAGGTGACATTTCCACCACACTAAACTGTTTTGCCCCTAATAAAGTTTTTTCAAAAGTTAGTGTACTTGCCGTGTCAAAAAAAGTGTCAGTGAAGAGCATGCTGGAAAGGCAATAATAAAAGGCAAAGGATGCTTTATGAAAACAGAAATTCAAGGTAAATATCACTTGTGAGCACATACTCATTTTAAAAAGATAGTAGGAATTATTCAGTACTGCACACAGTATACATTAAGCAGTACACTAGTATTTCACACCAAATATATCCAAAGTGTGTAGTGGGGTTATAATGGTGCTTGTGTAGGGTTTGTGATTCAGGGTGTGGTCGGGCACAGCTGCACAGGGTCTAATCGTGAATCTTGGCCTGGAATTCCAGGAGCTCCCAAAGGAATGAACAGCACTGCAGCGTCTGAGATCTTACCACATCACTGATCACCATCTGCAGGAGAAAGCCCCTCACATTCCTGCGGTCTCCTTTTGCAGGAAGTTGACAATGAAGTCAGCAGTAAACTACTCAGTGACCTTTATATGCCACTGCAGAGCTTCCTGTTCTTACTGTAGCAGCCGTAAGGCTTGAGAGAGACATACAGTTAGACTTTACTATAATGACTGAGGAAGTCATTAGTAACTGTAGCTTATTGTGGTTTGAGTGTATGGGGTCATGCCTGCTATGCAGTACATTTCCATGTCCCCATTATATAATTCTTAATATATTTGATACAATATTATGAATTAATGAATGTTATATTTATAGAACACTTTTCTGACACTACACTCAAAGCACTTTACATACTGAACAGGGGACTCTCCTCACCCACCACCAGTGTGCAGCATCCACCTGGATGTAGGCTCACCACACACCAGCTGTTGGTGGAGAGGAGAGAGTACAGTTATATAGCCAATTCAGGGATGGGGATTATTAGGAGGCCATGATTGATACGGGCCAATGGGGGGAATTTGGCCAGGACAGCGGGGTTACACCCCTACTCTTTACTAGAAGTGCCCTGGGATTTTTAATGACCACAGAGAGTCAGGACCTTGGTTTAAAGTCTCATCCAAAGACATTATTATACAACTTTTTATACAGTATAGTGTCCCCATCTCAATACTGGTGTGTTAGGACCCACACAGACAGCATCTCCTGCTGGAATACCTCGTCCAGCAGCAACCTTAGTTTTCCCTGGAAGGTCTCCCATCCAGGTACTGACAAGGCTCAACCCTGTTTAGCTTCAGTGGGCAACCAGTCTAGAGCTACAGGGTGATATGGCTGGGATTTGGAAAGTTCCAACTTTGTTTGATAATTATTGATATTGGGACTCTAGAGAATCTTTCTGCACTGGTTTGGTTCTGATGGGTGAACGGCCTAGAACTAGTTCGAAAAGTTTTTTTTTTTTTAAATGATCTCAAATATTTAGCAAATGTTTGTTTCACGCCAATGGTTCTTGAGGCAAAGTTGTTCAGAATGAGATCTATAAAATGGTATGAATAACCATAATATGGTATGAATAACGTGTTTCCCTTCGGGCTTGAATTCTGATGCCATTCGGGATGGACTCTGTAATCGCAATGATATATTTAATGTTTTTTACTTTACTGAGAATGTATAATTATTCCAGCAAACCACTTGCATTTAGCCTATTAAACAACACATAAACCTTGTAAAACTGTTGTTTAAAATGGAAGATTACATTTATGCAAAGTTGGTAGACACCGTTGTTGTTTATTTATGTCCTCCATTTGTAAACATCAGACATTTTCAATTAATTTTGCCTATTATTATTATTGATGTTGCTGCTGATGCTGTTGTATTATATATATATATATATATATATATATATATATATATATATATATATATATATATATATATAAACATGGTATGTCATTATAGTTGTAATATAAAAATGTTGTACATTTTTCTCTGTTGGGTTCTCTTAATAAATAAACTTATGTGAGATTTTTCCTACTTTTATAATATAAAGATGAAATATTTTTTTATTAAGTTAATTAAAAATCAGTTCTGTATATTGGTTGTCGGACATGAAAACATACAAATAATCCATATCGTATCGGTTGTAAAAAATCAATATCGGTCATTCTCTATTCTTCTGCTCTGTAACGGTCTCAACTGAATCTTTGTTGTGTGAGGTTTTGATAATAGGGGGCGTGGCTAATTCAACGGGTCAGTCTTGTGGAAGTTAGAATGGCTAAAATCGCTTGCAGCACCTTTAAGCTTAAAACATTTTAAGATTAAAAATCTATTAGTTAGTTTTCTTTCATAAAAAATATCACTATTAAATAGGCAAAGAGTGAATTTTAAATAATTGCACTACTAGTTTAGAGTGGATTAGGGTGCTATGCACTCATTTCTAAAATAAAAAGCTGGCAATTTATTAATGGAATTTTCTGGGTTCAATACAAGTTAAGTTCAGTCGACAGCATTTGTGGCATAATGGTAATTATCACAAAAAATAATTTCGACTCGTCCCTCCTTTTATTTAAAAAAAAAAAAAAGGAAAAATCAAGGTTACAGTAAGGCACTTACAATGGAAGTGAACTGGGCCCATTTTTGGAGGGTTTAAAGACAGACATGTGAAGCTTATAATTTTATAAAAAGCACACATTAATTCTTCTGTTAAAACTCATGAATAGTCATTTTTACAGTCATTTTAGTGTTTGCTGAAGTTGTAAAATTGGCTTTATATCTTTACACAGAAAAGGTTAGTAAGAGATTTTATCACACTAAAATCATATTGAAGCTGGAATATTCCTTTAAGAAATGTTCCAGGTGTTACTTCATGTCCTGAATACCACTTTCAACCTGTTTTATAAAATCCCTTTAACTAACTACAGCCAGTTCTTTAATGACATCATATTCCAAGAAGTGACACAATTTTGAGTGGGAAAACAACAGCGCAAACATTAGTTAGTATTAGCAGTGGGTTTGATTAATTCTGTGATTTTTATTTTTATTTTTGTGGTATTGGTATTAGATTAAGTTGTCTAAAACATGCCATCCTATTTAATAACATAACAATAATTTGTGTGATAATATAAAAATTTCAAAAGATTAAATATCATGCAATTGATAACTTTAAATTGCTTACTTAGCTCTTTATTTTCATCCTGTTTGGTTTCATCCTGTTAATTTGTTAAATATTGAAGTTCCAGTTCAGGTTTAGCTGTACCATAAGAACATTTCTGAAAAACTGGTGTGCACTTTTATTATAATACTTTGTATATTTGCAACATAAGCATAGTCATTTTTAGTTTAAAAGAGTTAAAAGGCATTGCATAACATGAATGACCCATATAAGGTTTTCTTTCCTTGGAAGATTCTTCTTATGAGTGATTTGAATGAAGAGAATCAGCCTCTCCTCACAATTCGGATCCAAGTGATTGTGTAATCTGGGTTAATATTGATTCAGGTGTGCATGTTTTCCGCTTGAATGAATGGCTGGCAGAGAAATCAGGGCTGGGCTTGATTCTGATCATGGGGTCGTTCTCTCTCCTGTAGGGCAGGCAAACACATGCATAAGCTTCTGTCACTCAAGAGCTCTGTTTGATGCAGCACTTCTTTGATTCTTTGTTTAGTGTGGTCAGCTTATGCTAATTCAGTTCTTGACCCTCCTGTGCAGATATTGATCATATTTTCTGAAGGGACTCTCTCTTGCCTCTCTCTGGGGGAGAATATCTTAATGGGACTGGACAGATGCTACTGTTTCTTGACCAGTTCCTCTGGGTCCCTGAGACCTAAGTGTCAATAACTGTCATCAGATAAAGATTTGAACTGTTATAGAGCACAACAGTGCCCACCCACTTTTTCAGCCGTGTCGGTTTCGGAAGTATTTTTCCCGTTCATTTTTCCCATTAGCTTTTCCAAAAATCCTTCATAAAAGAGTTCTAAACCATGAACCAAACCAACCAGCGCCGATGTGAATCACAACTATACAGACTTTGATTTGAAGCAAAAAACTATTTAAAAAACAGTTAAAAAGACAAAGGTACAACACTGTGTACTTAACATCTTTCATGAAGGCACAGAATACAATCCCATGAAGCATTGCGAATGATGTCATTGAATAAAAAACCGATGTGAATATTTAAAATGATTAATTTTATGTTGTTGATTATAAGTATAGAAACAATATATTTTACGTTTATTGCTAAATATTCAGATATGTTCAAATAGATAAGTAGTTTAAGGCTGAAAAGACACCGACTCGATTACGTCATTCACAGTGCGTCATGGGATCGTGCGTTTGCTCTGAGGCATGTTTCGCGGACTTGGTTCCCCGGGCTCGCTTATTATCGGCTGTTTTGATACCCTATGGTCCTAACTGAGGGTGTGTATTATTCGGCTGAATCATGGCTCACGGCTCCCTTGTCACCGGCTTTCCACTGAGTTGTAAACTGTGTCCGAATATGCTTATTCCCGATGATGGACACGATCGCTGCCCATCGTGTTTAGGAATTTAGCATTTAAGAGAGGCCAGATCCGTTTTTGCACTGTAGTATGCTGCCGATGTCAGAGAGGCAGCTTTGCCTCACTGAGTTGGACCCTAGTTCGCCTTTTAGCCTCGCAAAACACGATTCAGTACCAGTGCTCAGAAGCAACATACATATGCAACGGCTGGTGCTCTGCCGGTGAAAAAGAAACCTGTGCCGCAAACGGACAATTCTGAGTATTTGCTGTTGAAGACTGTCATTAATCTCTCATCAGAAATGGCAGATATGAAGCATCTTCTTCAAGCTCTCCACCCACCAGTATCGGCCACGCCCACTGGGAACACACCAGTGGACGAGGGCGATTTCCAAACTCCACATAATATTGATTTGGATGCTCTTTCCATGAGTGCCTCCAATTCGCATTTTCATGATGAATAATTTATTGATGCTGCTATGCATCCTCCCTCTTAGATGGTTTTCTTCAGCCTGTCTGTTGCAGGTGTCTCGGCTGTTCAACTGCTCAGGCCAGTGTGTTTTCAGGGAGTCCTCGGATACAAACGTGTTTACTATGCCACCATGTAAGGACTTCGTGTCAGAGTTTTCAAGTGCTCTTACAGGTTCCAGTGTTCCTAGAACAAGATCGAAGACGACCCGTACCCTAGCTTCAATGGCTGAGGCCGATTCCATAGGGGTGGAGCAGGCTCCAGAGATTGAACAGCTGGTGGCAGCCTTGGTGGTATCACCCGATGAAGCATTAAGAGGCAATGTACACTGTTCAAATGCACAGTGTGGATGTACTAACATGCTATTAAAGAAGGCATATGAGTCAGTAGCCTATGTAACTTGAGCAGAGAATACTAACTGCCAGCTTCTTCTTGCCTGCAACACCACGTTGGGGTTGTCAAATGTAGACTCTTCTGTGCCTCAGTTTCTACAGATGGCTTTGTTGGCCAAGGGTCATGTGACTCGTGAGCTGGGTACACTCTCAGCAACCCTTCTAACAACCCAGTGCCAGGTATGGCTTGCTTAGGCAAGGCTGCCTGAAGATTGTAGAAAGACCCTTAGGGAACTGCCAATTGTACCAGGACATCTGTTTGGCTCCAATGTCTCAGAGGTATTGGAGAAGAGAATGAAGCTGTCGGAAGCGTCCCATCAGCTGACTCAGGTCCCAAGGGCACCTACATTTAGGATGCCTCCAGCTCATCATCGCTACCCAATACCAGAGCAGCGATTTCGTCACCACACTGCTTCACAACCTCAGGCCCCACAGCATCCTCGGGTGTTGTGGAGGCCCAGGGACATCACCCATTTCACTGTAAGCCTCAGGGGGGACCACGTCAGCGCCCCCCCCGCAAGTGCTAAAGGCAGAAGCCACAAACCCTGAAGTGCTTGGTCCGGCAGTTTGCAACATCTAAACTATTGGAGAACTTCGGTGTCAGACCCCTGGGTTCTGGCAACTTTGAGCAGGGGATGTACTCTGCAGTTCCGATGCCTGTCCCCCAAATTTTCAGGAATTCTTCTGAAAATTTTTGATGATATAACCCATTCAATGGCTCTTTTTTTGGAAATTTGTTCACTGTTGGAGAAGGGAGCTATAGAAAAAGTTATTCCCCTCTGTCAGAGGGATGTTTTTTACTCAACGTACTTCCTCATTCCAAAGAAGGGGGTTTTCATCGAGTTCTGGATTTGCGACGTCTAAATGTGTACCTGAAGTCACTTCCTTATCGCATATTGCACACTGCCGACTTTCTTCGGTCTGTGATGAAAGGAGACTGCTTCGTGAATGTAGATTTAAATGCCACTTATTTTCACTTTCCCATTGCACCCCACCACAAGAAGTTTCTACGATTCAGCTTCCAGGATCAAGTTTTTCAGTTCAAAGTCCTACCATTCGATCTGTCTCTTGCTCTTCATGTTTTTACAAGATGCATGAGTGCAGCCCTGTCTCCTCTTTGGTCCAAGGGCATGAGGATTCTGCCCTATTAAAATAATTGGTTGCTTTGTGCCCCAATGAGGCTGCATGCTCTATGCAACACCAGGCTAGAGCACATTCAGAAGCTTGGCATCACTGTGAACGAAACAGAGTTGTTTGGATCCAGTGCAGTCCATAACCTTTATCGGAATGGCACTGGATTCTCTCGCGATGTCTGCCACATTGTCACACGCTCCAACAGACAGTATTCGTCATCTACTCACTCGATTCTGTCTGGGGGCAAAACTTCCTTATGGTGTCCTTCTACAGCTAATGGGGATGCTGGCGGCTGCCACTTCAGTGGTTCCATTAGGTTTGCTCCACCTCAGGCCCCAATAGAGGTGGAATAACAGTTTACGGTTGAACACGACAAGACAACGTCATCGTATGATTGTTGTCTCTTCTTCATGTGTCCGTGCACTGAAACCTTGGAAACGGTTGCCGTTTATTATAGCCAGGGTGTCCCTGGGGGTTGTTCCTTCTTGTTGGGAAGTAATCACAACCGATGCTTCGCTTACGAGATGGGGCAACATAGAACCAGAGGGGAATTGGTGGTCATTGGTTGCCAACAGAGGCCTTGGAGCATATCAACATTCTCGAACTGAAGGCAGTGGATCTAGCACTACAACATTTCTTACCAGTCCTTGTAGGCCACCATGTGCTCGTCCGATCTGACAACACATCGACGGTTTTTCATATGAATCATCAGGGCGGCACCAAGTCTCTCAAATCTTTACAGCTAACTCGCAGCATCCTCATACGGTCTCAGTACCAACTGGCGTCATTGAGAGCAGTTCATCTCCAAGGATCGAACAATCAAGTGGCGGATGCTCTATCCAGGGATCTGCTGCAACCGGGGGAATGGAGGCTTCACCCGGATGTTGTGCAGTTGATCTGGCAGCGGTTCGGCGAGGCAGAAGTGGATCTGTATGCATCAAAAATGACCATTCATTGCCGTTGGTGGTTCGTGAGGACCGAGAAGTCCAGCCCATTGGGGACAGAATGCACTGGCTCACGAGTGGCCGAACTGCTTGTTGTATGCATTCCCTCCTTTTCCACTGCTGTGGGAGACATTACACAGAATATCCCTAATCAAGTACAGGGTACTTCTGTTGGCACCTCGATGGCCGGCCAGGCCATGGTTTCCTCTACTTCTGAGTCTGCTAGAGGGCGAACCATGGCACCTTCCCACCAAGAGGGATCGCCTCTCCCAGATGAATGGGCATGTTTGGCACCCGGATCCGGTTCGTCTTCAGCTTTGGATTTGGACACTGGGCCATCGATAATGCCAGAGCTACTTCAACGTGACAGCTTTATGCTGCTCATTGGAGAATATTCTCTACATGGTGTGGGGATCAGGGAATTGATCCTGTCCACTTTACTGTGCCAAAGGTCTTGAGCTTCTTGCAACATCTATTGGACGACAACAAAGCTGCTTCTGTTTGAAGGTGTATGTCGCTGCCATATCTGCACATCATGCCCCAGTTGGTGGTTCCTCTTTGGGGTCTCATAGCCTTGTTTGCAATTTTCTGAAGGGAGCAAGGCATTTAAAGCTGGTTCGTGTGAACCCTTTTCCTGTGTGGGACTTGCCACTTGTGCTAGAATTCCTTAGTGCACCATCATTCAAACCACTGGGTGATGCAGATCTTAAGTGTTTGTCTTTGAAGGCAGCATTTCTGCTGGCTGTTGCTTCCACTAAACATGTTGGTGAGCTCCATGTGCTGTCTGTGAGTGAGTTGTGCTTGCTGTGGTTGCCAGAGGATTCAGGGATCATTCTTCATCCTAATCCGACCTTTCTTCCAAAAGTCATTTTGCCGCAATTTGTGAATCAGTCCATTAATCTGGCTGCTTTTCAGCTGCCCTTATCTCAATCCGATACTGATGTGAGGGCTCATCTCCTGTGTCCTGTACGCACTTTAAGGTTTTATGTCAATTCTGCTGCTTCATTCATAGCGGTGTGCGTAAGGGTACGCCTTTGTCCAGACAAAGACTGTCGCACTGGATTGTGGAGGTGATACATTTTGCATATGATAAGTCTCAAAACCCTTACCAGAGGGTGTTACTTTCCATTCTACCAGGGGTGTCTCTTCATCTTGGGCTGCCTTTCGGCGAGTTTCTTTGGCAGATGTCTGTGTGGCTGTTACCTGGTCATCTCCATGCACCTTTGCACAGTTCTACAAGGTTAACGTGGCTGCTTCCCATGCTGTGAGCTCTGAAGTTCTTCTGGAGCGACCTTTATGATTTCAGATGCGTGACATTCCTCATGAATTTGTTGGTATGTGTCATCCACTAGTGCTTAGCACCGCCTCTGTCGGTCAGAAGGAATGAAAGAGAACGCTAGTTACATACACTATCGTTCAAAAGTTTAGGGTCACTCTTTCTTTCTTTCTTTCTTTTTTTCACATTTTAGAATAATAGTAAAGTCATCACAACTATGGAATAATAGAAATGGAAAAATGGGAATTATGTTGTGACTAAAAAAATAAATCAAAACTGTGTTATATTTTAGCATCTTCAAAGTAGTCACCCTTTGCTAAGATTTAGCAGAAATGAACTCTTGGCATTTTCTCAACCAACTTCTTGAGGTATCACCCTGGGATGCTTTTTAAACAGTATTGCTTTTTAAACACTTATTGGCTGCTTTTCTTTATTATTCGGTCCAAGTCATCCATTTCAAAACCTTTTTTTAAATTTTTGTTTTATATATATATTTTTTGATAATTAAATAAATTAATATGTTGGCACAATTATATTTTTGTCTACAAAACTAATTTCAAACTTTTAAGCATACGCCTTCAGATCAAAAGATTTTTAAGATCATGAGAAACATTTCAGGCAAGTGACCCCAAACTTTTGAACGGTAGTGTATGTAACTGTGGTTCTGTGAATTCCGGATGACCGCCAGAGTTCTTTGTCATTTGGAATGAGCGAGAAAGCATTCCGAGGTTGGGCACCGAGCTGCTGCGGTTTATATACTTGCAGCTCGGTCTGCGTCACGACATGACTTTGTTATATTTTCTCGACCTATCTGGCTGGCACTGTGATTATCCACTAGTGCTTAGCACCGCCTCTAGCGGTCATCCGGAATTAACAGAACCACTGTTACATACATAACTAGTGTTTACTATAAATTCTGCTATCAAGCATGATTATTAAACAATGAAGTTGAAATAACGCAAACGGATGACTTCAATGGAACCATATATCATTGATGAACAACCCTGGAGCTCAAGGTAGGCATGTCTTTAAATGTTTGTAAGTTATTGTTGAAAATCAATTCATCTGTGAAAATAATGAATGGGATTTTTACTTCCAGAACCAGACTGTTGTGCTCTATTGTCTGCATTTTACATAGAACAGTCAACACTCTTTTCTGTCTCATTATTTTTTCTTTTGACTGTGAATTAAATGAGTCTGTTTACAGTAGCTTGTAGTGTTTGTACAAGGCTATAATGCCACATGTAGGAATTATGCAAAATGGGCGATTAGGCGATGCAAAATGTTGTCATTTTAGAGATGTGATCGAGTACATGGTCAATTTAAAGAAATATATACATTTTTCATTTGAGTCATTGAAAAGTATTCCCAGAAGTCTTTAAGCAGCATCTTTTTTGTAGCTAAATAAATCAGTACATGGTTAAATACTGATATTTATCACTTAAGATCTGCATCACCTAGCTTGTCTCTTTCCAAACTACAGTTTCAGTGGTGAAATGTATATCCTGCTGTCCTGGGGCACAGTAACTCCATCCTGGTCTGTTTACATCCTTGTTTTTTTTTTCTTCAGTTTAGATGCATTGAAGAAAAACAGCACCTGTTAAGGAAGTTAAGCATGATCTAAACCGCTAAACAGGATGTGGTGTAAACCCAGAAGGAAATGGTACACCACTGCTAGTTGTTCTGCTCCTCATAGGAAGTGATGCCTCATTTCCTGGAAATGAGGGGCTTAGTGTGGTGGACGAAATGCAAGAAAGTGTCTTGTGTGAACGCCTCCTTACTTGAGTGCTCTGAGGATTCTCTTTCTCTCTAAAGTCATATGGCATCCTCAGATCAGCCCTGGTCTCTTAAAGCAGGATTACATGCCTTCCTCTTAACAGCTTTTCCCTTCTCTCTGTTTCATGTGTGGTATAAGGGCTGGGTGCACAATGCAGACATCTTTGATTATTTATTTGTTGAGGTGTAGACTAATTGTTTTATGTAAAGTGTCTGGGAAACATGCTTTTTTTTATGGAATGCTTTTAAAAAAAAAAAAAAAGGCGGAGTTATCCTAGTCGGTCTTAAAACAATTAGACACCATAAGTGAAATTGCTTCATTACAGGCTAATTCACAAAGAGCACAATTCTTTGCTGCCAATTTTTGCTGCAACTTAGATGATACAAGCTCTTTAGTCATGTGTCTGAAACTGTCGATTTCTGCTGTCGTTTTTTTGTTGTGAATAGTTCTTAATGGTAAAACTAAGGAGACCGTGAACTGCAGGAAAGAGTTTTTTTTCCAGTCTGTCTTTGTGAAAAGGGAGAAATGGGGAGAGAAAATAGCTGATTGTAGAGTAAACATGCTCATCACTCTAAGTGGTCTATTTAGGGAAGGCTTGGGGGGGATGTTTGCTGTTGTGTCGTCCTCCCCACTAGTGAGACTGACAAATATCAAATAGACGCAAGAGAGAGGAATGCTGGGTCACGCTAAAGGCCATCAGTGTTGACTGTTTACGCATTTAAAGGGAAAATTACAGGGTTTTAAGGACAGCTCATGACTTTGGACTGCCTAGCCATGGGAAAACAGTTTCAGTTCATTCAGCTCTTTCTGTCTCTGTCAACTCAAATTCAATTCAGTTTATTGTGCTTCGTTGCCAAAATGTTTGCAGCTTAACCACAAAATAAGTAATAGAAAGTATAATAGAAATAGTTCAAATGGAGTAAGTAATATTAACAAATACAGTAAAATGATTATACTATGAAAACAGAATTTTATATTTTTCTGAACAAAATGTGAGTTCTGCTTGCCCATGCAAAACTTGTCACTCCGATGCTAAGGTGTTTAAGGTGGTTGCCAAGTGTGAAGAGGAGGAGGGCACGGCCGGTGCTGAATCAGCTGATCAGCGGGAGAGCGAGATAAGGGGCAGCCGGAGATGCCGGTTCGAGAGAGAGTGAGACGCACGTGGCCGCGCTGCATGTTTGTTTATGTTGGTTTTATGTTTACCATTAAACTTTGTTTACTGTTCAGCCAGTTCCCGCCTCCTCCTTCCCCGTCCTTTATGTGTTACACCAAGTCTCTCTGATATTCTGGTCTCTGAATAAGGCTCGGGTCCCTCCTTCAATAGCCGCGTTTCCACTATCGGGCCAGTGCGATCCAGGGCTAGCAACTGGTTGGCCCGGACCTCGTGCCGCAAGACCAAAATCGATCAGCATTGCCACCATAGGGCCAATAGCCACGCAGCGTTGCCCTAAAATCCGCCCTTCACACACTGCCATGGTGCCAACATCACACACCCACCCATTTCACAAGCAAGAGGGAAGCTCAAATTGAGGTATCATGTTATCTAGAACATAGAGTTTATATCGTTTGTAAACATTAACTAGCAAGATAAGTTAGCGTTGACAACTCACCGACTGTAACTGCCATGGTGTCCCAAGTGGTTTGTCCACTAACAGCGGGACGATGTCCCAGCACACAGTCCATAATCTCGAACCATGAAAAGTTATTTCTTTGGGAACCATTTTGTCCATATTGTGTTTTAATGGATTTGTACTGTACCCTCATCTGGAGGTGGGGGCATGGTTGAGCAATCATCTTAGGGAGAAAGCGGTAAGCGCAGTGAGAGACGGGGGAGATATAAAGGCAACCGAATTTACAGTTGAGGGAGAGAGTGATACGCGCCCTAGTCCTGGCTGTGTTCATTTAATGTTTGTGTTGGTAAACTTGTGAACTTGTGCTTGCAAAATGGAAAGTGACCTTTTTTTGTAAATTAAAACTGAACCAACTTGCTACACTGCATTTTTTTTTTATTTCTCCCGAACCTGTACTGTTGTGCGTAAGGTTGCCACTTTTGAAGTTGTAGAATACGGGACACTCTATCTAGAGTTGTTGACAGGGGTGGGGCTTACGTTTTCAGACTGTCCCTTACCAAACCCTCCACAGTTTTGGCACATTTCAGCTCAATGTGTGGACTTTTCAGATGGCCCCTTAACCATCATGGGCACAATTTCCAATGAATATCAAGGTTAAATTAACTATCTTGAACAATTTCAATGACGGCATTGGACCAGCTTAAATACGAGACAAATCACATCCCGTATTCATTAGATACGGGACGCATCATTTCATCTTTAAATATGGGACACTGGTGGCGACGCTTGTTGTGCGCTGGATTCACAACCTGCCAAGTTCGGCGAAACTCAGCCTTTGACATTGACCCTGCCTCAATCCCCATTTGGCCTTTTTTGGCCCAAGGGTATTTGGCGGGCCAATGGCCATTGGCCCCGAGAAAGCCCAGAGAAGTCACGATGAAGCCCCGTAAGTGACAGTGGGAATGCAACTGGCACGCACAAAATTCTAAACCTAAGTTGGAGCAACAGTAATAGAGTGCAACAGTGCCTGCCCATTTTTTCAGTCATCTTGGTTACGGAGGAATTTTTTCATTAATTTTTTCTGTAGTGATTTCATAAAATGCTTCATAAAAGAGTTCTAAGCCGTAAAACAAACCAACCAGCTCTGAGGTGAATCACAACATTACAAACTTTGATTTGAAGCTAAATGTATTTGAAAATCCAACAAAAAGACAACAAGACTGTGTACATGCCATCTTTCATGAGGGCATGAACTACAATCCCATGAAGCATTGCGGGTAAAGTAATCAAATTAAAAATGATGGACAAATATAAAACTATTGATTTAAAGTTGTAGATTAAATATAGAAACGATATAGATAGCAAAAGATATAAGTAGTTTGAGCGTATAGGTTGACCGACTTGATTGCATCATTCACTGTGTGTCATGGGAGTGAGCAGTCGCTGCAGAGGTCTTTTGCCGTGATTCTCTGATTGGTGGATTGTTTCTCTTCAGGATCATGGATAATGTAGCTCTTCACCAGAATTTACACTGTTAATAAATATTTTTGTTTTTTTTAAATAAGTTGAAATAACGCAGATTGTTGGCTTCAACGGAAGCATATACCATCTATTAACAACCTCGGTGCCCATGGTAGGTGTTTTAAAAAATGTTTATCATTTAATGGTTAAAAACCAGTTCCCCTATGGTGAAAATGAATGGGAGTTGTATTTATGGAACCAAACTGATGCGCTATCCACCATATTCTCAGCTAGTCCACTGTATTTCGCAAGGTGAGCGGAATTTCCTGTTGCCGATTTGTTGGCGTTTTATGTGTTGCCGGTCACTGCTTGCTTGCGTGACATGCGGTTAAATTCTTGCTTTTTAAATGTTGTAAGATATCTTAAAAATTTCCCGGAAAATGTGTGCAGTTAATGGTTAACCTAATAATCAAGCGAAACTAAAGTTTTATCTTGAATAGCAATGTTATGATCAGAAACCACTCGCAAAACAAAGTGCTCCAGTCCCAGATGCTGCTGCTTCCATCGGCTGCCTACAGAAGGATTGACTTAGGAACATCTGTTTGAAAAAGCTTTGGAATAATTTGTTTGTGTGCTCTTTTCTCTTTATTGGCAAGTAGTCAACAGCGGGGATTACTTATATTATCCACCGTTATGGCTCAGCTACGATAGATGTCAAGAAACTGAGTGCAATGAATTACATATAAACAATAGCATTATTGTGCTAACAGGTGTGTGTACATGTGCTGAAAGTTCATTAGAAATTTTGAGAGTTTGTTCATTTCTGTTTAGCATCTTTTTTTTGTGAATGCTTCATGTTTTGAAATGGCATTATTACTGAGTATAAAAAAGAACAGTGTTTTTCCTGAACTGTCTGTGAGTAGTGACAATGTTTTCAACTGTTTTCATGCTGTGATGCTAAATGGATAAATTCAACAGTGGAAGACTATAATTATTAGATGAGACATGCACAGTAGTGAGCTGTTTTATCACGTTTTAAATGAACTATTCAGATTTTCCTCTGCCCTCCATTTCTCCTGTCTGCAATTCGCATTCTTTTGAGTGTCTCTGCAGAATATGCTTGTCTTCCCTTAAGGGGAAGAGGTGATTTGGAAAACACTGTGGACATTAATTCAATATAAATAAAATGTTATTTGTACAGCTAGTGATTTTAATAATACACACTGTTTTATAGTTGCTTTACAGAGAACATTGAACTTTTGTGTACAATGTTTATAATGTATGTCCAAATAAATATGTTTATTTGTATTGCATGTAGTTATTTTTGGATGTTACAGTTTATTGTGTGGCTGCTAAGACATTGTTATTTCCTACACAAGAACAATAAATTCAATTATCAACAGGATCAGTTGTTCAGTCAGCACTAAAACATTTCATGTAGGTTATAGCATTTAGATGCGGATATGTACAGTTGTGCTCAAATGTTTGCATACCTTGGCAGAAATTGTGAAATTTTGGCATTGATTTTGAAAATATGACTGATCATACTGTCTTTTATTTAAGGATAGTGATCATATGAAGCCATTTATTATCACATAGTTGTTTGGCTTATTTTTAAATCATAATGATAACAAATCACCCAAATGGCCCTGATCAAAAGTTTACATACCCTTGAATGTTTGGCCTTGTTACAGACACACAAGGTGACACACACAGTTTTAAATGGCAATTAAAGGTTAATTTCCCACACCTGTGGCTTTTAAAATTGCAATTAGTGTCTGTGTATAAATAGTCAATGAGTTTGTTAGCTCTCACGTAGATGCACTGAGCAGGCTAGATACTGAGCCATGGGGAGCAGGAAAGAACTGTCAAAAGACCTGCGTAACAAGGTAATGGAACTTTATAAAGATGGAAAAGGATATAAAAAGATATCCAAAGCCTTGAAAATGCCAGTCAGTACTGTAAAATCAGAAGTGGAACATTCGGGGATCTCTTGATACCAAGCCAAGGTCAGGTAGACCAAGAAAGATTTCAGCCACAACTGGCAGAAGAATTGTTTGGGATACAAAGTAGACCCCACAGGTAACCTCAGGAGAAATACAGGCTGCTCTGGAAAAAGATGGTGTGGTTGTTTCAAGGAGCACAATACGACGATACTTGAACAAAAATGAGCTGCATGGTCGAGTTGCCAGAAAGAAGCCTTTACTGCACCAATGCCACAAATAACGGTTACAATATGCCCGACAACACCTTGACATGCCTCACAGCTTCTGGCACACTGTAATTTGGAGTGACGAGACCAAAATAGAGCTTTATGGTCACAACCATAAGCGCTATGTTTGGAGAGGTGTCAACAAGGCCTTTAGTGAAAAGAATACCATCCCCACTGTGAAGCATGGTGGTGTCTTACTGATGTTTTGGGGGTGTGTGAGCTCTAAAGGCACGAGGAAACTGATGTGAAAATTGATGGCAAGATGAATGCAGCATATTAGCAGAAAATACTGGCAGACAATTTGCATTCTTCTGCCCGAAAGCTGCGCATGGGACGCTCTTGGACTTTTCAGCATGACAATGACCCTAAGCACAAGGCCAAGTTGACCCTCCAGTGGTTACAGCAGGAAAAAGGTGAAGGTTCTGGAGGTCTCCTGACCTTAATATCATCGAACCACTCTGGGGAGATCTCAAACGTGCGGTTCATGCAAGACGACCAAAGACTTTGCATGACCTGGAGGCATTTTGCCAAGACGAATGGGCAGCTATACCACCTGCAAAAATTTGGGGCCTCATAGACAACTATTACAAAAGACTGCACGCTGTCATTGATGCTAAAGGGGGCAATACACAGTATTAAGAACTAAGGGTATGAAGACTGTTGAACAGGGGTCATTTCATTTTTTTCTTTGTTGCCATGTTTTGTTTTATGATTGTGCCATTCTGTTTTAACCTACTGTTGAATATGAATCCCATAAGAAATAAAAGAAATGTGTTTTGCCTGCTCACTCATGTTTTCTTTAAAAATAGTACATATATTACCAATTCTCCAAGGGTATGCAAACGTTTGTGCACAACTGTATGTAATCTAACAATTATAATGCTAGATTGAGCTTACTACACATTCATCTCCTGCAAAATAATTGTATTTTATCCAAAAAATGGTAGCATGACAGTCTCATAGCCCGCAAAGCATCATGGGCCTCAGGAATATTTTGGATAGGGATGCTTGCTTTGGGAAACACCACTAATAACAATGCAGACTATCTAAAGTAAGAAAGTAACAATCTCTCTGTCTGTCTCTTTCACGGCTGCTGGTCTGAAAAGAGTTTCCAGTGGTTTCACATGCATTCTATGAGGTTGGCATCAAACATTTGCCTTAATAGGAAATCCCTCTCGTTTCCTTCGGCCTTTTTCTTCCTCTCTTTCAGTCTCCTGCAATTTCATCACTTCCTTCTATTTATATTTGTCATTTGATTTATTTATGCGCATGTCAATCTATAAATGACCTTTTTTGTTTCCTCTTCTGTTTCCTGTCATTTTCCTCTTCTATTTCCTGTTATTTTCCTCTTTTCGTCATCCATCTGAAGTAAAGCTAATCACACATTTTCTGCTTGGCTCTGGCTTGCATGGACTGTTCACTTGCCATCCAAATACAGCCACTAGACACATCCCCATCCCCATCCCCATCCCTCTCCCTCTCCCTCTCCCTCTCCCTCTCCCTCTCCCTCTCTCTCTCTCTCTCTCTCTCTCTCTCTCTCTCTCTCTCTCTCATATCTTTAGCCTAGGCTCATGTTTACTCTGCTCACTGTGTGAGTTCTCATACAGGTACTATGTGGCTTGTCAATTAAGCTAGCTAATTCACCTGTTTACTGAGTTTTAATGGTCAAAACTGTGTAGACTCCCTGCCCTTCAATTCCTGCTGCTGCCAAGTTTTGAAAACCATTTTGGTCCTGTGTTGCCACCAACCAGACCCAGAAAGAGTCTGGCTTTTTGATTTATCAGTACAGTCCCTTTAGATCTGTCAAGCATGTTTGTAACAAACCTTCATATCTCTAACTCAAAATGCAAACATCTTGAGACAGAAAAGTTGTAGAAGTAGTATTTAAAAAAAAAAAAAAAGAAAAAAAGTAGCTGTGTAAGACCAATGTCGATAACTTTTAAAACATGCTAATATTGGCCATGATATGGTCAGCGATAGATTGTGCATCCTTAAAAATGTGTATGAGGGTGGTTTGAATTGTTTGTTTTGTAAGCTGCATTTGTAGTCTTTCCACAGCTGTTGTATTGTGCATCGCTAGGACAGGAAACTAGCACTAATAACATTTTAATGTTCTGCTTCCCAGCATTGACTTTGTGTCGGGGCCTGTGTTAAGCATACTCACTGGAGGAGGAAGATTAGATTTTTTTCAACACAGGCACTGGACTGAGAAGTCAATTTAATATCCAGAGATGTCATAATGGGGTTTCGTTTATCTACTGGTAAATGTTGTGAGAAATATGAGTTTTTAGCTCTTGAAAGCTAGACCCGTAGACTTCCGTCCTAAGTGCATTATTGTAACCACGATTTTTGCTGTTAATATTAGCACACTCACACACAAATTATTATTATTATTTTGTATTTATTTATTTATTTTTTGCTTATATCTTAAAAAGCTCCCCTTTTTCTCCCCAATTTGGTATGCCCAATTCCCAATGCGTTCCAAGTCCTCGTGGTGGCGTAGTGATGAATCTCAGTTGCCTCCGCGTCTGAGACCGTCAATCCATGCATCTTATCACGTGGCTTGTTGAGCGCATTACTGCGGAGACATAGCACATGTGGAGGCTTCACGCCATCCACCGCGGCATCCATGCACAACTCACCACGCACCCCACTGAGAGCGAACCACATAATAGCCACCACAAGGAGATTACCCCCCCCCTTGCAACCAGGCCAATTTGGTTGCTTAGGAGACCTGGCTGGTGTCGCTCAGCACACCCTGGATTTGAACTCACGAACTCCAGGGGTGGTAGTCAGCGTCTTTACTCACTGAGCTAACCAGGCCCCCTAAAGTTTGGTTTATTTGAAGTCAATTTTTCCTCTGTCAATAGTTTTGGTATAGGCTACAAACTTTAATTTGTTCACATGGACACACGTGTTAATTGTTGTAACTAGGGCTGGCGATATGGCCAAAAATATTATCACAATATTTGTATCATATCTTTCAATATCAATATTGATCACAGTATACGTTTTATACCATTAATAGGGAAGGAAATGCATTCCACATGTTTGTTAAACCTCTAGAATGAATGTATACATAACTTGTTTGCTAACGGGTAAACTACCTTTTAATTTGAAGTTCATGAAGTATACTTGGTTTAGGATTTAATCATACATTTAGAGGTGTGTGTGACCTCTTTTCGCCCCACAATTTCATTGTCTTCAGATGACATTTGACTCTACTCATGGTTATTCATTTTTAAGTTTCCAAGTAGTGATCGACCGTTATGGGTTTTTTAATTGCTGATGCCAATATCTAGAGAGCAAGATGGCCACTAGGCCGATGTTACCGAGATATATATATATATATACTGTATATAAGATATCACACATAGTAAATGACATCTACATAAAATTGGCAACAAATATATTAATTTTTATTTAGCTTAATATTTACGCAGTTTCACACGAAACTTTTTCACTACAGTTCCACATGTAATTTTCAGCATCTAGTGGGTGAGCTTCCCATAGAAATTCCTTTAGAACATTGGTATGGGATTTGCAGACCGTTTTAGTGACATATTCACAATTAGTGTTAGCAGTTCATGTCTGTACAAGACACATGCAAATGTTTACTCCATTCTTATTTCCATTCCACGTCAACCCCCTGGAGAGAGTGCAGGAGAAAAAGAACATTGTCTTTGTCTCTCGCCTCAAGCGTGTTCTCTCGCTTAGGTTTAGATTAGCTGTCAAGGAGCACTGATCTTGCGACACTTTGATACCTGCGTTTGTGCTTTTAGTGCCGGCTGCCCTGTGGGCAGGTCATAGACAGGGCAAAGAAAACCTTCTCCTACCCTATTAGCACTAATCCTGTCCTACAAATGAAAGGTTCAGAGGGTGAGTGAAGACATCCAGGGATCACTGACCTGTTTGTTTTGACTTTCATAAGAGCATGTGTTATGTGAAGTAGATGGAGGGTTTGGTGTGTGTACAGAGCAGTTTCCTATGTGGCTCTCTCCAAAACAGAGGTGATTTACAGGGCAGGCACGAGTCCCCGTTGTTAAGCCCACTGTGAATTGCTGTTCTGTCTCATTAAGAAGCTCTCTAAAATACGAACTGGATTTTCTGCAGAAGTAAGGTTGTAAAATAAAGCAGCAAGCCTTGAGAGGCCATGCCTTAGTGTGTGTGTTTTGTTTCCTTGTGATTTTTTTCACGTTTAGGCACAACATAGGCTGAAAAAGAAGAGAGCAGTTTACAATAATTACATTTATTAGTAGTAATGCTGTTTAATAAACACTTCTTCCACCGTTCATTATTATATCTCTCTGAAGTACTTGATTATCATTGGTTAGTTGCAGCATCAACCCTCAACCCTTCACCAGCTACATATATAGTATGTGAAAGTGTATATTTATCATTAGTTTATCATTTATGATCATTTTAGTCACATTTTAGCTTTTTAAAACATACAAATTACATGCATTCTACCAATAATAAGATATCTTGCAGTTGCACATATAATGATGATACAAACTGTTTTGAAAGTCAGGAATAAACATTTTTAACGCTAAATATTCACAACAATGTAACCTAGAAATTTAGGGTGCTTTCACACTGGCAGTTTAGTTCGAAACAGAGAACGGTTCGCATGAAAAATTGTTAATGTGAAAGCTGACACGCGGACCAGGGAGCGCACCGTGGTATCGAACCCGAGACTACCTGTAGGAGGTGGTCTGAGTTCGGTCGCAATGGAACTGTAGCGCGATTCACGTGAATGTGAAAGCAACTCTGACTCGGGTGCGCACTTGTTCAGGAAGTAAAGTAATCTGCGCATGCGTTTTAGCCGATGACGACATCATTAGTTTTGACAACACACAAGGATCCACACATTCCTGAAAGTCCCCAAAAAAATGACACCACAATGACATACAAGTACAATCAACACTATAAATATTGTCTGTCTATCTATCTATACACCTTATAAATACTATATATAAATACTATTATAGGTTATAAATATAGGGTATAATAGGAGATGACAGTGGTGATAACTTCACCTTGGACATGAGCGTAAGCGTGCAGTGTAAACAAAGATGCAAATGAATTCCTTGCAATCAGCTGTCTCCTCAAAAAGCGCCGTTTGCGAGCAGCAGCAAGCCGCCTTCCCCTGGACATCTGATGAGTTACGCCATGAAGCACATATATACAGTTGTCGTTCACTCTGCTGTGCATAATGGCACCAAAATAACAACAACAAAAAAAGTATGATGAGTCACGTTGTGTTCTCAATGCGTGTTTGTGATGACGTAAGATGAACGCAAATGGACCGGGGTTCGATAGAATCAAGTGAGTGTAAAACCAGACCAACACTGCGGGGGCCACCGGGAACAGTCGCACTCGGAATCGGACCGCAGCAAACGTTCCCAGTGTGAAAGCCCCCTTAAATAAGATTCTAAATCTGTGCCTGTGTCTTAGCTGTGCAAATGTGACCTGCACAATTTGGTTTCACCTGTAGGAGTCTGCTTGTTATATTCTTTAATATTGACAGTGTTTGATGAAGTTAAAGTAATTAATAATCAATGATTGCCCTTACACATTTATTCCACATTTTGTTATATGTTTGATTATATGCATATTTTGTATTATTTACATTGTTTACATTGATGTGTATATGTTCTAAAACGGCATTGTCTCTTTTAGAAATGTGTCAATTAAGCAGCCGTCTTACAGAAGTGTTTTAGCGCACATTAACGAGAGTCGCCACACGGTTTATTGAAAGTTTATAGAAAGGTGTAATGTTGTGTATTTATTTGTTTGCTTTGTATTTTTTCTCTAATAGAGACATCAAGCCAGATAATATTCTTATGGATGTAAATGGACATATACGGCTTGCAGATTTTGGCTCCTGCCTTAAACTCACTGAGGATGGAACGGTTAGTATATTAATACTTCAGATGTTGCTCACCCAGTTTTCCAGATTCAAACTCAGTTTTTTAAGATGGTCACACTGTTCTAAAAAAAAAAAATAGGCAACTTGATTCAATCTGCACTACGTACTACCGAGAGTAGACCCTCAGTTTGAAAGGCAGTTTATGATCAGCAGTGTATTTCAACAGTACAGCTTCGAAGCAGTGGTGAGTATTTCACCTAACTGATGTCTGCTGCTGTTTTTTGGCAAATCACAGACGGTTCGGCAGGATATCCCCCCGTCTACTGACAAGAGCAGCGTGAGTGTGGTGTCTGCGTGTACACACGTGTGTGCCTAACTCTCTTCACATGTTGATGTGTTTTCATGTGTGTGTCACTGCGAGCGAGAGCAGCTAATTTACTGCCTCACTTCCGCAAATTCTTCCAGCTGCACACATCTGCCACAGGCTGAATCACAGACAGTTTCCGCCTGCTAAGCCTCTTGAACCCGGAGCCAGGAAGCTCCAGCCATCCCTTCAGTTCAGTGGCCTCGTGATTTCTCTATTTCTCTTACTCTTTCAGTGCGTATACACTCTCACTCTCAGGTCTTTGCAGGGCTTAACAATAAGGATTTTTTTTCTGGATTTTTTTATTTAAAATTTAAATGCCTATTCTTTTTTCCAAAATACAACAATTCTCTTAAAATTATAAACACATGTATGCTATAATTGTCTTCCATTTTGGGTAGCATAGCGGTAGTTTTTCATGACCGTTTTGTTTGACCTTTTGTGTTACTCAGCGACTGACAAATAACAAGTTGCTGTTTGATTTTATGTTTACTAATGTTTAACAAAAGGAGTGTTAATTGGTACTTAATACATTTAATACATTTAAAATGAATGATTATATTAAGCAAAACATGCAATAAGTAAATTAGATTACCTGACAGTGTAATCTAAAATATTCAGTTGCTGATAACAGTATTTTTATACGTGTCTTAAAAATATTTATATTTTTCTATTCAATTTCTTTCAAAAAATTAAATAAATAAAAATCAAATCAAAAATTAATTTGATTATAATAAATTTAATATTAGAATAGTACACAATTCATTTGCATTAATACATAATATGCAGCTATAATGTAACTCCATGGGAGTTATAAATTCATAAACATCATTGTGCTGAAAAACAATGGTGCACGGTGCAAAACATTAGGGATTTACCAATTTCAGCCTATTCTAACTGATGCTTTCTGTCACAAATCATTGTCACTATTTCCTTAAAACCTTTTCTATGTTATCTGTTTAACTAGATAATGTTACATTGGTGACTTTTTTTAAATCTGAAGAATTCCCAACTACGAAGTTCAGTACTTCAGAACTTTGCAAGGCACTAAAACACATGTACATGATCAACAAACATATAACATGACAAAACAGCATGTGTCTTATAAAGCAAGTGGCTATTGCTGACCCAGCGGGTCATCCTTATTGTTGATCCCTGCTTTGTTAATCTGAAAAAGCACCATACTTTGACGGACATATTCCCTGAGGTCACACCCACTTTTGCTGGCTGCCAATGTGATGGCTTGAATTATTCATTTGCATTTTATAGTGATGAATGTTATGCAAATAAAGCAGCATTTCCAGGGATCAGACAGTTTGTTCTGACTTCAGGATATGATCTGATCCACTCAGACAGAAACAGAATCCATCTCGATATCCATTCTAGCAGCACAGCTCGTTCTCAACATGCCAAGTCCTGAATTCTCCTGAAGTCTTAATGCCAAACAATGGGTGAATCTCACGAAACCTGTCAAGAACATGTCAGTGTCATATTTCACCTCAAAATCAGAAGAAAAAATAAGAACTTATATTTTGCTTAAAAGATAATGAAGCCTATCTTTAGAATCTAATATGTTTTGCATTGTGATATTTTCATGACAATTAAGCACATTTTCCCACATTTCCTCTCATTCTCATTACACTAAAGTGAAATAATCTCATTCTCATTTCTGGAATGTGTAAAAGTATAACGATAATATATTATTTCAATATATTGTAGTAGTATTTGTTGTACTGCTTTTAATTTATGATGGTTTTTATTAAAACAATAACTGAATTACAGTAATGAGAATCATCCTTGAGAACAATGTGAATTTAAAGTAAAAAATTCTCTGATTACAGTAGTAAAAATCGGTAAGAACAAAGTGCTTAATTTTCACATTGCAAAAAAAAACAACAAAAAAACGTAGGTTTATTTTCTTAATGCATAATATCTTTTTATTTATTTATTTATTTATTTATTTATTTTTTTTTGGGATGAAATATGACCCTGTCATCTTTTTGAAAGTTTTTGTAAGATTCACCTAAATGAATGACCTTAAATTACATTTATAATTACTAAAGACAGCATTCAGGACAATTGAAAAGATTTCTAAGACTGAAAAGACTGTCCCTCGTTTATTTTACAAAGGGTTTAAAGACAGCATGAAACAGCTTTTACAACGCCTTTAACTTCTGTAATGTGATGTATTTACACATTTTAATGTAGGGAGGGACTTTTTTTCATCATGATTTGATTAAATTGTGGATGTAAGGCTGAGAAATTATTGTTTAATATTATTTTTCCTTCTCACAGGTGCAGTCCTCCGTAGCCGTGGGAACACCAGACTACATCTCTCCAGAGATCCTGCAGGCTATGGAGGATGGGAAGGGGAAATATGGTCCCGAGTGTGACTGGTGGTCACTGGGCGTCTGTATGTATGAGATGCTTTACGGGGAAACGCCCTTCTATGCCGAGTCCCTGGTGGAAACGTATGGCAAGATTATGAACCATAAGGTAAAGAGTCATAGCAGCATATTATGGTGGCATCATTACGGTGATAATAAAGCAATAATCCATGAGAGGTTTTGTTTTGAAGTGATTTTACTGCACTGAAGATAATATGTTGGGCTCTACACAAAGCGAAGTCCTGTTGACTGATAAGCCACTTGAGGCTGTTTATGGTGTTTCATTTGAGTGTGTCAGCTTTTGAATTACTATAGAATGGACATGCGAAAAACATGTTCAAAAAGCATATTGTACATATACAGGTGCATCTCAATAAATTAGAATGTCGTGGAAAAGTTCATTTATTTCAGTAATTCAACTCAAATTGTGAAACTTGTGTATTAAATAAATTCAATGCACACAGACTGAAGTAGTTTAAGTCTCTGGTTCTTTTAATTGTGATGATTTTGGCTCGCATTTAACAAAAACCCACCAATTCACTATCTCAAAAAATTAGAATACATCATAAGACCAATAAAAAAAACATTTTTAGTGAATTGTTGGCCTTCTGGAAAGTATGTTCATTTACTGTATATGTACTCAATACTTGGTAGGGGCTCCTTTTGCTTTAATCACTGCCTTAATTCGGCGTGGCATGGAGGTGATCAGTTTGTGGCACTGCTGAGGTGGTATGGAAGCCCAGGTTTCTTTGACAGTGGCCCTCAGCTCATCTGCATTTTTTGGTCTCTTGTTTCTCATTTTCCTTTTGACAATACCCCATAGATACTCTATGGGGTTCAGGTCTGGTGAGTTTGCTGGCCAGTCAAGCACACCAACACCATGGTCATTTAACCAACTTTTGGTGCTTTTGGCAGTGTGGGCAGGTGCCAAATCCTGCTGGAAAATGAAATCAGCATCTTTAAAAAGCTGGTCAGCAGAAGGAAGCATGAAGTGCTCCAAAATTTCTTGGTAAACGGGTGCAGTGACTTTGGTTTTCAAAAAACACAATGGACCAACACCAGCAGATGACATTGCACCCCAAATCACAGACTGTGGAAACTTAACACTGGACTTCAAGCAACTTGGGCTATGAGCGTCTCCACCCTTCCTCCAGACTCTAGGACCAAATGAAATACAAAACTTGCTCTCATCTGAAAAGAGGACTTTGGGCCACTGGGCAACAGTCCAGTTCTTCTTCTCCTTAGCCCAGGTAAGACACCTCTGACGTTGTCTGTGGTTCAGGAGTGGCTTAACAAGAGGAATACGACTACTGTAGCCAAATTCCTTGACACGACTGTGTATGGTGGCTCTTGATGCCTTGACCCCAGCCTCAGTCCATTCCTTGTGAAGTTCACCCAAATTCTTGAATCGATTTTGCTTGACAATCCTCATAAGGCTGCGGTTCTCTCGGTTGGTTGTGCATCTTTTTCTTCCACACTTTTTCCTTCCACTCAACTTTCTGTTAACATGCTTGGATACAGCACTCTGTGAACAGCCAGCTTCTTTGGCAATGAATGTTTGTGGCTTACTCTCCTTGTGAAGGGTGTCAATGATTGTTTTCTGGACAACTGTCAGATCAGCAGTCTTCCCCATGATTGTGTAGCCTAGTGAACCAAACTGAGAGACCATTTTGAAGGCTCAGGAAACCTTTGCAGGTGTTTTGAGTTGATTAGCTGATTGGCATGTTACCATATTCTAATTTGTTGAGATAGTGAATTGGTGGGTTTTTGTTAAATGTGAGCCAAAATCATCACAATCAAAAGAACCAAAGACTTAAACTACTTCAGTCTGTGTGCATTGAATTTATTTAATACACGAGTTTCACAATTTGAGTTGAATTACTGAAATAAATGAACTTTTCCACGACATTCTAATTTATTGAGATGCACCTGTATGTAAATCAATATTCTGTCTCTTATTTTTGAGTGGTGTTCTGTCCTGTGTTCCTGCAGGAGCGCTTCCAGTTCCCTGCCCATGTGACGGATGTCTCCGAGAACGCCAAAGATCTGATCCGCAGGCTCATCTGCAGCAGAGAGCACAGGCTGGGGCAGAACGGCATTGTGGACTTCAAACAGCACCCATTCTTCTCTGGCATCGACTGGGAGAACATCCGCAACTGTGATGCCCCCTACATCCCTGAAGTCAGCAGTCCTTCTGACACATCAAACTTTGATGTGGATGACGATTGCCTCAAGAACACGGTAGGATAATTTACTCTGATTTTATCTGACCTTAATGAGATGACGAATAGTTCATGGTCACCCCTTACAGGGTTTGAACCAACAACCTTTTGTTAACCAGCCCTGATCTTTTACCATAAGACTACTCCTCACCACTTTTGAATGTATCACAGCTTACGCAAAGATCTCTGGTTTGTTTTTAGGAGACAGTGCCTCCTCCGTCCCACACCGCCTTCTCTGGACACCATCTCCCATTTGTAGGTTTCACCTACACCAGCAACTGGTAAGCTTTCACCATAAAACCCACTGTACTGGTAACACAAATAAAGGCAAGTAAAATTATGTATTTATTCTAGAGATCAAGTCCTCGTACTGTCTCCAGTCTCCTAGTTTTCCAAATTGCACCCTTTAGACACTTTCGTGCCTTTAACATCAAATTGTTATTGAAGATTTTGTGAAGAATTTATAAAGATTTTAATAGAAACAATGGATTCCTATAGAGCCTTTCACACCAGGAGCAAACATTTGCAACAATGACAAAACAAGTTTTTAGTTTTTTTTAGTTTTTTTTTTTTCACATTTGAAATACCTTGGACCTCTAAAATTTTAGCATTGTATCACATGTCAGGAGCTGCTGCAGTTATCAAAACCAGTGCAATTGGAAGTGCTTAAGCCCAGAACCACTGAAGTAATTCTGCATTTTGATAAGTGCCACCCATTGTAAAGGCGTGAATGTGCTAACGGCGAGTATTCATGTTGCTTTTGGTGTGAAGGGGCCTTTTGTCAGTAATTTGTCTTGGTTTTTCATGTTGCGTTTGTTGTGAAAGAGCCTTGAGGGTTGTTATAGTCTGAGTTATGTAATTTAGAGAGCATGTAATGCCTCTTTTTAACAAGCCAGATTGATTCAGAGCCGTGGTCTAGTGGTTAACCAACGTGCTCTTGAAATGTTGAGCCTTTGATTTGGGGATCTACTCCACTGCCTTTGTCAAAAAACAAGTGTCAAAAAGCAAAACAAATTAGAAATTGAAAAATATACAGGCCAGTTCGCCATAGGAAGCTGCTTTTAAAACAAAAAGGAGCCTTAAAATTGACCATATAATTTTTAATTTGTGGTAGAAACAGACAAGCCAAGCCTCTCTAAAAAGTTATTATATCACGCTGTTTTTCTATAAAACAACAGTCTTGATTATTATACATTTCAGATACTCTCTCATTATTTTAACTCTGTATTACTCTTCAGTACACTATCAGACCGTGGCTGCCTGCGGGAATCTGCGGCGCCTGCGCAGATGGACATATGTGTGCAGCGCAGCCTGGAGGACAGTCTGGCTACTGAAGCGTACGAACGAAGACTTCGCCGCCTGGAGCAGGAGAAACTAGAGCTCAGTCGCAAACTACAAGGTCTGACCTTGTCTACCTCGCACAGAAATCTACTGTAAACAGAAATCCTTAAGTATCTTTACTTTGTTCTTTCGGCTGGCTGACAGTTTAAATGTGTTCTGGTCCTCAGAGTCCACTAAGACGGTTCAGGCTCTTCAGTACTCCAGTGGAGACGGGAATGTGTCTGCCAACCGAGAGTTTGAGACTTTAAGGAAACAGATCAAAGGTAATTCTTTATTTCTCACACCATGCACACAGTCATACATCATGCAAGGACTGGGTAAAAATATTGATTTTTCTGATGCATCAAAACCTTTATTTTAATGATGTTGATATCTATTTTTAAATCCCAAGATCGATCATTTACTCTTTGTGCAACCCTACTACAATGATACAAATTCACTTGCATTTGGAACCAAATGTTGCAAATTGTGACTAAAAATGTCTATGATTAGCCACTGGCTGGTAAATGTTCAAATTTCACTCACCAGTGATTGTGTAGTATAGTGGCAAAAAAAGTTCAGCACCGATATCCTTTTTACTGCGTGTAATCCACAGAGTCCATATTGAATAATGTCTCTTTTAATAACCTTTCTGTTCTTTACAGTCAATTGTTGATAAAACAACAAAACATAACCATTTATGTCTAATCACAAATAGTACGGAAGAGGTAAAGGAGCCTTTTGAGTTCTCTCTCGTTAATATGTGCTAATTTACAGACGCTCTTTACAGAACAGCCGGTTTTCTTAAAGGGACAGTACCTATTTTTAGCATGCGTTCAACAAATCAATGTAAATAATTGTAAATAGTACAAATTATCCATGTAAACAGTAAAATGTAATAAAATATAATATATGCAATATAATATATTTGTTGATTGAATACATGGATTTATTAATTTTAAAAAAAGCTAAAATGTGACCAAAATGATGAAAAACTAATAAAATATAATTATAGTTACTTAGAAGGTCCCCTGTATAATTAACAGCATTAGCTGGGAGAGAATAACATTTATATGAATGCAAAATGGACATTATAACTGAAATATACACACATGAATCAACATCGAATCAGGTAAAATCAGAATCGAATCGAGAACTTGCGAATCGGAATAGAATCGGGAAACCTGTATCAATACCCAGCCCTACGTCACACAGTTTTAAAAAGTCTGGTCCAAATTGCAGCTTATTCTGGACAAGAGCCGCACACATAGACTAGAAGAGATTGTCTTACCAACAATTAAATTGACCAGCCACAGTTTGTTTTATTTTACGTGACAGCTAGGGGCGGGTAAATCAGAAATCTGTTATCACTTTGAGAACTAAGTGGAATATACATTTATACTCCAGCATAACTTTTTCACGACAAAGTATCCCTAACAAAAATGTAAGGCAACTCTCTGGGGGATCGTTCTTATATTTTCATCTCTCTCATCCTTTTCTACTAATTTTTAGACATAGGGCAGGTGGAGCAGCAGTTAGAACAGGCGGGTGCCGCCCGCAGAGATCTGGAAGAGTCCGCCCAACAGATCCGATCTCTGGAGAAACAGCTCAAGAGCATGAAGCAGGAGAGAGATGACCTGCAGAAGGTAGAACTTCCTAAACAGTTTACAAACATCTGCTTTCCTTCTCAACAACAGCACTTGGGAGAAAAATAATGATCCAATACCTTGTTAAGGGATTTCAAAAATACTGTCTGTATTTGTCTGTATCAGTTGTACAGAATCTATTCGGTGGAGAAATTACAAACCCTACTATGGAAAGGGCACGGCTCATGAATATTAACTTTGTTAGGCTGACTAACTTGTAGTATCCTAGCAGATAAACTAATCAATATCCATGGGCCATGCTATAGTAGGATTGGTAAATTTTCACCCAGGTAATGTATGACTGATCTTGGGAATGCAGACTGTCGGAAAGAGAAGCGTCATGAGCTGTGTATGAAAATAATTTGTTGAAGGCTGCATGTCATGTGATTTTATTTGTGTATATTTTCCCAAACCTTGTAAATAAAGCAGTGTTTAATAGTATTTCATTTTTCTTTAATATCAGAATTGATATTGAAAATTGTCAAATGTCACTTGTGTTAGTACTGACTACTAAAATTGTCTCATTGTTTCATGATGAATTAATGCTGACACCTGGAAAAACTAAAACAAATATTATGTATGTACTCCTCCGTTTACCTGCTTAACCTGTTAAATCATTTAGCTGTTACTGAATTACATGATGTTTGCATGTCTTAACCCTGTGCTATAATGTCCTGCTACAGGGCCTTCAGGAGTCCTCTGAGAAGCTGAAAGCTCAAGGGAAGGAGTTGAAGGAAGCAGACAGCCAGAGGAAACTGGCCATGCAGGAGTTCAGCGAGGTGAGCGAAAAGGTGACGGAGCTGCGATCACACAAGCAACGTCTCACCAGACAGCTCAGGGACAAGGAGGAGGAGATGGACACTCTCAACCAGAAGGTGGAGGCACTACGATTAGATGTGCGCAAAGCTGAGAGGGCCAAGAAAGAGGTATGTTAGAGAACTTCTGCTTTCAAGTGTCTGTACAGTAGCTTGGGCTGCAGCATGATGATCATACATTAAATATGTGCAAACTCTTTGTTTATGTGTGTGTGTGTGTGTGTGTAGATGGAGGCCCAGGCTGAAGAGTGGTCTGCTAAGGCTCAGAAGGAGAAGAAGTTGAGAGAACGCAGTGAGCAGTATAGCAGACAACTAGAAGAGGAGCTGGAGGGAATGAAGGTTTGCGTAAAAACACACAACAGGATTAATTACTTCCACACTGAAATTTCATGAGACACAACTGGCTGTCAAACACATATCGAGCTACACAACACATAAGCTACACAAAAGCTACACATATGTATTTTCTCAGGCACTTTTTGAGTCTAAATAGATGCACAACTTACATAATTTCAGTAGTACACCCAAATGACAATAGTCATATCATACTGTTCGTGTGTTACACTTGCTATAGTTAACTTTAATGAATGAATAGAAAACAGCTGGCATATTGTATTACTCACAAACTAAAAGCTGTTTAATTGTATACAACATAGAGTTACATAGCTTAGAGATGTTTAGATCCTGAGGTAATCATCTTCACGTTTTGACATCTGAGCGGCTGAAGGGAAGTCAGGCGGCTGCTCCTGGGATCTAATGCCTGCCGCATGCAACCCCTGTCAGTGCAATTTACACAGAGATGTGACTTTTGTTTCTCACAACATTGCTGTTTTGACCAGGTGCGACTTTATCAGGGATGCAAACCCCTCACCTTTTGGCAAAATTCACCATTTTGAAACCAAAATTGGTCAATTTTGCGAATCGTGCACATCCGAAAAGTTTTTTTTTGAAGAAGCAGCACTAGTGAAATATCTCATTTCAAAAACAATCTGAAGGTGCATGTTGTTCATTTACTTTGTCATCGACATTAAGGAGAAAAGCGGCAGAAGAGCTATTAATATGTGAAAGTGACTGATGTTCATACACATTAAGGGGCTTTCAGCTTATTTGTTAAAAACATATCCCCGGAAAACTTGTTGTGGAGCAGGGATTGTTGCATCTCTGCTTTTGTCTGGAAATTAAAGTATGTGTACACGCTTATGGGATACTGATAATTCACTATTGTCATGCAGTTATAAAAAAATATTTTTTGCAATTTTGCTCTGCCCCCCAAAATTGCAAAACAACACTAATCAGAAGAGAAAGGTTGAGGAATGCTAAAGAGGAGTGGGCATAACTCCAAAAAAATTTTATGAGGCACAGGGTGTGGAATGAGGTCCTGGCTCTCTAAAGACCCGAGGTATGCAATAAAGGGTTAAATTGTAAAATACAATTGTATGTATACATAATGGTCATATTTGGTGTACTGGCTTTATGCTTATTTCAATAATAATAAGAAAAACATGTCTGGACCGGATGATTCTCATTTGTGTATTACAGGAGCAAGAAACAAGTCTCTAATAGTCTCCTCTTTTTTTCCTGTATCGTGGAGCAGCAGAAGCAGGTGGGTCGTTCTCCAAGTGCTGGCTCCTCTGAGCAGAACCAAGAGCTCAGTAAACTACGAGCAGAACTGGAGAAGAAGACTGTGTTCTATGAAGAGGAACTGTCCCGCAGAGAACTTCAGCACACCAATGAACTAAAGAGCCTGAAAAAAGAGTTACGAGAGGCTGAGGGCCAGCAGCTCACCCTGAAGAAAGAGATCATGATGCTCAAAGATAAGCTAGAGAAGACCCGCAGAGAGAGGTACTGATGTTACCACAAGAAGTTTGGTTTTGTTGGGCCATATGTTATTGTACAGTATATATCCTACACTTTTAAAGTCTGGCATTTTAAGCCAGGATAACTGAATATCTATATATTAAAAGGGTCATATCATGGTAAATTAAGTGTGTTATGTGCTTTGTATGCGTACTCTATCGTAAACAACTTAAACATTAATTAAAGCTGAAAAACGTCTCGTTTTGAAATCTTAATGGTTATGACGTCAAAACTATGGGCACATTTATATATTTACCATCCATATTTACATACGCAAGCCTATTTAGTAGTCAGCAGCTTGGTTTTCATGTCTTTGTTTCATATGAAAAAAGTATAGCCAAATCATAACTGAGCTCATTAACATATATAGAATTCTTTAAGGCCATGTAGCAAAAACTGCTTTCTTGGGTTAGAGAGAGAGAGAGAGTGGAAAATGGTCAATGTAATACTAAATTATGATAATTTGTGTTGCAAGAAACCTTGACCAACATTGTTAGTAGACTTAAAAAAAAAAAAAAAAAAATACAGCGTAGTATGTGGCCCCTTTAAAATAAGCTATGAAGGTTGGCTTCTGTCAGTTTGTTGGTAGTCTCGTAGTAATGTATATTGGATGCTAAGTGCAGTAAACCTGATGTTCAATAAATCATTTTACTTTCACAGTCAGAGCGAACGAGAAGAGTTTGAGACTGAGTACAAACAGAAGTATGAGAGAGAGCGAGTTCTGCTGATAGAGGACAACAAGAAACTCTCCAGTGAACTCGACAAGGTGAACACACACCACCCTAAAACCACAACACCCATGTCTCATATTTCTGAGGCCTGAAGTCAACTCCAATTCCTTTTGATGTGGTCTTTACAGAAGACTTCACTTCTTAGGGATCAGATTTATAGTCATTGTTAAATCTATGAGTTAAAAGGATAGTTCACCCAAAATTGAAAGTTGTCGCATACCCATGACTTTATTTCTTCCATGGAACACAAAAGACATTGAGCAGCAGGGATGCACCGATGTATCATCTGCCAATAAACCGATGGTTTGAATTCAAATGCATAATTCAGAAATAATAATAGTCACAATATGTAGAAGGGTTGGCACTCCTAAGAACATGTAATATTTCATTTTTATTCTTTCTCGTTCTCACGTTAATGTGGGAAAAAACGCCATAAATGGACGTGACTTGTGAAATCGGCACTTACCCATAGGCTACATGATAAGGGAAACCATTCAGAATGCTTTGAAACCTGCAGACTTCGACTTCTGAGATATGGGAAATTATAAATATTGGAAATTATTTATTGTTAGTAAAAAAGCTTTTGTGTACCTTTTTATAAATTTAAGCATTCCTAAATAAAACCGTGATCTGATGAAAAAATAGGGTAAGTGGCAAAATATCCATATCATTATCATCCTTTAGTTTTTTGGTAAAATCGGGATCAGACAAAACTTTCATGTTGGTGCATGCCTATTTAGCAGGACCACAAAAGTAGTCTTATTAGAGCTTACGATAGCTTTGTGTGAGGAACAGACCAAAATCTCATTCACATTTCCACATGTTGTAAACGGTCAAGTGACATGTGAAAACCAAAGGGTTTTGTGTGGCATCATTGATGTCAGCCTGGCAACCTGAAGACTTGGACCCATTTTTACGCCAGAATATCTGAATATATGGGGTTACGAATGAGATTTGAATGTTGATGGGAGGATTTTCAGCCAACAATGACTTACATTTCGGTCTGTTTCTCACAAAAAGGTTTAAACTACACTGGTGGCCAAAAGTTTGGAATAATGTACAGATTTTGCTGTTTCGGAAGGAAATTGGTACTTTAACCAAAGTGGCATTCAGCTGATCACAAAGTATAGTCAGGACATTACTGGTGTAAAAAACAGCACCATCACTATTTGAAAAATAAGTCATTTTTGACCTAGACACGCCCCATTTCCAGCAGCCATCACTCCAACACCTTATCCTTGAGTAATCATGATAAATTGCTAATTTGGTACTAGAAAATCACTTGCCATTATATCAAACACAGTTAAAAGCTATTTTGTTGGTTAAATGAAGCTTAACATTGTGTTTGTTTTTGAGTTGCCACAGTATGCAATAGACCGGCATGTCTTAAGATCAATATTAGGTCAAAAATGGCAAAAAAGAAACCGCTTTCTCTAGAAACCCGTCAGTCAATCAACAATGCTTGAAATTGTCAAAAAACTGAAGATTTCATACAAAGGTGTACACTACAGTCTTCAAAGACAAAGGACAACTGGCTCTAACAAGGACAGAAAGAGATGTGGAAGACCAGATGTACAACTAAACAAGAGGATAAGTACATCAGAGTCTCTAGTTTGAGAAATAGACGCCTCACATGTCCTCAGCTGACAGCTTCATTGAATTCTACCCGCTCAACACCAGTTTCATGTACAACAGTAAAGAGAAGACTCAGGGGTGCAGGCCTGATGGGAAGAATTGCAAAGAAAAAGCCAATTTTGAAACAGAAAAACAAAAAGAAAAGGTTAGAGTGGGCAAAGAAACACAGACATTGGACAACAGATTATTGGGAAAGAGTGTTATGGATCTTAACCCCATTGAGCTTTTGTGGGATCAGCTAGACTGTAAGGTGCGTGAGAAGTGCCCGACAAGACAGCCACATCTATGGCAAGTGCTACAGGAAGTGTGGGGTGAAATGTCACCTGAGTATCTGGACAAACTGACAGCTAGAATGCCAAGGATCTGCAAAGCTGTCATTGCTGCACATGGAGGATTTTTTGATGAGAACTCTGAAGTAATTTAAGAAGTTCTGAACATTTTTTCAAATTGTAATAGTAATTTTTCACGTTATTAATGTCCTGACTATACATTGTGATCAGTTGAATGCCACTTTGGTGAATAAAAGTACCAATTTCTTTCCATAAGAGCAAAATCTGTACATTATTCCAAACTTTTGGCTGCCAGTGTATATTCCTTTAATCCTTAAAAACAGTGATGAAAAGAGAGCCCTTGTTTGTGTATGTAGCATTTCCTGATTTCTCTAGGTGTCAGAGAACAGTCAGGCAGTGATATTCGAGAAATCATTCAGAGCAGCACTCACTTTAGAGAGAAGAAAAACATGGTGTAGTTGTTTGCGGACTTTTCCATGGGTCCATTGAACTGCAGATATGCTCCATCGTGCCAGTATTTTCCTGGGAAGTCGCTCAATATCCTCCCCCTGTGTAAGCACATGGAAATATGCTGATCAACAGACAGGAATTTGGAAAACGCGCCCGCAATTTTCCCGAGGACCACTGTGACGGTTCAGCGCTTCGGGTCAGAACCCAATATCAACTGAAAATGTCAGATAATGTTACTGTAATTATGGGGGGGGGGGCAGGTAAACCTCACCAGCATAGGAAATTTAAAATAGAAATGAGCGATGCATGTTTACTAACAGCCGTGTGAACTGAGCTGTTGTAGACGGAGGGATCATGCTTATTAATGAGCACTTGGAGCATGCATAAGGGAATTTGGTGGTTTAAGGGTGGAAATATGGAGAGTATTAGTGACACTGGTAAATTTGCATGGTGGTCTACCCTGCGGGCTCTGATGACAGCCATCTTTGGGCTGTATAATTATGTTTTCTCCATCAATATGCAGTATTGGCCTTATTATGACTGAGGTGATGATTTGCCTGTTTTCGAGCCTGTGGTGTTATTTAAGTTGTTTACCATTTGTAGAGACCAAAACACACAAAATAATAGCCTGCTGAGCGTTTTCAGTTTACTAAATAAAAGTGTATGACTGCTGGACTGGTCATTGTTCCAGTGACTTCAGTAATGCTGTTGTGTGTGAGGCGTTTCAACGTGTGCGTTTTTGCAAAATGAGTTTTATGTGGCTTGTTGTACGTATTGCAGCAGTTTCCTGAGGTGCTACAACAACAATGACTTATTTCCATACACACAAATCACAAGTAAAAGGGCAGATTATCAGTTCATAAACACTTTTCGCCCTGTTCCTCACACAATGTGATCTTATGACATCAAAACACTTTTACTGTAGCGAATGACTTGTTAGGCACATTAGTACAGTTTAATGTTTGCATTACATAACCAACTAGATTTTCAAGCATGTTCGAGCGTGATTAAATTGTGCACTAGATCAACTGATAGAGCATAGCACTTGCGATACAAAGGACCGAGGTACTAGTCCTGAAGAGAACGTGAGTTGACACGTAAGTCGAAAGTGTCATAGAAGTACCACAAAATGTGGTTTCTTTGGCAGTTGCATTTTTCATCTCACAATTGCTTTTAATGACACTGTTGGCTAGGTTTAGGCTTAAGGTTTAGGGTAGGAATGTAGGTTTTATTAAAAATGTTAATCTGTTTGGATGAACATTTAACTTGCTTTTAGCACCACACAGTGGACATTTCACCTCAGAACTGCTGTGATACATGTAACGAACCACATTATATAATTTTGCAGAAATGTTGCTACAGTCATGAGATCAGGCTTGATTATTTACTTATGGCCACAATTTGATTATTTCGGTACAATTCAGAATTCATTAATAATATATGCATATGCAGTAAGGCACTGTATATTACACATTGCAATGCGCTGCGCAAATTATATTCTCTGTGAATGTCTTAATTCTTTGGCTCCTGGATATTAGGCCAAACACAGAACTTTGGTTTATTTTCCATCAGTGTAGATTGTCTCTAATGCATGACAAAGCAGAGATTATAGATAACATGTTTTATTTTGTGTGTTTGTAGATAACATCCTCGTTTGAGAAGCTGAGTTGCAGTAACAGACAACTAGACGATGAGATGAGAGAGCTGGCTGATAAGAAAGAGAGTGTGGCCCACTGGGAGGCCCAGATCACAGAAATAATTCAATGGTAAGACACACACACACACACGTTTACTTGGAAATATGGATATCTAAATGGGAACATACTATAGGCATTTGCTTTTATGTCAAGCTAAATTTAATTACTATAGGCTGACTCCTACCCCTAAAAGGATTGCATTTTTTAGTAGGGGTGTAACTACTCATTTGTTTTCTCAATGCATCGATTACTAATCCTGCCGATTCATATGCATCGATCTAGAAATATGATTTTTTTGACTCGAGAATCGTTAGTGTTGGTCAATAAGCGGTTTAAAATGCTTAAAATCGAATTGATCACGAAAACACTGATGCAGCTGCAAGTCATTGCGTGGCCACATCTGAAATAAAATGCTTTCATTGCGGGGAAAACTTAGCCGTTATTCTCTATAAGATGAAATTGTGCTATTTAACTGCTATCATTGTTTAGTTGGGGACTTGCCCCGCACAAAACATTTAACAGGGTTCCCACGCATCCTGGAAAACCTGGAATTTTGCAGTGCAGTTTTCCAGTCATGGAAAAGTCACGGAAAATGAAAATATTTCCTAAATGGTCCTGGAAAATAATTATTTGTCCTGGAAAATATTTGTAAATATAATAAAACTGTTTGACTGTGTCGTTAACAAGATTTTGTGCAAAAGGACAGATTTTCTTTCATTAAAGCACTTTAACAAGATGCTGTGAAAATCCACATGCAGCAAGATTTTAAAAACTCTGCAGCAACTCTGCTAGTCAGAAGGTCCCCTGTATAATTCACAGAATTAGCTGGGAAAGAATTTATTTTGTATGGAAGCAAAAGGGACATTATAGATGAAATATACCCATCTGAATCTGAATCGAGAGCGTGTGAAACGGAATCGAATAGAATCGGGAAATCTTTACCTAGATACCCAGCCCTAATTAGTTTTTTGATTCGGGGTTCCCACGGTCATGGAAAACATGGAAATATTATGGAATTTTAACATTGTGTTTTCTAGATCAGGAAAAGTCATGCAAATTAATAAAATCGTAAAAAATCATGGAATTTTTATAGTTAAATATGGAATAATTTCCTAGTTATCCTTAGCTAAAAAATATATTGTCAGCACATTGCACTTTTTGTTGTCTTCCAAGTAGCCTGTATGAACATATACTGTATTTAATGTGTTTTCTTTCAGGTTACTTTTAGACAATCTTAAGTAGTTTGTCACTCTTTTTCTTAGAGGACACATTAGGGGAAGTATTTAAAGAATCCTATAAATGCATTTAAAAAAGTACAGAATTAAATTGTTAGTTAAATCTTAAATTAAAATAAATTGAAATGAATCTAATTGAATTTCAGTGTGTATCGAATCGATTTATTCTGAATTTGTAAAAAAAAGAAATTTTTGAATTGAATCGAAAACCTATGAATCGTGAATCGAATTGATTCGCTTTCAACCCAAAGATTCACACCCCTAATTTGGGGGATTTTTTTATTAAAAAAGTGAGGCTAACATTGTTATCAATTTGGTGAGTTCCCATTGACTTCTGTTATTTGGAAGCTAATTATTTACTGTAAACCTATTCAAATCCTGACATGCAACTTTTGACATTTTTAGAATTGAATAAAAATATAAGATTAAGATAACTTGTAGGGCTGTTTTAGAGTCATTTTGCCCCCGAAAGTAAAGCTAGGTCCAACACACACAAGCAATCTTTGCGAAACGTCTTTTAGAATAGTTCTTGATTATTTCATTGCAACGGACAGTCCATGAGTTAATTTAGAAGTACATACAGGAGTTTGAAGCCAAATGGGTTTAAGAGCAATTCACTTTATTTTGGGTCCATCTAGTGGTGATGTTTAGTAAGTTCAGTGCTGAGTATCTGTGTTTCTCTGTTAGGGTCAGTGATGAGAAGGATGCACGGGGGTATCTACAGGCTTTGGCCACTAAGATGACCGAGGAACTCGAGGGTTTGAGGTACACCAGCCTGGGTGCACAAGCTACTGTAAGAATCAGCTTATTAGACCCTGTTCAGAACTGCAATCTTTTCAATCCAATTTTATGAGATATTAAAGAGATAGTTCACCCAAATGAAACTCTTTCATCATTTACTCACCCAAAAGATGTCAGGCAAAATATTAGCCTCAGTCGCCTTTAACTTTCATTGCATCTTTTTGTCCATACAAGTGAATGTTGCACAGAAGAAAGAAATTCAAACAGGTTTGGAATGACATGAGAGTAAATGATAACATAATTTTCATTTTCATGTTAACTCTTTAAACCTCCTAGGCTGTTTTTTCACAGATTTAATTTTTGTTTTAAAAAAAAAATATTTACTCATTCTGAGTGGTTCAAGACATGGTGACTTTATTCAGACTTGCGACCTAAACAAACAAACAAAAAATTCATTCGATGAGTCTAAGTGGTCATAAAAAAAAAAAAAAGTTACACCTTGGCTGTTCGTGGTCAAAATTGACCAACCAAAGGAAATGAATGGGAAAGACCCTAACACAGAACAAATTTTTTTTTATATACGTGTCAATTACAATCTATATATCAGCCACAATGCTGAACAAACACACATAGAAATGAAATGAAAACTATAAAATATACAGAGTGCAAAACATACGACCCCCCCCCCCCCACACACACACACACACATCCACACCCACTTACAAACACCGAGAGAGAAATGATTGGGTGAGACTGATACAGCCAGAATGTAGAATGAACACACATATAGTCTCACTCACACAATCTCACACAGTCTCACACACACACACATACAGTCTCTCACACACACAGCCACACACACAAAAACACAAATAGAGAGAAATGAATACGCAGCCAGAATGTAGAATGCACACATACATGAGCGTACACACACACGAGAAGAAAAAAAAAGAAAAGAGAAATCAAATACCAAAAAGTATGAATCTGACCCCAATGTATATGCTTAGATGCCTTCCAGACAAAACGCTGCATCTTTTTGCTATGGAAACAGAGAAACTGTTTATACTGTTCAAATATTAACATTTAATATTTGGTACACATTTTTATGAATTTTTGACATTTCAAATAAATTATTGATAACAAAACGCTTAATCTATGTTTTCTTTTTGTAACACCAGATTTTATTTGTCATGAAGCAATGAAACATGCCAAATTGCACAGACTTCATTTTTGGCCAATCTGTCATACAAAGTTTGCACTCATTATTCCCACCCTATAATTGCTACAGGTGTGTCAATAAAGGTGTTGGCTATATAATTAGACGTTAATTTGTGGGTTTTGGTGAAAATGGCAGAGGAAGGAGCTGTCCTCTGCAACCAAAGAGGCTTTTGTCATAATGGCTAAATCTGGACAATCAGCTGCGGATACTGCCTGTGTGCTGGATTTGAATGGTCGCACTGTCCGCAGAATTATTGCAAAGCACCGTGAGGCCGGTACCGTGCAGAATGTAAAGCGATGTGGCCGGCCAAGGAAGACTAGCAAGCATTTTGACAGAAGAATGAAAATCAATGGTGAGGAACCTCCAATTTCATCTCGCATTGCAAGGCGACGGCTACAAAAGGCTGGATTGAGAGGTTGTGTAGCAGTAAAGAAACCATTTATTAGTTCTGTCAACCGCAAAAAACATCTGGCCTTTGCCAAAGAACATAAGGGTTGGAGTGTGGAAGATTGGAGCCGTGTTCTGTGGTCCGACGAGTCAAAATTAAATATGCTGGCGTCGGATGGTGTCAAGAATGTTCATAGGAGACAAGGGGAGCGTTTTGTTACCAAATGCATGTGTGGCACCGTTAAGCACGGCGGGGGATACATAATGGTATGGGAATGCATGTCTGCGGCAGGTGTTGGAAGGATCTACAAAGTTGTTGGCACTTTGAAAACGGACCAACACTTGGACATCTTGCAGAACACAATGTTGCAGAGTATGGAGGATCTGTTTGGAGATCGAACGTGTATTTTCCAACATGATAACAATCCCAAGCACACCACGCGTGCAATGAAGGCATTCCTTGCTGCCCAGCGTTTTGAAGTCCTCAAGTGGCCTCCTCAGTCCCTTGACCTTAATCCCATTGAAAACCTTTGGGAAATTCTAAACCTGAATCGTGACAAGTCATGCAGGTCTTCCAATGAAGCTCAGCTTTGGGAAGTATTTAAAGAGGCTTGGCAAAACATTACGCACGACACATGCGCAAAGCTTATTGAGTCAATGCCCAGGAGAGTGGCTGCTGTAATCAAAAACAAGGGAGGACCAACACAATATTAATAACTGATTACATTGTAGTCAATGTATGCTTTATTTCCTGTGAGCTTTTTGTTTTTATATGCATTTTTTGCATATTAGAATAAAACCCATATTCCATGATACACTGTAGTTTGCCTTTTTTGTCAAATAATTTTGGCAATTAAATACCTTAACCAACTTAAGTGTTTTCTTCTTCCCAATATAACATACTTCTCATGTTTTGATGGTTTAATCGAACCTGTACGGTCATTAAAATCAAATATTGTGTAGATAGCCCCAATGGACATCACTTTTGGCCACTACTGTAAATAAGATCTAAATAACATAAAAAGATGTGCGTAATTTTATTGTTACTACTCCAGCCAAGGTGTTGACCATTTTTGAACAGCTTAGGAGGGTTAAAGTCACTAAATCGTACTGTATGTTGTTCCCCTCTTTTCCTTTCTGCTGGTTGTCCAGGACATGCCATGGAAGAGGAGACGTTTGGCTAAGCTGGACATGTCTGCTCGTCTGGAGCTGCAGTCTGCACTAGATGCTGAGATCAGAGCTAAACAAACCATCCAAGATGAGCTCAACAAAGTCAAGGCCTCCCTTATGGCCTCTGATTGGTAAAGAAATACTTCTGTCATCTGAGACTTGCAGTAGGTCATAACCGTGGGTAAATCAGGAAATAAATTGCACTTCTTAGGTAGCAATCTTTTTAGAAAGTTTTTGAGCATCTCACGCCATGAGCCCTGCACTATGAAAATGCTGTCACATAAAAAGATGTTCGTCTTCTAAAAACATGTCTCGAGTCACTTGCATTCTGTTTTTCCTTGTCATTTAATTCTGTTTAAACTGTTTTTGAACACATGAACGTGACCAGTGTGAACAGCCCCTTACACCTTTCATTTTAGTTAAAGAGATGTTAGGAATTTAAGTGGGTTTTGCAATGGCTGATGCCCCTATCTAGAGAACAGTATGACAATGATGGATATAATCCTAATTACAGTGGCAAGAAAAAGTATGTGAACCCTTTGGAATTACCCGCATTTCTGCCTTAATTATTCATAAAATGTGGTTTGATGTACATCTTAAGTCCTAATAATGGACAACCACAATCTGCTTTAAGAAATGACAAACAAATAATTGAAGTTTTCATGTTTTTATTGAACATGTTGTTTAATTATTCACAGTCCATGCTGGAAAAAGTTTGTGAACCCTTGTATTTAATAACTGGCAGAACCTCCTTCTGCTGCAGTAACCGCCACCAAATGTTTCCTGTAGCTGTTACTCAGACTTGTATGTCACAGAGGAGGGATTTTATACCATTCCTCTCTACAAATTTGTTTCAGTTCATTAATATATCTGGGAATCTTCAGGTCATGCAGCAACATCTCAATTGAGTTAAAGTCTGGACTGTGACTTGGCCGTTCAAAAACACACATTTTCTTCCTCTTTAACCATTCTGTTGTTGATTTGCTTGTGTGTTTTGGATTATTGTGTTGTTGAATCACCCAGCTAATAGCTGATGGACCACTACCCTGACATTCTCCTGTAAAATCTATCCCTTCTGTAACAAAGCAGCCCCAAACCATGACGCTTCCTCCACCATGCTTCACAGTTGGGATGAGGTTTTGGTGTTGGTGCAGTGCCCTTTTGCCTCCAAATAGAGTGCTGTGCATTTCTGCCAAAAAGCACAATTTTGTTCCATCTGTTCACAGAACATTATTCCAGAAGCTTTGTGGTGCATCAAGGTGGTCTTTTGCAAACCTGTAGATGTGCAGAAATGTTTTGTTTGGAGAGCAGTGGTTTCCTCTGTGGTGTCCTCCCATGAACACCATTCCTGTCCAGTGTTTTCTTCTAGTTTACACATGAACAGAGACTTAAGTAAGTTCAAGAGATTTCTACAGATCTTTTGCTGTTACCTTTGGGTTCTTTTTCACTTCTTTCAGCATTGCACATTGTGCTCTTGGGGTGAACTCACACAGGACAGCAACAGTGCTGAATTTCCTCCATTTGTAGACAATTTGTCGTACTGTGGATTGGTGAACATCCAGGTCTTACAGAAATGTTTTGTAGCCTTTTCCAGCTTCACGGATCTCTACAATTCTTCTTCTAAGGTCCTCTGACATTTGTTTTGATCAGGGCACGGTTCACAGGCTTCTTGGGAAGTCCAGACTCTGTCAGTACCCAGAGTGTACTGTTTTTATACAGAAGGGCACCTCTAAAGCCCAAACCTACAATATCAGCTCATTGATTGGAACACCTCCCTCCAATTAGCTTTTTTAGAAGTCAGAAGCCCAGGGGTTCACATACTTTTTCCAGAATGGACTGTTGAATGTTCAATAAAGACATGAAAACTACAATTATTTGCTTGTCATTACTTTAAACAGATTGTGTCTATTATTAGGACTTATGAATAATTAATGCGGCTAATTCCAAAGGGTTCACATACTTATTCTTGCCACTGTATTTTATTATAGCATATGAGATGTGTGCAAAATTGCTGAAACTAATAGGACATTTAGTTTACACAACATGTACTCGAAGTTCACTCAAAAATACTGAAAACTGTAAAAATTAATTTTTGTAGTTAACCAAACAGTTGTTCATTGAATAATTTAAATATGTAAGGAATAATTGATGATGGTTTCATTGTTTAAAAATAATGCACACCCAAGGTGGTAATGCGGTCACAACGCGCAGCGGAGTGTGTGTGCGTGCACGCGAGTTCGAGCGTTTATGTAGTGTGTGTGTGTGTGTGTGTGTGTGTGTGTGTGTGTGAGCGTGTGTAAGTGCGGGGGAGACGAGGCAGCGTGCATTTTTAATAAATGTAGGATATTTTAGACATTGTTTTGACATTCTTGACCTATTTACTTTAACCGATGACTTTGTTTTAATTTGTTATTTAGTTGTGTTAGCCTGTAGGGCTCTTTGAAATAACTGAAATTATTTGGCGAAGTCATATTGAACCGTTATGTGGTCAAGACCTGGAACTACTTTATAGCCGTGCGTTTCCTTGAAAAATAATTGCACACCTTAGAATGTCCATGAGCCAATCAGAATCAAGCATTCAACAGACCTGTGGTATAATTTGAAAATAATTGTCAGACCTTTGATCAATTAATTCAGCCAGTCTAATATATATCGGCCTATAATTCATCTCAATGACACTAGGTTTGTTCTTTGCTGTGTTACAGCAAGCTGGAGGATTCTGAGAAGATGAACCAGGACCTGCAGGCAGAGATCCAGAGACTAACACAGGAAACTGAGAGTCTGCGCATGTCTAAAGGTAAATGTACAAACATGCTCTTCTTTATATAAGAATTAACTAGGCAAATTCAACCAAGCATGTTGTTGTATTTTACATAATTTCATGTTATGTGTTCCAGGTGTCAAGCACCAAGACTCTCAGAATTCCTTTCTGGCATTCCTCAATGCTCCGACCTCTGCCCTGGATCAGTTTGATGTAGGTATCTGGCAGCAATGCCTCTGCATGTGGCTTTGTTTTAGGATGTGTTCCCGACAGTAGCAGCAGAAGTGATGGACTACATGATTTTTGTGCTTTTATTTTGTTTTAATTTAAAAAATTCAGGCTGTATTTAACTTTTATTAGTCTTTCATTTAATTATATTTCATTTTATTTCTTTAACACTTGAAATGATCTAGCAGTGTCTTCAAGAAAGTGCCTGAAGCTTGAAACTGTTTAGATCCCCGATTATTACTTTTGGGCTTTGCAAACAGTTATTTTTAATAAATGTGAGAGTGTGTGTGAGAATCTTAGTGTCTATTATGTTCATATATTGTTCGCTCTGTCGTTCTGTCTCTCTCTCTCCTCGTCTACCTCTGTGTTTTTGTCCATGTTAAAGCGCTCCACTGCCTGTGGCCCAGCCGGAAAATACAGACGTGTAAGCCCCTCTTTTGTGGTGTTTGGTGGAGTGGTCTTTCTCTCATTACCAATGTGATTTCCTGGTTCATTGCGTGGCATTAATGCATGTTACTGCATGGCATAGGTGTCATATCCACATGTCCAGTACGCCAAAAAAACATTCTCACTCCATCTGATTCAAAGTCCATTTCATCGCAGTTCTTCTTGAGTCTTTGGACTGACACTTCCTGTCCTTTCCTTTTATCCCTCTTGCCTTTTAACTACCAATTGAAGTTTTATTCAGTGGCAGAAGTGGCGACTCTATTTCAAACTTACTTATGCATATCAGCAGTCGTCTGGTATTTGCGCTCAGCGGTGTTCTCCAGTTTACTCTTTGCTCTTGATAGCGTGCGCAAACTTGCATCTGAAAAAGATTAGATTTTTTTATTGATTCTGCTGTACATTTGGTTTTTGTCCTGTCAGGAATCAGTGATTTGGTGTTTGGGTCTTGAAGAGGTTTTTTAACCTCTGGCACATCAAAATGCTGCTAATGTGCATGGTGTTTTCAAACAGCAAAGTGCATTATCACCCATTTTGTTGCATCCTATTTAATTGCATTTTAGCAGGCATGACTTGGGTCTAAATGCTGCCATTGTTTGGTGCAAATTTCACGAGCATGGTTAATGCTACCGCTGGATCACTCTAACCATCTCTCAATTCTTCCAATAGATTGACTCCATTGATAACTTCAGCCTGTCTAACACACCTTCCGGGGAGGATGAAGGAAAATCCCAAGTCACATCCCACTCTCGATCGGCCTCGACCACCAGCGATATAGAGCCCCATGAGGTGACCTCAACCCCTGACCTCTACAGGGATGATAAATCTCTGTTTCAAAACTACTTCTGTGTCTGCTAGCTGATAGGCAGCTACCTTCTAAGACATTGATTCCCAACCCTAGGGGTCGCCAGAGCTTCACGGGAGGCTGCAAAGCTTTCTCTATTGCGAGGGTTACAAGAAGAAAAAAATGGAATGTGTGAAAAAGTTACAAATATTTTTGTAAAAAAGCACAATTAAATAGGGCAATTTTAAGTATTTTTAAATAATAGTTAATTGTTTATGAGATGCATGAAAAGACAAGACATACAGTATGTCTAACATTGGCTGTTTGGTGTGCATCTCACGAGAGTGTTAAGGATGCAGGTTTTTTACAGACGCGGCAAAACTGCTTGTTCTAATTGTACAGTACTGAGCAATGATCAAAGCAACAGGTTAGCTAGCCAAACCAAATCAGCGACTATGGCAAAGCGTTAGGTAGAAGAGAAAAACATGAGGTAAAAAGAAAATTAGGATTTATTTGCTTTTATTTATTAATGATTTATTTATTAGAATTTATGTGGGTTTATTATGATTTTTATTAGTATTGAATTTGGTTTCATTGAGGCAATGGAGAAAGTGCGAATTGATTGTGTGATTTGTGGTGAGAGACTTGCGTATGAAACATGAACAGACTGCGTGCCATTGTCACTTGAGCGCTAATGGAAAAACATGAGATATTCTCTGTGTTATTTCAACATTAACAGATTGGCCGAATACATGAGATATGATACATTTCAGTAAGTTGTATTGTATCGTTCAACATGACCTCTGATACCAGAGAGAGAGCGTTGTGCGCCACTCCTTTTGAATGGGCTGCTGCCACGATCTGTCGCACTCAGCATTAAAAAACAGGACTTCTGGTTCAAATGATAGAGTGTCACATTTGTTGAAGTGTAGCTAATGGCAAAACTGTATATATTATACACTGTCTATATGGAATTTGGAGCAAAGACAGTTGTGTTTGTGTTTTCTGGAATAGACAGTCCTTTTTTCTCCCAACAAAATTCAGTAAGCTATATTTGGACGGTGGGGGTGCCGATGTTCCACATGCTGTGATGACATCATCATAGGATTATCGCTGGGTATATCGCATTATCCAACAACTAAACGCATATTGTTTTTTCATCCATATCGTTCTGAAGAGGAGAGGTGTCGTTTGGGATTTTGAATGTTAAAATAGGGTTCCCCTGGAAAAAAGGTTGGGAACCACTGTTCTAAGGCAGCATCTTAACTGTAATGGAACCTCACGAGTAACTGATATGAAACGTATTACATAGGCGCCACTCAAAAAGCACTCTTTACGTGAACCGCACAAGACACTCGACTCGACTGGGTAGCTCAGCGAGCAAAGACGCTGACTACCACCCCTGGAGCCACGAGTTCAAATCCAGGGCATGCTGAGTGACTCCAGCCAGGTCTCCTAAGCAACCAAATTGGCCCGGTTGCTGAGGGGGTAGAGTCACATGGGGTAACCTCCGCATGGTCGCCATAATGTGTGGTTTTTGCTCTCGGTGGGGGGCGTGGTGAGTTGTGCGTGGATGCCGTGGAGAATAGCGTGAAGCCTCCACATGTGCTACGTCTCCGCGGTAACGTGCTCAACAAGCCACGTGATAAGATGCGCGGCTTGACGGTCTCAGACGTGGAGGCAACTGAGATTCGTCCTCCGCCACCCGGATTGAGGCGAGTCACTATGCCACCACGAGAACTTAGAGCGCATTGGGAATTGGGCATTTCAATATTGGAGAAAAAAGAATACAAAATAAAAATAATTATATACATAATACAAAATACATCATCTATCTTTAATATATAGGATATTATCTGATTTAATGACATAATTGATTATGCAGCAAGGTTCTCTTTAATGATTTAATTTGTTAAAATTTTCAATTCATTTTTCCAACATTAAACTGTTATTTTTAATGTAACTGGTGAGTATTAACTTCGACTATTGATAGTTCACCCAAAAATGAAAATGGTCATCACTTACTCATCTTAATGCTGTTGCAAACCTGTATGACTTTGCTTTTTTCAGTGGAACTCAAAAGGAGCTGGTAGTACCGACTTAATTCGGTTCCAGCGCATTTAAATGCTCACACGCTTGAGATGGCAAAGCAGAGCAGTAATCCATTGTGAAGCACATGTAGACTGTATATTTATATAATTAAATCACAACATTTGCACTTTTAGATCACTGGGCCATGTAACGAACTGTTTATCTGTCAGAAGAAGAAGGTGAAGCTTCCGGCAAAACCATACGTCAAAATAAAAGCACGATTCAAAATAAAAGCTAGATGCCTGAAATTTAAGAAATTGCAACATAAATATACTACAACTGTATAGTAAAATGTAATATTCACTGTAGTAATATTAATAATATTAATAAAAAATTTAGCAATATATCACAATCAACAGTGCTGTTATACTGAAGAAACTTTTGTTAAAATGCAATGTTGTAATTGTTCTATTTTTTACTTTTTAAAAGTTTTGAGAATTAATTTGATTATAATACACAATTTGGATGATGAAATTAAATGAAACTGAATTGTATGGAATTGTAGAAAGTTAATTAAGGATTACAGTAGGGCCCTACTTAAAAACACTTAAGCAATGCATACTTAATTTAGAAACACGAAGGAAGTATGCATTTCCTTTCATTTGAATTTAAATTTAACTTTAAGCTAAAGGAGTGGGTTCAATAGCACATTACCGTATTAGCATATTTTTGCAGTGGTATCAAAATTGGTATTGAAAACCATTACATTTCACTGGTATCGGTACCGACTACTGAAATTTTGGTGTTGTGACAACACTACACTTGACTAACGCAGCAATTGCAATGGATTCCAATAGAGTTTGCCTTTACATTACTCTAATTAGTACAAAAATACATAACGTCCGAATATTGTGTGAAAACGTGCATTTTTAATTTTATGGACACATTTTTTATTGGTAATTTTAAGTCTTGAGAGTATTTCTAATCTGCATTTCTCTCGAAATTGCTTAATCTTTTGAGCTTGTCGCATTGCATTCTGGGATTGCCTTTTCCGTAATTGATACATGCAATACCTTTTGGAACTGTCTTAAACTGCTGTCTATGTTGGCAGCTCACTAGGTTTTGGAACAGAGCTTAAATTCACTCATATAAGAAAGAATGATAAAGCAGACATTGATATAATTTTAAGATTTGTGGTGGTTAGAGGCAAATGTATTGTTACAAAATCAGTGTGTATATTTTTTCAGCAGATGGATCAACCACAGCGAGGTGCACAAGCTCCCATACGCTCGGGATACAGCAGCTCTGGTCACAACACACCTAAAGTAATTTATTAACTAATTAATTATTCTCCCTGTTCAAGCAGTTTTCATATCAGCAAACAATAGTTCATTTTCAAATAGATCTTTAACATATCTGAAGTGTGGTAGAAGTAATAGTTTTAGCATTTGACCTTTTTTTGAAGCCAAAAGCCCATCAGTTCGTGGTGAAGTCCTTCACTACGGCAACTAAGTGTAACCAGTGCACGTCTCTGATGGTGGGAATAATCCGACAGGGCTGTACGTGTGAAGGTGAGCGGTCATTACCGAAACAGCTGAGGTTGTCAAGGAAATGGTCAGTGATATTAGGAATGGCATTCACCTTGTTTTCCTCTTCCTGCAGTGTGCAACTTCTCCTGTCATGTGACCTGTGCGGACAAAGCCCCTGCTGTGTGTCCGATCCCGCCAAATCAAACCAAAGGACCGCTGGGTATCGACCCCCAGAAGGGAATTGGTACGGCCTATGAGGGTCACGTCAAGGTAAAAAGCTTTCGTCTAAAGGCCCCATAAAATCAAAATGGATGTTTTGTTTCTTTTAGTCTGTGTCTGTTAGATTGGAGAGGCCATGCATATGCTTGTGTACTCTTAAAAGTTGACAAACTTTTAAAAGATATATGCATTTAAAATATACAGTCTTTCTCTTCCTGGAAAATATACAGTATATGTCAACAGAGGAAAGAAGTTTGTGTTTGTTTTGTGTTATATTTGAAAGGCCTGTTTACTTCAAATCCAATGTGACTAAATGACACAAAAGTATAAAGCAAATGTAAACAGTTTTTTTTACATTAGTACTACGCCAAGTTCTCTGGATTGTTATTTGCGTTGGCATCCATACATTAAAAATGTATCCATCACATTACAATGTTTCAGACTTGTTATGAGGAGTTTATAGAGAAACTTTGTTTCATTTTAAAATGTTTTCGTCCATGTTTGTCATGCCGAATATTTGGACTTGGTGTAAACACACTTTCACTGAGTTTACTAAATGTTTTTCTATTTGGGAAATGGCTTATATAAAGCTTGGTTGCTTTGCTTTGTTCATTCAATGTCTAGGTGCCTAAGCCACTAGGTGTAAAGAAGGGTTGGCAGAGAGCCATCGCTGTGGTCTGTGACTTCAAGCTCTTCTTATATGATCTCCCTGAAGGCAAAGCTGCTCAGCCTGGTGTCATGGTGAACCAGGTCATTGACATGAGGTCAGTCAGGACTTCAGAACTTGAGCCGGTCCATGATGCTGATGGGTCAGTTTGTGTGTCATCTCAGGGTTTCTCTGTCTCTCTTTTGATGTAGGGATGAGGACTTCTCAGTTAGCTCAGTTCTGGCATCAGATGTCATACATGCAAACAGGAGAGACATTCCCTGTATCTTTAGGGTGAGTTAAACATGAGTGTACTATATATATATATGTGTGTGTGTTTAAATTCATAATAGTATGTATAAAATGCATGTTTCTGTCATAGCGAATACAAGACACAATCTATTTAGGTTTCTTTAAAGCTGAAGTGTTTAATTTCTGCGACACTAGCACCACCAAACAGAATTGCAAAAATAAACATGGTTTTCAAACAGCCTTCCTAATACACCCCCTGTCTGCTGATGATCGAACAAACATAGAGTCCCGGCTCACTACTCACATTGGCTGAGTCAATGCTGTTATATTGGACTGGATGTGTACTACAGAGACACAGTGTGGACAGCGTCTTTATAAGACGAGCTATGTGATAAAACTATCGCTCCTGTTTATGATCAACAAAGCTGTCAACGTTGCAAATTGGAGTGGTCTAGTTTTGCCACCTTTCACAATAGTGGGGCTCCCTCATATTAAAGCACCTTTAACAAGAAAGACAGAAATAACAAAAATCTCAAATTCTCTAAAGCTCCATGTATACAGGTATTTTTTCAGTCAATTTACATTAAGTTTTTAATAATATACATAAATTATTATAATATTAATAATATACATAATACAAAATACATCATCTATCTTTAATATATAGGATATCATCTGATTTCAGTATGCATCATAACTGATTATGCAACAACGTTCTCTTTAATGATTTAATTTAACATTTTCAATTCATTTTTCCAACATTAAATGTAAATTTTTAATGTAACTGGTGAGTATTGACTTCTATTATTGATAAGTCACCCAAAAATGAAAATGGTCATCACTTACTCATCTTAATGCGGTTGCAAACCTGTATGACTTGCTTTTTTCAGTGGAACTCAAAAGGAGATGTAAGGGAGAATGTTAGTTTCAGTCACTGTTCACTTACATTGAATGAACAAAAGATGTAGTGACAGTGAATGGTGACTGAGACTAACATTTTGCCTAAGAAATTCATACAGACTTGAGAGTGAGTAAGGATGACAGAAATGTCATTTTTGAATGAGATGCCCTTGAACTACCTGTTTAAAGTATTTGTTAAAGCTATCTGCCAAGAAAAACAATATAAATGTAATTCAGCTCATTGCACCATGTCTCACTGGGAAACAAATGACTAAAGAGAAAGGTAACAATGTAGGCTACATACTTTAAAAGAATTAATTATGAATGCATGTAGCCTAGAGTTTTGATGTTAATTTCTATATTCTAATACATATTGACTGTAAAGTTGTTTGTTAACATTAGGTAGTATATTAATTCATAAGACATTTAGTGTTTTAATATTATATTATATTACATTATTTAAAAAAAGAAAACGCATATAATAAACTTGTCCAGAGACATCCAAGTAGCCTCAGTGGTTTTGTATTGGCATGCTAATTAATTATTAAATGTGTTTTTTAAAACTTTTTTTGAATTGCGAAAGTGGTCTTAATTATTATTTTTGTATTTTATTTGGCCTTAAAAAGTCCTACGAACCTGCAGATACCCTGGAGAAAATTAACGTACAAATGACTGACTTGTACCGGTAGTTGTCTCTGCATGTTAAGCTACAAATAAAGTATTTTAATGCTGAAAAAGTTGCACTCTAAATAATTTATATTATTATATTTTTATATATTTGTTTTATTATATTTTGAGTAATTGATCATTCATATTTTTTATAACAGCAATAATAATGAATATAATATAAACATTATAAAATATAACTGATGACTTAAGTTTTTATTTAAATTATAAATATTTTTATTAGAATTACATTTTAAATAACTAATTATAAATTAATTTCTATTTTAGTTAAAAACTTATATAATTAGATTTATAGTATAACTAATAATAAAGTATTTTATTTAAATTATTCATTAGTGTCATTTTTATTATTGTTATATTAATTAAATGTATTTAACAATTATCATTGTATTATAAATCATTTATAATTCAATCTTTAAGATTAAAATAAAATACAATTTTATATATTATCATCAGAATTAATCTTTGAAGTTGTTCTTATCTTCTCCTGCAGGTGACAGCGTCTCAGCTCTCTTCCTCCAGCAGTAAGAAATGTTCCATCTTGATCCTGGCAGACAGCGATCAGGAGAAAACCAAGTGGGTCGGCCTTCTGAACGAACTGCATCGTCTCTTAAAGAAGAGCAAACTGAAAGAACGCAGTGTTTACATCCCTAAAGAAGCGTATGACAGCGCCCTGCCTCTCATCAAAACCACACAGTCTGCTGCTATAATAGGTTACATCCACATAGCCAACATTTAAAATACAATAATTCTGTTGACAGCTTCATCAATCTCTGCTTTGTTTATTTAACCTCCACTCCTATTTATCTGTAGATCATGAGAGGATAGCTCTAGGAAATGAGGAGGGATTGTATGTTATTCATGTTACCAAAGATGGTAAGTGTTATTAAAAGCTTTATAAATGTATCATTGTATAAATGTATCTAAAATCTCTGTTAATCAAGTCAATGAACACATAATGTGTATACCTTCATATATATACTGTATTAAGGTGTCTTACTGCATTCTCTAATGGTTATACAAAACACAAGCCTCTTATTGTTCATATATTTCCTGTTTGCAGATATTATCAAGGTAGGAGACAATAAGAAGGTTCATCAGATTGAGCTGATCCCATCTGAACAGCTGATCGCCGTGATATCAGGTCGAAACGGTCACGTGCGACTTTACCCCATGGCGGCCTTGGACGACCGCGAGGCCGACTTCTACAAGATAGCCGAGACCAAAGGCTGCCAAACCCTGGTTTCAGGCACAATCAGACACGGATCTCTTACCTGCCTCTTCGTGGCTATGAAAAAACCTGACAAGGTGATCATTTACGAGCTCAACAAGAGTAAAACACGACATCGGAAGCTGCGGGACATCCTGATCCCAGGAACCGTGCAGTGGATGGGGCTACAGGGCGAGAAACTTTGCGTGGGCTTCCAGTCTGGTTTCCTGCGCTACAGTCTTCAGGGTGATGGAGCTCCCAATAGCCTCCTCCATCCAGACGACCACACACTGGCCTTCATTGAGCAGTTGAGTCTGGATGCGCTCTGTGCCGTGGAGATCTCTAGTAAAGAGCTGCTCTTGTGCTTTAGCAGTATCGGTGTGTATGTGGACTACCAGGGCAGACGGTCACGACAACAGGAGCTAATGTGGCCGGCCACGCCCACAGCCTGCCGTGAGTTACTGCTCTGATCACTGTACTGACCAATGATGGACCATTTTTACATTATCAGCATCAACAGATAGCTGCATCCTCTTGGCTGATTAATAAAAGCGTTAGGGGCCATTCAGACAGAACATTTTCTTGCTTTAAAAGAAGCTGGACACAGCAGATAGAACAGAATGCAGGTGTCTCGAGATGCATTTTTAAAAGTTCTTTTGACTTGCTGTTGTGTCTTAAAAATGCAGCACTCATACGCGAGTCAAACTTGTCCGTCTACTGCATGCTTCCATAGAAAAATAACTAAAAAATAGCGAGATATTCGAAAAAACGCGTTCAGTGTAAACGGGCCCTTAATTCTTCCTTTTGTTTGTTCCAAAATCTACCAACAGCCTAATCAATTTATAAAGCAAATTTGGTAATTTGTATAAATTTGAGTAAATATTGCACAAAAGGTTTGTTTAAAATTAACGTATACTGTATGTGTACTTCTCAATTACTATAATTAAATTGTATTAGTCTATAGGAGTGGGTAAATATATTGATTTTCCAATGCATCGCAATCATCATTTGAGCGATCTTGATATTGATTCTTAAATCCCAAGACCGATCTTTTACTCTCTGCAGCCCTCTGCTACATTGAGAGGAAATCACTCTTATTTGCAACCAAATTTTGTGCTATGCAACTAGAAATGGATAGATTTGACAACTGGCTGGTAATTGTCACAAAATGTCACTCACCAGTAATTATGTAGTATAGTAATCAGCAGCAAAGTCCTTTCACTTCGTGATGAGGGTAAAAGTTGTTCCGTGTGTGTGTCCAAAGACAAGATCCACTCGACCCATTTGTCACTGAATAATGTCCCTTTTAATAACTTTTCTGTTATTTACAGTCAGTTGTTGATCAAAACCAACAAAAAGAAGAAACATTTAAAGATCAACTATTATGGTTTTTAAACGTGCCTAATTTTGTTTTAAAGGTCTCATACAATAGATTTACATGCATCCAAGGTCAAAAAAACACTTTAATTTGCTCATAATTTAAACTGCAGCATTACCTTTTTTTCCCAGTGTCAAAAACGACTCGTTCAATGATCCGTTCTAAAGGATTCATTCTAAACTCCTCCTTTCAGAGAGCCTACGCTGCTCTGATTGGTCAGATGTCCCAGTCTGTTGTGATTGGTCTACCGCTTAGTGTAGTGTTTGAGGGCGGGTCAAAGCTGTTCGCGAGCAGCCAATGAAGATCAGAGGCGGGTTTTTTGTTACCAAATTATGTAGGTTAGTACAGGAAGTAAGTCTGGAATTACTAACGACTCGTTTCAGGTGTTCAGAATCGGTTCTTTCTTTTGGGAGTCAATAACTCCATTTGTTGTGCACTTTGATTTTTGAAACTTTGCAGAATTTTTTACATTCACATACAGCTATATAACACACTACATGAAAGGTAATATTTGAAAAACCATAATAGATGCTCTTTAATTCTATGCATAGCATGGATGAGATAAAGCCATTTGAATGTCTCTTGCTAACATGCGCCGGTTTTCTTAAAGAGACAGTGGCAGTTTTTGTGACAAAAAATAAGAGTCTATTTTTAAGATTTACGCAACTCCTTATCTTTTTTTTTTTTCCCCATCAAACTGAATTGTGTAATCTTTAAGAAATGTACATATTTATATAAATATAATTTTAACCCTTATTTAAATCTGACTTTTGCCAGGAATCTTTATATACAGTGGTTTATGTACGGGCAAACCCATTTTCTGATCTGTATCAGCATCAGGCAGCCATTAAAAAATGTATATGGGTTAACTCCTAGTACTGACTCAGAGAAACTTTGCTTGTTAACATCAAAAGGACAGTTGTGTATCAGTAGTGTTTTTGTTGTATGATTGTACTGTGACTAAGTATTCTTGAATTTACCAATTTGAAATTTTAAGAACTCAAGATCTGATGTCTGAAAACTATTTTGCACTTAAATATTATAGCAAAGATAATGTTCAAATGTTTTAATGTTTCATGCTATTGTTCAGGAAGGAAATCTGATGTTAATATGCCTCGAATTATCTTTATTGTGATGTATTTTATACATATAGGTAAAAGTGCCAATAAGTTCCCTCTTTCTGAAACTTTTGTCTTGCAGGTTATAATGCACCTTATCTGTCAGTGTACAGTGAGAATGCAGTTGATGTGTTTGATGTCAACACTATGGAGTGGATTCAAACGATGCTTTTGAAAAAGGTACATTTCATATTACTCTTGTTAAACACAACTGTGAAAGATAGATGCCAGATATTTAAATGATAAGACACAGATATCAGCTCAGTGTTGGAGTAAACTGTGGTGCAGGCAGGTGGTAACTGAAAGTGGATTGTGTAAATGAGCTGTCTGTCTCCTGCATGCCAGGTTCACCCTCTGAATGCTGACGGCTCGCTCAACCTGCTGGGACTGGAAACCGTCCGGCTCATCTTCTTTAAAAACAAGACAGCAGGTGAGCGCTTCATCTCTAGACACACTCCTCCTCCTCCTCTGTGTGTGTGTCTGTCTATTTCAGGCTTTGCATCTCCAGACTCATGAATGTAATACATTAATAGAAAATATTATACTTCTTTGCAAATTACATCATTGCATAGGCTTTATAGACAACATAAAATCAACATCTTATTTACTTCCTTAATAAATGTCTCTGGTCTTATTGTGCACAGTTCATCAGTGCATGTTGATTAATATGCAATAACTTTCTTTGCCTCTGAAACAACTACATTTCTGATGATGTAAGCAAGGTCGTTTGGGCAGAGAAAAGTAATATTAACCAATTGTATTCATGATCCAATCAAATCCCAATGGATTAAGTCCTGTCCTACATTATTTCCACTCGTTTGATTTGCATCACAATGCTTGCTAATGTAGGAATGTTGTACATCGTAATGGACGTTTGTTACTGTATCATTTCAAATTTGTTGTTTATTGTATAATGTGTTTTGTGTGTAATGATATGCAGAGGGAGATGAGCTGGTGGTCCCAGAGACATCTGATAACAGCCGCAAACAGATGGTGCGCAGTATGACCAGCAAACGGCGCTTTTCTTTCCGTGTGCCGGAGGAGGAGAGACTTCTGCAGAGGAGGTGATGTTCAGTAATACAAAGCCTGGTGACACAAAATGTGTTTTAAAGGAAGAGTTCATCCAAAAATGAAAATTCTGTGATTATTCTAGAAAATTCTGATACTCGCCAAACAGAAGAGAACATTATTCCATTATTTGCATGCATTATTGTCTTGTGTTCTTCAGGGAGATGTTGAGAGACCCAGAAATGAGGAATAAGTTGATATCAAACCCAACAAACTTCAACCATGTGGTTCATATGGGCCCTGGAGATGGAATCCAAATACTAAAGGATCTGCCAATGGTAAGAGCAGTCAGCTGTGGGGAGAATGTCACCTCTTATATTTTTCTCCTCCTGCATCTCTTCGTCTCCATCCATCTGCTCTAAATGGCATTGTTCCATAAGCATGAAACTGAGGGATCATTATTTTCTCACACTCATGTTGTTCCAAACTCATATGACAGACGTTGTTCTGCAACCACAAAAGGAGTTACTTTAAAGAATGTGCCGGCCTATAATTTCCATATAATGACAGTTGATAGTGACTCACTTTAGAGCTTGAAAAGTACACAGAGTATCCTAAAAGTAGTCCATGCGACACGTGTATGATATTACATGTCTTCTGGCGGCATACGATATAGAACTTATTTTACAGTGAAAATCTTGACTTCTGCTATGTTTATAGTGGAATGATTAATGGTCTGCACTTTAACCTTACGAAAGTCAAGTTTTTCATTGTAAATTAACTTAAATTTAAGGATGTTTCTCACCAAAACCTATCATTACGTTTTATAGATTTTGATTTGCTTGATTAAAAGACAAAATGAAACGGTATTCTCGATAGGGCTGTCATGATTATTCTATTTAGTTCGATTACTCAATTACAAAAATTCCTTGATTACAAAATTGCCAAATCAACAAATCGTTAATAAGGCGGAAATGACACAGTCACATAATGACAAGAGGTGTCAGCTGTGTGAGAGCACTTCACTTTAGATTTGAAAAGCATAACGTTAAGTTCACTAGGTAGACTGCATGCAATTTGTAGTGCTGCGTCCAGATGCGGAAGAGAAGTTGAGCCCTTCGTTGCCACGCGGGACACGCTAAACTCAGCAAAACACATTGAAATGCACTGTAAACCTACAATATAGGCTTTAATGAAGAAACATAAAATAATGTCATGAAAAAGACATCTGTTGGACTTGATTAAAGTTACACATGAAGTGATAGATGCTCAAACACTTTGTTCAATAAATCTGACTGAATCTAGTCGATCTAGTAAGGTTATTTTAAGCAAATTGTGGTTTCGAGTTCCGTTGTCTGTAAATTATTTACAATTTGAATGTAAATACGATCTTCCTCCTAATGTAAATTCTGTTTTATGACGATTAAGTAATAGTTCACAATGCCACACTTTTGATGAATATTTTGTAATTTATCGCCATTATCACAGCTAAATCGCAATGTAGAAACCCAGAGAACTTTATTTACTGAATGAAACCACAGCTCTGTATGCTGTCAGTCAAAACTCAAAGTGAACTTGCCTGTAAAGCCATACGGATTCAATTCACAAAGATGCAATATGAAACAGGCTTACCTGAAGGAGTAATGGCTAGTTTTACATGTGAAATTATGAACAATGTTTACTCAAGAAGGAACTGAATGTCCAGATGCTTAATTTTACATGGTATGTGGAAAGCGACAAGCTTTTGCAATGTGGGCGGAATGTAGCTCAAGCACAACAGTGCCCACAACTGCTGCAGCTCAACGCAAGAGAGTAAAAACATGTATTTCTCAATGACGCGATTACTGTAAATAAGGTCAATTTTGCTTTTTATGTTGTGTTTTAATTTACTTTAGCTCATGATGACTTTTCACATTCATATTCCTCTTATTCCATGTGCATGCATCTATGTTCTTTCTTTTCTTTTCCTCTATCTGTCCCCTTTTATCTCTGCTCCTCCTGGGTTTCTCACTGTAGCCCGGTTCTACTCTCCCCTCTCCCCGCCTGTGCCTCATCTCCACTCCTACAAGCTTTGAGCATGTCTATCACATGACAGTCACCTCTGCTGACAACTTCCTGTCTCTGGACTCCTCCCCTCTCTCCTCCCACTCCCCATCCCTCAGCTCTGCCCCCGGGACCCCTGCTTCCATCTGCTCTCTGGTAGGACCAGAGAATGCTACACACACACACACACACACTCAATCTGTTCTCTAGAGGGTAGAAATATATGGCCACATGCATTATCTCACTTTTACACAGCACAAGCCATCAATCTGTATATCCAGACTGCCTGCATCACAATTCCCTCTGTGGGTTTGATTATTTTTGCCTTACAATTTTTCTGATTCTCTGCATGCCAACTCATGTCTCCCGTTCCGTCCATCACTAAGTTCCAGTGCTTGAAAGTTTCCAAATAGTTTTTTAGGTTTAAGCACATCAAAAACCAGATCTGATTGCTGTTAAGAAATAATCAGCAAGCTTTCATTCTTTAAATACCCTATAAAATCGCTCGACGAGGTTAGATCTCTTTCCTTTGTTGATGTATTTCCTTTTGAAACAGTTGAGGGGGGATATATCAAAGGGCTTTAGACTGAGTGACAGCAATGAACATGATTTACTACTTGCTATTGCTTGTCAAAACTATCCAACAGGCAGTATTAAGGCCCTGAATTACTTCCGGAGAAGTTCTTCTTCGTTCTTTGTTCGAGGGTAAAAAGAAGTTCGAAACAGTCGAGCAACGGTATAGTGTTTGCGAACATTCAGACTCCTGCTTCAATGCTGTGGGAGGTGTTTAGAAGTAAATTTAAATACGAGGACGCTCAAGACCACATGTAAAACCTTAACTAATGTGACATTAAAATGTGTTATCAGTGACTTTATGCCTCATTCTATTAGTAGAATTCACATGAGGTCAGTAAAAAAGCTGTTTTAACCACTCGATGACAATTTAAAGTAATATATATGCAGTAAATAATGTTTAATTTGTCTTCTTGTTTACATTCTGAATTCATTGAGCTATTGATCTAACATGCTATACGCGGCCATAATATGCGCCGATTACACTCTGTTATTGTAATTTATGCTGACAGTCATACTACTGCAAAGATGGGTGTATAAGAGAGTGTTAATGGGCAGAATACAGACAAAATAATGAGGATTAGAGGCATATCTTTCTTTGGGCAGATATGTGAATGGCTTCAGCTGCATGAATGGGCACTTGAGGATTTTTGAGTAGATTTGATTCCTTTTGTAGACTAATAAAAAAAAATTGCATGACGTTCTTGGAAAATGTCTCTATGCGAACGATCGTACAGATGTAGGTAAAACTGCACCAGCTTGCTTGTAACTCTGCACACCAGTGTGTTCATGTTGATTGAACAAAACCGGAATTAGCTGTCGACCTCAAGGTAGGTGGAGCTTCAGGTCACACCTACTGATGACGTGGATCAATGGCAGTAAGGTGTTTAGCAGCCGGTTAGAAGTTTTCCTAAATGTTCGCCCCGGCGAGCTGTTACGAACCACCGAAACTGACTCAAAAAACCTTTTTGGCCTGATTTTGTTCTAAATGACATCACACCCGTTCATTCTTCGATTTCTTATGAAGTATATCGGGACCTTTAGGGGGAGAAACATTCTCAGGTTCTCATTTCTCTTCTTATCCTAGACATTTGTAATGAGTATATCAGCTAAAAGTTAATATTGTCAACTATTAGGAGCTTAATGGATCTGATACAGAAATTAAATGTGCAAATAAGTGATTTGTCTCATACTTGAGTAAAGAATATCATGTAAGATCATATGTGTATTCTTGCCATAATAATCTTTATACTGTTCCTAGCCAGATTTGTCTTTGTGAATTTAATCGTTTATGTTCTAATTTCAACATTATAGTGCAAGATTTATTTTATGACCTCTGTGTGTTGTGCAATGGTCAGAACGTGCGTCCTCAGGAGAGTCGTGGTGTCCTGGGAGCATCAGTCAGCATCCCCTCCATCAGCAAAGCCAGACCTGAACCGGGCCGATCAATGAGTGCCAGCAGCGGTCTTGGCACACGTGAGTAATGAAATAACTGTACTCATAGACAGATATATGGATAAAAATGAGTCACGAAAGTGTCGTAGAAGAAATTGGAAAAACAAAGAAGTTAAAAAAAATGCAAGAACTGAAAAGAGAAAACCAAAAATTGTTTCCAGGTTCAAACAAGTTAAGCTCAATCGACAGCATTATGTTGATTACCACAAAATAATATTTCCACTTGTCCTCTTTAAAAAAAAGAAAAAAATGAAAAAAAAAAAAAAGAAGCAAAAATCGCAGTTACATTATGGCACTTGCAATGGAAGTGAATGGCCAATCCTAAACAGTAAATGCACACGGTTTCAAAAGTATCCACAAGATGTAAACATTATGTGTTAACTTGATTTTAGTGTGTTTAATTCAAGAATTTACTGGCGGTACGCCATTTACCAGATTACAGGGTTTACCGGCGTTATGTCATGAAAATGAAGTTCTTAAATTGGATATAATTTTACACAGGTATTGTTAGTTAGCAATTTTTTTTAATACCAAAATCATGTTATAAAATCATGAGAATAATTATTTTCTCACAGTAAATGTGTTAAGGTCTTAATGATCTGTTGATGGGTGTGTCTTATATTCCAGGCTCCACCTCTCAAAATGGCAGCGCACTGAGACGGGACATTTCCATTGGAAATTACAGTTCCACCGAAAGGCAGATGACATCACCCTCTGATGGCTCACTCTCATGTGGAGGGGGCGTGGACTGCGCAAGTGACGCCCCCCTCTCCCAGTTCGACAGAGAGGTCAGTGCCAGCACACTTTTGCCGCAGCATTGGTTCAAAAAGTATTTTGCCCATTCATTTTCATCTTAGGCATTTAAAAAAAACTTCAATAAAGAGTTTTGACAATCAAACCAATAAGATCCGAGTTAAATCACATAAACACAACATTTGATTCGAAATGCATTGGAAAAACACTGGAGAAAAATACTCAACACTTCGTCCTTTAAATCATTGCAAATTATATAATTAAATCAGTCACAGCTTTCGTGTAGGTTTTTATGCTTTTTTTTTAATTTTATTTTTTTTAAATCTCCAATACTATCTTTGAACATTGCAAAATGAGGGAATTTTAGTACTTCACAGGGAATCACACTGATGTAAGGCTTCTACATAAGCATATATACTTACAATTTCCTTTCTGTCTTTGAAGGGTTTGTAAGTTTTCACTGAAGCCATATTCTCTGTGGAGATTTGAATGGGTTTTCTACTTAGACGCTACTGAGCTCTGTAATCATGTCAGAATATTTTGAGAAGAAGACTAAAGAGATTTCAAGTGTTAGGGTGTATTTGACCCTTTATTGTACATTCTTTTTGTGAATATTGATTTAATATGTCAAAGTTGACTTTCAGATTGCTGTTAACAGGTAAAGGATTCACCCCTGAAGCTCTAAAATGCACTTGTCTAAATAGCTGCAGATCCACAGTGATGTTGATTACAGCTAAATCATACTCAATTAAGAGCACTGAAAGTGTGTTATACAATCCCTAAAATGAACACACGGGCCAAATCTTCCATTACACCTGCCAAAATGTGTTTGGAGGGTCTCCATCCTCTCTTTCTCACGCTGTATGCATGTGTTGAGTGTGCAGTGGCACCAATATCCACAGATTGAGAGCTTTTGACCTTCTAACACTCTGCCTACACACACATTATGCACCTCTGCCCCATGCTCGAGTGTGTGCACATCGACTCTATAATGACGTGTGGGTGCTGTGTATCACTCTCTTTAGTGGCAGTCAGCGTCACCCACAGAGAAGACCTCTGATCTGAAAAGGGCTCTAAGGACCCTACTTAGTAAGATAAAGGTAACATCCAGCAGCAAATATATGATCCCCAGATCTGACCCCTCTAGAAACCTGCTAGGTTTGCCCATTTAACCTGCTTCAAACAGAGGAAATAGGTTAGTTGAGGTGTTTCCACATTAGTTCTGTAGCCCTTTATGTGAGACTGGTGTGTAGTTAGTGTAGTGTACAGAGTTTGTTAGCTTCAGTATTTATTTTGATGTGTGATGTAAAACCTTTTGTCTATCTTCTTTAAATGATGTTAGATGTGGATTTCTTTGATGGTGGTTCCAGCTAGTGATAGACTGATTAATCTGCTGATTCTAAGATAATCGGCGTCAGCCAATGACTGTGCCTGTTTGGCATATTAACAGAAGTTGTAGTTCCAAGCCAAATATCTACAGTCTTTTCAAATATGTTTTTGTTTTATCTAAATATTATGCAAAATGTGTTAATTTCAGCAATTCTGTAAACCTCTCATTTGCATCTGTAAATTGTATAACTACACAGCTCTCTGGAATACTTCTAATTGGTCAATTGCGGCATTCTACTGTTAAGTATGTTTTTTGAATGACAACTAAACTGTATCATTTAGGGATGTCCTGAATCCTATACCGATCTCATGTACTTGTACTCGTGCTCATTAAAATGCTCCGATACCATCTGATGTGCGAATGTCATTCCGTAAACATTCAGTGCACAAATTAAAATCAAGTCCTAGTGTGATGATTAAACCACAAAGGCTGCAATTTAATAATACAGTATATAGTTTGCATGTGCAGCACGCTTCAAATGTGTTTGTGAATGTGTGGAGCCGGTGTTGTGACAGCAAGCAAAGTGCTAATTCACTTTGTAGCACGCAGCACATATAGACTGCATATTTATTTAATTAAATAGCAGCCTTTTGCGGTTTAATAATCACATTGGGTCACCTGCTTTTCCAGAGGTGAGAAGCTACCATCAGAAACAGAATGGGCTTCACTCCAAAATAAAAGTTTCCACCAAAATAAAAGCTCAAAATTAAATTGAAAAAGATCAACAGAAAAATATCACTACTGTATAGTTATATAATATTCACTATACTACTACTACTACTACTAATAATAATAAATCAATAGTAATTGTATAATATTTAAGCAATATCTCACATCTTTGATGCTCTTGTTACAAAGTAACAAATAACTCCCATGTTGCATTTTGTGTTGTGCTGTTAGGTTCTGAATAAAAGCACTTTATTTGATAAAAATAATACAATATTACGTTAAAAAATTAATTGTTCTATTTTAATTTCATTACAATTTGAATGAATTAATTTAGACAGCATTTTGATGACAAAATTGAAATAAGCTGTTGATATGCAATTGAGAAAAAAAAAGAAAAAGAAAAAACGTACCAGCGAGTACCGAAAAGGAAGTATCGGTAAAAATAAAAATAAAAAATGGGATCGGAACATTCCTAGTAATTGACAGCTGTCTGATGTAGGGCTGGGTAAAAATATCTGTTTTGCAATTAATTGTGATCTTAATTTGAACAATCCCAAGATCGATCTTTTACTTTTTCTTCAAAGTTAACTTGAGTTTTGGTTGCATTGATTATTTTATCTGTTTAATAAATAGCAATTGAACTGCATAGTTTGGGCGCTGTTGTTAATTTTATCATTTATATATTTTTTTGTAATACACCAAGTTGAAAGTTTCACTATACATAATTTATAGCATTGGCTAAGATAATTTATTTCATATGCAAATAGAATGGACATTATAACTGAAATATACCCAAATGAATCAGAATCAAATAAAGTTGGAATCGAATCAAAATGAGAGCTTGTGAATCGGAATCAGCTCAAATCAGGAAGTCTGTATCGATACCCAGCCCAGGCAACCGAATCCCTACATAACAATGCTAGTTTTATATCTCTCATATCACTCCATGGGCTCTTTCTTTTCATATAATGTAACTCAAATCATTATTTCATGTCCATTTATTTATGTTTTGTAAAGTGGTTATGGAATAAGTATATGAAAAACCCATACTGGTTGGCCACTTGTTCTAGCTTCTAATTTTAAATCCATAAAACATCCTGATTGGCTAGTTTTGACTGGAGAAAATGTATGTATTTGACCAGTGGAGGACAAGAGGGCAGAACACTGTGCAAGAATGAAAGGAAATGACTCAACAATGTAAGGAAATAAGATACAATTAGAGTCCTGTCATGATGATGTCCTAATTTTTTTTTTGGTTCGTGTCTTCAGAATTCGGACTCACCACATCACTCCACGGCCTCCAATAGCTCCAACCTGAGCAGTCCGCCCAGCCCCTCATCCCCACACAAGAGCAAGACTCAATCTCTGGAGCGCGGTGAACACCTCGGATGGGAGACATGAGCGGGGCCCTTGCCCGGTGTCTCCTGATGTCCTTTGGGGCCCGAGTCCACCCTCTGACCTGATGAACTGCTACGGAGAGTCCCAAATTTAACAAAGACCTAAAGACGATGACTCCTTTGACATATACCAAACATGTCCCTGGGGCCAGGTGTGTGTTTGCACGTATATATGTGGATGTGCATTACACATGTGCGAAGACCTATGGAGGTTTATGTTATTACACGCACATTACAGTGCACCTTAAATACCTTTTGTGTTCACCAAAAAGCTACTTTATTCTCTTCCTGTGATGGAACGGGGAACAGACCACTAAGTTTAGCTTATGTTCGCAATCACATACAGATAAACGCAAAGCTTTATCGTGAGTTTTCATCAGTGTTTGTTGAAAACCACATCAAGTGTGCCTCATACAAAACCAGAAAAAAATATGAATGCGTTCAAAAGTTTTTATTGACGGATGGTATTATAATAAACGCATATAAATGCATAACATCATGGAAACTTTCATCAAGGATCATGTATTCCACCTAAAGAACACTTACAAATACTTTTTCATTTTTAGCATGCAGATTTCAGTGAGATCAACAGTAATATTTTTTGTGTAAACCTGACAGACAGATAGAGCACCCCCCACCCCAGCTGTGGCACTACAGTATAACTTAACATCTGCACTCCAGTGCCATGATGACCTTCACATTTAAAGGTCAGAGTTCAAGAACAGATTCTGAGTTTAATAATGTAAATAGTTTAAGTAGAGTATAATATATATAATGAAATCATAACACTAGACTTGGGTTTGAGAGCGTATTCTTTGCTTTTAAGTTTCTAGACATTTATGCAGATCTTTATTTGTCAATTTAAGCATTGTTTGATGTAAAAGAAGCTAGTTTTTCATATAATCTGCAAGAGCTAAAAAAACAAACAAACATTGGGCTGATGAAACAGAAGCAGAATGAATTTTTATGTAAATAGTTTCAATTTCAAAATTGTCACATTGTTCGTATCATTCACAACGGCTGCAGTGAAATTGTTTGTAAAACAATTCTTACGTAAATGGTCAATTAATTGATTGCGGCAATTTACGCAAGAATGACTTTACCAGAAATTCGTTCTGCTCATGCTTCATGAATGAGGCCCATTGTGTGCAAGAACCAACTTGCGTACTATATTAAATGTGTATTAAATGCGCACCCAAATGCACATACGTCTACACGTGATCATAAATAAGCTGTTGTGCTGAATGTAACAGAAATTCCCTGCAGCCTTGTTCTATATTCCTCTTGCCTACATCTGTGCTTTATGATTCTGTTACTGAAGCAATAATGCTGTTTCCAAAGAGTTTTGTTTTAATTATTAATGTTATGTAATATTCTTATAGTATTTTGTTTTTATTTCAATGGTTTCCTTTTTTTTTTTTTTTTTACTTACAAGAACCAAACTTTGCCTATGGTGTACATGTGAATATTACATGTAGTGTATGTAGCCTATGCCACAAGTTTCAGAATATTGTTACTTTTGTGTGGCATGGGGAGCACTAAGGGGCCATTCACATCGAACGTATTTATGCGAAGAAAGAAAAAAAAAGCTAGATGCATCGCATCAAATATAACAGAATGCAGGTTTCTCAATGCATTTTAAAAAGTTGAAGTTCTTTAAAGTTGACATGGCATCTAAAAATATGGTCAAAGATGCCTGTCTAGAGCAGGTTTGCAGAGAAAACGTTTTCGGTGTGAACGGCCCCTTACTCTTCAGGTGAAGCCACGGAGTGATTCTCTTCAGCGGAGAGCATTCAAAAGGCTTCAACACTTCAAACTCACTGGTGCAAAAAGCTGTTGCCTCTTCCTTTAACACTTCTGCAGCTCATAATGACACGACAGGGACCGCGAGGAGCAGCTGGAGATTAGGTAATTCAATATTGAAATGAATTCAGCGAGGACATACAGTAAAACTGCTGTAGTGATGTTTAAAGATGCAGGGAAGATATAGAAGTCTAGAGTAGGACTATCAAACATCCCTGAATCTGAAGATACCTCAAATTAAAGAGCCAAGCCATTACGACTTCAACATAACCTCATCAGATTGACAATTTTGCTTTTCATTTGTCTGATTTCAAGACACTACATTAATTGGCGGTTATGTATTAGACTCAGTGCTTCTTGCTTTTACAATAGTAATGTTTATCTTGTTAAGTTCATATTTATCCCAACCTTGCTAAACTGAGAAATGCATCCCAGCCATTCCTGTAAAGAACAATTAGCAAATCCATTGATGCCAAATAGACACTTGTTTAAATTCTAAAATGTTCCAGGTTGTTCATTAAAAAAAATAGGTCACCCAAAAAGGAATATTTTATCATCATTTACTCAACTGTCATTCCTAACCCGCATGACTTCCTTTTTTCTGCGGAACACAAAATAAGATATATTGCAGAATGTGCAGCGTGCTCATTTCCATACAACAATAATAAATGGGGTGAAAAGCACCATTAAAGTAGTCCATACGACTACTTCCGAAGTAGTCTTCCAAAGCCATATGTTAGCTTTTTATAAAGAAAAGACAAATTCAGGTGAATGAGAAGAAAAGAGCAGCTCAGAACTTATTGCTTAACTTCTTTTGGAAGAAGGTCATACAGATTGGAACAACAAAAGGTTGAGTAAATAATGACAGAATTTTCATTTATGGGGGAACTATCGCTTTAAGACCTCATTTGTAATCTTTGTGATATTGTTTGGGACCTTAGTTATATGTTCGAGGTATTATTCCATAATCACGTTTATCCACTAAACAGAAATGATTATTCATAATGCAGGTTGCTTTTTTTCTTAGTGTAATTTAAGCTGTAACAGGTTAGAATGAATTTGACAGGGTTATGGTATTAACATGAACAGGGAACCTGTTTGAAATGTTTCTCAGGTATGTCAGAACCAATGATTATTTTATTGCATGGAGGAATTGCAAAGAAAAGTAGAAGTGACAGTTGAGGATATATATTGATATCCAAGTCTGTTTTTTATCTTTACGACTGTTACTTAGCAGTGGATATAGATCAGTTGACTAGAGAGGGAGGTGCCTTAGTTTTTTAGATCAGTGTAAACTGGTCAGTGCATGTAGAACTGACTAGAATGAGAGAAGACAATTGGGTGGAGATTTTGTTAAAAAGACACAGATTCACACTTGCATTTCACGTGAGGGTTTTGTTTGCCTTGTTGGTGAATTGCTCTTTTATATCGTTCTGTTTCACTTTCTTGATTTTGATATTTGTAAGACTATGTACAGATTTGCATGTCATTGGTGTAATCACTTGTTTTGAAGATTTTAAGGCTGGATTTATTTTATTTTTTTCAGTTGTTTTTATTGTATTTTATTGAGCTGTGTGGCGTGAGTGGTTGGAATGTGAAAAAGAATTACCCCATACTACAATTTAGACAATTTTTCTTTTTCGTCGCACAGACATATTTAAGGTGAAATACTGTGGAGTTTATTTGTATTGTTTTGGACACCACTTCTCACACGCAGAGTTCATTACCTGACTGATGTATATCAATAAAATGGGGAGCTTTTCTGAAAATTCGAAGAATTTGTTTTATACAAAAGCTTTATTTGAATTCTTGCATGATGCTATAACTTGATTTAATGTCTTTACAGATTCAACATTCAACAGATAGCCACGGTTAAAGTGCTGTATTGTTCCTCGAAATTCTGCAATCTGTACAAAGTGGACAGAGGAATTCAGCATTATCCAATGTACTTGTGATACCAAAGGCAAAGGTACAGCAAAGCAGAAATAGCATTAAAAAAAAAAGCTTCACAAAGCTCAGGTCCAAAGTCACATATTCAGGCACTAAGTACCACAATAATCTTTTCCAACAAGTAAACAAAAACACTCAAGACTTCACGTTTAAAGCGTGTAAATAAGTTGCTCTTCCACGTTCAGGCTTTACTACGGTTTAACATTAAATGTTTAGCGATGCCACCACCTATTTGTATCAAAACATTTGAAAACACGTCTTCTGTTACATATACTTATTTCTGATAAATGTGAAGGACCTCATTTATTAAACACGAGCAGAACGAATTTCTGATAAATAGTTTGTAAAACTATTCTTAGCTAAATTGTTACATTAAACTGAATGCAGCAGTTTCCACATAAATAGTTTCAATTAAAATAGTTAAATTTGACTGCCTTAGTGCCCGCCCACTTTTTCATCCATCTCGGTTACGGATGTATTTTTCCCATAGGGATTTCGTAAAAACCTTCATGAAAGAGTATTTGAAAATCTGACAAAAATACTTTGTTAACGAGGAAATTAGGAATTTAGGATTGTGGGTAGTGTAGTTCCTTACCAGAAATTCCACTAAACATGATTTTTTATTTACTTGAAATAATGTGGATTGATGGCTTCAACAGAAGCATGTACCATTGATTAACAAACCTTGTAAATCACGGTAGATCTGTTTTTAATAAAAATCAATTCCCCTATGGATTTTACTTCAGGAACCAGATTGTTGCATTCTAATGCGACCGTTTTCACTCAATTTTGTCCTCTTTCATCTGAATTGGACTTTTACTTTACGGTTATATTATTTGCTGGATTTTGGTCGAATATAAATCATTGTGTGCAATGGTAATCAGTCTCTTTATTATGATAAATATCCATGTGGATAATATAGTTAAAAATACAGATTCTTGGCGTGAAAAAATCAATACAGCAAAGCAAGGTAAAATGTTGCAGTACTTTAAATGATCTATATTTTTTTCCTTCCACCCCCGATTTACAAAATTACACATTTGTTCTGCTCATGTTTCATGAATGAGGCCCATATTGTTGAAGCAAGTTTTATGCATTTTCATGAAATATTTGTGGAGTAACATCAGACAGAAGCACCATTTAGAAAGCTTTTTACGCAAGACTCCCGTACATATGGTAGCTAACCTATAACAATGTTCTTAAGTGTGTGTTTAGGCAAGGTGAGGAAATGCAGGCATGAGCGTTCTGATCTGATGAGGTAGGCAGCCATCCAAAGTCTTAAAGCACATCAGGTGTTGGTGAGGATTCAGAAACATGATTTCTGAGAGCCATTCCTCTATGGAATCATTCCGAAGTATTTTTGATTGTTCAACATTTGCCCAAAGTCTCTGGCTTTTTGACGAAACATTAAAGAGACTGCAAGAGTCATGTAACCGCTAAGACTTTCAGGGTCGTAAAACCTGACATCTAATGGAATTCCATGTCAACTCAACTACAGGTTCCAGTTTGAAAAATATAAAGAAAATTAGCACAAATAGTGTACAGCTTCAGCACCTTTAGTGTTTGAACCCCTAACGATGCATTCCTGAGTTTTGCAGATATACAGATCTAAAATCCAAAAATTAGATATAGCCATTACACTAACTGAAGAGCCACGTGTGTCATTTATTCTTGATAATAGTGTATTTTGTGTTTTTATATGAATAAGTAAAGGTACATTTCTAGTTTCCAATGAAGTTTTACTGCATACCTTTGTTTTGTTGGACAAGAAAAGCTAGCTTGAGACCATGTGACCCACATTTGGTTTTTAACCATTAAAAATGTGTAATAGATCACCACATTGAGAGCCCCATATCTCAGGGATTTAACCATATAGGGTCTAAAATATGAAGATGCTAAAAGTTTTTTCTTAACTAGAATCTAAAAGAATATAAAGATATCTTTAATAGATTACTCAGCAAGTATTGATCCATGACATTTAATATTTTGGATTTCATTATTAATGTTTATCTTCAGGAAAAGTACTAACAAAATAAACAATTTCAGCAGGGGACGTTTTTGAAATTTGGTTGATTTGACATGGAATAACACATCAGTCTTCAAGTTACAATGATCCGTAACAGGTTAAACAGGGTTAAGTTGTATGATGGATGTAATGGGACAGGTCTATGATCAGCAAGTAAGACATTCCGATTATGAACCAACGAACATCCGTGGCCATTCCTGCTTAATCCTCCTCTTCTCCAAGACACTGTTCTGACACAGCAACCACAGGAGCAGAGGCAGAGCAGTGCTACTGTATCACTTTACATGAAGTAAACTTCACCCACCACCAGTCAGTCTGAATTCACAGTATCAAAGAAAACATATCATGTTACTCGGGTGTTAGGTGCGCCGCTAACGGGCCAAGTCCTGAAGAGAGCTCTGTCAACACACATGCATCAAGTCTCTGATTTCTCTGCTTCTGCCAAACCGCCCCTCTGTCGTGTGAGGATTTGCAAAATCTTCTGTTTAATGCCTCCTTGGGCTTCCAAGGCAGGGACTCTCCCATGCTAACAGATTGGCCTCAGTCACGTAGGACAGTGGCCAAGATAGAGTTCCTTGCATCTCTCATACTTGCGCGCTGGCACCATCCTCCTCCACCACACGGTTCATACTGGATCCATGTGTGATGTTAGTGGGCAGGGCATTGCTCAAGTCCCGCACACTGCTGTGTCGTGATTGGCTGTCGAGTCGATGAAGGCTTCCATGATAGGACAGCTGCTCATTGAGTCGCGGCATGCTCCCATAAGCAGGACGTTCTTCCAAGCCTCTGTGACTAGAGGGTGTGCACCTGTGTTTGGAGGGGAAATTAGGAGGTTATTTCAGTTCATGGCGTCTCATAACCACGTAGTTGAACGTGTCTGTACGTGCACAATTATTATGTAGTATCTTGGAATAAGCTCAACTGACATGCTTGCATTTAGTGTTGGGAACCGGTTTCATTTTTTTAAACAAATACCAAACCAAATGATTTTCAGTTGCGTGAACAGTTCTCAAAAGTGCATTCTTCCACCATACACCCAGTGTAATCTGATTCCTGAAGGAATGACTCTTATGAGCCGGCTCTTTTAAGTGAATCAAAAACAAAGTTTGTCCAGTGTAATCTGATTCCCGAACAAATGACTCTTATGAGCCGGTTATTTTAACCTAGTGCGACCCCCGCGTACACATGCGTGAATGTAGTATTTTGGCTTCGTTATACGCAAAGCATAATTTTAATTCATTTAAACCGACTTATCTCAGTTCAGGACACTCTGTGCCGTCACCAAAGGGACAACTCACAGAGTCATGTAACAAAACAACATGGCACAAGCACAGGAGTTTGTTTTTGGAAGAAACGCCAACAAAACTACCTCTGGTAAAAAAAAAATTAAAAAAAAAACCTAATTACGTTTTTACGTTGACACCTGTTTGAGTCTAAAGATTAAAGTCTCCAGTTTCAGTTTCAAAAATTTGAGCGATTTATCGCAAAACGCCTTGCTGTTAAACACAATGTACACTAATGTGTACTTCAGCGCATTTTTACTTAGAAATCCTATATATACACTGCATTATCACAGTGAGAATCAATGGGTTCATCCAAAAGATTTAGCTTTTAGATGCTTTATATGGAGTTAGGATCAAAACATTGTGCATTTCAAACTGTTCTGAGACCAGTGCAGACAGACAGCACACTGGAGGTTAAGTCATTCACTAAATGGGGAGCAAGGGAGCATCCTATAGCTCTCTATGCAGCTAAGTAAGTGCATTCACTCCTAAAATCTGACCAAAAGTTCAGTTTCAGGCTGCAGATGATGTTTGGATCACTCAACATGTTGGGCAGACATGGGACAATGATAATCAGTACATAGATTCACAATTTTATAATGCTACATTTTATTCTAACGTGGTTGGCAGTGATTGGATGATGCTGGCCAATACTTTGAATCAGAATTATTTATGCTAATTTCTGATGTAATGTCTGTAACATCTCAAAAACATGAATAACCAACACTCCTGGAAACATAAATTTAATAAAAATAAATAAATATATAGAAAGTCGTATATATATATATATATATATATATATATATATATATATATATACGACTTTCTATAGCTTTGAATTATTTAAAATTTCACAACTTAGTCCCTCTATCCACATATGTTGACATCACTTTTTATGAAAACTATTTGCTCTAGAAAGGCTTTTTTTTTTTTTACACGTTTATGAGGTGCTACTAGTTACAAATTAAAAAGGGAATTGGAAAATGCACACAACAGTCACGCTCGGGTCTCAGGAGGTTAAGTAAATAAAAAAACAGTGTATCTAATCTGATTACCGAATGAATGACTCTGAGCCAGTTCTTTTAAGTGAATAAAATAAAGTGTGCACAGTGTAATTTGATTCCTGAACGAATGACTTGTATGAGTTGATTCTTTTAAGTGAATCAAATACGTATGAATCAGTTTGAATGGTTACTGATTTAATATGACTGCCTTACTGAACTGCAAATTATTAATTAATTTCATGTTCCTGTGTTGTGTGTTCTTACGACTCGTGAGATTTAAATTATTGCAGTTAATGACTGGTTGTTCATATGAAAACATGTAGTTAACATTGTTGTAATAAAAAAATACACTAAATAAAATATGAACAATATATGTAAAAATTCTAATGTTTAGAATTATTTAACATAGTTAGGACCAATTACTGGATTGCATTTATGCCGCCTCTTAGCCACATTAAAATTTCTGTTGAAATCTGAAATGATCTCATCTTTTGGCAATTTATTTCCAAATATTTTTCTACAAAAGTAATAAAAGAATTGTTAATGGAACTGGAATCATTAAGAGGAACTGGAACCAGAATGGTTAAATTCCTCTACGATTACAATAATTGCTTTTTAAGCTGCTCAACTCACCTGCCGTCTTTCGAGCGGTGCAAGCTGCCGTGATAGCTGCTCATTTTGCTGTGGACGCTGCTGGCTTTACTGCGCACGTCATCCAGCATGGCCAGGTGTGTGGATGAGGCGTGGGTAGACGTACCCTGAGTGGAAGTACCACGAGACTTCCGGATGATAGGTGTGTTGGGGTCACGCAGCAGAGACTGAGCGAAGTCTGTCTCTTGAAGAACCTGACGGCTTTCATTCACTGCACCGCTGCTAGATACATAGAAGAGAATACGACAAGACTTGAGGACATTACGAGGAAAGCACGAATATACCATCTAGCTAACTTTGAATTCAGCTATAAACACAAAGAATAATGAGGCTACTCACTCTTTACGCCTGCGACCGTGGAAGAAGTTGGCCCACTCGAAACAGGTCTTCTTACTGCCCACCCAGAACACAGATGGGATCCCAACCACAAGCACCATGAGATACTTCATCAGAAAGAGGACCAGGTCAGGCCGACTGGTTTGCTCCACCTACACACACAAAATATGAACAAAGATTCATTAGTACTCTTGTAAGAGCATGTCTCTCTCAGAGCGCTTCTACAGCATGGATCACTGATCTCCTTCATCCCCTCCAGGCTCTCAGATCCTCTACAGTTTGGATGCATTCTTTTTTTTTACCCAGTGTTAGCCAGGCAATGCTGTGGTTTCTGCCACCTCTGTGAAACCAGTGCCATATCCATTAGGCTACTGGGGCTACTGAGCACTGCTTTGAATAAGGTGCAGCTGAATACATACGCATTTACAGTAAATTTATATATTAGGGAAAGTGTGCATCTTAGATCCTATAACTGATGGGGCCAGATTCAAGAAAATCTTAAGGAAAAATTATATATTTTTTTTAAATTGCAAGAAGCTATCTTGCTATATAATGTATAAATGTAACAAACTTTTCAGGAATACAATACATTTTATCTCAAGTTAGAAAATAAGGTGAAAATATTAGTTGAGGATGCATGTGATAGAAAGTACAATTATTTCTTGTAGTCTCAATAAATATGAGGACATAAATGTTGCATACACAATTATAGTTTTAGATGCATGCATACAGTAGCATGACACTGCAGGACTTCACAAATCATCTTAACTCTGTCAATGGCGATTTACTAAACATTGCTGGGCATTTATACATCTTCAGTTACTAATATTTTTTTAATCAAAAACAGCTAATACCTATGGATTAGAGGACAGGGAGTAACTTTTATTTATGAATTAGTCTAGTTACAGTGTTCTCTCGCAATAGCTTTATCCATCTCTTATGAAAATTAACCATGATTTCACAGTAAACAAAGTTAAACTATGGTATTTGTAGTTATACCATAGTCACTACAAAAAGTATAATGGTTTTATTACAGTAACCATATTAACAGGCCTGGCTCCAGCTCTAAGATGTAAGGTGGGCCAAACAGTTGGAGGGGTGGGTGTAGGTGTAGTTCTCAAGGTGGGCCAAGTTCATGATTGGATGGGCCAGGCCCCCCGTGCACATTAATCAAGATATTTGTTGTAAAACCTTAGTAATAATACAGAAGAACCAAAACTATGGTAATACAAATCAGAATCATTCTGCCAAAAAATAGCATGGTTACTACAGTACTATTGTAAGACCATGGGTAATTTGTGGTACAAGTACAATGGTTTTAAAAACAATAGTTTCCACCAAATACCATGCCCTTGCGAAAATGAACCATGGTTTCAATATAGTAAAACTACAGTAACCATGACTGTAGTTTTTAACCATTTTTGTGGTAAGAACCATGGTTTTAAAAACTGAGGTACATGTAACCCAAATTAACGATGGTGTTACTATAGTAAAATTAACCGGGTTTTTTCTTCCCAGAATGATTATGATTTGTATTACCATAGGTTTGGTTTTCCTGTATTATTATTATGGTTTTACCACAAATATCATGGTTAAAATATGGTTACTCTAGTAAAATCATGGTTAATTTTCGTAAGGGGTGGACAACTGAAAACTTTTTGTGAGGTAACGCAAAACTATAACAGAAAATAAATTCCCTCCCTGTCCTCCGCAAATACCAATCAATTAAAACAGTTAGCATCGATGTTTTTTGTTTATAGCTGTGAAGCGCCAAAACATTGCTATTATGACCCTCAACCATCACAATACTGCAAGTGACTCCTGTACATTTCATAAATGTGGTTGTTACACCCAAAACTTTGCAGTGTGTCCATGGCCATATTAATTCCCTTCATGGTATTTTATTTCTTGTTAGTTTTACAGAGCAGCTTCCCGCTTCTGTGCATTTAAATGTGCACTAACTCAAGTGTGTATCCATTTGGCTTTTTCAGACTGCACAGCTCACTGCTCGCAGACAATACCGCTTTCTCTACAGAGTACAAATGCAGCACAAGCCGTAACAATGACCTCTTCTCCATCTCTTCCTCCCTGCCAGGGGCCTGTGGTAAAAGTATCTGGACACTCAACTAGTCATGCGAATGTGACACACTGTCACAGCAAACGCACACAGGAAGGAACTTCTAGTGGTGTAGAATCCTTAGAGGGTTTTGTAAGATTACATGGGATGATATTGTTAGTCCTTAGGGCTTTGAGGCAAATTAACATACACTCTAAAATTGCACTGATACATATTCAATGAAAAGTGCAAATATATTATACTGCCTCAAGTCATGTCGCAATGATATTTATGAGATGAGCACATGAGCTGCACCACAATGTATTAACCAGTAGGAAACTCCAAGTTGGTGGGGCGTGTTAATTAATGAAATTATGGTGTAAGCTATGGGTACACTATCTATTGTTGACTGTAAATTGGTATTGGTCATAATTTACATTTAACTGTGAATGCTGACTACAGTTTCATTCGTAAAGCATTTTATGTACTGTTGATGAAGAATAGCTATAACACTTGCTAGAAAATACTACACACTTAGCCTGACGTCACGCATTCAAGTCGGAAACCACATATGCAAGAAGCCAAACTAAAAGAAATACACAATGAACAATGGCAAAAGCTCTTTTTTTTTTTCTGTTGTACCAGTGAATAATTTCCTTTATAAATGTAAAGGAAATGCATGGTATTTAGCAAATTATTAATTTGCATAAAACAAATCATGGAGTCATTAGCTTTACATTAAAGGAATATTCCAGGTTCAATACAAGTTAAGCTCAATGGACAGCATTGTAGTGTAATGTTGATTACCACAAAAAATAATTTTGGCTCATACCTACTTTTTCTTTCTTTTTTTTTTTTTTAATAAAGAAAAGCAAAAATAAATCTTATCCCTTTAAGCTCTGAAGATGTTTTTAAAGATTTCCTGTTTCAGTGGCATACCCAAAATGAAAGGCTTATAACTCAACCCCATTTATCATAAATAGATTATGATACATTCTGAGACTCTCAGCCTAAAAAACTGCCAAAAGAAAGTTGAGAAATCAAACGTTATAGCATTATATATATTATAAATATAATTTATCCTAGTGTACAAAAACATCAAGTGTCCAAAAGCCTCTCCAAACAAATAAAAACATAATATTTGAGCATAAAAACTAATTTTGTCATGGCAACGTTTACACATTGGCCCCATTTTCTGTAACCCAGTGCCCTTTTTTATTTTAATTTGATAAAAAAACAATAATAATAATTTGTGCTAATAAACATTATGCCATATATTATTTCAATAAAGCACTGAAATTAAAATTATTTAGCAAAATAATTGCTTTCCATCATCTTTCATGTCAACATGCTCCTTCCAACAGATAAACTCTTCTTTTTTCAGAGTTTCCCACTTGTAAATACGACTTTGTTTGGTCATTCATGTGCTCGGAACTCATAATTACGTTATTTCCGACTCCACTTATAGGTCGCGTTAGACTTGTTATTGCCCACCCCTCCGATAGCCAGCTACCATCACTAGCTAAATAAAAGGGGGAAAACAGAGAAGGAAATATGAAATTGCTCAACGGATCTATTTTGTTCTGAACAGAACTGGTTGCGTTGAGCAATAATGTAATTATGACTTCCAAACTCAAGAATTTCCCAGGAGAAATTAAAGCCAGCATTGATTCAGCCTAATGGCACACATTTGAATTACTAAACATTATAAACACAGTCACACATTTACCAGTTTGAGAGTTCATTAGCCTTTGCATTATGTGCAAAAAAAAGATGCAATGGAAGTGAATGGTGACTGAAGATAACATTAACCCCAACATCTCCTTTTTTGTTCCACAGAAGAAAAAGTCATATGGATTGTAACAAGAAGGTGAGTAAATGATGACAGAATTTTCATTGTTTTGGCTGAACTATCCCTTTAAGTGCTTACCTCACTCCCCTGAAATTAGAAAGCACATACTGCGATACAGCCCTGTTTCTCATGAAGACCCAATGAAAGCTCTGATACTGCGTCAGGCCAGCCACTGAGCTTTTACGACTCGGTATCTTTGTAGGAGGTAATGACAGGTTTGCCCTCCTTTAATCACCAACAGGAGGGGATCTCTCCATCGTTATGGGACACAGTTGAAAGCCCAGCATCAAACAGCTCTCCCCTCACTATTTATTGTTCTGCAAAGCGCTACAAGGGCTGACCACAATACAGACAGCAAAGCGTGACTTAACAAGCACAAAGATGAAAGAGACCAAGAGAAGTAAATATAGAAAGAGTGGGATGACAACCTCAGTGACCACTCACTCTCATTGTATGGAGAAAAAGATGCAATGAAAGTAAATGGTGACTGAGGCTAACATGCTATCTAACATCAACTTTTTGGTTCCGGAGAAGAAAGTCATAAAGGTTTGGAACAACATAAGGGGGAATAAATGATGACAGAATTAAAATTTTTGGGTGAACTATCCCTTTAAATGCGTAAGATCAGTGTAAGCAAATAAAAACAAAACCAAAAAAAAAAAAAACAGCATGTGGAGATAAGACAGGGAGGTGTATGCTGGAGGGGAGAGTATTACTATGTCACGTGACACTTGGATCCATTTATTATTGTGTGGAGGGAGAGGCCAAGCATCTACTGTTACACCGTAATAAAAATGCCTAATGCATCACTATGTTAGATCATATCTCACCACCCATTCACTCCCCAACACAAAAGAGCTGTTAATATTTTCAACAAATGTGGGTCTTGCAGCAGCTTGCGATTACTAAACACTCTTCTTCGTTCAGTCAAGTCAAATTAATTGTACAGTAATCACAATTTGACCTGCTGAAAAGACTTGAAAAATACTGTGAAAATGATCAATCATTTGACCTACCGTGAGCTCTGAGGTGGTTAATTGATGGTATATGCTTTGTTGAAGCCATTATTTCAGTTTTTAAAAATTGTGCTTTATTTGTCGAATGAGCCCACACACAAGGTAATCGGATGCATAGATCATTAGATAATCCACATGAAGCACAATGTTACATATGGCCACCAGGAGATGGCGCCAAATACATGACACAAACTCAATGATACAGACTCATTCAGTCAAAAGGCAAAATTCTGAGAAATCTCATCACTAAAATCATGTCTCCATGCAATGCAAACCTTTAGTCATTGTTGTGTTTGCATGTGTAATTAGATGTATTACGTCAAATCAGAAAAATAAGAAGTTTTTGTCTAAAGTTTGTTTTTTTTTTTGTGATTTTTCAGCAGTTTCTTAGGCTGAGAGTCTCAGAATTGATCAATCTATATCATTAAAAAATCTGAAACATTTTCTTTACAAATGATACCAAACACTTGACCCTTCTTGTTTTTTGTCAGTTATAAGCCTTTAATTTTGGGTATGCCACTGACACAGAAATATTTAAAAACACCCTCAAAGCTTAAAGGGTAAATAGAGGAATTTCTGGTAAAGAACTACACTACCCATGATCCTGAAGAGCCCACCAAACAATCTCCGCCAACAAAGCGCAATCAAGTCGGTCTCCCTACACTCTCAAACTACAGTCCTTGTATATATTTACAAATATCTTAAAGTAAAATAAAAATATATTTTTTCTGTACTCATACTAAACTTTAAATCAATAATTTTTTCTAATTTTCCCAATGTTTTTTTAATTAAAAAATGTTGTACATTAGAGTTGGCATTTGTTATAACGACATGTCATGCATTCAAGTCGGAAACAAAAAACTGAAAAAGCCAAACTAAAGCAAATACACAATATACAACAGCAAAAGCTCTTTTTTTTTCTATTGTACCAGTGAATAAGCATTAGTGAATACACCTGCATCACTTCTATATGACCTATATGACTTTAATGCATGGTATTTAACATATTATTAATTAATTTGCATAAAACAAATTGTGAAGGGTGAGTCTTTATCTTTACATTAGTTGGCTGTCATGTATAACAAATTCATATTACTGAAATAAAGCACTTAAATCGCAAAAAAAAAAAAAAAAAAGCAAGCTTCCCACTGGTAAATACGACTTTGCTTTGTCATTCATGTGCTCAGAACTCGCAATTGCGATATTTCCAACTCTACTTGAAGGCCGCAACAGTCTTGTATTTTTGTTTGTTTTTTGTTCAATTCTTTTGCTTCAAAACCAATTTTGTAATGTTGTGATTCACCTCAGAGCTGGTTGATTTGGTTCATGGCTTAGAACACTTTTATGAAGGATTTTATGAAATCCCATGGAAGAAAAAGTGGGCAGGCACTGTTGTGCTGATTAGTGATTTAGAAATGACTAAAAGTAGCTATAATGGTTGTTATGCACCTGACTGAAATGACATTGAAGGGATAGTTCACTGAAAAATAAAAGTTCTGTCATCATTTACTCTTACCCTCATGTTGTTCCAAATCTGATTACTTTCTATTGCAGAACACAAACATAGGGCTGCACAATTAATCGAAAAAATAATCGAGATTACAATTACAGCTGTTGCAATTAATTGTGAAGTGTCAATTACATCCTTCAATTTAGATCTATTCCCATAGTGTCAAAAATGTTTTGGTCCGTTGTGTGCATGAATGCAGTAGACAATCAGAAAATCTGTTTAAATTAGACCATTTGCATATCAAAAAACGACAACCTAGTGTTCTAGTATTGTTGTGTTGCACACTTTCTGTGTATAATTTATTCAAAATGTAAACAAAATTTGAAAACACATTTTTTTATGCAATAAAGCAATTCAGGAACAATTCTCAGCTTGTTTTGGATGTGCCTACATAAAGAATATGGCATGCAGTTGCCCTACAAACATTTTTTTTACAATATCAAGCGATATAAGTCAATTATGATTTGTCATAATCGTGCAGCCTTACTTCAAAGCTCAAACAAGAACCCAAAAGTATCATAAAAGAAGTCCATATGGCTCCCGTGTCATATTCCAAGTCTTCTGAATGCATAACAATTTTTGCATTGTAAATGCAACACAAGGTTGGAATGACATCAGGGTGCGTAAACTATGACAGAACTTTAATTTTTGAGTAAACTCTCCCTTTAAGCAAAAGAAAGGGCGGTAACTTCAGGAGAACAGTGTTACTGTGGTAATTTTACCTTGAAAGGGCAGGGGATGTGGTACTCTCTACAGCGCTCCTGCACCCAGGTAGTTTCCCAGATTGAGCGGTAGTTCTGTTCATACAGGTAACACCCCACAACGGTGAGCAGCGGAACCAGGTACAGCACTGAGAACACTCCGATCCGGATCATAAACTTCACCAGCTTGTCTTGATTCTCCTTCTCCAATGGAATCTCCATTCGTACTCTGTTGAGGGCCACAATCCCTGCGAGAAGCAGCGACACACCGACCAGAACATCCAAACACAGCGGCGCCAACACGAACCAGCGAAGAGTGTGAACATCGTAGAGTCCCACGAAACACACACCGCTGATGTTATCGCCCTCGATTTTATTTAAAGCCAGCAGGGTTACGGTAAGCATGCCAGGTATTCCCCATGCGCTGGCATGGAAGAGCAGCGCCTTCTTCTCAATAGCTTCACTGCCCCATTTGGGCACTGCAGCCAGAAACCAGGTGATGGTAAGAATGACCCACCAGACACTACCTGCCATAGTGAAGAAGTAGAGGACCATAAAAAGCAATGTACAGGCCTTGTTATGAGAGCCTTGAGTCACCGTCGAAGTTTTGAACTGAGCGACGTTCGCAGCGTTACAAGCCACACGGTCTTCCAGCAGGAAACCTAGGAAGAAGACAAGCGACACCATCATGTAGCAGACGGCATAGAAGATGATTGGCCGCTCTGGGTAGCGGAAGCGGGTGACGTTTATGAGGAAGGTGAGGAAGGTGAAGAGTGTGGCGGAGAGGCAAACGATGGAAACAACGCCAATGAAGTAGCGGGCGAAGGTGAGCTCCTCGCGGCGGAAGTACATGTTGGGGCAGGGAGCGGAGCAGTCGCGCACGCCAAGAAAGGTGTAGCCGAGCTCAGGTTCGACTTTGAGCTCGCGGGGGCACCAGAAACCGTAGTCGCGCTGCACTGCCATAGGTGACTGGTCGGTGGGGTCTTCATTCGTGAGCAGATCTTCAGCGCGAGGGTACGACTCATCGCAGTCTGGGAACCTGCAGTCGAGAGCCAAACAAAGACATTACAACTAGCAGAAATACGATAATCATAAATTTACAAAGTTCTAGGCTGGTTTTACTTTGCTGTTACAGTAATAAAAGAACAATAAAATAAAATTTTATTAATAAAGTTTTAAAGTAATTTAATATAATTTTATTAGTAAGAAGAGAACATATTTTTGCCCTTTTTTTTCTTTCTTTTTTTTTTTTTAAAGTTGTTTTTCTTTGGAGATTAACATCTGTGTTTGTTTTAACTACCATTTTAGTCCGAAAGCCAAAAAAAATTATATTAAAAACATGCTCGACCATCATGGTGCAATTGGAATGCCAAGCAATTCTGTTGCAATTATGTCTGCCACCTAGCATAATGTACTCCTCGTAAATCTCCAACAAATTCCATAACTTTAAAAACATTAAATTACAGCTCGAGTCATTACCTGCTGCACTCCATCTCCTCCAGCCAGGTGACTCCGAACATGTCCAGGAGCTTCTGACAGTCTCTCTTGGCGTGGGTACAGAGGCTCCGGCAGGGCAGCGTCACACGGCCGTATTCCATACATACAGGAGCATACAGGGCGCACAGGAAGGGCCTGAGGTCTGCAGAGCACTGCAGGTTCACCATGGGGTGGAAGGGCTGTTGGAAAGGGAGATTGGAGTGTTAGTTTATGCCAAGTGCTCTGAGAGTTTATGACAGATCTTGTAAAAACCCAGCAGCTTGACTTTGGCAGCAGTTTATCAGAACTGACTCCAGTGGTCTGCTTGGCAAGTGTTAAGATTATGCACTTAACGGGATTTTGGTAGAAGTGTGCAACGATGCAAAAAAACTTCTCAGCTGTGACTAATGAAAGTTGTATGCTTGAAGTCAACATTCAATCCATAGACTTTCTTTAAAGGATAGTTCACCCAAAAATGAACATTTTCATCATTTACCCATATGACTTTCTTTAGTGGAACACAAAAGGTGATATTAAGCAGAATGTTAGCCTCAGTCACCATTCACTTTCATTGTATGGAAAAAGGATGCAATGAATGTAAATGGTGACTGAGTATGTCATTCTGATTAATATTTCCTTTTTTGTGTTCCAAAAGTCAGACAGACAGGTTTGAAACAACATGAGGGTGAGTAAATGATAATAGGATTTTTATTTTTGGGTGAACTATTCCTTAAATACAGATTTCTTTAATACAAGTCTCAATGTAAAAGATTAATCTGTGCATGTTATTCCAAAAAAGTCCCACCCTACATTTTTGTTGTTGTTGAATACACAGATCAGCCACAACATTAAAACCACCTGCCTAATATTGTGTAGGTCCCCCTCGTGCCACCAAAACAGCGCCAACCCGCATCTCAGAATAGCATCCTGAGATTATATGCTTCTCACCAAAATTGTACAGAGCAGTTATCTGAGTTACTGTAGACTTTATCTGTTCAAACCAGTCTGGCCATTCTCTGTTGACCTCTCTCATCAACAAGGCGTTTCCGTCCGCAGAACTGCTGCTCACTGGATGTTTTTTGTTTTTGGCACCATTCTGAGTAAATTCTAGAGACTGTTGTGTGTGAAAATCCCAGGAGATCAGCAGTTACAGAAATACTCAAACCAGCCCGTCTGGCACCAACAATCATCCATGCGATTATCTAATCAGCCAATCGTGTGGCAGCAGTGCAGTGCATAAAATCATGCAGATACAGGTCAGGAGCTTCAGTTAATGTTCACATCAACCATCAGAATGGGGAAAAAATGTGATCTCAGTGATTTAGACCGTGGCATGATTGTTGATGCCAGATGGGCTGGTTTGAGTATTTCTGTAACTGCTGATCTCCTGGGATTTTCACACACAACAGTCTCTAGAATTTACTCCGAATGGTGCCAAAAACAAAAAAACATCCAGTTCTGTGGATGGAAATGCCCTGTTGATGAGAGAGGTCAACAGAGAATGGCCAGACTGGTTCGAACTGACAAAGTCTACGGTAACTCAGATTAGGGATGCACCGATACCACTTTTTCTCTTCCGATCCGATTCCGATATCGGAAATCTCAGTATCGGCCGATACTGATCCCAAGCCGATACCAGTGTTGTTGTTTTTTGCATAATAAGTTACATTATTGTGTGGAACTAATTGGAGTACTCTTTAATATGTAAAGAAACACAAACCTCTAACTACACATTATTTCAATATAAATGTATAGCTCATTAAGAAACACTTTATTATTAACTAGTATACTGGATAATGTAGCAGCAAAATTAACAGTAATTCCAGTCTTCAAGTCTTCAGTAGAAAAGAAACCAATGTTTTATTTTTGCCTTTTTTTTATTTTTTTTATTTTATTTTTTTTTTTATTTCAACTTGCATCTGGACTTTAAAGGATTCAGATCTCTTTTTTGTTCAATTTAGTTGTAAGACATCAGTCCACTTTTCATTCACAGTTATTTTTTGGAATCCATTCAACTTAAATATTGTTATAAATTGTAAACAAATACTAATGATGACAATAATAATAAATTGTTATTAATATTATTATTATTATTGACTTTTAATTTTAATACAACAGTAATATATTTAAATCGTGCACATTTTAAACCTTCATGCTTTTATTTTGACATTCTGAACTCTCCAGGAAGTCCTGTATGTGTCTGTTTGTAGGCAAGTTCACAGTAGTTTAATTCGCTTCTTATTCAAATTCTGGTGAAATTCACCTCCGGCACCTTTCTAAATGCATATTATAAGTGAACCGAACTATTAAGCATCTACATCCGAGATGCTGTTCTTGAGTAGCGCTCAAATATTGCACACCGCTGTGAAGGCTAAAAATAGCCGCGAGTGCATCAACAGCCTGTGCGTGAGTTTGTGTCAACAGAGCAGTATCATTCACTAACGCGCTGGCACTGCGCATACTATATATTTACTTATTAAACACAGCCTTTTGTGATTCACAGAGCTATCGCACATCTTCAAGTGGCTTTGAATAAAATGCACGAGTCATATGAACTGCTTTAATGGTGTTTTTATTGTTCTTTTATGTCATTTTTGGAACTTGACAGTAACGAACATGACTAACACAGTATTGGATTTGGATCAGGCTCGTCGGACTGATACCTGATCTATCTAAAAGCTTCAGTATCGGAGCCGATACTGATCCAGGTATCGGTTCGGTGCATCCCTAACTCAGATAACCGCTCTATACAATTTTGGTGAGAAGAATATCATCTCAGAATGCTATTCTGAGATGCGGGTTGGTGCCGTTTTGGCGGCATGAGGGGGACCTACACAATATTAGGCAGGTGGTTTTAATGTTGTGGCTGATCGGTGTATATTATTTCACTCGAAAATATGCCACGTTATGAAGTAAAATTAGTTCCTCCGCCATCTCATTTTGACTTCAAAAATTAGTTTGTGAATTTGGCTGGCCCCAAAATTTAAAATAAATTTAGGCCACATCCACATTAATCCATTTTCAGTTTCCTAACATCTCTGGAGTTCTCATCTGGTAATTACAGCATCTCCAGCACGATGTGAACGCAGCATTATTTCCAAGACTGTGTGCTTCAGGTTCAGTTAGAAAATAGCACCATGCCTCCCAAAAACCCAAGGTGCAAAAAGACAGGCAGGAAGTTGTGTGGGTACAGTAACCTGATGCCCCTTCAGCAGGATAACAGGCCAGTTTGGCAGCTCCAAGTGCGCTTTTGTGCCCTGAAGGGGCCTTGTGCATACTAGGAGAGAGACCAGCTGCAGAGCCGGGTATTTAAATTCAAATTTTTGGAGGAACAGACAATGAGCCTCCACCTGGGGCCAGCCAATACATATGCTCTTGCTGCTGGGGTCTGGCCCTTTGTGACTGCTGTGTTTCTGGAGAGAAGTAGGAGATTCCTTCATGGAATGAACTGCTTGCTAAACTTAATCCCCAAGTAGGACAATATTTACAGATAATTTGCATGAATTACATTAAAGTTTCCCACCAAGAAAAAGACACTAGCTTACTATTAGGAAAACCGAAAAGCTACAGCCAATCTTAAAGGAACAGTTCAACCAAAAATTACAATTCTGTCATTATTTACTTATGTCCATGGAACACAAAAGAAGACATTTTGAAGAATGTTCACACAGCTCCTTTGCATATAACAACAGATCACAGTGACCATAGCTAAATAAATGCTAAAATACACTTTTTCAAAAGTATAGCCACAAGACATAAACATGTAATAACCCTCCTTATTCATTCCTTGTTATAAAAAAAAGAAGATAAAATCGCGGTTACAGTAAGACACTTACAATGAAAGTCAATTTGGCCAGTCCATAAATGCTAAAATATGCATTGTTTCAAAAATATAGCCACAGGATGTAAACAATATATGTTAACATGGTTTTAGTGCAATAAAATCACTTCCTAAACTTATCTGTGTAAAAGTATGACCAATAGCAGGATTAAGGGGTTTCATTCTCATTGCAAAGTTGTAGACAAATATTAGATATAACTTGACACTAATAAGGTTAGTAAGCGATTTTATCGCACTAAAATCATGTTAACATATATTGTTTACATCCTGTGGCTATACTTTTGAAAAAATTTGTATTTTAGCATTATTCTTTTTAATAACGAGGAACGAATAAGGAGGGTCAAAATATTTTTTTGTGGAAATCAACATTATGCTACAAAAGCTGTTAATTGAGCTTAACTTGTAATGAACCCGAAATATTCCTTTAAGCAACCAATAGTACAAAAAATAAAAAACATAAAATATAGTGCAAGTTATACTGACTATTTTAAAGTCTTCTAAAGCCTTATGATAGCTTTATGTGAGGTACAGAACAAAATTTACATCACTTTTCATTAAAAAATCTCCATTGAATATTTCAACTTCAATGGCGCTTCTAAACATTTTCAGTGAATAACGACTGAAATTTGTTGGAATACTTATGGCATTTTTTTGGAGCTTGACAAATGACTGTGAACCATCATGTTATGGAAAAGTTGTTGCGTATCGATTCCTCAAAAATCCTCCTTTTGAATTTCACAGACAAAATAAGTCGAGTAAATAATACCAGAGCTATTCCATTAAAAGCTTCCAAAATAACTTCTAAATTCACAGGATGCAAATGAGGCGTGAATAAAAGCTTTATCAATATTTAATAAAGGTTATGAAATATTTACACAGTCTCTGGAGCGGGTGAATTAAAGTCACATCAAAAGAAACAGGAGCAGCTTATATTGGCCTCCCGTATGGAAACCACAGACAGCTTCGGTAATGAAGCTGTATGAGCAGAATTTGAATTGTGCTGACATGTTTCCCCCCTGTAGACGCCGAGCCAAAAGCTCTATTGATTTTGAGTGTCCTCTCCATCACTCCCTGCTCTACTGTTACAGGCTGACATGTTATAGGAGGAGATAACAGGCTCATCTTATGGGAGTAGGGCTTTGGTAAAACAGAGGAACTGAATTACAATTGCAGTCTTCATTATTTAGTTGGAGTCAGAAGTTTACATACACTTAGGTTGAAGTCATTAAAACTCATTTTTTAACCACTCCACAGATTTCATATTAGAAAACTATAGTTTTGACAAGTCGTTTAGGACATCTACTTTGTGCACGACACAAGTAATTTTTCCAACAATTGTTTACAGACAGATTGTTTCACTTTTAATTGACTATATCACAATTCCAGTGGGTCAGAAGTTTACATACACTAAGTTAACTGTGCCTTTAAGCAGCTTGGAAAATTCCAGAAAATTATGTCAAGCAATTAGACAATTAGCTTCTGATAAGAGGTGTACTGAATTAGAGGTGTACTTGTGAATGTATTTTAAGGCCTACCTTCAAACTCAGTGCCTCTTTGCTTGACATCATGGGAAAATCAAAAGAAATCAGCCAAGACCTCAGAAAAAAAAATGTGTGTACCTCCACAAGTCTGGATCATCCTTGGGAGCAATTTCCAATGCCTGAAAGTATCAAGTTCATCTGTACAAGCAATAGTACGCAAGTATAAATACCACGTGACCACGCAGCCATCATACAGCTCAGGAAGGAGACGCATTCTGTCTCATAGCGATGAATGTAGTTTAGTGCAAAAAGTGCAAATCAATCCTAAAACAACAGCAAAGGACCTTGTGAAGATGTTGGAGGAAACAGGTAGACAAGTATCTATATCCACAGTAAAACAAGTCCTATATCGACATAACCTGAAAGGCTGCTCAGCAAGGAAGAAGCCATTGCTCTAAAACTGCCATAAAAAAGCCAGACTACTGTTTGCAAGTAAACATAGGGACAAAGATCTTACTTTTTGGAGAAATATCCTCTAGTCTGATGAAACTAAAAAAATGGAACTGTTTGGCCACAATGACCATCATTATGTTTGGAGGAAAAAGGGTGAGGCTGCAGGCCAAAGAACACCATCCAACCGTGAAGCATGGGGGTGGCAGCATCATGTTGTGGGGGTGCTTTGCTGCAGGAGGGACTGGTGCACTTCACAAAATAGATGGCATCATGAGGAAGGAAAATTATGTGGATATATTGAGGCAACATCTCAAGACATCAGCCAGGAAGTTAAAGCTCGGTTGCAAATGGGTCTTCCAAATGGACAATGACCCCAAGCATACCTCCAAAGTTGTGGCAAAATGGCTTAAGGACAACAAAGTCAAGGTATTGGAGTGACCATCACAAAGCCCTGACCTCAATCTGATAGAAATGTGTGGGCAGAACTGAAAAAGCGTGTGCAAGCAAGGAGGCCTTCAAACCTGACTCAGTTACAGCAATTCTGTCTGGAGGAATGGGCCAAAATTCCAGCAACTTATTGTGAGAAGCTTCTGGAAGGCTACCCAAAAACTTTGACCCAAGTTAAACAATTTAAAGGCAATGCTACCAAATACTAACAAAGTGTATGTAAACTTCTGACCCACTGGGAATGTGATGAAAGAAATAAAAGCTGAAATAAATCATTCTCTCTACTATTATTCTGACATTTCACATTCTTAAAATAGTGATCCTACCTGACCCTAATTAGCTTTCGTTTACGTCTTTAGCCTAGGGGTTCACTTACCTTTTCCACAGCACTGTAAATGTTTAATGGGATATGTTCAATAAAGACATGAAAGATTATAATTGTTTATGTGGTGTTAGCTTAAGCACACTGTGCTTTGTCTATACTTGTGACTTTGATGAAGATGAGATCACATTTTATGACCAATAAATGCACAAAACCAGCTTATTCCAAAGGGTTCACAGACCTTTTCTTGCCACTGTATATTCCAGTCTTTCTGAAGCCATTTGATAGCTTTGTGTGATGAACAGACCAAAATCTGCCATCGCTCTTAAATCTAATTTCCCCTCATGCTCAATTCAAGTATTGTGCATCAAGTTTGACATCAATGATGTCAAATGTTATTGGTTCTCATGTGTATCGCCATTGACATTAAACATGGCACAATAAATCATCGTGCCATATTTTAACTGAATGAGATTTGAGAGTGATTGTCGTCAAATAACGATTCTGGACATTCTGCAAAACAACTTCCTTCCGTTTCATGGAGGAATGTCATACAGATTTGAAACAACATGAGGGTGAGTAAATGATAGAATTTTCATATTTGGCTGAACAAGCCTTTTAAAATAACAGAATTCACTTATTTTTTTTGTATAGATCATCCCAAAAGCAGCATACATGTATATCTGTAAAGGAGTCAATCACTTGATGTTTTTTTTTTTTTGTCTGTATATGTTACAGGAATATTCCGGGTTCAACAAGTTAAGCTCAATTGACAGCATTACCACAAAAAATTATTTCGACTCATCCCTTTTTATGCCAAAAATGCTGTCGATTGAGCTTAACTTGTATTGAACCTGTAATATTCCTTTCAGTTATTCAAAGATGCATAAAAAAATGCAATTCACACAAATCAATTTATCAAATCAATACACCCCTAAAGTCATTTTGATATTTTTGGGGAGGTTAAAGTCTCAGTAAAAATGTTTGCGCATGCTGAGTAACTCCAGTCAGGCTTCCTAAGCAACCAAATTGGCCCGGTTGCTAGGGTGGGTAGAGTCACATGGGGTAACCTCCTCGTGGTCGCTATAATGTGGTTCTCACTCTCGGTGGGGCGCGTGGTGAGTTAAGCGTGGATGCTGCAGAGAATTTTTGGTTTTTTTATAAGCAGTGAAACAATTTTGTTATAAAATATTATGAATATTTGGAAAACTTTTGTCCTCCAAACAGAGAACCCCCTATATAGGCCCTTAAGACTGGGTGTGAATTTGTATTTATTTATTTATTTTCTATTTGAATTTTTGACATTTTTAAGAGAAGGCACATTTTGTTTAGGTCAAATGGAGTAGCGTTACCCTAAGAAAATTTCATATATTTTATTAATGAAAATGTTTATTAAAATATGTTTTACCTTGAAAAATCTGTCTGAAAACTTTTTTGAAATTAATGATTAACTGGCATGTATTCAAGATGCAAGGAAACTATTTTAATGCCATTAAATCATTTTTTTAAGAATATGCTATAATAATTTATATTTTTCAAAGACCAACATGGATGCAAATATTACGTTTCTACAAACTTGATACATGTGTTTTAAATTTTTAAGATTTCTCATCTTTATCATTTTGGATAACCTCATTTATCAACGACCCAAAGGCATGTGAATGACAGAATTTCAGTGGTAAAATAATAGATTTTACAGCTCAGACCGTCTAAGCAACACAAAACAACACAATCTCCAGAGCTGCCAGACAAATAGAGTCGCCACTACAACGGCATGAATCTTCTCCTTGTCGGAGCGTGAAATGCCATTTTGCAGCCTTACTCTGAAGACCAGACGCGAGATCACAGCCTTTTATTTCGTGAGTAAGATTTAAAGGCCCTGAAGAATGCACAATGACAAAAAAAGTTGCACTGCCAAATTTAGACAGACGAGCTAGAGGGCTGATGCGCACTCAAGTAGAGAAGAAAAGCATTAAAAGAGCGTTACACATCCATCAAGTGACAGACATTTGGGAGACAATGAACTACTTTAAAATGAATAGAGAGTGAGCTAGATTAAATGCCACAGGGCTCGAGGAGATTTTATAAACGGAATTTTTCAGTTCAGTTTTATAATGGTGGGTGATATATTGAATACTAGCAATATTTATTTGCAAAGATTGCTCACAATATAAATTTAAGCAACATGATGGTCTGGTCTGCACTTATATAGCACCTATTTTTAACCTCAGCGGTTCCAAAGCGCTTTACATTGTGACTCATTTACCCATTCACACACACACTCACACACCAATGACGGCAGAGCTGCCATGCAAGCCTGCCATTGGGAGCAACTTGGGGTTCAGTGTCTTGCCCAAGGGGACTTTGGCATGTGGAGTCATGTGGGCTGGGAATTGAACCGTTAACCCTGTGATTAGTGGCCAACCAACTCTACCACCTGAGCCACAGCCGCCCCATGTGATGAATATCGCAAAGATTGTAAGGCACTGTTTGTTTGGCCATTAAGTTCCTTGAATAACATTTCATTATACTAAAGCGATCCTCATGACTCGTCTGTGAAAGTATTAAAGCATGTTTTAATAGCAGCACCAATTTAAACTTTAGAAGCAAAAACAGCATAAGAGTTCGATTCATTCCTGTGAATCGGTTCAAACTGATTGTTTCCATTAATTGTTTCAAAACTTCTTGAAACTTATAGTTTCTGTCATTACTCAAAAATGTTCACAGACATTTGCACATGGAATTTTTCATGCATTAAAAGGTTTTGGTAAAAAATATATATTTTAGGTAAACATTTATTACTTTGTAGGTAAATATTATTTTTCGTTATTATTTATTGTTATATTTTTGCATATACATAAAATGGATTAAACAGTATTTTAGTTAGTGAAAAACAGTGTGGTAAACATGCCTTGATTACTTTAAACTATTAATTTATTTGTTTATTTATGTATTTATATTCTGATTAAAGAAAATACAGCCAACATTTAGGAACTTTAAGATTTTTTGCATTGTGACATTCTTTTAAGGACACTGAAGAACATTTTATCCCCCAGTTATCATTACCGTAAGTCGTCTGGACGATTTACTTTTACTATTCCCATTGTTTTCAATGATGATTTTCATTACCGTAATTTGTATTACAGTAAAAAGATGCTGTTTGACAATAATGTTTTTCATTAAAATCAACAAAAATGAAAAGCAGTACCAAGGGAGTACTACTATCATATATAAATAGTATTAAATAACAGTAATAATTGTTTATGCTGCGGTAATGAGAATATCATAATCATGACCACCTTTTTTTGCATTGCGGTAATGAGAATTGGCGGGTAAAATGTGCGTAACTGTCATGAAAATATTGTCAAAATTGTGAAAAATGTAATTGCTCTAAACGTAGGCTTCATTTTCAATATGCAAAATATTATTTTGTTTGAACTTTTCTTCTTATTTTGGAGTAAAACAGGAGATTTCATGAGAATCACCCATTTATTTATTTACTGTATTAATATTTTTTAATCTACCTAGCAACAATGGCTGTTTGGTTAAAATGATGCTTCCACCACTTTTAAGCCATTTCAGAGCAAAAACATAAATATCACGATTTATATTGTCAAAAAGATGAAAAATAGAGGTCCTATCCCGTTCCACCTGCATGAACTTCACTGAAGCGTGCTCACCCCCCATACTGACATTGCTTTTAAAAGGCATGATTGCTCAATATTTCAGCAGGCATTCACATATGTACATTAACAAGCATGTGTTGTCAACACTTAGATAGCGTGTGTTTTCAAGCGAGTGCTCTTAGAATTGAGGGCCAACGCTTGCAGCGGAGGATGCCGAATGGAAACTGCACCAGTGGGAAGAGCATTTGTATCTCTCTCTAGCTCTCTCTCTCCCAGAGGGTCTCGACCTCTCTGACCTCACTCTCAGAGATGATTCCCCCTATAACAGCCTCTCGTAGGTCTCCACGCTAAAACGATCACAATATAAGTGCTGCAGGGCACACTTAACAAATCAGAGTCCCCTTCATTTCCATCCTACATCGCTGTCTTAAAATACACATCACATTCTGCACAAACAGGCTAAATAAATTCAGCTCATCAGAGTATATAACTTATTCTGCATGACAGTGTTTTGAAATATGTAAATCATGCTGCATTACTGTATTAGGTCATATTTCGCTTGTGTAGATGTAGAGCACTCCATCACAACATTAATAAAAAGATATATATATATAAAATATATAAAGCCTGTATATATATATATATATATGCATGTTCATACCTACCATATTTTGACATCAGATCACTGTTTTACTTAGGTATGCTTAAAATTTTTACAAAGAGCTACAAAAGCTCTTTTTACTGTTCTAACAATAAATAATTTCCATTGAACATGGATTGGATCTGTTGAACACATGACGGGCCAAAACTGTAAAGAGAGCCACAGTGAAAGATACATACAAGATAAAAAGATTAAAAAAGATCCAAAAATGACTAAATATGATAACATGATAATTGATATGAAAAAAGGTTATTTTGTACTTCTGTTTATGCAGTTTAAAACGCAGCCTTTTAAGGTTTAGTAATCATGCAAGGCCATATTGCAATTTCAGTCTTAATTCAATCAGTCGTGCAGCATTAATGGATATCATTCCGATGTCTCAGAAGTCAAAGTCTGCTGGTTTCAATGCATTTTTAATGGTTTCCCTCATCATGTAGCCCATAGATATGTGCCGCTTTCACAACTGTCACATCAGTTTATGGTAGTTTATCCGCATTAATGTGAGAACGACACAGAATACAAATGTAATATTACATGTTATGTAATGTGTTATGTATATGTATATATAAATATATATACAAGGTATTTATATTGACAAATATTATAATACACTTTTTTTGGCATTCTCTCATTAACAATTGGTACCATTATTATACATTTATAGTGAACACATATTCATGTTTATAACATGAAAGAGTATAATGCATTATTACACATGGTCAGCAGTCATTTTCATGTGTTGTTATAAAGCATTGTACGTTTTTTGTTTTTTTTATCCCCTTTTTCTCCCAATTTGGAATGCCCAATTCCCACTACTTAGTAGGTTCTCGTGGTGGCGTGGTTACTCACCTCAATCCGGGTGGTGGAGGACAAGTCTCAGTTGCCTCCGCTTCTGAGACAGTCAGTCCGTGCATCTTGTCACGTGGCTTGCTGTTCATGACACCGCAGAGACTCACAGCATGTGGAGGCTCACGCTACTCTACACGATCAACACACAACTTACCACACGCCCCATTGAGAGCGAGAACCACTAATCATGACCACAAGGAGGTTACCCCATGTGACTCTACCCTCCCTAGCAACCGGGCCAATTTGGTTGCTTAGGAGACCTGGCTGGAGTCACTCAGCACACCCTGGATTCGAACTCGTGACACCAGGGGTGGTAGTCAGCGTCAATACTCACTGAGCTACCCAGATTTAAAATCTTAAATTGGCTTCACTTTGTTTTGATTTTGGGATGAAATATAACCTGTGCATTTCTGTTAGATTCACCCTATAATGTATTAAGAATCATGCAGATACGGGTCAGGAGTTTCAGTTAATGTTCACATCAACCATCAGAATGGGGAAAAAATTTGATCTCAATGATTTAGACTGTGGCATGATTGTTGGTGCCAGATGGGCTGGTTTGAGTATTTCTGTAACTGCTGATCTCCTGGGATTTTCACACACAACAGTCTCTTGAATTTACTCCGAATGGTGTCAAAAACAAAAAACATCCAGAGGGCGGCAGTTCTGTGGACGGAAACACCTTGTTGACGAGAGAGGTCAACAGAGAATGTCAGTTCAAACCAGTCTGGCCAAAGTCTACGGTAACTCAGATAACCTCTCTGTACAATTGTGATGAGAAGAAAATCATGTCAGAATGCTACTCTGAGATGCGGGTTGGCGCTGTTTTGGTGGCACGAAGAGGACCTACACAATATTAGGCAGGTGGTTTTAAAGTTGTGGCTGATCGGTGTAATATTTACTCAATTTCTTTATATTATACTTTGTAAGAAGATAACATTGTATTTTAAATGGTAGATAGCAGTTTCTTCTGATTTCTGTTTAGTCATCCAATTTTAATAATTAATTTGCCCATGAAGAAACTGTTAATAAATTAACAATCAAAAAACAAAACATCCAAATGGGAAAATTTATCGGCTGATAATTAAAAAAGTCAGAATATCAGCCAACATATCGGCCTCGGTGATATGTATGTCGACCACTATTAAGATTACGTGTTTAATGCATTATGCTGAATATAGGTTTCAAGTAAAATGTTACACTTCTTTTCTCAGTATTTCACTCCACACCTTTCAGTTTCATTTGAAAGAAATAAGACTAAAAAATAAAGCAAGACAAATGCAATCGAGAATAGAATTTTCTGCAAAAAGACGTTTAGTTCAGTGAGATGTGAAGGTTTAATTAATCACGGCCGCTCACACATTCTCCTGAAAGGCAAATTCATACATATTATTTAGCTTAATCTCCATGTCTAAGACTGTAATGGGTAATTAAAACATTGCGCGGTTGATGTGAATGCCACGCTGCTGTGCCAGCGAGGCCAGACCTGAAGGAGGAGCCGCCCGAGGAACGGGGAGGGTTTCTGGCAGTGTTGCAAAAGAACACATTTGTCTCTCACAGTTGCCAAGTACCACTCCTCCAACACTTCAATGGACGGATTAAGTTTCTGCCTGTTTTTCTTTTGTCAAACTCATGATTCATTTAAAGAATCGATGAATAGAGGTTACCTTTGAAAGACTGCAAGCTTTCAGAGTATGGCTGCATGCTTTTACAGCTTCCTGGGCTACTTAAGAAGTTTTTGGTGAGAAAAATAACACATAAAGACGTCTACTTACTGTATGTCACTGTGGATTCGATTGAAAAGGGGGTACGATGTCTAGAAAGGGGGTTGGCACAATTTTAAGACTTGCATTAAGAAAGTGTGATTCAGAGAGAGAAAAGAATATAATGAATACACTTACAAAAAAGTACTGTGGTGGGATAAGATGGTAATACCATTCTATTCTGATACACCTCCATGATATTTACATGGTACTACCATGATACATGTACAAAGAAGAAACATGGTAATACCATGGTACTGTAAGTGCCTTTGGTGGAGGTATCATGGAGAACAATTGCAAAGTAACGTAGGTGTCTGGAATGCCGCTTTTTCTGTCAGTGTGAGATATGGATGAAGGGTGAAATTGGATCTGAACAGGAAAACCCCCCCTCTTTCTCACTGAGCAGGTGGAATCGCTCGAGCAAACAGAGCTTCTACTAGTGGAAAACTCAGTTAGCCAACTCTATAGAGTCTTAGTTTGTGGAGAAAATGCAGGATTAGAAAGTCAGAGGACTGGAGTGTTTATAATGTGAGAATTAATCACCTTTTTCCAACTAGGCCGTGTGCATGCCATGCAGGGTTCTGATTAGTTTTGAATGACTGCGTTCTGCTCAATAACTCCTCTTCCTAAAACTATCATTAGCCATTTAATTACCTCCAAGCTTACCTTACACTTACCTTACCGTAAGCACTAAAGCCAGGTCAGATGACAGATCTTACATTCATTTAATCCCTGGTATTAGACGATGGTATAAACCATTGTGCGAAATAACTTCAGGATTTAGCAGTAGTTATTAAGACATCAGAACCCAAGGGTTTCGGATGAAATTGGCTTTTGCACAATGTATACTTTTGTTCTAATGTTGAAATTAGAGCAGTCACAATTAACTCGTTAATGCATGTGATTAATTTAAAAGGTTTAATGCGTTATTTTTCTTAAATGCGATTAACGCATTTACAGTTAATACAGCATAAACCAGCAAAAACACTAGTTGGAAGGGAGGAATCTTTGTAATGTGTCCACCCGGAGTCATTACACTGATGCACACACCACAAACACACAAAACAGCCCTGTCAGTGATCAACTGATGGAGAAAGGAGCTCTTGACGCCATTTTTGTTGTACAAAACAACTCCAGATAGGACTAATTATAGAAATTAAGGCGCATTTTAATTACCACAGAAGCACACCAAGTCTTAACTATCACCAAAACGCAGAATGAGACGTTTTTGTCTGCAAGCGCTTTTCATGTTCAAAATGCGCTTGATGCTGGTGTTGACGCCTTGATGCAAATCATGAACGTGGCTTCACAATTGCTGTTGCAAAGTGGGTACCCACAGTCTACCGGCTGATTAATATTGTGGAGGATGAAAGATTAAGAGATTTAATGCCCATTGCAATCAATATGCAACCTATGTGGGGACTAGTTCTTTCAATTAGTCAAACTCCCATTTTGAATTGGTGCTATTTTGGTGCATTTTTATCTTTATACTGTGGAAGGCTTTGGTTGGCAAATGTTAATAAAACATTATATTGTTAAATTTTTGTTTCCTAAGAAGGAAATAAATGCATTTTGACAGGAAAAGAACTATATTTTGAGTCAAATTTTGGCACTTTCAAAATCTGCGATTAAAAAAACTTTTATCATCTGACAGCACAATTCTAAGTAAAAAATAATTATTTTAAGATTTACGCATTTCAATTTCATAACAAAATTCAATTAAATTACATTGAGTAATCTTTAACAAAATAAAAAATAAAATAAAAAAACCTAAATATTTTACATTTTTTAATTTTGTAAAAAATCAAATTGATGAAATTGAAATGCATAAATCTTTATATATATAAAAATAAATAAAAAACAGTTGCAATTATGACAGCCCCACAGTTGTGGCATCATTTCCACCACACTAAACAATTTTTCCCCTAATTTTTTTTTTTTTTAAAGTTTGTGTACTTATTAACCAAGTGTCAGTGAGGATCATGCTTGAGATTAAATATGAGACAAATGACATTTGAAGAAAACAGAAAATTCAAGGTAAATATTACCTAAATATTTGTATTGGTCATTACAGCCAAATATTTAGGTGACATTTACCTTGAATTTTCCAGTCAAGATGTAATTTTGCCAAATTACAAAAAAAAAAAAAATTTTTAAATATATTATTTAATTGTGTGTATTCAGCATCCATAAAATGTTAGCTATGAAATGAACCTTAGCAAGATAAAAGAGTCTGCCATTTTATTTCAAAAACAATAAAAATGTAAGTTCTATCAGCATCATTTCCAGCACAGAATTCTATTAAACACAATACAGAATTTGAGATGTGCTGGAAATGACACACTGGTGGGAATTTTTATTTGCAGAGACGCTGATTGAGTGATTCTAAAGGAGGCCACTGAACAAGGAGTGAATCATCCATGTGAGTGACACGGCAACATGCTGGTTGCTCTGAACGGGGTAAATAAAATGTGCCGTGCAGGGACACACACAGAATAAAACACATCCTGTCTCCCCATAAAACAACAACAAAGATAAACTCCTTCTGCAGGCACCAATTGGCTCCGGCCTGCCCTCCACTTTCACACAGACGTGAAAGATTCAGTGGCCCTGAATGGGAAAAAACTGGCCAAACGCAAAGTTATTCCCTTAATCTAAGCTTGGGAAAAAAAGAAAGGACAGCGCGCTCCCACACTACTTCTTTCCTGTCATTCAACCATCCTTGAATCGAGATCAGTCACTTGTCGTCCTGGCTGCGTCTTTGCCCATATTACGTTCTTTCATGTCACTTTTAATGGCTGTACCATAGTAACCCTGATGCAGAAACAGGCCCATCTAAAAAGGAGGGCTTTGACAACTCTTCATCCTCAGAGGTCAAAGGTCAGTGAAAAAGACCGCCTCTTGGGAACACTAAAGCTTGTCCTTTTGAGGCCGTACAATTAATGTTTGTTACCATGGTTACACCTCTACCCACTTAAGGAGGGCAAGACGAAGAGAGAGAGAATTGGAGAAGGTGAAATAGAGAGTCCATCTAAAAGAGCATTTCTGTAGGACTACATGCAATTATTCCAGTCTGAATGGACTCAAAAACCTACAGAATTATACCTGCCTTTGAAATCTTTCGTCAGCGTGCATGGCACCAGTGGAAAAACAATGCTTATAAAAATAGCTAGCTACTTGTTCTCTTTCCCAGAATCATGTTTTTCTGCCTAACTGTGGAAAATGTTTCAGGCTGTGTTCAATATGCCATACTACTTGTTCTATTTTTGCAGTACGCAGTACATACAGTATGTTTAGGGATGTCCCGATACCATTTTTTCTGAGAACCGAGTACCGATACTTCCTTTTTGGTACTTGTTGATACCAAGTGCAATTCCCGTTTATCGTTTTATGTTTTCTGAAATTCCATCATCAAAATGGTGTTTAAATAAATAAATTCATTAAAAATTAAAATCAAATGAAAATATAACAATTAATTTTCAATATAATATCGTATTATTTTTATCAAATAAAGTACTTTTATACAGAACCTCACAGCACAATCCAAAATACAACATTGGAGTCAAATAAAGTGCTGCATAACAGAGCATCACAGATGTGAGATATTGCTTAAATATAACAAAATTAATATTGATTTATGATTATTATTAGTAGTAGTAGTATAACAGTGAACATTACATAACTATACAGTAGTGATATATTTCTGATGTACTTGTTTCCCATTTAAATTGAGCTTTTATTTTGGCCGAGCTTTTATTTTGATGATTTTCTGTGTTATGACAGTAGCTTCTCAATCTGGTCTCTACGTGACTCAAAGTGATTATTAATCCGCAAAAGGCTTCCATTTAATTAAATATGTAGTCTGCATGTGCCTCGCGCTACAAAGTGAATTAGCACTCTGCCTGCTGCCATCTGCTACAAACAGAGCACGCCATGCTAATAATGGTGATTTCCATGTGAGTCAAGGATCTCTAAAAGGTATGGGCACTTTGTGTTTTTATGTCAGCACAACACTGGCTCCACACTTTCAAAATCACTCACATTTAAAGCACACAGCACATGCAAACTATATATTTATCTCAATAAATCGTAGCTTTTGTGGTTAAATAATCTCACCTGGACATAACGTGATTTTAATTAGTGCATTGAATGTTTTTGTCATGACATTCGTATGTCAGATGGTATCGGTTTTTGGTATCTGAGCATTTTTACAAGTACGAGTACAAGCGCGGCAATTCTATGGATGGAAACACCTTGTTGAGAAGAGAGGTCAACAGAGAATGACCAGACTGGTTCGAGCTGACAGAAAGTCTACTGTAACTCAGATAACCACTCTGTACAATTGTAGTGAACAGAATAGCATCTCAGAATGCACAACATGTCGAACCTTGAGGCGAATGGGCTACAACAGCAGAAGACCACGTCGGGCACTTTATTAGAACCATAGTGTTATGAAGTGCTCAGTGAGTGTAAATGCACAAAGTTCAAAATAAAAGAGTTTCTCATCTACCCTTCTATATATGAAAAGATCAAAAACAAATAAATCTTACAAAATAGTTGGGCTGCACAATATGGAAGAAAAATGTGATATGCAATAATTAGTTGGTTAATGCGATATTCGATATGTAACGTGATAATCGTATGATGACGTCATTGGAGCGAGTGAAACATTGGAACCCCCATTAAAAAAAAAAGTTGTCTTTGTTCCAAATTGCATGTAGACTGCGTATAATATATACTGTTTTACCATTAGCTGCATATCCACAAATCTGACACGCTCCCCATCAATTGAGTCGAAACACTATTTTAGTCTCAGCTTTCAAATTATGTACATTTTATAACAAAATTCAACAATAAATGTTATTTTGATGCACTTTAATGCTGTGTGTGATCGCAGTCGCAACCCATTCAAACAGAGATTGCAGTCGCAACGCTCTCTCTCTCTCCAACTTATAGCATGAAAAAACATGAATGAACATCAGAGGGTAGGCTGAAAGAAACTGTACATCTTACTCAAATGTGTCAACTCTCCTGTAATCGCCCAATCTGTTAATGTTGAAATAACATGGAGAAAATGAATGGGGAATATCCCGTGCTTTGCATCTGCACTGCACGCGCGCACACCAAGTGACAATCGCACGCCCAGTCTATTCACGCCAATCCGTGTAGCCATAAAAGTTACTTTTTAAAGTATTATCGCAAGTTCTTGCGATAGGCATATCACCATCTGTAAATCTGCGATATTTCGATAAATGCGATATATCGTGCAGCCCTAGTGGCTACATTCAGGCTAATTAGCTGCAGGATAAGCAATATAACTGAACAAAACATGTCCTAAAAATGTTACGATTGCAAACAAATCTCCTCTATAACATGCAAGAGACAGCTTTACTTGTTTCTATCCCTAGCCAAGGAAGTTCTCTTTTTTAAAAATCAATATTTTATCAGATTGCCAAAATTTAAGTTCTTCACACACTTGGATTCAAAATGTTAATTTAATGCTTCCAGGATCATAAATATCATCCAACCGTTGAATTATATGCAATGTAGTAAGGTCAGGGACCAACAATGTGGCACACTACAAAACGTTTAGCATTGTTTTTATTTAAGAAAGAAATAGTAGGCAGTATGCAGCAAGCAGTACACTAATATTCCATTCTGAAATTGGGAATAGCATACTACTCTGGAATAGTATTACTCTTTCTGCAGTATGTAGGACCGTGCATAGTATTCATATTTTCTGGTATGCAAACCAGTGAACCACATATTTAAAAATTAAAATTAGGCAGTATGTAGCTTATCATGTGCAGTATACATTAAGCAGTGTGCTAGAACTCTATCTTTCATTTGAGTCAAGGGCTGATGACCTGTCATTGCCGTCCAGTCAGAACACATCACAGACTCCGTCCACTTACAGCATCACTGCTCGCATCACACTGAGGGCGTCTAGACCCCAAAATGAACCAGACAGTCAACTCCCCATGAAATCTTTAATCAGCAGAGGGCAGAATGGTTGAGTGGTTTTGGTACAACATCAGAGAAATCCTTGCTTTAAAGTACTCCCAAAATGAACACTCACATTATGTTCTGGTTAATTTGTAATTACTCAATCAATCAATGGTTGAAGCAGTTGAATGGTTGGGTTAAGAGTTAAAGGATGGAATTATTTCAGAGGTTCAAAAAAAAGTTAGTAACCCCATTTAAGGTCAAATAAAGCTAATGTCAGTGTTGACTGTAAAAAGAGTAATACCCACCCCCTAAATCTCTTGGTTTCGATTTACAAGCCCTTTATCCACATGACATGAATAACCTATATTTTTATGTTTTCATGATGGTCACACTAATCAGTATCATGCACAACAGAAAAAAATCAAAACATACACAAGAAATTTCTCTTTCTTTAACAGATAAATTAATCAAATCTCCTATGTGTTTGACCTTAACTGAGCTGATAGAGAGGGAAAAAAGTTAAAGCCCTTGTGCAACATTCACTTAGCGTGTTTACATGCACAATCTTACCCCAATTATGCTTGATAAGCCGACAATGTGTGTTAACGCCTTAAACAGCGTTTCTTTACCACGGTAAGGTCATAAACGGTTTAAGCATACACCAACTGACACAGGTCGATTTTTGCCCATTACGCTGATTTCACATTGCATGTAAACACCTTTACCACAGTTCTTACCTGCTTATTCAATGTGCACAAGTGTCATGCGCATGCTTGTTTACGTTTTGATGTCAAAAGCAGAAAATAACCCGATGATGTCAACTCTTATGTTGACATGTTTCTTACATTGCCGTTTTATTAATTAAGCTGATTTTGATGGTAAACGGCATATTGCTGCACATTTATACGGACTCACTGACTACTGATATCTGATTCGCTAATGAATCATGCTTTTTTAACTGATTCAAAAAGTGTCTGAAATCCCTCAACTATAAGTGATGACTTTTAGAAGTTTTATATTGTTAACAGTATTGGGAATAATAAATACTAATATTAACATTGATAACATAACAAAAATGGAGGTTACAGTGAGACGCTAACAATGGAAGTGAATGGGGCCAATCCGTAAACATTTAAATACTGTTTCAAAAGCATAGCCACAAGAAATAAACAATATGTAAACAATATTCATGAATTTAATGTGATAAAATTGCTTACTAAGCTTTTCTATGTAAAGTTATATTCAATTTTACAACTTCGTTGCCATGATGATAATAACCCGTAACCCTAAAACAACCATAAAAATTTAAAGATTTAAACAATGTTACAGCTCAATTAATACACAACAAAAGAATTCATGTAAAAGTGCTTTTATAAAATGTGTAAGCTTCACATTTCTGCCTTTAAACCCTCCAAAAATTGGCCCCATTCACTTCCATTGTAAGTGCCTCACTGTAACCTCCATTTTTGCTGTTTTTAAGAAAAGGAGGGACGAGTCGAAATTATTTTTTGTGTTAATTAAAATTATGCCACAAATGCTGTTCGATTCAGCTTAACTTTGGTCAACCTGTGCTGTTTTAAATGTGCTATAGAAATAAAAGTGATTGATTGATTAACTTGTATTGAACCCGGATGCACCACGTTGCTTTGAAACCGTAAACTACCTACAGTACAGTTAGAAGAACTGTTTAGTCCAATGATTATTAATAATAAATGTAACTATTTATTAATGAAAATTTCATTTTTTAATTTAACCATTTACTTACATTCAAACATTTAAATATATATTGAAATGTTATTGTATTTATTGTATTGCCACTATTTTATATAAAGCAATAAGGCACTCGAAACCGCATGTTACAGTGATTTTACCACAGTAAAGCAGGTCCAAGGACACGCCTTCATCCGTGAATCAGTTTTTTGAACCAGTTCACTTTAATGTCTGAAGAAACCAATTCAGTAAAATGAATCTGTTTCCCTAATGCTATTTTGCACACAAAATAGTTTAATAATACACTTCAAAAACAAGCCGAATGGCTTTAAGATTCAAAAATAAATTAGGTGTACAAAATGACGGTTTTACTGCCTCCGTTTTAAGTTAAGCAACAGGACTCGAGTGGGGCATTGGATAACTGATTCCCAATGTTTCATCTGAAGGCCACACAACCCAGATACGGAGGGGGGCAAGGGTTGTTTTCCTCATCTCAGGCTCTGGTTCACTTACAGGGGATCTGTGGGTGATGTACTACACATCCACAGGGGATACTGCACACCCTCAACAGATGGACCAGTAACCACCTCAGTGCCTCAACACTGCAGCCCGGGTCAAGTGACCCCTGAGATCTACAGCACGCATCTCACACTGGCTGCTCTGTTGTGATGGCAGAGAGAAGTAACGCTTATACTCTTTACTGGGTTTAATCGACTGAAACAATGAGAGAGAGAGAGAGAGCGCATTAGTTCAGCTTCAAATCAATCCATTTATTGTGGGTCTCAGCAGAGATCACGAGACTGTTAGCACTGGGATGGCACCATTAATGCCCTCGACAAATGGAACGAACATTCCATTCTTGAGTCTGCCCAGAGTGCAGTTCATAAGATATGTAAGGCTGTTTGACATTCCTTGGAAAGATTAAAGCGACAGATGAACTGTTACAGAAATATATGTGTGGCACATTCTCAATTAAAAAAATAATTTAGTTAATAAACAACAATATATAATAATATATACTTAGCAATTAGGTTTTTTTCTAGTGCTGCAACAACTAACAGATAAAATCGATAATGAAAATCATCGACAACGAATTTCAACAACGACAACGAATTTCTTTATCGATTAGTTAACATGGAGAAGCTTCTTCAGTGATGTCACTTTACGGTAGTGAAAAATGCGTTTGCATGATAACTCGCTTAAAAAATGACAGCAAAAAGAATGTTTATATAAGGATGAGATTTATAAATATTTCTCATGATTTAATACAATTATTTGATTATTATATATTATTATAACTTATAAAAATATCAATATTTCAAATAAAATAGGTTAGAATTCTCTTTATTGTTTTTGTAGATTTTTAGATGGTACAAAGTATAATTTTAAACTAAATACTTGACATAAAACATACCTTTTCCAACTTGTATTTGACATTATTTGACTTTTTAACATGTTTAACAAAATTATGTGAATATGAAATAAATTAGGTTAAATTCTTTTCATTATGTTTAAGCAAATATTAAATTTAAATAGCAGTTTTTATACATTTATTTTAACAAATATCATTATTTTTTTTCTTATTTTGTTTTTACTATTTTTTTATTCATTTTTTCTTTGCAGCCCTCAACATGCATATCTCTGATGTTCATAATTATCTCATAATAAAATCAATCACCATAAATAATAAATCAATTATATAAATATGTATTTACATCAACTATTTATTTAAATATTAATATCATATTCATAATATTTATAGATATTTATCAAATTGATTTGTATTCCTTCTATAGCCTTTGCCAACATACATAACTTAGCAATAATTTATAATTTAGCAATTTGTTTATTCTCTTTTTTCATAAAACAGGAGACAATATTTTACTGTCCTTGTCAGCAGACATAACTTCTTTGAAATATTTTCCCCCAAATGATGAATAACGGATCCATTACACAAAAAATCCTGTGGGCAAAATAATGGATCTCATTGCATTTCATACGGACAGTGATTCATCAAAATGGCTATGGCAGCCATTAAAACTCTGAGAAAGACCTGAGCACTGCCTGCATTACACAAATGTGTTTTCACAAAGGAAAAGAGAAAATGAGTATGTTTGGGTATTGAACGTAACTATTAGCTGTTCAAAACAATCACAATTTGTCCATTAACGATTTCTCTTGAAAATCAGTTTCAAAATTATTTGCATAGACGGTTTCAAAGGAATTATTTCACATACAAATGCATAAATAGACACAAATTGAATGTCTAAATTATGGAAACTAAAAATTAAATGACAGAAATTCCATAAGCAAAACTACTGCATTGAGGATATTATTATTGAGAATAAGCATATTCAGCATATCAACATATATATATATAAAATGTAGGCAGATCACTGGACACCACAGATGCAGATAAGATGAAGTTGTAGACACTAGTAAGGGCCGACATTATCTAAGCATCCACACAGCATGCAACAACCCTGTGTCACAGACCATCAATACACCATAAACATCACACCGGGATTCACTCATATAAACCCCAAAAATAGCATCTATAATTCTGTAAAGACAATAAATGATCAGTACTTCTATAAAGCTTATTTCAATCATCAACAGCTACATGCGGTCTAAATAATTCAAGCTTGTCAAAGTAGCAACCACAAACCACAAGCTACTGCGACAACAAGCTCCATGGCAACCCCGTTTCTCTTCCACATAATCCCAGCAGTATACTATAAGACATAAGGAAGGGTTTGGTTACCTCCATGGCCAGAGCAGCGGTCTGCTGGTCATAATGGTTGAGAAGGTTGGGCATGAAGGTGGTATTGTAGGGCAGATCCTGGCACATTCGTAGGCCTATCGACTCACAGGTGAACGTACTGTGGCTGCTCACCGAGTCCATGTGGATGCCAAGGCTGGTGTTAAACAAGGACAAGACCAGCAGCAAACCAAAGAGCCACATCCCTTGGAAGCGTACAGCTGCTCCAGGTAAAGGTAAATCCAGGATATGCCCCATGGTTGATTGGCAGAACACAACGGGGCAAGAATGAGGGGTTGTACAACAAAAACAACTGTTTATTCTCTATGCAGATATCCACCACACACCAATGTGTAAAGAATGCCGGTACGATTCGCTGGTCCCATCACCTTCCTGTTTTTCAGATGGTCATCGTGGATACCCGTTTCTTCACCTGCGTCTTGGGTCAGTAAACACTTTGATCAGACACCTCAACAGTTGTAGATATCGTCTTGGGGTCATACAAGACTACAGAATGATTGACAAATTGTGTTTCCTCAGGGTGGTCTTCAAAGGAGCCTTTAAACACTGCAGGAAGTGGCTCCATCAACTGTTACTGGATATCTGTGAAAACATGTCAATATAAAATATATATATGTATATATTAAACAACATTAAAAGCAGAAATGTTTGTAAAACATCCACTTAAACTGGTTAATATCATTAGTTCTGCTGTTTGGCAAAGCAGCCTTACGTGACTGTCAGCTTGTAAACAGTTAGTAGTAGGCAAGACATTTTAAACAGTTGTTATAACAGTCAAACTAAAAACAACAATGCATTATAAGGGTAACATTATAAACTTAGCACATAGCACATTTCTCTAATTCTCATTACTGTGACGCAAAACTACATTTAATTGTAGAGTATTTATACATCAAGGTAGTATTTGGCTCAATGGCGTGATGCTCGTTTTTTATCCCAATCTATTAAATTAATCAAAAACACATTAAAAATGCAATTCACACAAAACAATTACAACCTCTACTATGATGAACATGTTTTCAATTACTGAGTTCAAAGTCATTTTGCTATTTTTTATTTTATTTATTTTTCTGGACTTAGTGTCAAAAATATCATGTGGTTCAACCGTCCATAGACAGTAAATACAATTCTTATTAAAAGCAGAACTTCTTGGGGGAAAAGTCAGGTGGTGTAACCAACATGTAGGTAGCCATTTTGCTGTCATGAGACAAAAAAATAAATAAAACCTATAAAACTGAGAGATCTTTAGATCCTCAATCATTATTATTTTGTCATATCATAAAACATCAATATTTTGACATTTTTATGAAAAGGCAGATTTTGTTCTGGTCATCTGGAATAACCCTGAGAAAACTTCTTGGTATTATTGATTTAAAGATTCATGATATTTGCAAAAAATATAAATATACACCGATCAACCACAACATTAAAACCACCTGCCTAATATTGTGTAGGTCCCCCTCGTGCCGCCAAAACAGTGCTAACCCGCATTCTTCTCACCACAATTGTACAGAGCGGTTATCTGAGTTACTGTAGACTTTGTCATTTTGAACCAGTCTGGCCGTTCTCTGTTGACCTCTCTCATCAACAAGGCGTTTCCGTCCGCAGAACTGTCACACACTGGATGTTTTTTGTTTTTGGCATCATTCTGAGTAAATTCTAGAGACTGTTGTGTGTGAAGATCCCAGGAGATCAGCAGTTACAGAAATACTCAAACCAGCCCGTCTGGCACCAACAATCATCCATGTGATTATCTAATCAGCCAATCGTGTGGCAGCAGTGCATAAAATCATGCAGATACAGGTCAGGAGTTAATGTTCACATCAACCATCAGAATGGGGAAAAAAATGTGATCTCAGTGATTTGGACCGTGGCATGATTGTTGGTGCCAGATGGGCTGGTTTGAGTATTTCTGTAACTGCTGATCTCCTGGGATTTTCACACACAACAGTCTCTAGAATTTACTTACTTTGGTTAAATGTATAAACCCAAAGAGAAATGTTTTGACAATTCATTTCAAATTTATTTGTATAGCGTTTTTCACAATAAATATTGGTCCAAAGCAGCTATACAGAGAATAGTGAAACACAACCCTTAAAATATATATATATTTTCATAATATATCAAATATGACTGCAGATTTGTTTTTATTTCTTACAGTTGCCTGTCAAAAGAATTACGGCTGTCAGCAGAATAAAATAACACTGAAACAGTAATAATATCAAATACAGTAACATTTTTCACACTTTTTCCCTGAAATTTTTGTGGACCCCCTAGCTGCCTTGCGCCCCCCTGGCGGTCCCCAGACCCCAGTCTGAAAATCCCTGGGTTACACCACATGACATTTTAAAAGTCAGTCGATCAATTTTTGCAGAAAATGCTATAAATGTTTTTATAAAATATGCGAAATCACAGTGGACACAAAGATACAGTTCTATGAACTTGACACGTGTTTTAATCTTGATTTTAAAAAGATTTCTCACTTTTATCACCTCTGACAACCTTATTTGTTGTACTGAAAAAAAAAAAAAAAAAAAAAAGAATTATTTTTTCCAGACATCACAACTTTGTCACTGATGAGAATTAGATTTATTTTATTTTTATTTATTTTTTTCACTCTCAATCCTGATTGTGTTCAATTTGAATTAACTGGAGCCAGTGTAAACACACACCCCTACACCATAACACATTTGTGTTGAGTCTAAATACACAACCTGCCCCGATCTAAGTAAAACAGTAACAGGCCACCAAAAATCTCAATAAAGTATCATTTCAGTAACATCAAAACATAACTCAGATCACTATGTTTAATCATTCTAATGCATCTCCACCACCAGACATGTCAAATGCATCCATATTCAAATTATTTCATTATAGGGGTTAGTAGATCTGTATATTTTTATACTCATGTCTGAATGTTAACCAATATGCATTCCCAGACAGAAACATTAACATTTTAGTTCATATAAAATATATAAGCTAATCAAAACATAACTGTATGCGGGCTAAAACCCCTGAGTAAAGCATGCAAAATAATGCATATAAAACTTTACCTTTTCCTGGCACAGAGCCTATGGTTTTTCTCCAAATGACACAATACAGCGTGTCTCGCGCTCTATCTCCTCTCATAGATTGATTCACGCAGCAGCAGGTTTGATTTCAGCACGAGAATCATAAAACACACTGAAGTCCCTCCTTCAGTTACATTAAAACAGTCGCTCCGGCGGGTTTGAGGATCGAGACGCTGATGCATACAAATTATCGTAAACTACTCGAAACGTGCACATGTAGAGCGTCAAGGACGGCTGGTGGCTTTGCATATTCACAGCGAAACTCACTCCCCCCTCCCCAATACAGCAGCGTCTCGATTCGCCCCACCTTCAGCCGTTTCCGATGAGACATTACAGTTGTCTTCCGCCAGGGGGCGCTTTGAGGCTCAAAATCTGAATCTTCCATTGAGCCGCATTGGAGATGTTTGAACATTAAAACAAATTATTTAATTCTATTACTTTCAAGAATTTGGCTAATTAAGAAAGTATGCTTAGGCAATTTCTACAAAATAGCTTTAAAATGCCTTAGGGGCAATGTTGGGTAAGTTACTCTAAAAAAAGTAATTAATTACTAACTACTAATTACATTTTTTTACAGTGTAATTAGATTACTGTACTAATTACTCTGTCTGAAAAGTAATTGCATTAGACAGGATAGGCATGAAACTGTTCTTGTAATTCTTTCAAATAAATCATATAAAATCAAATAAATTATTCATGAGCTGGCCAAAGAATTTAGGGGGGCTGCGTTAAATGGGAAAACATATATTTTAACATTAGACGTTACATTTCGATTTTAAATTCACTATTGTTTTATATAGAATTGTTCTATAGTCTATACAGTATTTAACGCAGTTACATCAGAGGTAACTGTAAGTAAATTACTGAAAAATTAAGAGTAATCCCTTACTTTTTTCATTGAAAAAGTATTTTAATTACAGTAATTCATTACTTTGTAATGCATTACACCCAGCACTGCTTAGGGGTCGTTCAGACCGAAAACGCAGCGCAACAAAAATGATACTGAGAAACTTTAATAGGCATTTAATTGAAAATCCACAGTAAGAGTCAACATATGAGAATTATTATTTAGACTCATTGTAATAGTAGAATATCTCAGCTCTGTAGGTCCATACAATGCAAGTGAATGGTAGCAGGAACTTTGAAGTTCCAAAAAGCACATAAACGTAGCATGGAAGTAATCCATAAAACTCCAGTGGTTAAATCAATGTCTTCAGAAGCAATGTGAAAGGGTAAGAAACAGATCAATATTTAAGTCCTTTTTTACTATAAATTTTCCTCCCTGCCTAGTGGGTGGTGATAGGCACAAAGAATGTGAATCACCAAAAACAAAAGAAGAAGAATGTGATTGTGAAAGTGAAAGTGGATATTTAATGTAAAAAGAAGGACTTAAGTATTGACCTGTTACTCACCCACACCTGCATATCACTTCTGAAGACATGGATTAAACTACTGGAGTCGTATGGATTACTTATATACTTTCTTTATGTACTTTTTTGAGCTTCAAAGGTCTGGCCACCATTCACTTGCATTGAAAGGGCAAACAGAACTGAGATATTCTTCTAAAAAATCTTCATTTGTGTTCAGTAGAAGACAGAAAGTCATACACATCTGAAATGGCATGAGGTTGAGTAAATTTTCATTTTTGGGTGAACTATTGCTTTAAAGAACTGAGCTTTTGTCCATATCTTGATAAAATGATTATGCATAAGCAATAACCATATAGCTATGAGTTTGATAATCTAGGCTGTGGATATCTAAGGTTTTATCATTGCCGGATGCATTGAGTGAACAGCAGATGTAGTGTCCAGCAATCCAACAGGTGCAGTGAAGTAAATCAGGTCATCTGTACAATAACACTGAGAACAGCATGTGCATACTGGGGCCTCAAGCAAACACACCATGACCTTACATATTAAACAGGGTCAGTGTAGGAAACAATGGCACTCCACATATACTGTAGGGGACAAAATAGGCTTGAAACTCATAAAACTCTTGTAAACTCATATAACAAAAGGTCAGTGAAAAGAGGTGATTAACCTACAGAAAATGTTATTCGCCCAGATCAGGAGGTCAAACTACCTCTAATTTCTATTTACTTTATATGAGTTTGCCCTTTTGGCATCAACATTTTGGTCATGTCTAAATACATTTTAAAACTCTGGTTTGACCGATTTTGTTACATCTAGCAATAAACATTAAAAGGAATATTCCTAAATATATCTAAATATCATTTAGACTTTTCCTAAAAGTCACAGTGAGACACTTACAATGGAAGTGAATGGGGCCAATCCGTGAATGTTAAAATACTCACCGTGTCAGCCACAATGTGTGTTAACATGATTTAAGTGCGATAAAATCGTTGCCATGGCGATGTAATGGCACAAACCCCATAATCCCGCATAAATGATTATTTAAATTTCACAGCTCAAATAATACACACATTTTAACAGAAAAGCAAGTGCTTTTATAAATAGTAAGCTTCATATTTCTGCCTTTAAACCCTCCAAATATTGGCCCCATTCATTTCTACTGTAACCTCAATTTTGGTCAAATATTAATTTTTTGTGGTATTCAACATTATGCCACAAATGCTGTCGACTGATCTTAACTTGTTAAACAATGTCCCACAACAGAGTGTGCTTCCAGGGTGGAGTATAAATTTAAGGTGCTCTATAGACAAGGGTTCATAATAGTCCAAAAAACAAAAAGCTGGATAACCATGGTGGCACTCTTATGAATTAAAAAGCCTTTATTATCACATGGCCTAATACAAAAGGTAAATCAGGCTGTTTTACCTTTTGTATTAAGCCATGTGACAATAAACGCTTTTTAATTCATAAGAGTGCCATGGTTAACCTGGAATTCTCCTTTAAGAAAATAAAATTAGATCAGATTGTTGTATTAAAAAGTATTTATTCAAATTAATTGCACATTGAGAACAATAACACAATCATAAAAATAGTATTAAAAAAGTAATACATTGAAATGTAGACAGGAAAGAGTCACTATTCAGCATTGAAAGAATGAAACAAAATTACAGCTCTCTTCAAACAAACACACAGAACACTGAAATGAAATATAATGTGAAATGCAATGTGTCTTATAGAGAGAAATCCCGCATTGTTTTGACAGTATAAGTCACATCTCTCTGTCAATATTTATTTAAATCCTTTCATCACACTGGATTATTTCTGAGTGTGAGATTTACTCGGCATCATTCATTCCAACCCAGATTAACTTCTCACTCGTCGCGCTCTGGCCTGCATACTGACACACTGGAATTTTGATGGCTACAACTAACTAAAGAGAATTTACTTCAGGATACATTAGGTAGTTCAAACAGTGCAAGCATTCCATACAACAACAACAACAACATTAAATTTAGTGTTGTTTACATTTATAGTAGCATACTATATTCAAAAAAGGATTTGAATGGTTGCTTTTGAAAAAGACATCAACATATTTTTAAAATTACACACAAGTTGTGTGTGCCAGTGGTTTAAAGTTATGATGTAAACAAGAGTTGCAAACACGTCAGCATATAGGAAAGACCACAATCAGTATAGACTATGATGTTTTTTTGGTTGTTGTTCCAATGATTAGTGATGCAAGTTCAAATATGCAAACTTAAAATATATCAATACAAATACTGCCTGATTAAGTGTATTAACATTAATGTGCTGGAGTGCTTCATATCATCTACAAAGACTACAACTAATATCACCATCAGTTAATACAACAAGTTTAGAATGATACACATTATTGAAAACTGTAATCTGTATGATTACTTTGAATAAACTTGAATGCAATAGTGTTCAAAAAGCCATGTAAAAGTTCCACCTTATTTTCAAATATAAAATAAATATCAATTCTAAACGCTGGCAGAATGGTGTCTAATGAGATGTTGGCCTTGAGTTGTGTTTCCTGTTGATGCCAGAGCCTCCTCTTCCAGCTGTTATGAAACAAAATGGCAATATTAAAATGACGTCATTTGTATAGCCAAAAGTAATTTGACTTAACGCTGGCTTAAAGTCAAAACTGGACAAAATTCTCATCCATATCAGTTGAAAAAAAATGCAACAGTTTAAAAGGTTATTTTGAAGTTTTTTGGGCCTTATATGGTGGCAAGTTCCATCGCTACAAACATAGTGCATCGATTTGGTGTTTCCCGTAACCATAGTTCCACCGGACATTCGCAAATACCAATGTAAAGTTGTGTGGTTTGAACTACAGCTCTCCACCTGTGGTTAGAAGCATAGTTTCTTGTTAGTTTGCGGTGTCTGCATCATTTGACTTTGCTGATACTTCTTTATCTTTCTTTCCGAATTATGCGTCAGTGTAAACGTACAAGAGGTGTTCTTATAGGTTTTCGAAGAGTGCGCATGTGTGCTCATTTGCCCGGTGTATTACTTAAGAGGGAAACCACCACTGTTAAATACACAGTGCATGTAACGTGAACGGCAATACTGTGTCTTAAGCAGCTTTCTTGCAATAAATGGCTCTCTGGTGTCTATATTAGAGGTCAAACGATAGTGGATTTTGCCGATACTGATAACTAAGGTGGTGGAAAAGGCCAATAACCAAATAATCAGCAAATAGTTTTAAAAATCGATTTATAGAATGTTAAGGAAAAAAAAATCTTAATCTTTCCTTACTATGACAGGCACAGACATAGTTAATGAACAAAATCCCAGATGCAGTTTATTGTGCAACCAAAATACCAATAATAACCAGAAAAAAATGTTGTGCATAACTATAAACAAGCCCAGAATACACACTTCCTTATTTCAGGACTCTAATTTTGAAATGACAGAGACTTAGCTCCATTACAATGCTCTATATTTACCACATTAATTTTTTTTTTAGCCTTTATGCACCAAATTAAGGATTCATATATAGATATATATAAACAGGGACATAGATTCCAGGGGGGAGGTAACCCCCAAAATAATCAACACATGCTAGTACAACACCCCCACCCATTTATACCATGATCAGTGGAAACATGTAAATGCTTATCGCTGCAACCCCCCCAATGTTCGAGCCAAATCTACACCCTTGTGTATATATATATATATATATATATATATATATATATATATATATATATATAAAACGATGACCCAAAACATTATGACCACTCACAGGTGAAGCGAATAACGTTGATTATCTCCTATCAAGACCACATGTCAAGGTCTGGGTAGATTAGAGGGTAAGCGAACAATCAGTTCTCATAGTCAACGTGTTGAATGCAGGAGAAATGGGCAAGAGTAAAGACCTGAGCGACTTTGACAAGGGCCAATTTGTTATGGCCAGTCGACTTGGTCAGAGAATCTCTGAAACAGCAAGGCTTGTGGGGTGCTCCCGGTCAGCAGTGGTGAGTACCTACCGACAGTGGTCTGAGGAGGGACAAACCACTTACCGGCGACAGGGTGTTGGGAGCCCAAGACTCTTCGATGCACGAGGGCAATGAAGGCTATCCTGTCTGGTCCAAACCGACAGAAGGTCTACTGATTTAATAATGATTACGGGAGGAATGTGTCACAACACACAGTGCATCGCTTCCTAATGCCCACAGAGTGGTCAGAGTGCCCATGACGACCCCTGTCCACCATCAAAAGTGGCTTCATTTCTAGAGGCCATTGTAATATAGTACAACCAAGTTGTTCTAACTCAGTGGTTCTCAAACCGGTCCTGGAGGCCTGAGAACCCCCCCCGCCATTTTGCATGTCGCCCATTTCTGACACACCCAATTTAAGTCTTGGAGTCTCTATTAATGAGCTGATGAGTTGAATCAGGTGTGTTTGCTTGAGGAGAAATCCAAAATTTTTACTGTTGAGGGGCCTCCAGGACAGGTTTGAGAATTACTGTAAAAATCATTCAGCGCCCACCACAGAGGAACACAGAGGAATAAAAAAAACTATTGGCAACCATTCCAAAAAGCAACTATCGGCACAGATGTATCAGTAAAACTGATATAGCTGTCTACCTCTAGTCTATATAAATGAGCTATAAGAATTTGATATCAATTCATTCTCCGCAGAAGGGTGGTTGCTGCTAGGCAGTTACTGTGGTGTTTTAGGTGATTTGCAAGGAGTTAATAGACAGTTTCTAAGGTGTTCTGTGTAGTTGCTAGGCATTACTAGGCAGTTGATAAGGTGTTCTGGGTGGTTGCTAGGCGGTTACTAGACAGTCAGAAAAATCTAGTTTGACTCCCCATTTAGAGAGCTTTGAGCTCAGAATTATTTCCATAACCTGTTAGTTTCCACAGGAAAATCCTGGGGTATATGATTCAATAGGATCCTTTGCATGAATATTTTAGCATTTTACCTGCTCTCTGATGTAAGTATGTGCACAGGGTCCGATTCCTCTTAAAGTGAGACCCACAATAAAACACCACACAGACAGTGTGGCCTCTACGGCAGTAAACCCAGCACAGAAGAACCATAGCTCCAGAGTTGTGTCCTGAAGACAAAAAAAGGCAGTTTTCATTTCACTGTACATTTTAAGTGCCAGTTCAAAAACATATCATAAACACTCATCATATCATCAACGACTAAACAGTGGCAATAAAAAGTATGTGAACCTTTTGGAATTAGCTGGTTTTCTGCTTTTATTGGTCATAAAATGTGATCTCATCTTTATCAGTCACAAGTATAGACAAACACGATGTGCTTAAACTAACATAATTATACATTATAATCTTTATTGAACACATACCATTAAACATTCATAGTGCAGTGGAAAAGTAAGTGAACCCTTGGATTTAATAACTGGTCAATCCTCCAGGGCAGCAATAACCTCAACCAAGCCTTTCCGGTAGCTGCAGATTAGACCTGCACAATGTTCAGAAGGAATTTTGGACCATTCTTCCTTACAGAACTGCTTCAGCTCAGCCATATTCATCTCTTGAGGTCATTCCACATCATCTCTATTGGTTTAAGGTCTAGTCTCTGACTGGGCCACTCCAAAAGGTGGATTTTCTTTTTTTGAAGCCATTCTCTAGTGGATGTACTTTGAGGTCATTGTCCTGCTGCATCACCCAACTTCCAACGAGCTTCAGCTGGTGCACAGCCACCCTGATATTATCCTGTAGGATATCTTGATAAACTTGGGAATTAATTTTTCATGTTGGTATGCGATGCCCTTTTTTATGCCATATGGTGTGCTGTGTATCCTTCCCAAACAATTCATCCTTAGTTTCAACAGTCCACAAAAAATTTTAGTAGTAGAGTTGTGGAGTGTCAAGCTGGTCTTTGGCAAACTTCAGGTGCATGGCAATATTTTTGTTGGAAAGCAATGGCTTTGTGGTGCCCTGCCATGAACAACATGTCTGTTTATTGTTTTCCATATAGTAGACTCATGAGCAGAGATGTTAACCAGTTCCAATGATTCCTTCAAGTCTTTATCTGTCACTCTTTAGCGGTATCTGTCTTTTACCTCACTGAGCATTCTGTGGTGTGCCATTTTAGTCATCTTGGCTGGACGGCCACTTCTAGGGAGAATAGCCACAGTACTAAATCGTCTCCATTTATAGGCAATTTGTCTAACAGTGGACAGATGAATATCTAAGATCTTCGAGATAACTTTGTAACCCTTTCCAGCTTTATGAAAAGCACCAATTCTTGATCGTAGGTCTTCTGAGATCTCTTTGTGAGAGGCATGGTCCACGTCATCAGATGCTTCTTGTGAATAGCAAACTCAAATGTTTGATTGCTTTTTATAAGTCAAAGTAGCTCTAACCCACACTTTCGTTTCATTAAATGGATGCCAGGTTTGCCAACTCCTGACTTTAATTAGCTTTTGTTGACGTTATTAGCCTAGGGGTTCACATACTTTTTCCAACCTACACTGTGAATGTTTGAATGATGTATTCAAAAGCAATACAATATTTTGTGTAATTAGTTAAAACAGATTGTGTTTGTTCATTATTTTAACTTGGATGAAGATCAAACCAGATTTTAAGACAAATTTATACATAAATCCAGGTAATTCCAAAGGGTTCACATACATTTTCTTGCCACTGCAAGCATCTAGAAGTACAATTTCCACAACAGTACTTTGGCTGTGATGTATTGCAGGAGAAATACTCACATAGATGCGGGTGGCATCGAAAGGGCAGTCGACGATGATCGGAGAACGTGCATTCACGCGCATGTTAGTGGAATTGCATCCTTTCATGAGGATGGACCCGTCGTCTGAAATGGTGAGGCTGATTGCCAAAAGCAGCCCCACAAAACATGCTGCCGAGAGCAGGGCATTCAGGCATGAGCTCACCAACAGACCAATGTGCTACAGGAAACAGAAGAACAGTGCTGTATTAAACACTACAGGAAAACAATACTGTATTTACTGTACTCTTGAATCAGTTTAAGATAAGGCCTGAGTTATGATACTCAATCATAATACAGAAACAGTTACTTACTAGCTTCAAGTTGGTAATATTCCTGGACACCAGTATGGCGACAATTCCACTTGCGATGCTCTAAGAAAGAGATGTTTAATTTGGGGAGAATCACCCTTTTAATTCATTTATAAGCTATCATTTATTTCCTTAAAGTGATAGTTCACACAAAAATGTCAATTCTGTCCTCTTTTCCTCAACTGATGTTGTTCCAAACCTGCAAAAAAAGAGATGTTAGGCAGAATGTTGTACTCAGTCATCATTCACTTCCATCTTTTTTTCCATACAATGAAAGTGGTGACTGAGACTGCACATTCTACCCAACATCTCTTTTTGGTACCACATAAAGAAAGTCATATGGGTTTGGAATGACATGAGAGTGAGTAAATAATGACAGAACTTTCATTTATGGGAGAACTATCCCTTTAACTTAATGAAATGGTACACAATAAAATTAAGTGCAATCACTCACCAGTAGTCCTGAGGTAACAGAGATGATGTTTGATATAGTATACTCAGTTGTAATCTCATTGCTGGGTTTGGAAATGTGTCGTAACACATTGCCATGAACAATAGCACTCAGGATGAAATTAACATGACCAACTACAATGAGGGTAAATCCTTTCTTCATCAGCCTCCCAGGACCCTTCTGTTTGTCTGGAATAAGGGAGATAAATGCCACATATCGATATATAAACTATAAGCAACTTTCATATATAATATATAGCCTACAGTGGTCCTAAAAAGTATTTGGATACTAAAGACACTCTTAAATTTTTTTTTTTTTTTTACTGCTATTGCATTAAATAACAAAATATCAAGCCAAGTGGCATCATGGTGTAGTTCACCACATTAACTACTATGGATCTGTTCCACTCTGGCTTGACAACCAGAAAGTGTCACTATGCTTGAACATATATACACCTATATTGTTTAGTCATTTAAAATCTAGCAAACTTATTTTTCTGAAATGTTTTGCTTGAAAAATGTCTTTCTTTATGTGATATTGCGTTAACTAATGCAATGATATTCATACATTTTTGGTTTAGTTTACTATACTATAAATAAGCATGATGCATTTTTTCTGGTTTGAAAGCTCAGCACTGACTTGCCTTCAAAACATAATTTTCTGTGCAAAATATTGTTCCTACATGTCTACACAGTTCCTTAACTACTTTTAATACTGTATAGCTGTGCAGTGTCTGGACTGAAATATATGTAAATATAACACACAACTATAAATGAACGGTAATTCTCATACCTACAATAAAAAGAGGAAATGATATTTAAATTCTTACCGAAGCCGCACATATTTGTAACCGTGATCACAGCTTTGAAGGAAACTTGTATATCAAACGCACTACACTGCCTTCATGCTCGATGACGTCACGCAGGGCTCACCTGTGCAGCGGAAGTGGGAGGGGCTAGCAAACAAAATTCATTCAATGTAAATGCAGAGGTGCTGCAATCTCGCATTTTTAATTTAAGTGTGAAAAATAAAAACAGAAACAATGTGATTGAACAAATGCAATACAATGCACAAGTTTATAAAACTATGTGAAGAAAAAAAAAGAAAAAAGGTTACAATATTTATCTGTATTATATTATATTAAGCCTATATTGTTTAACAGACTGTTTCTCATTGCATTGTGTAGTAGTCTTTGTATTGCTTGCGAAAAATTGGACTTTTTGCACCATTTAAAGTTAAATCTATACCATTGTGTGTGTATGTAAATATATATATATATATATATATATATATATATATATATATATATATATATATATATATATATATATATACGTCAATGACGTAACGCTCATTTTTTGTCTGCGTCTAATTAATTGTCATGTGGTGCAACCCGGATACAGTAAAAAAAAATACAGTCTCATTAAAAGCTGAAATTGTTGAAAAAAGAAATGTTGGCATGAGTTGTGCTGAATAAACTTATTTCTTAAAAAAAAAAAAAAATAAGCAGTGAAATTATTTTATTTTGAAATATGATTTATATTTGGAAAAACTTTTTTTCCACCAATTCAAAGTCATTTGGGGCAACCAACATGTAGGTAGGAATTTTGTTGTCATGTGACAAAAATCATAAAACAGAAGATCTCTTTAGACCCACAGGACTGTTTGTGATGATTTAAAAACAAATAATTATTTTGTCATATCTTTAAATATCAATATTTTGACATTTTAATGAAAAGGCACATTTGGTTCAGGTCATTTGGTGTAACCATGAAAAAACTTCTTGATATTCTTGACTTGAAAATTCATGATATTTGTAAAAAAAAGTAAAAAAATAAAATAAAAAAAAAATTACATTTTTAGTCGTTATATATATATATATATATATATATATATTTTTTTTTTTTTCCTTACAAGATGCTATAAATGTTTTCAAACAATTTATAAAAACAACATTACCACTTCGGACAACCTGATTTGTCAATGACCCATATATATATATATATATATATATATATATATATAGTACAGAGTGGTTATCTGAGTTACCATAAACTATGTCAGTTCGAACCAGTCTGGCCATTCTCTGTTGACCTCTCTCATCAACAAGACATTTCCGTCCACAGAACTGCCGCTCACTGGAAATTTTTTTGTTGTTGTTTTGATGATTGTTGGTGTCAGACGGGCTGATTTGTGTATTTCTGTAACTGCTGATCTCCTGGGATTTTCACACACAACGGTCTCTAGAATTTACTCTGAATGGTGCCAAAAACATAAAACATCCAGTGAGCAGCAGTTCTGTGGATGGAAATGCCTTGTTGATGAGAGAGGTCAACAAAGAATGACCAGACTGTTTTGAACTGACAAAATCTACAGTAACTCAGATAACCGCTCTGTACAATTTTGGTGAGAAGAATATAATCTCAGAATGATATTGTGATGTTATGATGTTTTGGCTGCACGACGGGGACCTACAAGATATTAGGTAGGTTTTAATGTTGTGACTGATACAGTATACATATATATAAAAACACAGTATACAAATTATATATATATATATATATATATATACATACATACACACACACACAATATATCTATTATGTATTCTTTGTAATATTCACATTATTTTTTTGAGTTTGCAGAAAAACTTAATAAACTAAAAGTTTCATAAGTCCAATTACACAAATGTAATGTGATATTTTTTGTGAATTCTATTCTCCAAATTAAAATTTCAGTATCATCATATTTTTTGTAATAGCTGTTGGCTGTTTGGTAAACAAGTGAAAACAATGTTTTCATGAAACTTTCACAACTGGTTTGATTGCAGGTTCCTTTGTGACAACTTACTCCATATGTGGTGACAACATGCCCCAGTATATATACACTGGTTATGCACCTCCTAATGCCCTGCACTGTATTATTCCCTAATGCAAGAATATATATTTAATTTCATGATGTCAGCTATAAGGTTTAAACACTGTGTGGCATCTGTCTGTCCATGCTAACTATTCAAACAATGGCAGAGGTCTTGGGCAGTGCTAATCTACTGACACACGTAAACGATGCCAGTGTCCAAAGTCCTATCTGTTTAAATGGCACACCCTCAATGTTCGAGCAGATATTACAGTAAAAAGCATGTAAGGATACAGCCAAAATATATCAGCAAATCAAGACAGTTAGAGATAAATGATAACTCAATATTGGAAAATTGCTTACTAGGCAAACTTTTTACAACATATGAAAACAAAAGGGGTTCAATTACCAATTTTTATGGCTTTGTTTTAAATTAAGTCAAAAGTAGATCAAACAACATTTACTTAGAAATATGTTACTAAATTATACTTTGCTATATTATAATTTATCATATTATAATGGAGCATGTTCAGCCAGTTAAAATAACTACATTTTAAAGCTGTAGCAATGAACAGTGTGTTCTAGATAGAAACAGTGGATATTAAACCATAGTTTGAGGTTATAGAATATACGCTGACCACAAACAAATGTCTGAATGCCACTGCAACAGATAACAAAATATCAAACCAAGTGGCATTCATTTTAAAGATAGCACAAGCTGTCAAGTCATTGCAAGAATGGCTCATGAAAAAAGGTCTAGCATCGTCAAAATATGTAATGACAGAAAATCTAATATAAAAGATGCCTTTGTTATTTTAAGAAAGACCTGGTCACTTTTTTAAAGTTTAGCCCACTAAGTATGTCTGTACCAAAAATAAGCTTACAAACATTAGCAAACTAGGTACATACTATACAAACTCTTGGCCACAGCGACATCTTGTGGCCTCCAGAAACATCACTTGCAGATGTTGAAAAGTCATAAATGTGTGTAAAATGCATTTAAATGAAAACAAAAACACATCCACAGTATAGTAAATCAGAATGGTATTTTTTTATTTATTTGAACTGTACTGTATGCTAAATGTTCACCTCGGTACAATAAACAAATACAAATACTCACACTAAAAACCAAACCTACAGTTCTGGAACCAACCTGACTGGAGTTCGCCAAGGACCTCAGAATACTGTATATAAACAACACAATGAGCTCCTAACAGTGCGTTCCACATAAAGAACCCAAAAATAGGGGAACAGGGAGAAGAACAGGAGAATATGGTTACAAAAACATTAAACAAGACAATACAAATCTAATATAACTGCCATACATTCAACACCAAATAAACCCACGGGATGTCAGATCTATAAAAATACCTCAGGAGTGGATAGGCTGATGGAGAGGAGTGAATATATAGACTGGGTCGTCACTGTTTGGTTCTAGACTCAAGTGGAGTAACCTGTGAATGTTCTTCCTGAGACGGGCGGTTTTCACTCCAGTCCCTTTTCTGCATGAGCTGCCATCTATCTTTGAGCTTTACAGCACTCATTTCAACATATACAAAATCAAAATAATGTTCCACGCGGAAAATTGGTGATGGTTATTCAAATCCAAATCCTGTTTTTTGTTTTGTTTTTTTAAACTGACAGAGAATTGTTCGTAATTTAAATGCCGACAACCCATTTTGACACAGTTGTTTACAAAAGAAAAGTTATTTCTATATCAGTAAAATAGTGTGCTCTTGTGACTTACATAGGAGTGATTTTCCGAGCTGGTGGTTGTTCAATTTGTGCAATTCTGTAAACAAGAGGTCTGCTAGTCAGAACGTTGGAAAAAAGAGCTAAGGGATGAATCTCACGAAAACACGTTTCACCACAAAATCAAAAGACAAAAATGTAGAAATGTGATTTTTCAAAAACATAATCAAGATTTTTTCATGGTAAAATTATTATTGTCATGACAACTAAGTACATTTCTCTCCCAAATTCTCATTACCGTAATGCATCCAGATGCTTTATGGGTTTTATTTGTAATTATTTTACTGAATTGTGATTCCCGTTACTGTAATTAATTTTTTTATATTTTTTTTAATTTAAAATCACCAAAAATAAGCAGTACAACAAATACTACTATGATGTACACTTTACACTTTAAATAATGTATTTTTTGCATTTTGGTAATGACAATTGTGTGTGTGTTTGGTGTTTTATTGACATGAAAATAATACAAAAAAATCTTAATGGTCATAAAATTAGGCTTGTGTGAAATATGATTTCTTCTTTCTTTCTTTTGATTTTAAAGTGAAATTTGACAGGTTCTTTAAAGAGTTTCACCCTAATAATTACACTATCATCTTCAATGGGTAAATCTCGTAAAAACATATCCACGTCACATTTCAGTCCAAAAAAATAAAATAAATTAATTAAGAATATTATATTTTACACAATGAAAATTATCCCCCCTTTTTTAACGTTTTTTCATTGTAACATAATATTTTTAATGACCATCAAGAACATTTTCCTCCCAAATTCTCATTGCTTTTGAGTTATTATTACTCTGAATGGTGATTATCGTTACTGTAATAAATTATAATTTTTTATTTAAATCAACATAAATTAAAAGCAGTACAACAAATACTACTATGATGCATAAATACTTTTCAATTTAAATAATGTATTTTTTATTTACGGTAATCAGAATTTTGTGTGTTTGTGGTTTATCTTCATGAAAATAATTGCAATGCAAAAAAACATAACGGTCCTAAAATTAGGCTTATGTATCTTATGATTTTGGGGTGAAATATGACCCGGACATGTTCGTGACAGGTTTTGTATGATTCACCCTTATAATTACACTACCATCTTCATTTTTGCTGAAAACAGGCATTACCTCTCCGTTCTCTTAATAGCTGTATATATATTCATATATATTTTTTTTCCATTATCAAGCACTTTTAACACTGAAACAAAGGACAAGCACTAAATTTGTTGATGTAAAGAAAGAAACAATGTTGATAACGTATTAACATATAACTAACTAACTGCTAAGATGAAGTGAATTCTGTTATATGCCCATATAAGGCAAGAAGGAAGAAATGCATGACATGTAATGTCAACTTTCCGAGCTCTGTGATTGGTGCGTGGGAAAAGAGGAGTGGCCATCACATCTCGCCAGTCCTCCCAACAAGAAAGCACCATCCACCTGAATTAGAACAGGTAGAAATTATGTTCCCCCACCCCCAAATGAAAATAAAAACAAACAAAACAGAACCATCAAACATCCTGGGTTAAAAAAATAAAAGAACAATAGAACGGAAAAACACTTTAACTGATTTAGAAAACGAGACGTCCGTGAATCATGTCTCCGGCGCAGCTAGCGGTAGCTGATTGCTTGTTTACCCGTTCACTGTCTCTTAGTCTCTGATTTGCAGGTTAATTACTGAACGCTTCTGTCTATTGGTCAGTTTGTATTCTGCCCTTGCGGTCACCATGGTTACGATTTGGCGAGGTGTTCTCTATGGTCGTTGTGTTTGAGAAGCTGGGTGGGGGAAGGTGCGAGGCTGGGCTGGGTGCCCCGCAGCAGAGGATAGGCACTGGGCACCCCGCCAGGCATCATGCCTTCTATTGGACCACCCATGCCACCCGGAGACACACCCACCACACCAGGAGGAAACCTAGAGCCAAGACAAAAATCAAATGGTCACAAGGAGGTCATAATCTTTACATTCCACCCTTTACAACCCTTAGTTTAATGTTTTGTATGGGGTCAGAATATAGCAACAAAATATGATTCACTAACACATAACCAAATTTACACTGACAACATACAATTTACAAATGCAAATCAAGATTCATAAATAGAACGGGGCAGGAATTTTTTCCTTTCTGGTCGCAAAGTGTATCAAAATGGAAACAATATATTTTTTATTACTGAATCTAACAGAAGGTTGTTATGGTTCAAATTCATAAAAAAATTCAGGGCCGTAAAGACGCTGACTACCACCCCTTGAGTCGCGAGTTTGAATCCAGGGCGTGCTGAGTGACTCCAGCCAGGTCTCCTAAGCAGCCAAATTGGCCCAGTTGCTAGGGAGGGTAGAGTCACCTTGGGTTAACCCTCTCGTGGTCACTATAATGTGGTTTTTGCTCTCGGTGGGGCGCTTGGTGAGTTATACGTGGATGCCATGGAAAATAGCGTGAAGCCTCCACGCATGCCATGTCTCCACGGTAACGCGCTCAACGAGCCACGTGATAAGATGCGTGGACTGACGGTCTCAGATGCGGAGGCAACTGAGATTCGTCCTCTGCAACCCAGATTGAGGCGAGTCACTTGCCACCAAGAGGACTTAGAGCGCATTGGGAATTCGGCATTCCAAATTGGGGAGAAAAGGGGAGAAAAAAAAAATTGTTATATGGCCAATTGTTATAGGGCAAAATTTGTCAACTTATGCAAATACTTTTGAGACAGCAAGATGCTTTTTTGAGTAACAAATTAAGATAATACTTATTCAAAATAACCACTTCAGAAAAGTATCAGTCAATGTGAACCCACTTTGAATATTCTTCATAACAAATCTATTCCCCCTTTACAGAAAAACAAGTTTTTTTATGGGGGCCTTTTACCCCCTGCAACAAGGGGGATTTTAACCCCAAATACTTTCACTTACTGGACTGTTATTAAAAATCATTTGATTGAATCATCATGAACAAAATTGAAATTGACAAATAGGTATTTTTTCTCAAAATACAATTTCAGGGATTTTCATTAGCTACATCAATTTGTACAATTTTAAAAGTTATTAATTGTTAGATCAAATTATCTCAAAATCAACCTTTAGACATTCCATGTGATGACCTCATGGATCAGGAAAATTTTGCAGTGTATACTGACAAACAGGTGTTTAGGAAAGTACTGTGGTAGATTTTGTTGCCATTTAGTGTTTTGGGAGAAAATAAAATCAAAAGAGCCTTTCAGCCCGAGGGGCCTTTAGGCCTGATGTACCCTATGAAAGTGTTCACAAATTAAATGTTGAATCTGCATATTGTTTTGAGACTTTTCTGACAGGTTTTGACTCCACTGTCAAACATTGAAAAACTATGTTGTTTTTTTGAGAATATTCTGACCCCCTAATTTCAAATTTTGTTAATACAGCAAATGCACACACACTAAGAAAATATTTTAGCCTATTTTTAAGATTTATACATTTCAATTTCAACCAAATTCCATCAAATTGAAATGTATAATGTTTAACAAAATCTAATACAACTTAAAATATTTTGTTTATTTTTTTATTTTTATTTTATTTTATTAAAGATTATTCAAGTCAATTTTATGGAATTTTGTTATGAAATTGAAATGCATAAATCTTAAAATATTTTTTTTTTTGCGTGCACAAACACACAACACAGCAAAATACATTAAAAACAATTACGTATAATAAGAAAAAAATTTATATAACTTATGGAAAATATACAATGGTTGTTTTGCATTTTTAACCTCGCGTGACCCTGCGTACACATGTGGATGTTGTATTATGGCTTCGCTATACACAACGCATTATTTAAATTAATTAAAAATGACTGATCTCAGTTCAGGAGACTCTGTGCTGTTAGTAAAGGGTTCAACTTTCGATGAGTCATGTGACCAAACAATATGGGGCCAACCACAGCAGGGTTTGTCTATGGGAGAAATGCCAACAAAACTACATCTGGTCGAAACTTAATTCATTTTTTACATTTAAACCTGTTCAATAGATTAGAGTCTCTAGTTTCATCCGACAATGCCCTGCTGATAAACACAATGTACACTAATGTGTAGTTTAGCACATTTTTTCCTTTGAAATCCTAAATATTCACTGTGCATTATCACATTGAGAATCAATGGGTTCATCCAAAAGCTGAAAAATTAGAGGCTTTATATGGAGGATGAAAATAAGGTGCATTTCGAACTGTTCTGAGACCAGTGCAGACAGACAGCACACTGGAGGTTAAGGCTCTCTATGCAGCTAAGTGCATTCAATCCAAACTTCCTATCAAAAGTTCAGTTTCAGGCTGCAGATGATGTTTGGATCACTCAACATGTTTGGCAGACATGGGACAATGATAATCAGTACATAGATTCACAATTTATAATGTATCAATTTATTTTAATGTGGTTGGCAGTGATTGGACGATGCTGACCATTACTTTGAATCAGGATTAATTATGCTAATTTCTGATGATGATGTGTATGTCTGTAACGTCTTAATAACCAACACTCCTGGAATCATAATAAACTATTTGATTTGAAAAAATCTGACTTTCTTTATCTTGGTATTAATTACAATTTCACAAGTTAGTCCCGCTGTCCACATATGTTGCCATCAATCTTTAGGAAAACGATTTTTTTTGTGTTTTTTTTTAGGTGCTACTAGTTACAAATCAAAAAGGGAAATGGAAAAAGCACACAACAGTCATGCTCAGGTCTCAGGAGGTTAACATTTCTCAGAAGCACTTAAATGGAACAGTTGCATGTTCTGTTGCACATGAGAATGACAAATGTGAAGTGATCTAAAAGCATGAGGTGACAAAAAAGTGAGAGACTTGGTTTTCAGACATATCTGGACATTGTCTTTGTCTGGGGAATGCTGTATTCTCTGAGTATTTACCTGCCATTGTTTAGGTATACATTTTGTCGTGCAGGCCGCTGGGGGAAACGGCTGGTATCGGTTGGGCCACTCTGCTGAGCGAGAGAAGCAATCAGACTAAGCAACACAATCAGGGCCGGAGAGTGTGTTTACATGTGTGCATGTGTTCATATGTGTGGGTGGGAGAGTTAAAGGCATAGTACACCCAAAAGTGAAAATTCTGTGATTATTTATTCACCGTCATGATATTCCAAAGTTTATTTTCTATGTGGAACACAGATGCAAATAAGATTTCATAGCTTCGGCGGAGGTAAAGATTATCAGTGAATAACGACTGGAATATACTTTTTTCATGGCGTGTTTATGTGCTTTTTGGAGCTTGACAGCCATTCTTCAAACACTCTCCTTTTGTGTTCCACAGAAAAAAAATATAATTGCATGCCAGATTAGAATGACATGAAGGAGAGTAAACAATGACAGAATTTTCATTTTGTGGTGAACTATACTTTTTAATGTATAAAAATGAGATGTTAGTTCAGGGAAACATTCATAAGGGTTATACGGGTCTGGGGGGGAGGGGTCAAGTTAATTTATGTATGCCACAGGGGGAGATGGTGGTAACGATTGTGTCTAACCCAGCTGTCTATTTGCATATTACACTGAAGGGATAACACTCACTACACAGACATGGGCTAATGAAGCTCATTTGCACAGAGCTGTACTGGTTGACTGTTCACACAGTGGAATTAATGAATTTGTCTCAAAGCAAAAGGAAGGGGAGATATTGATGCTGGGGAAAAGTGAGTGATGATAAACTCAAGGATGAATGGATGGATTAAGGGTTAGTTGGTGACAAATGATTTGATAGTTCTGTGTGTGTTTAGAATGCCTTTTCTCACCTGTAGGCTCCGCCATTGAGTTCTGGATGTACCTGCTGCTCCATCACCCCCCACGGCGCCGTGTTAACAAAAAACTCTTTGTTGACGCAGTTTCTGAGACTGTCTGGAATGCGACCTGAAAACCAGAACAAAGTATGAGATACAAGGACTTGTGTGCAATAGCAAAACACCAGAGAGAGAGTGATAAAAAGCAAGTCTGGCATTCCCTGAAGGTAATACTAGTAAGGGCAGTAAAAGTAGAGTTGCAAAGTAGTAAATTCACAAGGAGTGATGTTCATTTTCAACATGCAAATATTGCAATGACATCACTGCTGGCACATTCTGAATGTCAATGGGAGATCTTCAAACTTGTCTAATTTTTTAAAGGTATAATATTTATAAAAAACTAAAATAGAACCACTGTAAGGTTGAAATTATCTTCAAATCAAAGTTTAAGTGGAGTCTGTAAACTGGTGTATACAGTGTTACTCTCATCAACGAAATGATGAAATTAAGTTAAACATGACAGGATTTTTGTGATTGGTTGTCATTTGGTGTGGACCAGGTTTGTGGATGAGAAATGTTGATCAAAATGTTCGTCGACAAAGGGTTTTTCGGTTTGTCAATGGAAAGGAAGACAAGACGAAAAAGACGCATCATAACGAGAATTAAACGATAGTAGCAATAGATCATCAGAAAATTGAAAATCTCTCATCATTTATTCACCCTCATGCCATCCAAGATGTGTATGGCTTTATTTCTTCTCCAGAACACAAACAAATATTTTTAAAGGAATATTTCAGCTCTGTAGATCCATTCAATGCAAGTGAATGGTGGCCAAAACTTTGAAGCTCCAAAAAGCACATAAAGGCAGCATAAAAGTAATCCATATGACTCCAGTGGTTTAATCCATGTCTTCTGAAGCGATCTATCAATTTTGTGAGAACAGACCAAAATATAACTCTGCACAAACGGGTTAATTACCTCATTCAAATGCATCCTATTTATAAATTAGATTAATCCCTATATCCAAAACATATATTTATTACAACTTATCTGCACAGACAATAAAGCGAGTGAACAGGTGAACTTGAAATAAGTGACGTACAATGCAATATTCAAAACTGGCTAAAACACAAAAAAATAATAATAGTCTCTAAAGCATGAATAATTCAAAATACAGTCACTTGAAAAGTGGCTTATACTTCAATATAATAATTTTTACGCTATAATTTTAGGAGATCAGGTTTTCACAACAAGTACAGCTGCATTTTATATGTTTGATCCATTTGTTTTTGAAACGTTTGAATATTTGATTAAAGTTTGGTCTGCCATAATGTGTCATTTTGCACATTATCATAAACTAAAATGTTATTTTCATTGACTAAAATTACACCCCATTTTAGTCAGAGCAAAACTGACTAAAATGAATTAATATGACATGATGAAATTTGACAAAAAAACTATGACTGAAACAAAAAAACTGTAAAAATGAACACCGGCTGAATGCAGTTTGAGCTGAATAGTAGAAAAGTGTGAAGAGAAGTAAAAAGAGGTAGGAAGGAAACCGAAAATAAGGTCATACCGGTAATGGCCCTTCGGATTTCAGTGGCGGCTGCCTCCCTCATCTCGAGTGACGCCTGTTCACTGTACCATGCTGTGTGTGGGGTGCAGATCAAATTGGGCGCGTCCTTCAGAGGACCCTGAGTAAAACTAGGAGAAAAACACAGTATAAGAGAGAGAGAGAGAGAGAGAGAGAGAGAGAGAGAGAGAGACTTAGGCTGCCTTCAAATTTGCATACTTCTACCACGCATGTTACCTAAAGGGTTCAGACTCATGAACGTCCAAGGCGGCACCCCGTATCCTCCCTTCTTTCAGAGCCTGAGCCAGGGCTTTCTCATCAACCAGACCCCCTCGGGCTGTGTTCACTAGAAACGCTCCCTGAC